>NC_042622.1:249211290-249836290 GCF_901001135.1 Rhinatrema bivittatum | reverse complement strand
CACTAAAAAGGAGGCGCTAGGGACAATAGCGCGCCCCTAGCGCCTTCTTAGCAGCAGAAACCCAGGAGAGGTGGCTGTCGGTGGGTTCAGGAAACAGACGCTCAATTTTACGTGTCTGTTTTCCAAACCTGCTGACAGCCATAGGTTAGGAAAATGGACGCCGGTAGAATTGAGTGTCTGTTTTCTTAACTTGAACAGCCAGCACATTTTTTTTAAACATTTTTGATTCCTCCAACTTAATATCACTAGGATATTAAGTCGGAGGGTATACAGAAAAGCAGTATTTTCTGCTTTTCTGTACAATTTCTGAGTGCGGCTTGGCCGCACATTTTTTCAGTATCCAGGGTTCATAAATAGTAGCCTCATCAACATGCGCATCCACTACCTCTTATACTGTAAATGCGTCGAAAACGCAGTCCAACCACATGTTAAACAGTGTGCTCGGCTGAGCACACTTTATAGTATCGACCTGTGTATGGGCAAGGACTGTCTCTCTATTTCTCTTTCTCTCTCTATGTGTAAGCGAGGGATACCTCCCTCTGTATCAGGCTGTGTGGGCGAGGGATATCTTGTTCTCTCTCTGGGTGGGGCTGTCTCTCTCTCTCTCTCTGTGAGAGCTCTCTGTGTGGGGGAGAACTGTCTGTGTGTGTGTGTGGATGAGAGCTCTCTCTGTATGGGCAAGGGCTGTCTCTCTATGTGGACGAAGGACTCATTGTGAGGACAACATCTGTTTCTGTTTCTCACTCTGTGTGTTTGGGTGAGGGCTGTCTCTGTGTGAACAAGGGCTGTCTCCCTCATTATGAGGATGAGGGTTGTCTCGCTTTCTGTGTGTTTAGGTGAGGGCTGTCTCTCTGGGTGAGGGTTATCTCTGTGTGGGCAAGGACTGTCTAGGTGAGGACGAGGGCTGTCTCTCATTGTGAGGATGAGATCTGACTCTCTGTGTGTTTGGGTGAGGGCTATCTCTTTGTAGATGAGAGCTGTCTGTGTGGGCAAGGGCTGTTTGTGTGTGTGTGTGTGGGCAAGGTTGTCCCTCTTTGTGTGTGCAAGAGTTGTCATTGTGAGGACAAGGTCTGTCTCTCACTCTTTGTGTTTGGGTGAGTGCTCTCTCCCTCTCTGTGTGAGCCAGGGCTCTTTTTCTCTTTGTGTGTCTTTCTCTTTCTTTGTGTGAGCAAGAGCTGTCTCTCATTGTGAGGTTGAGGGCTGCCTTTCTCTCTCTGGGCAAGGGCTCTTTCTCTCGGTGGCCAAGACTATCTCTCTGTTGCTTTCTTTGTGTGAATGAGGGCTATCTCTCATTGTGAGGATGAGGACTGTCTCTTGTTCTTTCTATGTGTTTGGGTGAGGACTGACTCTGTGTGAGAAAGGGCTGTCTCTCTGTGGGCGAGGGCTCTTTTAATATGGGCAAAGGCTATCTCTCTCTCATGTGAACAAGGGCAGTCTCCCTCGTGAGGATGATGGCTGTCTCGCTCTCTGTGTGTTTAGGTGAGGGCTGTCTCTCTGGGTGAGGGTTATTTCTGTGTGGGCAAGGGCTGTCTCTCTCTGTGGGCAAGGGCTCTCTGGCTCTCTTTTTGAGTGGGTGAGGGCACTCTGGCTCTCTTTTTCTATGGTGTGAGCTCTTTCTCTCTCTGGGCGAGAGCTGGCTCTGTATTTGGGCAAGGGCTGTCTCTGTGGGCAAGGGTTGTCTCTTTCTGTGTGTGGGCAAAGGCTGTGTTTCACTCGCTCTCTATGTATGTGGGTGAGGGCACTCGCTCTGTGGACAAGGGCTGTTTCTTTGTGTGGGGGATGGCTGTCTCTCTCTCTCTCTCTCTCTGAGTGGGTTTCGCTCTCTCTTCACTTTATTTGGTAGGTCTGACAACTGAATTGCCTAGTGCACCTCCAGGATACACATGTTGAAATTAGTGGCTGGATTTGTTTATTATCCAGGATAGAGACAGCACCAGAGTTTTGTGTGGAGGAAGATTTATTTATTTATTTAGATTTATATTCCGCTTTTCACACTTTTTTTCAACACTTCAAAGCAGATTACATTCAGGTACTGTAGGTATTTCCCTATCCCCGGAGGGCTTACAATCTAAGTTTGTTCCTGAAGCAATGGAGAATAAAGTGACTTGCCCAAGGTCACAAGGAGCAACAGCAGGACTCTAACCCTGGTCTCCTGGTTCATAGCCCACTGCTCTAACCACTAGGCTACTCCTCCACTCCACATGCACATGAGAGGGAGCTCAGGGACTTTATACATACCAGGTGAGAAAATTTCCAGTCTCATTGAGGTTCATATTCAAAGCATTTAGCTGGATAGCTCAGAAGTTACCTGGTTAAATAAAGATTTAGGGACTTATCCAGCTAAATTCTAGCTGGTTAATAAGTTAGGGGCGTTCTGTGTGCATAACTGGGAGGATAACTTATCTGGCTAACTCTGGTTGGCCCATAGACCTGTCCTAAAGTTAGCTGGATAAACTTATTTGGCTAGCTTTAAGATAGCCAGATATATTCAATTGCGTGGCTACACCACTGAATATATGGGCTAAGTTAGCCCCGTAAGTGTATCCAGATAACTAGCTGAGCCACACGGCGGCTGAATATGGACCTTTTTCAGACCATTTGTTTTACAAGAGTAGAGGGGAAGGAAAGGGGGAGCTGTAGATATATATACACCCAACAGCATCAAATCATTTCAGTGATTTGCTTATAATAATTCTTGACTTGGCATGAGATGAACAAAATCCGTTTTGGCGTATATGTTCTAATTCATTGCAAGTAAAGTGATGGATGCCAATGGTTGGTCCAGAGACTACTGGAAACCCAGGTTCAGATTTCTCCCATACCCTCGGTTTGTTACGCTGGGTCTAAAAATATCCAAGACACACCTATAAGCCCTCCTTTCCTCCCTCTGAAATTTTGATAATTAACTCAGTCACGATCATCATCTTCCCCTCCCCCAAGAACAATCCTATAAAAGCACTTAATTAGACATCACACAAATGATCTCTATTCTATGTTCTATGTCTTTAGACAGAAGAACCTTCTAGGTAATACAGAAACCCCATGCCAGTTTCCACCATCTAGTAACACTACCACGAAAATTATTTGAGACCATTACTCAATAAAAATTCTTCTATATGTGAATGAAATCTGGGGATAGGACAGAACCCCAGTACAAAATCTGCACCTCAAGTTCTACAATACCCTGCATTCACAGAAACTCCCCCGACAAAGAGTACAGAACAAGGACACTTCCCCTTACCACTCACCATAGAAAAATAATATTCAAATTCTGGTGTCACTTCGTTAACAACAACACAAATTCCCCCCACTACCAGAAACATTGTATACTGCAATAATACAAAATCCTGCAAAAAAATGTACTCAGAACCTATAGGAAACCTGTCATACCATAAAACCCTAACTGCCAGACTCAAACAATAATAAACCTACCTATGAAAAGGAAACACACTGCAAATATTACACCAGGCCCTAAAACACCAATACACCTCCTATTAAGAAAACAGAACAAATCAGGCTGCTAGTCCATATACAGAAACAGTAATCAAGCAGAATTCTTCACCTCAGTCACACAGACAGACACTCGCCAAATACAGAATAAAGAGACCATAAAGTAGAAATACAAACATGCAGACAAAAACTGAACTGGTATGGCCAGACTCTGCATACAGTGAAACAATGGATAAACAGAAACATCACCTTTCCTCATAAAACATCAATGAAATAAAGAAATATAAAAGATTTCAAAACATCTGACAAATTTTTTTAAAAATCCAATAATTAAAAATTCTTAAAATTTTTAAAAAATTTACCAAACACCAATATTTCAAAAAAGCAGATACATCAAATAACACCCATTAATTAAAACTCATAAGGATAAAAATCCCCCATTGTCCATACCTGGCAACTTTTGATTTCCGGTCCCCCTGAGATGTCTTTGATTTAGTGGGGTGGAGTGGAAGTGGGGGAGCCGTACAAAATTTTTGCTGTTATATACGCACATTCTGTAACAGACTAATGTTACACACATTTTATTTTTATTTTATTTTTTTATATTCTGCTTCATAGCAAATTACAAATGTAAACCGGTGTGATATCTCAATTGAGATCGAATGTCGGTATATAAAAAAACAATAAATAAATAAATAAATAAATAAAGGTACTGTAGTTATTTATGCTCTCTCTCACACATACACACACATATTCTTATACACACTTCCTCATACACCCACTCATACATGCTTCCTCTCATTCACATACACACTTGCTCTCATACACACTTCTTCTCACTCACACATATACACTCACTCACACATATACACTCATGCATGCTTCCTCTCTCTCACACACATATATACTCTTACATACTTCCTCTCTCACACACACACTCACATGATCTCATACATACTTCTTTCTCATACACATGCTCTCATACACATTTTCTCTCACACAGACATGATCTCATACACGCTTCATCTCACACACATATACACTCTTGTACATACTTCCTGTCTCTCTCTCTCACACACACACACACACACTCATTTATGCTTTCTCTCTCACACTCATATATTCTCATATATGCTTCCTTTCTCACACATACACACACATTCCCATGCATGCTTCCTCTTTCTCTTTTTCATACATACATGCTGTCATACATGCTTCCCCTCTCTCTCTCATACATGCTTCTCTCTCTCTCTCTCTCACACATACACACTCATGTATGCTTCCTCTAACTCAAACACACAAATGCTGTCATACCCGCTTTCTTTCTCTCTCTCACTTGTACAAACACATGAGGACACACAGACACACACACGCTGTCATCTACATTCCCTCTCACACACTCATACAGGCTCTCACTCTGGACTTCTTCTTTGGCCATTGCATCTCCTTTTCTTCACAACCCATCAGCTGCTTAAGGAGACTCTGGGTACTGAGGAGACTCAGGGCACAGGCCCCATGTGCCCAGGGCTAACGATGCTCATGGCTGGGATGTAGATATGTTGAGTTGTGTTAGAGAGCAGTACTTGGGGTCAGTGGTCTTGGTACTACAATGCTGGAGGACTTGCAGGTCACTATTAATGCTGCCAGAGCTGGGTATGGGTCTCTACTTGACTAGCAGGGGGATGTTGCAGGGCAGAAGTGAGGTGCATTGGCAGAGCTGTATCTGTGGTTCTCTGTATTGGAATAGCAGGGAGTGCTGCTGGGCAGGAGTATTGGCAGAGCTATGTATGAGGGTCTCAGTACTGGACTAGTAGAGGGTGCTGCAGGGCTGCGTGTGAGAGTCAAGTTTGCAATAGCAAGGGGAGCTGTAGGACAGGAATGAGATGGGAGGGTCTCAGTACTGGAGGTGTTGCAAGCAGGAAGTGAGGTGCATTGGCAGAGATGAGGGGAGAGAGGAGTCTTGGAACTGGAATAATGCTGGATGTAATTTGCACAGTGCTGGTCTGGCTTGTAATTCTCTCTGATGTTTCTGAACGTCAGACCTCATTCGGCAGCACATTATGTAAGTCTGATAGAAACAGACAGAGGGTGCACTGTTCCCAGGTCCAGCACAGGCGAAGCGGCATCATCCCCTGTCATCTCTGCTTGCAAGATTACCAAGCGATTACAAGGCTAATAATCTACTGAAAATGCAGAATCAGCTTTTCGCAGAAGGGATGAATATTTAAACAAACGGAACACAAAAGCGTACTCTAGAGGAGCTCCTGTGCGCTTCTCCTGTGGCCACAGTGTTTGCTGATAAGCAGCTGAGGTCCACCTGCCAGTTGGGCCTGTTAGAGTTAGTGACGTACAAGGATGTATGAAGATCAACTGAGGCAGGGTGGGAGATCCCCCCCCCCATGATTTTGCTATGTGACCATATTATCTCACCACCAGCCCTCCCCCTTCCAACTCCACCACCTTTTTATTGTATCTGTCCTCCCTGTGTAGAAGGCTGGATCGTTGGAAAGTGAGTTTAGCCCCTTAAACCAGAGGTTGTTGGATGCAGTGAAAGAGCCATTCGACATCGGTGCAGGCATCGTATTTACCCAGGCTGGGGGAGGAGGGGCGGATCCGTGCTGTGTGTTAGCTCGAGGAAAGCCAGAAGTGGGTGTCTGTCTGTCTGGGGTACTCCAGTATTCATTCATCCCACTAATTAGCAAAACTGTGGCCTTCCCTTTGGTGCACTTTGCGTTCTCTCTCTCTCTCTCGGATTCGGGGAACTTCATTGGCCTGATAATTTGTACCTGTTTTGCCAAAACTGTACATAAAGCAGATTAAAGAAAAGAAAAAAAATAAGAAGAAAAAATTACATAGTACAGAGATGATAACAAATACTTACCATACCTGAATGTAATCCACTTTGAAGTGTCAAAAAGCAGAATATAAATCAAATAAATAAATACATTCCTGGATTCTGCCGATGTCCACTATTGTCTCTGATCTTGTTACATTTCTGGCCCGGTGGCAGGATGGCACAGATTTTGCTGCTCTGGCTGCTGTATCTTCTCTTTCCCTGAGGATTACATAGAGTTATTTTCTGATCGCTCTTTTTTGGGAAGTCTTGTATTTTCTCTCTCAGCTTTGGGAAACCATGTCTTTGTATTTTGCACTGTACAGGAGGCAATAGATTTACTTGTTTTCATTTCGGCAGTGTTGCACAGAATCTAGAGTCGGGATTCTTGAGGTTTTCGTTTCAGTTTTGGTCTGCATGTTTCTCTTTCTAGACGGTGGTCACTTAAAGGTAGATTTTAAAAGCATTGATTGCGCAAAAATGGCCCACATACAGGCGTATGTGGGCCGTGTGTGAGCATCGCGAATTTTAAGAAGCTAGGAAGTATGCGCGTACAAACCTGTGCATGTTGCAAGAATAAGGAGGCGGGAAAGGGGCGGTGCCAAGACTTTATGCGCGTAACCCTGAATTTGCAAAGGCTGATCATGGCACGCATTGGCATGTTACCCACATAACTTTACTGCTGGTCCTGAGGAGAAAGTCTGGAGATGTTGAGTTTTAAGAACCCTGGGGGGAAGGGAGAGAGAGAATCTGACACGCTATATATATCTCCCACTGTAAGAGAGGCACTTTCAACTCAGGGGGGCAGTATTACAAGGGTCTACAAACCTTGCATCCTAGGCAGACCAATGTAACACCCTCCCTCACCCCAAAACCCACTCTGAGTTGAAAGTGCCTCTCTTACAGTGGGAGATATACAGTGTCAGATTGTCTCTCTCTCTCTCCCCCCCCCCCCCCATCCGGTCATTTGTGTGAGCATGTTATTAAAATATGCGTGTAAAGGCTGCACGCATACATGCGGAAGGGATATTTTAAATGATACGCGTGTACTTGCACGCACGATATAAAATTAAGCATATCTTTGCTTGCGCGTTTATGGGCGCATACGCGTTCCTTTTAAAATTAGCCAGTTAGGGGGCAATTTAAAAAAAACAAAAAACTGTGGGGAGTCTGCAGGATAGTACCCTTGGACCTTCATGGCTAATTTCCAAAGGGAAGCTGCCCATGGAGACCACGGGTAAAAATAAAAACAAAACCTAGAGACACGGTGAAATAAGTGAGCTTCTTTACCTTCCCTGTTCTAACTCTATTCCCCCTGCATCACCCCCTTTTTCCCCCTGCACTAAAAAGTAGTGCAGTTTTCATTCTGGGGAGTTTACCCAGTAACTACCTTTGTTGCCCTGGCAAATTCCTTTGAGAATTGTCCCTTTATTCTGTATTTGTGGAAGGCCTGTCTGTTTTCTGCATGTGCGACTGCGGTGAGGGATCCCGCTAGAGTGCAGGGATCTGTTTAGTTTATTCACAGTGAAATGCCACCCTTCAGAGAACATATCAAAGCATGTCACATTTCCATAAGCTGGAAATAAAACAGACTGAACATCCAGTAAAATAAAACACAAAAATTTTATTTATTTATTTATTTATTTAAGGTTTTTATATACCGGCAATCATGAGAACATATCTTGCTGGTTTACATGAAACAGGAGTGCATTAAATACATCAACTAGAACTGTGGTGACCGAAGGAACAGTTACAAATAACGAGGGAAGAAGAACTTGGAGAAGGAGGAAGAGAAAGGAAAGAATAAACGGTTAAACGGTATACAAATAAATTAAATGCTATGTACAAATGGCATGATTAATGGCTGAATGTTATGAGGAATCCTTGGTTTGTGTCCTTGATTTGTGTTATTAGATTGAGTCTGGGAAAGCTTGCTTGAATAACCAAGTCTTAAGTCTCAAAAGCAAAACCAAGATAAAATCCGTGCAGCTTGCTTTTGTGTTGTGACCTGGTGGTGCAGGGCCTGTTACAATATTTCCAGTCCTGCCTTTATTCAGAGGAGGAGGATTTTTTTTTTGCTGGGAGTTAGTGCTGTTATGAGGTGGCAGGTTTGCCACATCAGTGCTGCCTGTGTGTTTTGCGGGATTTTATGTTACTTCACCAGGTGCCTGGTAGTAGCGTGAGCTTGTTGCTCTTACTGAGGTGGCAGCAGAATTAGAATATTATTTGTTTTCCATGGCGAGTAATAAGGGGCAACATCCGACTTCTGCTCTGGGCCCCTCTGCAGGCTCGGGAGTGTCACAGCAGTCTCTATCTCATGTTCACACATCCAGCCTTTCTCCATGCAAAGATTACACCTTTGCTGACCTGCTTTTGCTGTGCTTTTTCATTTCGGCAAATCATTTTTCCCATCCAGACACTAATTAGACTCGGGAGTAACACTGGAAAATATTTCTTCAAAAAGGTGGTGGTGAATGCATGGAACGGCCTTGCTGGGAGAGGTGACAGAAGCCAAGAGCGGTAGCAGAATTTAAGAGCACATGGGTCTGGCACAGTTTCCTTTAGATGCGGTAAAGAAAGTGAAGCCAGAGATCAAGTAAGAGCTGTGTTAAATAGGGAGCCTGAGTGGTGCTTGTGGTCTTTATTTGCCTTCAGAGTCTCTGATTTTTGTTCTGTGCACAGAAACAGGATAAAGGGTTGAAGTGTCTAGAGTCAAAGTGAATGGTGTAGTGCATTTCTGTAGCACATTTCTATACTGCTTTCTGGTCACCAAGATCAATCTAGACTGTAACACACATAAAATAAAACTCCATACAATTAAAATCATAACTAAAACATAAAGTTGAGCCACGACTGTATAATTTAATACAGAAAAGAATAATCCCACCATTCATATATCCATCACTGAGTATATGTGCCCTGTCACCCCAAGGTATTCATCCATTTTCCGAAAACAGATGGGTTTTAATTTTTTTTCTAAAAAAAAAACCTGGTAGCTCTTTCCACATGCAAGGAGCTACCACAGAGAAAACTGTTCCTGTACCGGGTCTGATGGATTGCACGTACACTACACCACAGAATATGCCAACGTAGGGCCAGCTTTTGGGGTGTGCGACTTGTGCAGTCATACAGAGCTCCAAGCAATACGGGGTGCTGGCATCCCTCTCAGTGAGGCTGCTGGGTCAATAGGGCCTGTTGGGCCAAAGAAGGGTTGCTGCTGAGTGCTGCCTCATCCCTTGTGGCCCATGAGACTGTAGTTATTCTGTGGCTGCTGTGCTGCCCCCACAGACAGGAGAGCAGTGCTGGGGCCCTGGCACTTCCTGCTGCAGAGCTGGTGCAGGAGTATATGGTGCCCTAGGCAAACTTTCAGTCATGCACCCTCCCCTGCCAACTTACTTATTGGCGACACCTTCAGCACAGTACAAACTTCTTTGGCAATATGGGCCCTCCTCTTCTGGGCCTCGTGGTGGTGGAATTTTGCTGTCCTCCGCGATCGCCTAGTTTGCCTAATAGAAGCATGGGCCCTGGGCTCTTCTCTCTCCTGTCTGAATGACATGGTTGGGGGGAGGAGGAAATAGAAGGACCCTCTGGCTGCTTTCCTATTGGCAGGGCTGGGCCAGGACAAGGATGGAAAGACGGGGTGCAGGGTGTGGGGAGGGGCAGGGATGGATGTTAAGAGCAAGGAGGAGAAGACAGAAGGTAAGAGCAAGGATGCGGATGTTATAACCAGAGGGTGCATGAATTTCAGTTTTCACGCAGGATACAAGTTAACCCAGAGCTGACTGTTTATGTAGCGAGTGAGTGGTCTCATCTACAGGTGTGTGTGTGTGTGTATAGGAAGTGGGTGATTTGATCCCTTGGTCACTTAAGACACGATCAGTGTAAGTAATGGCTTCAACGTGAGTCCTTGCTGTGGATTCTGAAAGCCACCTGAGTATGCGTGTATCTCCCACTGCGCGCACAAATGAAAAGTTCAAAAAAGGAGAGGGGCATGGCTGTGATCTGAGCAGGGAATGGACATAATACTTAAGCGAATAGGCACGCACCAGGATCCCCTGCCACGTAACTTTACTTCTGCTATAGAGGATGTGTAAGTCATAAAACAAAAAATTGTAGGCAGGTCAGCGGAGTTTTAAAGATCGGGGCTAACAGAGCGGAGGTTAGTAAACTAGGAGGCTTTCGAAGTCCTATCCCTTACCTGGGCAAACTGGGAATGAACTGGGAAAACTGGTAATGGTGTCGGCGCATGTGTCTTTTAAAATCCCTCCACTTACATAGTAGAAGCGGCATTTGCGCGCATAGCTACACGTCCACTTAAAATGGCACGCACACGTGCACACGGTCAGGCTATTTTATAACATGCACATATATAAGCATGTATGTTATAAAATGGCATGTCCCTGGGTGCGGGCTAACGAATGCACGCATATTTGCACCCGCGTGCCAGTTTAAAAGTTACTGTTTACTGAGAGGGTGGAAGATGCCTGGAATAACTACCAACAGCGGTAGTAGAAACCAGCATGCTTGGGACAGAGGGCAGTGGGAAGAGGAGGGTGTGTGGAAGAGGTAAGGTAAAACAATTGGAGGGAGGGCGAGTCCTTGAGCATTGATCTAGGTATAACAAATTACATGCTTGAAAGGTGTAAAGAGTCAAAAAAAAAAAAGAGAGTAGAAAGTAGACTTTCAGAAAGTAGTGATACTGCTGTTTTGAGTTCCTAGGGAGAGGCGGTAGGGTCAACCAGCCTGGATCAACACCAGGACAGGAGAGGGAAAGGGAGCCGGAGCCATCAGGTCACCCTGCAGGGACAGCAGGCTGGCTTGGCTCCACCTCCCAGCTAAGGGAAAAAAGGAGGAGAGGGCCTTGTGCAGCTGACAATTAGGCAACATCCTTAGCTGTAGCAGCTTCATGAAGTGCAGCTGAGCAAACTGTGTGTGTGTCTATTCACACAGACAGACCGAGCACAGAGCACGCTCCTGTATTACTGTACTACTTGCACCTGTATTAATGTAAATATCCTCATATACTAAGTGTATCAAGTGCACATGCCACTTAACATTGTATATTAGTTCATTTGCATATATAATCCTAATCCAATGCAAATAGTTGTAACGCTGCCTGTTGACTCTCCTCTCCTGTACTTATGTATATCTTCCAGTTACCCCCTCCCCTGTTCATTGTAATTTCCTTTCCTTCTCAGTTTTTTGTAAACCGACATGATGTGTCCTACGAATGCCGGTATAAAAAAAGTTTTTAAATAAATAAATAAATAAATAAATAAATAAAGTAATGTAGTGATTTCTTATATATAAGAACAGACTGCAGTGGGCGTGAATGCACACGGGAGCTGTCCCTGATTGTCTGCCGCAAAGTTGGGTGTTGGCATTCTGGATGTTGGTGTGGTAGACCTGCGTCTGTGCTGGAGCACTTGGTAGTGGGGGCGGAGGTTGGGGGATTTACTATGTCTGTCTCTCTTCACACCTTGTCCAGTCTAAGATGAGAGACATGGTAATAGAATGAAGGGGGTGGGGGGGAGCACAGGGATCCTCCCACTGCTGCAAGAAAGAAACAGGCAAGAGTGGAGGACCTTCCTCCAGCTCCACAGACTGCAGCACCCAACCTCTTACCACCCTTGCCTCTACTTAGCTATGATGACAGCGCAGTGTGGGGGGCGGGGTGCTGTCTCATTGCCACCCCTCTACCAGTGCAGGCATATCAGAAACGGTGATACTGGTTCCTGGCTGTGGTACTACATCTTGCTTCTGAAATTAGAGTGTTCTGGTCTAGATCTCTGGGCCCTGACCAAAGCTGATTTAAGTTTTTCCACCCCGAGCACTACTGACTTGGGGTGACTTGCCTTGCTGGCCCCCCAGTAACAGGGCACTGGCCTTTCCTAGCAGATCACAGCTGTGACACGCATTCCCAGAGCATGTGTTTTTCGCAGGGAATGAAATATTGACACTCTTTGTTTTGTCGGCTGATTGCCCAGAGCCTTAAATTAGGGACCCCTTTGTGTGAAGAAGCAGCTTTTAATTTCTAATTATGCTAATTCTTTCCCGATGCCTGTCATATGATCATATATTATTAATGGCAGAACACTGCAGGGAAGAGGATTATGGACTGGTGGAAAGCTTTTAGAAATAAGGAGATAATGATGGGATTGGAAGGTGAGGAGAGTCTGGAAATGGAGGGGTTGGGGGGGGGGGGATGGAGGAGACCATAATTGCTAATAGTAAACTGCCAAGAAGCAGGGCAGCACACCAGTCTGTGATGTACTTATATCTTTATGATTTATATCAGCATCAACCAACAAGGAATGAATTACATAGTCTGGGTAAATAAATAAGCATGGGTGTAGCTTGCTTGTTACGGTGGCTACTACCCCGAATCAATTAAGCCTGATACTTGACTTGGAATAAGTATCCAGCGCAGCTCACTGCTTCAGCAACAGAGGGAATTAAGTAAAGAGGATTTTTATTCAGACAGCCAACAATGGCTGAATTGCACATGCAGGGTAAACAAATGGGAGTAGCTTGCTTATTAAGGCGGTTACTACCCCAAACCAATTAGCTAGATACTTCACTTAGATGCAGCTCCAGCACTGCTGTCTGCATCGATGGTGGGGGTGGAAGGGAACTGGAACCAAAAAGTTACCAATAAGGGCCCTGACCTCAGTGGTCAGAGTAACAGATTATGAAAACAAATAGGTGTGAAAGCTTGCTGGGCAGACTGGATGGGCCGTTTGGTCTTACATAGAAACATAGAAATGACGGCAGAAGAAGACCGAATGGCCCATCCAGTCTGCCCAGCAAGCCTCACACATTTTTTCTCTCATTCTTATCTGTTACTCTTAGCTCCTTGTTCTATTCCCCTTCCACCCCCACCATTAATGTAGAGAGCAGTGATGGAGCTGCATGCAAGTGAAATATCTAGCTTGATTAGTTAGGGGTAGTAGGGGCAGTAACTGCTGCGATAAGCAAGCTACACCCATGCTTATTTGTTTTACCTAGACTATGTTGTACAGCTCTTGTTGGTTTTTTTTTTTCTTCTCCCCTGCTGTAGAAGCAGAGAGCCATGCTGGATATGCATTGAAAGTGAAGTATCAGGCACATTTGGTTTGGGGTAGTAACCGCCGTAACAAGCCAGCTACTCCTTGCTTTGTGATTGCGAATCCTTTTTTCTTCACCCCTGTCGTTGAAGCTATGCAGGATATGCGTGAAGCATCAGTTTTTTGTTTTTGTTTTGTTTTTTTTTTTTTTTTCCCCCTGCCGTTGAAGCAGAGAGCTATGCTGGAAATGCGTGATGTATCAGTCTTTCTCCCATGCCGATGCAGCAGAGAACCATGCTGGATATGCATGGAAAGTGAAGTATCAGGCACATTTGGTTTGGGGTAGTAACTGCCGTAACAAGCCAGCTACTCCCCGCGTTTTGAGTGCGAACCCTTTTTCTTCTCCTTTGCCGTCACTTCTTCTCCTTTGCCGTCACTTCTATGTTTCTATCTGTGCTTTATGTTTTGAAGTTGGGTAAGGGAGGTTGAAACGGTAACCAGGGCGTTTCTCATCCCATTAAACTGTAGACCTTGGTAAGCCACAGTTGGCAAAGGGCTGGCTATGGGTTGGTTATGAGTTTATTGTAGTTCTTGCCCTCGGTGTGACTTTGTTAACACAAGTGGACAAAGGCTTGCCATGGTCTTCATATAACAGCCAATTTCCTTTAAATCAAAATGGGACCTGCTTTATGCAGAATTCCCAGACTTGATGTCTGGTTGGGCATTTATTATTACAGATGATGATAATGATGTGTGTAGAGCCGCGCTTGTCTTATGATCCTCGACATTGGTGGATGGTGGCCACTTTGGCAGTAGTGCCATTTCTCAAGCACTGGCCAACCATGATAAGAATATAGGTACCGATGATTCACTGGTGCTGTTATTGCTGGCAAATGGGTTGGAGACATTTGGATGCTGAAGAGATTAATGCAGTCGAGTCTCAGAACTGGAGGTTCCTGAGAGCTTTCTATAATATAATAGAAGTCCTAGAGTGATGTGTCTCAGTACTGCTTCCAAGTAACCTTCAGCTGCTATTCTGCAACAAATCTCCCATAAGACAAGCTGTGCAAACAGACACCAGGCCCTCTAGGCATAGCAGGATATATTATGCAAAAGACGATGGCAGTTTTTGCTTGGGAACAGCACTTCTAGCAGGTATTCTGTGTCCTGTTTTTAGTTTATGAACTTAATTCTAATTTAATGCCAGTCTCTCATTTCCTAAACTTGACATTTCTTAAGAAAATGTTATTTATTTCACTGGTTTTGGCTCAAATATCAACTTGCTCTTTATTAGAGGAATATTGCTTTTCAGGGACATGATCTCGAAAGCATGTGAAGGGCTCTGTGTAGCCTTGTCGGAAGCTCACACCATCACCAAAATGTTCCTGCTGTCTGACGGCACCAGCCAGGGAATGAAGCTTGTGTTTGCTGGGTATATTAGTGCTTTTAGAATGGAAGAGCCTGGTTCTCTCATGGGCATTCACATTGGTTCCAGCGTTTTTGGGTAAACCCAATCAGCCAGTGACCAGCTTTGCTTTTATCTATCGAAGGCCAACTCTCCCCCCAACACACACACACCTCCCATCAGATTTCTGCAAGATCAGTCACATCTGCGCCTATCTCATGCTCCCACTGTAGCATTTTCCAGCAAAGCTGACCCGCCTGGCCCTCTACAGAGGGTGACTCAGTCGCCGAGAACGAGCTGAGCCAGTCCTGGTTTTTGCCTCATGCCATGCAGAAAGATGAAATTCTGATTTCTCTAGCAAAAGCAGGACTACATCTCCCAGCCTGCATTGGGGTAAAACCAGGACTGACTCTGCCCATTCAAGAGCACGTCGATCCATCTCATAATAACCCTGTCTAATCACAGCAGGCATTAATCCAGTGGCAGAATTCCACTTACGAGGTGCAGCTATTCTTAGAACCCTTCTGGATTGTTTGGATTTTTTTTCCCCAATATATCTGTTTTTGGTTTTGGCCTGGAGGAAGTCCTGAACCCCCTTCCCCCCACCTCCCAGCACCCCATGGGTTCCGAGGTGCATTGTACTGGTGGTATAGTGTAACAGCTGGCGGCCTCTCGTGTGTGGGAGTGGAGTCTCTTTTAATATAACCCATGTCCCAGCTCAGTGGTTACATTTAAATCGATGAATTAATTAATTTGTTGGTTACGGACTAATTTGCGATGTCTGGATGGTTGCCAGGAGCCTGGGCTTTCATTCCAAGACTAGCTCCTGCTGTAAGCTCTATAGAGAGAGGGGGGGAGGGACCCAGCCTGTTCAGGGTGCCCGTGTTAAAAAGTCCTTGTTTGTGTGAGAGCTCCAAGAGGCCAGTGGGCCATTTTACCGTCATTGGAAGGTTCTGAAGACTGGTGATTTTCTCAGCAGGTTCAGCTAGAGTGAAAAAGGCTTTTTTAAAACTGTCTGCTTTGAACTGCGATGTGTTTGAATTGATTCTTTCTCTTTTTTTTTTTTAACACGGTGCACTGCCCGATGCAATTGCATTTCAGACAAGAAGCCAGTTAGAAGCAGCCATGTGGCGAGCGATCTTCAAATGACAGCGAAAAAATAATGCTCACTGAGCTTTTAACTGTTTGGGAAGCAGCTAACCTGCTCCCATGTGGACACAGAACATAAGAAATTGCCATGCTGAGTCAGACCAAGGGTCCATCAAGCCCAGCATCCTGTTTCCAACAGAGGTCAAACCAGGCCATAAGAACCTGGCAATTACCCAAACACTAAGAAGATCCCATGCTACTGATGCAATTAATAGCAGTGGCTATTCCCTAAGGGGCGGATTTTCAGAGCCCTGCTCGCCGGGAAGCCTATTTTACATAGGCCTACCGGCGCGCGCAGAGCCCCGGGACTCGCGTAAGTCCCGGGGTTTTCGGAGGGGGCGTGTCGGGGGGCGGGCCCGAACCGCGCGGCTTTTTCGGGGCGTGTCGGGAGCGTTCTGGGGGCGTGGCCACGGCCCGGGGCGGCCCGGGGGCGTGGCCGCGCCCTCCGGACCCGCCCCCAGGTCGCGTCCCGGCGCGCAGGAGGCCCGCTGACGCGCGGGGATTTACGCCTCCCTCCGGGAGGCGTAAATCCCCCGACAAAGGTAAGGGGGGGTTTAGACAGGGCCGGGCGGGTGGGTTAGGTAGGGGAAGGGAGGGGAAGGTGAGGGGAGGGCAAAGGAAAGTTCCCTCCGAGGCCGCTCCGATTTCGGAGCGGCCTTGGAGGGAACGGAGCGCAAACAAAAGTAGGCTATTCGCGCTCGTTTTAAAATCCGCCCCTAAGTAAACTTGATTAATAGCCATTAATGGACTTCTCCTCCAAGAACTTATCCAAACCTTTTTTGAACCCAGCTACACTAACTGCACTAACCACATCCTCTGGCAACAAATTCCAGAGCTTTATTGTGTGTTGAGTGAAAAATAATTTTCTCCAATTAGTCTTAAATGTGCTACTTGCTAACTTCATGGAATGCCCCCTAGTCCTTCTATTATTCGAAAGTGTATATAACCGAGTCACATCTACTCGTTCAAGACCTCTCATGATCTTAAAGACCTCTATCATATCCCCCCTCAGCCGTCTCTTCTCCAAGTTGAACAGCCCTAACCTCTTCAGCCTTTCCTCATAGGGACGCTGTTCCATCCCCTTTATCATTTTGGTTGCCCTTCTCTGTACCTTCTCCATCACAACTATATCACAGACAGAGTGATTTGGTATGCCGTTGGAGCCTGCCCACTATAAATCTACAGGTTGACCTCCATTAGCAAAGAATGGGGAAGGGGGCTCTGTTACTTACTGATAAGGTCACCAGATTACACCAGGTCATCAAACACCAGGCTCAGCTGGTCCTGGCTATGGCCCGTGGCCCGTATGCACCTGCAGTTCCAGTTGCTCTATGAAAAGCAGGAGCATAAGTCCGTAGAGGCGTTGGGGGTAGACCCAGGCCTGGTTCTGATGGCCTGAAGCCATCTCATGACCCTATGCAGTTATGCAGATGGGACCCACCTTCATTGGAAATGGGATTCTGGTCAGGTCATCATTGCTAGCCACGGATGGTGCTTTACATATTCCCAGAGACAAGAGTTTGATATTTGCCTAGACAGGAAACCTTTTCAGTTGTGTCATCTCCATCTTCATGGCTCTGTTTTCTCATTTGTCCTGTTCTAGTTCTTTATTTCTCTGTAACCCTAACCTTACTTTTTTTTTTTTTTTACTATTATGATTGATGTTTTATATTTCTTGATTTTATTTGAAGTTTTATGAGGCTTGGTGATGTTCCTATTTTTCCATTGTTGCACTGCAAACAGAGTCTGGCCATACCAGTTCAGTTTTTGTCTACACATTTTTGTTTATACTTTTTAATCTCTTTATTCTGTAGTTGGTGAGGAATCGTCTGTGTTCTGCACGTGTGACCAAGATGAGGGATTAACAGATTTTACTTGAAAAAGGACATTCAAAGTATAATCTTATGAGGTAAAAATATAACTTCTAACAACATGATTGTTACATTTACATGCACTGCTATGGTGCCAGCCAGGATACCCTGCTAAAAAGACCCAACCCATATTGTATTATACCTATTGTAATGTGGGTTTAGTCCTCGGAAAGCCATGAGTAAACTGAATTACAATTACAATATAGTAAACCTGTTATACCCAAACAGCACTGACTATCAGCACTCAAACAGAAACAGCCCTACCTATAAAAAGACAACAATGTAAATATTACACCAGGTCCTAAAACACCAATACACCTCCTATTAGGAAAACAAAACAAGCCAGGGTGCTATAGATCCCTAAGTAGTGTTAGCGTTTTGAGGTGTTGAAGTGGATTCTTGGGTACTGCAGAGATGGCCACTCCCACGGGGAGGAGCCCCGTGAGGAAACGCAGTACCTGGCTAGACTATACACGCAGACACAGAGAATTTGTATTTACTATATAGCTTGATGGTATTTACTATATAGCTTGATGGTACCATCAAGCTATATAGTAAATACAAATTCTCTGTGTCTGCGTGTATAGAGTCTAGCCAGGTACTGCGTTTCCTCACGGGGCTCCTCCCCGTGGGAGTGGCCATCTCTGCAGTACCCAAGAATCCACTTCAACACCTCAAAACGCTAACACTACTTAGGGATCTATAGCACCCTGGCTTGTTGAAGTGGTAAGTGGTAAGTGGAAGTGGTAAAGGTTGTCGTACACAGACCACTGTCCTGGGGTGGACAGAAGTAAGGCAATCCAGTAGAAGCAGTCCAGGGGTCCTCGGCAGAGGAGACCAGTCCCACTCTTGATCAGATGAAAGACAGCACAGGGTAGCAGAGGCAGGACCCGAATGTAGACTCCAAGCGCTGAAGCTGAAGGTGGAACAGACTGAGAGAATCAGTATTCATTGAGTAGTTAGCTGTACTGATGGAGATCCTGGCAGGCAGAAGCGAAGCAGTTGCAGGCACCAGTGTAGGGAGCGCAGGCCCTCGAGGAGCGAGTACCCGGTTTCTGAGATAGGTACCTGAAAGAGAGAAGATGGGCCCCCGAGGAGCGGGTACCCAGGTTAGCGATGGATTAGCCCGAAGGGCAGAGAGAGAGCTTCAGGCAGAGCAACTTAGACCGGAGCAATCCAATCCTTGCTAACTCACAGGCCGATACAGTAAAGCGCGGCTGCGGTTACCCTGTTTCTAACCCGCTTTGTACGCACAATTTGGACGCGTATGTCTAACCCGCGATTCAGTATCCGGTTTTACCCGTCCTTACCGCTTCTTGAAATCGACGCATATCCCTTTCCGCCCGCGGCATGTATATGATATGTTAATGATCGGATTAGCTATTCCTTCCGATACAGTAACATGCACCCAGATTATCGCCTTTTTAACCAGCTATTTTGCCGCGTCTTTAACCTGCTCCGGAGCTGTCTTTAACCTGCCGCGTCTTTAACCTGCTCCGGAGCTGTCAGCGCGCCTGCATGGGAGAACGGCACCCAAATTGGGCGTACAGGCATGCGTTCATGCACCTTCGCCGGTGGGGGCTGCTGGAAGCTGCCTCGCATCGGGAGCGCCCGATCCGCCCCGGGCTGCTGAAGCCGCTCTCGCCGCCGGCTGCCCCCGGAAGGCAGGGGAGCTGCGGTGCACGCCTCAGGAGGAGGGGAGAGAGGACTGGGGCTGCTCCGGAGCTGTCAGTGCACCCACACGGGAGACCAGCACCCATGGACGCCCTTCTGCTGCTGCTGCTGGGGGCTTGCGTGGCCGCGGCCAGGGCAGATGAGCGGGGGCTGGGGGAAAGTTTGCCCGTGAAATTTCGTCTCTCTCTTGCCTGTCCGAAGGAGGCGGAAAATCGGAGCTGCGCGCACAGGTGCTTTGTTGCACTCCCTGCCGCCGATCGCTGGCTGCTGGGGCTTGCTGCCGCTGGCGCTCAAGGCAGCGGGGTCTGTAGGAGAACCATCCACTTTCCTGGTGGAATGACATTTCAAATGACATTTTCCTGGCGTGTAGCCAGATGGACTCAGAACAAGTGGGTATAGTGTGCTCGTGCTAGCAGTTGGAGACGGATCTGACGTCAGCACGGGTACATATACCCCCACAGGAAGTGAAGCAACTCAGTAATTTCCGTCTCCAAAGCAGTTTGGAGCGCCTGCACGCTCGCTGAGCGTGTTTTCCAAATCTACTTTCTACTTTTTACTTTCTACTTTGCAAATTTCTCAGAAGACGAGCCCCGCACTCCTGCGGTGATACCCTTGGGTCCCTCCCCCAGTTGAGTTTCCCGAGGTGGTTTCCGCGACCCCTCGGAGCTCTACGCCTCGGTCCGGTGGCCGAATCGCGACAGGGATCTAGCCCCCGAGCGAGAAGGGCTCGGGCCTGGCTGAGAGGCGCCTCGGTCCCGGCAAGGACTTAGCCCCGAGCGAGACGAGTTTGGCGGCTTAGAGGCAGCGGATGCATTTCCTCAAGCGCGGCAGTGAAGGTATTTCCCCTCTCCCCCCGCAGCAGGAGACCGCCCGGGTTACAGCCGGGAAGCGCCGAGGATCAGGTAAGGCGTACATCTCTTACTTTTGGTCTCCGAGGTACGAGGATCGGCGGCGTTGCCTGCATGTGGCACGCTGTGGAGGTCGCCATTTTGTCTGCCTTGTTCAGGTATTGAGCGCCCATGATAGGCGCCTGTTGATGGGCGCACAACGCAGCATATTTATTGCTAAAGCGTATGTTCATATTGTATATTAGTGAGTGCATATTGCTGACCGCATATTATTGAGCGCATATTGTATATTAGTGAGTGCATATTGCTGATCGCATATTATTGAGCGCATATTGTATATTGTTGAGCGCATATTGTATATTATTGAGCGCATATTGCTAATCGCATATTATTGAGCGCATATTGTAAATTATTGAGCGCATATTGCTGGCCGCATATTATTGAGCGCATATTGTATATTGAGCGCATATTATTGAGCGCATATTGCTGACGGCATATTATTGAGCGCATATTATTGGCAGCATAAGCGCCGGCGCCCTGCATTCGCAAGACGCGATGGAATATTTAAACGCCCCGGCGTCTCGAGAGGCGGCACCTCCTGATTCCGGCGTGAAAGCTCTCGGCCTCTGCTCAGCGTGCCAGCTTAGAGCCACACAGACCAAGGAGCCAGACTCCCTTTGTGCCCAATGTGAGGAGGCCATGGGAGCCTCGGGCCAGGACCAGTCTCAACCGAGGTTTACCAACAGTTCCCCAGGGGCCACCCCGGATCTAGCGGGCCGTCTCGAACAACCAGGAATCCCGGGGGACCTGGTACCCCGACGGCTTGAGACCGCTTCCATTTCCTGGGTGGATTTATTTAAGGGGATCCATGCCTTTGTACAGATGCAGTCAGCTTCCCGTCCAGGCCCTGCTGCCGCTCCGGCTGACCCTGCCCCTGGACCTTCTCGCCCTTATCGTGGGCACCCATCTCTGGGCAGTCCGGCTCCTGCGGACCCTGATGTCTCGGAGGACGAGTCTGAACCCCCCGAGGAGGGGGAACTTCCCTCGGGGATAGAGCCATATCGAACTATGAGGCGGTTCTTTCCCAAGGAGGATCTCTCCGACCTGGTCTCTCAGTGCCTGACGGAGTTGGCTATTCCAGGCCCCAGCACCATGGAGGCATCTGCGCAGAACCCCCTGCTGGAGGGTCTTCGTCCCACAGCCCTCCATTTCCCCTTCCTGCAAGCGGCGCAACAGCTGATCGATTTGGAGTGGAATGCGCCGGAGGCCTCATTCAAAGGGGGTCGGGCCTTGTCCGGCATGTACCCCCTGGACCCGGCAATCAAGGATATGCTGGCGTGCCCTAAGGTGGACGCCTTGGTTAGCGCTGTGGTCAAGCGCACTACCATTCCAGTGGAGGGGGGGGGGGCGGCCCTCAAGGAGGCTCATGACCGAAGCCTGGACGCCATCCTGTAACAAACCTTTGAGGTGGCAGCTCTGTCTCTGCGAATCGCAACCTGCTGCACAGTGGTAACGCGTTCCTGTTTGTCACAGGTCAGGAACAATGCGCCGGCAGCAGACATGGAGTCAGCTCTTTCGTTCTTTACGGATGCTGCCTCCGACTTAGTCCGTACGACAGCCAAGGGGGTCTCATCCTCAGTAGCAGCCAGGAGGCAGCTCTGGATAAGGAACTGGTCAGCCGACGCTCCTTCTAAGACACATCTCACTAGAATGCCGTTCAAGGGGTCTCTTCTGTTCGGCAGCAACCTAGATAAACTGGCCAGCACATGGGGTGCCTCTCCAGTACCTCGACTGCCGGAAGACGGGTCCAAGAGGAACCAGCGCACCTTTCCGAGGCCCTCCAGAGGTAGAAGCTCCCAACGCTTCACTCCCTATAGGAGTCGCTATCAGGCACCTCGTCCTCAGGCCAGGAACCAGTCCTTTCGGACCAAGCAGCATAAGAGGGGAGCCGGCTCGGGTTCGGGTCCCGGCCACACCCCACAATGAGAATCAGCCGATCCATCCGGGGGACGAAGCCATAGGGGGCAGGTTAACCCTCTTCTACCCCAGATGGGTCGAGATTACGTCGGACCAGTGGGTCCTCGCCATCATCCGAGAGGGGTATTATCTGGACTTCCATCACATCCCTCCGGACAGGTTTGTGGAATCTCCGTGTCCAATCCACAAGAAGGCAGCATTGGAAACTACCCTGGTGAGGCTCCTGTCCTTGAAAGCCGCAATCCCAGTACCTGCATAGGAAATGGATTCTGGGCACTATTCCATTTATTTCATGGTACCCAAGAAAGAGGGCACTTTCCGGCCCGTATTGGACCTCAAGTCAGTCAACCGATACTTAAGGGTCCCGAGGTTTCGCATGGAAACTCTGCGCTCAGTCAAGACCGCAGTACAGCCAGGGAAATTCCTCACGGCCTTAGACTTGTCAGAAGCCTACCTGCATATCCCGATCCATCAGGATCATCAGCGCTACCTACGCTTCAAGGTTCTGGGACGACACTTCCAATTTCGAGCTTTGCCCTTCGGGTTAGCCACGGTGCCGCGGACCTTCACCAAGGTGATCGTAGCGGTGGCAGCGGCGCTCAGACGGGAAGGAATCCTTGTCCATCCCTACCTAGACGATTGGCTGATCAGGGCGAAATCCCGAGAAGAGAGCCATCGGGCAACCAACAGAGTAATCTCCCTGCTGGAAAGCCTGGGATGGGTAGTCAACCTAAACAAGAGCTGCCTACAGCCTTCCCAATTACTGGAATACCTGGGAGTCCAGTTCGACACCCAGGCAGACAAAATCAGCCTCACCACCAAGAGAAGGTTAAAACTCCAGACGCGTCTACGGTCCTTGATGGGGGCCAGCCGGCCCATAGCTTGGGACTATCTGCAGGTTCTCGGTCTCATGGCATCCACCCTGGAAGTGGTACCCTGGGCGCGGGCCCATATGAGCCCACTACAACGCTCCCTCCTCTCTCGATGGAGCCCACGCTTCCGGAATTACTCTGTGCATCCACCTCTACCAGCCAGACTGCGGACCCAGCTACGGTGGTGGTTGCAGTCCAACCACACGAGCAGGGGGTCGAAGATGTCCTCCCCCACGTGGACTCTGCTCACCACAGATGCCAGCCTGAGCGGATGGGGAGCACACTGCGAAGAGCTCACCGCCCAAGGGCGGTGGAACAGAGAAGAGTCGGGGTGGAACATCAACCGTCTAGAGGCACGGGCAGTCCGATTAGCCTGCCTGCGATTTGCTCACAGACTGAGGAACAGAGCAGTCAGAGTGATGTCCGACAACGCCACCACGGTGGCATACATCAACCGACAGGGCGGAACCAGGAGCCAATAGGTGTCCCTAGAGATAGCCCCGCTGATGGCTTGGGCAGAGGCGAATCTCCAGGACATCTCCGCCGTCCACATTGCCGGAAGGGACAACACCGCAGCAGACTTCCTCAGCAGGGAAAGCCTAAATCCGGGAGAATGGCAGCTGTCCCCCACAGCCTTCCAGATGATTGTGGATCAGTGGGGAACTCCGGACATGGACCTATTAGCGGACAGGTCCAATGCTCAAGTACCCAGATACTTCAGCCGCAAGCGAGATCCGTTCTCTCACGGGATCGACACCCTGGTTCAGCCATGGCCTCCAGGGACACTGCTATATGCCTTTCCTCCGTGGTCCCTGCTGGGTGCCCTTATACACAAGATTCAGAGGCACAGAGGCCTAGTTCTTCTAGTAGCACCAGACTGGCCAAGAAGACCCTGGTACGCAGACATGAGAAGACTACTGACAGGGGAGCCTCTTCCCCTGCCTCCTCTCAGGGACCTGCTTCGTCAAGGTCCCATCCTCCACGAGGATCCGGCTCAATTCTCTCTTACGTTCTGGCCATTGAGAGGGCTAGACCTAAGAAAAGAGGTTACTCGGAGCCGGTGATAGATACACTCCTCCGAGCTCGCAAGTTTTCCACATCCCTCACCTACATAAGGATCTGGAGAGTATTTGAAGCCTGGTGCGACACTCATGGCACCAATCCACATGCGACCACAATCCCTATTGTTCTGGATTTCCTGCAGGATGGGCTTCAGAAGGGTCTCTCCCTAAGCTCCATCAAGGTTCAGGTGGCTGCGCTGTCTTGCTACAGTCCCAGGAAGGATGGCAAGACCATCGCCACGCACCCAGATGTTTCCCGCTTCCTGAAAGGAGTCAAGCACATTCGTCCGCCACTGAAGTGGCCAGTGCCCCTGTGGAACCTCAACATAGTTTTGGATTTCCTCGCGGGATCCACCTTCAGACCCCTTCGGGGCCTGTCTCTCCATTCGCTAACTTTGAAGATGGTGTTCTTGCTGGCAGTGTGTTCCGCACGCCACATCTCAGAGCTACAAGCGCTGTCCTGCCGTGATCCCTTTCTTAGAATCACTCCAGAGGCTATCCATCTTCGCACGGTTCCCTCTTTCTTACCTAAAGTAGTCTCACAATTTCACCTCAACCAAACCATTTCTTTGCCAACCACGGCGGGTTTGAAGAAATCAGAAGAAGGGCGTTTGCTACGCCATCTCGACATCGGCAGATTGCTGCCCAGATACCTGGAAAAGACAGAAGCAGTACGAAAGACGGACCATCTGTTCGTCCTTCACAGCGGGAAGAAGCAAGGGGAAGCGGCCTCTCGGCCCACCATAGCCCGCTGGATCAAAGAAGTTATCAGAGCGGCCTACGTAGAGGCCGGGAAGTCACCACCTCTGCAGGTCAAGGCTCATTCCACCAGAGCGCAGGCGGCCTCTTGGGCAGAATCTAGGATGCTGTCGCCCGCGGAGATATGTAAGGCGGCGACATGGTCCTCCCGCCATACCTTTTCCAGATTTTACCGTCTGGATGTCCAGGCCAGGGAGGACACAGCATTTGCGAGGGCAGTCCTACGCGGTCCTCAGGCAGCCTCCCGCCCAGTCCGGGAGTAGCTTTTGTACATCCCACTTGTTCTGAGTCCATCTGGCTACACGCCAGGAAATGTTGAGATTACTTACCTGATAATCTCCTTTTCCTTAGTGTAGACAGATGGACTCAGCATCCTGCCCGGCTGCCGGTATACATGGGTTTCACCGATTCAAGGTAAGCCATGTCATTTTCTTACATAAGAGCGTCCACTCTACCAGGTGTCGACGCCTTCCGGTTGGAAGCGCTGGCGGTCTCCAGCTACTATCAATCGGTCAGGGGAATCCTGTTTCACTAATTCATTGATCGTCAGTACACATATATCCATAACAGCTTTTGCAAGGAAGATTACTGAGTTGCTTCACTTCCTGTGAGGGTATATGTACCCGTGCTGACGTCAGATCCGTCTCCAACTGCTAGCACGAGCACACTATACCCACTTGTTCTGAGTCCATCTGTCTACATTAAGGAAAAGGAGATTATCAGGTAAGTAATCTCAACATTGAAATGACAGGTACCAGCGCACCAGGGATACTGTATAGGCGGCTGTATACCGCTCTATACAGTAAAATGGACTGCGCACGCCTACGCTTCATGGATGCGCTTTGGACCCGGCTTGCATTTGTGTCTCATTTGAATACTGTATCGAGCGGTATGTGATCCAAACTGTGCGCACGGCAAACGAGGGTGCGCCCGGCACTGCCGCACTATTTCTTACGCGTCCTTACTGTATCGGCCTGTATGTTTGTTAGCAAACGAAGGGCAGGCTAAATACTAGGATGTGCTGACGTCACTCGGAGGGGACGCTCCCGAGGTTCCCGCCATGACGTGAATAAAGACGTGGGTGGCATGCGCGCGCGCACCCTAGGAGGCCCTTAGGAGAAACATGGCGAACGCCGTCGCCGTTGCCGATCCGGGGCGCTGGGGAGAGCGGCATGAAGACGCGGTGGCAGCCAACCTCCAAGGCTTGAGGAGAGAGAAGGAAGAAAGGTGAGGCACAAAGGTCGAAGCCGTCTGAGACAGATGGACGCAACAGTACTCCCCTTCAAAGGGCCCCTTCCAGACCCCCTACCTGGTCTTGGTTTTTGAGGATGAAATTGATGAAGCATCTCTTTGTCCATGATATTAGCTAATGGTTCCCAAGAGTTTTCTTTGGTCCGTATCCCTCCCATGACAGGAAGTATTCCCAAACTCTGCCTCTTACATCAAGGATGGCATCAACCTTATACTCAATGTCTTCTTCTGCATCAACAGAAGTAGGTTCAGGTGCCTTGGTGGAGAACTCGCTCAGGACAAGCGGTTTCAGCAGCGAAACATGGAACGCATTATGGATCTTCATAGCTGGAGGAAGTTTCAGACTATAGGTGAGAAAGCCCAACCGTCGGAGAATGGAAAAGGGTCCAACAAAGCATGGAGCAAACTGAGCAGATGGAAGCTTACATCTCAGATGTTTGATAGACAGCCAAACTTTATCACCAGGCTGAAATTCAGGAGCCTTACTTCGGTTAGTGTCATAGCCTTTCTTTGCTCTTTGTCCTGCTTTTTGCAGCATCTTTTAGTCTCTCTCCAGAGCTGCTGTATATCTTTGGCAGTAGATTGAGCTGCCGGGGATGACACAGTAAGTGGAAGTGGTAAAGGTTGTCGTCCACAGACCACTTCAAATGGTGTAGATCCAGTAGATGACGCTGGATGGGAATTGATGGCAAATTCAGCCCAGGGCAACAGTTCAGCCCAGTCATTCTGTCGTGAACCAACATAGGCACGGAGGAACTGCTTGAGCGTTCTATTCATTCTCTGTTTGGCCATTCGACTGAGGATGATACACAGAGGTGAAGTCAAGTGTGATGTCAAATTTCTTACACAAGGCTTTCCAGAACTTTGCTGTAAATTGAGTTCCTCTGTCAGAAACAATGTGTTTAGGCATGCCGTGTGACTGATGTGACTGATGAATAATTTACCAAGTTCCTTGGCTGATGGCAAGCCAGGGAGAGCCATGAAGTGAGCCATCTTCGAAAATCGATCCACTGTCACTCAAATGGTATTGTTACCTCTGGAAAGTGGCAGGTCTACCACAAAGTCTGTTGCAATGTGGGTCCAGGGCTCATCCGGTGCTGGCAAGGGTTGAAGCAGGCCCCAAGGACGTCCGGGCGGAGGTTTCTGTCTGGCACAGTTGGAACAAGAGGCTACGTACGCAAGAATGTCTTCTTTCATGGTGGGCCACCAATAGTACTTCTGTAGCTTAGCCAGTGTTCTCCGTTGACCAGGGTGTCCGGCCAATCTAGAATCATAAGCCTATGTTAGCAATTTCTTCCTTAAATTGCAGGGTACAATAGTCTTGCCCAGGGGTATCGGATGTGTAGCTGCGAGAATCACTCTCTTCAGGTCAATAATATGCTGGGGTTCATCAGGTACGTCCTCTGAGAGAAAAGAGTGAGATAATACGTCTGCTCTGACATTCTTGTCCCCAGGGCGATATTTCAGCAGAAAATCAAATCTGTTGAAGAACAGGGACCACCTTGCCTGTTGAGGCGTTGGGCGTGACGGAGGTACTCCAGATTTTTGTGATCAGTGTAAACAGTGATCTGATGTTGTGCACCTTCAAACCAGGGGTGCAATTCTTCAAATGCCATTTTTATTGCCAACAGTTCTTTATCCCCAGTGCCGTAGTTCTTCTCCGCTGGCGAGAAGCGTCGGGAAAAGAATGAACAGGGGTGCAAGATCTTCGAATCACTGGTCTGGCTTAGCACGGCCCCTACACCTACATCAGAGGCATCGACTTCCACAATGAAGGGTCGTGTAGGATATGGATAGCAGAGGCATGGTTTGCTTGAAAAGGCATGTATTAACTTCTGGAATGCTGTCACAGCTTCAGTAGATCAAGTGGCAACGTTGGCTCCTTTTTTAGTCATTGCTGTTAATGGAACAGTCAGTGAAGAGTAATTCTTAATAAACGTCCTGTAGTAGTTGGTAAATCCCAAAAACCATCTTAGAGCTTTTAGGCCAGTGGGTTGTGGCCATTTTTGGATATTTTCAAGCTTCTGAGGGTCCATTTGGAAACCTGGGTTTGAGACAGTGTACCCTAGGAAGGGTACTGATTCCTTATGAAATTCGCATTTGGTCAATTTGGCGTACAGGCGATACTCGCAAAGTCTCTGCAGAACTCTTTTGACATCTTCTTGATGGGATTGCAGGTCCTGAGAAAATATCAAGATGTCGACCAAGTAGACAACGACACACTGGTAGAGTAAATCGCGCAGAATATCGTTCATCATGTTTTGGAAGACAGCCGGGGCGTTGCACAAGCCGAAGGGCATCACCAGGTACTCAAAGTGCCCATTCCGGGTATTAAAAGCGGTCTTCCATTCATCAGCAGAGCGGATGCGAACTAAATTATAAGCTCCTTTGAGGTCAAGCTTGGAAAATATCTTGGCTCCCTGTAACCTGTTGAATAGCTCCGAGATGAGTGGTAAAGGGTAGCGGTCCTTTATGGTGATCTCATTCAGACCTCTATAGTCAATACATGGACATAACGTTCCGTCCCCCTTTCCCACGAAGAAAAATCCTGCTCCGGCAGGAGACTTAGAAGGTCTTATGGAGCCTTTCTGGAGATTCTCCTGGATGTACTCTGACATCGGTTTATTCTTCACCACGGAGAGGGGGTAAACTCTTCCTTTGGGTGGCTCCATATTTGGCTTCAAGTTAATTGCGCAGTCATATGATCTGTGTGGAGGCAACACATCAGCAGCTTCTTTTGAGAATACATCTTGGTAAGATGCATATTGAGGCGGCAACCCAGGCAAAACGGGGTAGTTGGCATGCATGGTATAGGAGAGACTTCCATCAAGCATTTGCCATGCCAATCTGGACCCCAACATGAAAGCTCCAAGGTGGCCCAGTTGAATTGTGGCATGTGTTTCTGCAGCCACGGTAGCCCAAGTACCAAAGGGTACATGGCCTTCTCTAGCACAAAGAAGAAAATAGTTTCAATATGAAGAGCACCAGTACGTAAGCTCACTGGTTCTGTAAGCAGGGTTACTTCACCCGGTAAAGGCTCTCCATGAATAGAGGACAAAAGTAATGGAGGCGTCATAGTAGTGGTAGAGATCCGCAAATGTTCCACTAGACATTTCAAAATGAAATTTCCCCCTGCCCCAGAGTCCACTAAGGCAAGGGTCTGGTATTCCAAAGGCCCGCAGATTAAAGATACAGGAAGAGAGAGTGGAGGAGAGGGTGCAGTTAGACCTAAGAAGAGTCCTCCCACAGGACTTAGGTCTGCCAGTTTCCCGGACATATAGGGCATGTTTGTACAATATGACCAGCTTGTCCACAATACATACATAGTCCCGACCTCTTTCGGAATCGTCTGTCTTTAGAAGTCAAATGACTGCTGCCCAATTGCATTGGTTCTTCTTCGCCAGCAACAGGCCCTGGGTGTGTAGGCCTGGGTATAGACTTGACACAAGTCTCTCCCTAAAGTGGTCTTCTGGGACTCCTGACCTCTTGAACCTTGTCGTGAATTCAGCAATCAATCTTTGCTGCCAAGTTCATCAGTTCCACTAAGGTCTCAGGCATCTCATGAGTCACCAGTTCATCTTTCAACCGGGAATTCAAGCCTTCAAAGAATAGGGTCTTTAGGCACCTCGGGTCCCAATGTAATTCAGAAGCCAACATCTTGAATTCAATGGCGAAATCTGGTAAAAGTTTATTGCCTTGTTTTAAATGAACCAAGGTTGATCCTGCTGTCGAATACTGGGCAGGGCCATCAAAGACTGACTTAGACAGTTCAAGAAACCCGGCAAGATCATTCAGGATAGGGTCATTGCACTCCCACAGTGGTGAGGCCCAAGCCAACGCTCTTCTGTCCAGATACGAAAGGATATAGGTGGTCTTGGCATAAGCTGTGAGGAAATGGTTAGGTTGCAGAGAGAAGTGCATGCAACATTGATTAATAAATCCTCTACATTTCTAAACTTCACCCGCGAAGCATGTCGGAGCAAATAGAGGCACTGTACACTTGACTGTCACTTCAAACGGTGTAGCTTCTTTACCTGCGGTAGTCGATGTATTCATCTGTACGTGTAATTGATTAAAGGCAACAGTCAAATTGTCCAACGAGTTCTGTTGTTCGGAGATTCGTTGGGCCAGGCCCGGAATGGCCTGTAAGGCAGTGAACTGAGCCGAATCCATGGAGTTAGCAATCATTTAGCGTTTTGAGGTGTTGAAGTGGATTCTTGGGTACTGCGGAGATGGCCACTCCCACGGGGAGGAGTCCCGTGAGGAACCACAGTACTAGGCTAAACTCTATACACGCAGACACAGAGAAGTAGCTTTTATTGTACAGCTGGATGGTACTGCCCGGGGTGGACGGCAGTAAGGCAACCCAGTAGAAGCAGTCCAGGGGTCCTCGGTAGAGGAGACCAGTCCCACTCTTGATCAGATGAAAGGCAGCGCAGGATAGCAGAGGCAGGACCCGGATGTAGACTCCAAGCGCTGAAGCTGAAGGTGGAACAGACTGAGAGAATCAGTACTCACTGAGTAGTTAGCTGTATTGATGGAGATCCTGGCAGGCAGAAGCGAAGCAGTTGCAGGCACCAGTGTAGGGAGCGCAGGCCCTCGAGGAGCAAGTACCCGGTTTCCCAGATAGGTACCTGAAAGAGAGAAGATGGGCCCCCGAGGAGCGGGTACCCAGATTAGCGATGGATTACCCCGAAGGGCAGAGAGAGAGCTTCAGGCAGAGCAGCTTAGACCGGAGCAATCCAATCCTTGCTAACTCAGTTTATTAGCAAATGAAGGGCAGGCTAAATACCAGGATGTGCTGACGTCACTCGGAGGGGACGCCCCGAGGTTCCTGCCATGACGTGAATAAAGACGTGGGTGGCATGTGCGCGCGCACCCTAGGAGGCCCTTAGTAGAAACATGGCGAACACCGTCGCCGTTGCTGATCCGGGGACGCCGGGGAGAGCGGCATGAAGATGCGGTGGCAGCCAGCCTCCCAAGGCTTGAGAAGAGAGAAGGAAGAAAGGTGAGGCACAAAGGTCAAAGCCGTCTGAGACCAACGGACGCAACAAGTAGAAACTATACATTAGTAGATTATAAATGCATAATTTTTTAATTGTGTATGAGAGGACAAAGGTAGTGCACATAAGGCTGTAAGGTTCAACTAAGACGCCTAACACCCTTGCACTAGCCCTGTATAAGTCTCTCCCCATTTCTAGTTTTGTCTTCCACGGTTCTTTCAACTATTGTCGCTCTCTTTCTCTTCTCCTTTCCTCTCTCTTTTCCCTTTATAAAGCTTCTCATTGGATTAGTCATTGAGACAAAATGGAGCCAGGCAACCAGCCTAGTGGCTACAGACTCTCTAAATGTTCTAGATCAGCGGTTCTCAACCTATGGGTCGCGACCCCGGCGGGGGTCAAACGCCCAAAACACAGGGGTCGCCTTGTGTCGCGCGCTCCCGGTCTCTCCCGCTGCCGTTGCCGCCGGGCTGTCAGCACGTTCAAGCCCAGCGGGAACGGCAGCGGCGCTAGAAGAAGCTGTGCACCCGTGGCTGGGCCTTTTCTTCTTCCTGCGCCTGCGCCCCCCCCCCCCTCCCGTGACCCGGAACAGGAAGTGAATCGCGGTGCGCGGGAAGGAGAGAGAGCCGCGCCGCGCGAAAAAGTAGCAGCAGCGGCTGCAGCATCGGTCCTCGAGCAATAGAAGCAGCCGGTAATGGAGAAAGGAGACAGCAGCATGAGCCTCCCGCGGCCGATGGGATTCTTCTTTCTTGGCCAGCGGAGGCTGCTGCAGCTCCCATTTGTGCTCGGGGGGGGGGGGGGGGGGGAGGAAGTGAGTGAGAGAAAGAGAGAGAAGCAGCCAGCCAGCCTGTGTGATTGACTGGTCAGAGAGCTGATGTGTGTGTGTATGTGAGAGACAATGAAAGTGATTGCTCAGGGAGATGACTGATGTGTATGTGAGAGTGTGAGACATTAGTCAGGGAGGTGACTGATGTGTGTGTGTGAGAGAGAAAAAAAGCATGGAAGTGAGAAGTCTGGGTATGTGAGAAAGCATGGGCATAAGAAGCCTGGTGTTGTGGGGGTGAAAGAAAGCATGGGAGTGAGAAACCTGGGTGAGTGTGCATGCATGAGAGAGAGAGACTGCTTGGTAAGGTGATGGTGCGTGTGAGAGAAAAAGACTGGTGTGTGTGTGTGAATATGAGAGAATGTGATTCAGGGAATGAGAAGCCTGTGCACGTGGAGAGAACAAGCATGGGAGTGAGAGACTGGTGAGTGAGTGAGTGAGTGTGTGTGTGTGTGAGAGAGAGAGAGACAGAGAAAGTGATTATGAGAGTGAGAAGCCCATATATGTAAGTAGAACACGGGAGTGGGAAGCCTGTGTGTGTGTGTGTGTATGGCATGAGAGAAACTGTTCAGGAAGGTGACTGGTGTGTGTGTGTGTGTGAGAAAGTGATTATGAGAGTGAGAAGCCCGTATATGTAAGTAGAACACGGGAGTGGGAAGCCTGTGTGTGTGTGTGTGTATGGCATGAGCGAAACTGTTCAGGAAGGTGACTGGTGTGTGTGTGCCAAAGACTGTTTGGGAGATGATTGGTGTGTGAGAGACAGAAACTGGTCATGGGGGCATGACTGGTATGGTGTGTGTGTGTGAGAGACATGGGCACTAAGGAAGAGGACCATAAGTATAGAGCTTAGCTTCTACTGCTGCTTCTGGTGAGTGCCACGGCCTGCAGGGAAGGGGAGTAGGAGAGCTGCTGGAGGGGGTAAGTAAAGGTGGCTTTTTAAGTTTATTTTTCTTGACTGCCATTTTAATTGTGTGATGTCTGCTTTTTTGAAATATTTTATTGGTGTTTGGAGAATGTTTAATAGTTTTTATGAGTTTTTAATTGTTGGATGTTCATAGCTGTTTTGAAACATTTATTCTGCTTATTAGTATAGTTTTACAATTATTTCTGTGTGGGGATATACAGCTGCTTGCTAGTTCTGTTTTCCTAATAAGAGGTGTATTGGTTTTTAGGACCTGATTTAATATTTGTAGTGTTGCCTTTTCATAGATAGGGTTGCTCCTGTTTGAGTGTATTCCATAATACAGGTGTAACTGTGTGCGGATTAGTTTATGTGCATTACTACAGATCCTGGGAGTATGTTAGGTTGGTTCTGTGTCTGTTACCGAGATGAGATATTTTGCTAGCATGTAAGCGTTTGTATCGGTCTTATTTGTTGTGTTTTCTCAGAGGACATGCATTGGTGGTAAACTGCTGTCTTTTCATAAGAAGGGCTATTGAGCCTGGAAATAGAAGGAGTTTGAGTTGCTGTTACTGAGATGTCACTAGAACCAGAATATCTTTTTTGTAGGGTGAGTTGTATGGGGAATGTCATAATTCTGCTTTACATCCATTATTGTGGGTCAGGGGGGTTCCTGTGGATACAAACTGTACTTTTACATCTAGCCCCGTGACGATCATGGGTCAGTGTGCCATGCATGTGAGAACCTATGGTGAGTTGAGTTACATTCACATTATAAATGTCATAATTAAATGATAAGTGTGCACTAAAATCCAACCCCATCCATAACCCCGCCCCCATATGACCAAAGCCCCGCCCTCACCCCACCCTCACGGGGCGAGGGCGGGGCGAGGGGTCACCGCAACATGAGGAACTGTATTGCGGGGTCACGGCATTAGAAAGGTTGAGAACCACTGTTCTAGATAAAATCCTCATGAGAAAAGTACTCCTGAATGTTCTGAATGTTTGTCTATCTGGTGGTGAATGCAAGTTGAATTCTTCAAGGGAAGCCCCAAATCTTCCTGGAGAGGAAGCATATTCTTCCTTTGGGTGGCCCATGCAGGGATTCATTTGCTGTCCAACTGCAGTGCAAAACAATAGAGATGTTTGAGAAAATGCAGAGACTGAGGTTTCCAATAGCCACCACATGCCACCAGCTTACAGTTGTGTGGGTGAGGAGGAGTGAGACTGTTGGCAGGGACAGGGATTGGATTGAACAATCTTTCTTTATTCATGGGGGGGGGAATGCTTAGTGAGCAGGGGTGGTTCTGTTATAAGACAGGGTGAGGTAACTGCCTCAGGCAGCAAAATTTGGGGAGCAGCAAAAAGTGCTCCCTAAAACACTCCTGTGGTGGCTGCCTCACCTTGCCACAGATATGATGCCTAAGTGCTTGCAGCCCGAAGAGGGGTATGAGTGAATATCTGTGTGTGTGAGAGAGAGAGAGGATTTGTCTGAGAGTCTGAATATGTGTGAGAGAGGGTGTGCGAGAGAGCCTGTATGTGTGTGAGGGAGAGTGTGAGTGTGTGCCTGTCTATGTTTGTGAGAGATAGCCTGTATGCATATGTGTGAGAGAGAGCGTGTGTATGTGTGTGTGAGGAAGACAGAGCCTGTGTATATGAGAGAGGGGGTGTGTGTGAAAGCATGGGTGTATGTGTGTGTATATGAGAATAAAGTTTGTGTGACCCCCGCCCCCCAATCCAGGACAATCTCAGGGTGATTGTAAATCAAAAGATCTCAGATATGAAGAGCAGGGAATTTTTTTATTTTTATTAGTTTTAATTGTTGGGTATTATTTGTTTTGTCTGTTGTTTTGAAATATTTTATTGATTTTTGAGAACTTTTTAAAATTTTTGTTTAATTATTGAATGATCTGTTAACTTTTTTTAAGTATTTATTCTTTCTATTAGTATAATTCACTATTATGATTGTTCTATTATATTGCTTGATTTTATTATTGTTTTATGAGGAATGACGGTGTTTCTGTTTTTCCATTGTTGCACAGCATGCAATCTGGCTTCTTGCGATTTCCAGTTCTGTTTTTGTCTGCACATTTCTATTTATACTTTATGGAGTCTTTATTCTGTATTTGGTGAGAGAATGTCTGTGCTCTGCTGGCATGTTGTTTCTGTGTAGGGATCTAGCTTGTTCTGTTTTCTTAATAGGAGGTGTATGGGTGTTTAGGTCCTGGTGTAATATTTGCAGTACCAGAATGTAATCTTCAATACTGAAATGTAATCTGTTTTAAAGTGCCTGAAAAAATGGAAAAGTAAGTAGGTAAATTTGCAGTGTTGCCATTTAATAGGTAGGATTGTTACTGTTTGGATGTTGGCAGTTAGTGCTGTTTTAGTATGGAAGATTTACTATACTCATGGTTTTCTGATGGCCAAGCCCACATCGAACACACTTTACAATAGGCTTAATACCATATGGGTTCCAAGTGTCTTTTTTGCAGCTTTTTTTGGTTGGCACCACAGCAGTGCATGTAAATAAAATATACATGTTGGGATGTCCATTTTCATGTAACATCTGTTATTTTAAATGCATTATTTTTAATTTGTGTGGTGAGGGCTGGGAAGGAGGGAGAACAAGGCTCTAAAATTAGGTAAGAGCACCTAATACCCTTGCGCTGACCTGGGGAGTGTGTGCTACACACAGACCCCCATCATTCACCCATTTCCCATTTCTCCAGGTGACAAATGCTGGGGAAATGCGGGAGGCAGGTCATAGGATTCCTGGGAGCATGTATCTGTCACTCCTCTGGGAACTCTGACCCCTGCTTTCCTTCTTCTGCAGCATTTCAAATCACCAAAAGGGCCAGACTCCAAGGAGATGCCCCTTGGGCCTCTCAATGCCTTGGGGGGAGAGGAAGGGGAGTGCCATCTCATCCCTCATCTGAGGCAGCTGCTCCTGTTAGGGAGGAAAATATTCTCACAGCCCGTGCCTGCCCCTTCTTCCTGCTTGATGACATCATTAGCTTTTGTGACATCACAGTCATTTGGCAATGAAGGTGGAGCGGTTGGAGCATGGAGCTGGACATCTTAGCTATTGCCATAACCTCAAGCGAGTCCCATGACCTTGAGGTATTCACAACTGATCTGGGCAAGAAGTTTACAATCTGTAAATCGCTGGGAGCATTTGTAGACATGATTAATAAGTGTAAATGGTGATACGGGAGAGGGGTGACCCAGTGAAGTGCAAGTCTGGATGAATCTCAGAAGGCAAGCTAAAACCCTTTCTGACAACACTACCAAATCTTTGTGTAACCATTCACAAAATGCAGTCTTCCTGTGCCTCAGTTTATTGATCTTTATTTTATGCTTTTCGGCGCTTCAAAGCGGATTGCTTTCAGATACTAGAGGTGTTTCCCTATCCCCAGAGGGCTTTCAATCAAAAAGCCGATACATTAAAAAATACGGAGGCTCTCTGTGTTGAGCACCCGCTCTCCCAACGCGTACCCAGGCACCTCTCCTGGGCACGCGATCTTGTATTTAAATGAGGTGGTGCACTAATAAGGAGGCGCTAGGGACAATAGCGCAACTGGTGGAGGAACTGCGAGGAGGAACTGCGTGTGCCGTGACCATTGAATCAAGGCGAGCGTTGAATCGATCTAGGGAGGACACCAAGGATTCTAATACCTGTTGTTGCTCCATAATCTTCTGGGCCAGGCCTCTGCCGGATCCATGGCCTTGGGTTACTGTTGCGGATCTGAAGGTGGACCCTTAGTCCGAGGTAGAGTTGGCACTACCTGAGAGAGAGTAAACCCTCTTAGGTCCCTACCATCAGAAGGTGAGGCCAAATAAAGCAAGACCTAACAAGTACTTCGCCACTGGAAACCCATAGGGACCCGGGCCGCTTGGACTTAGGTGAACCCCTGAGGACTGGAGATGGGTGCAGGCGCCTCCTGCAGGTCGAGGAATCCAGACAGCTGGCGCTGTCGTAAGCCAGTCCAGGAGTCGAGGCCAGAAGAATGGTCGGAAGCCGGTCCAGGGGTCGAAGCCAGAAGAATGGTCGGAAGCCGGTCCAGGGGTTGTTGTTAGGTCCTCAACAGATTCCAATGCAATTTCTAATTGATATGGGTGAGATAAGGGCAGAATTGATTTAGCTAATGCTTTAAATATCCTATATCCCACAACAATTACAGATTTGAAGCCAGAAGAATGCATCCAAGGGAGAAGGGAGCAGGAAGCCAGGAGCGTGTTCCATGAGGACAGGCTGCGGAGAACAGGAAGCCGGAACACAGGATCAGGACTGCAGGAACAACACAGAACCAGGAGCCAAGAACCCAAGGCAAGGGCAGGTCTTGCCTTAAATAGTCCTTAGGAAGGAGGAGTCTCTAGGGAGGAGCCATGACGATTTCCTGTCGTTGCCTCTTTTAATTTGGTTTTCAGCCGCATGTGTGGCTCTAGACAGGCCCGGAGGGGGAGGAGTCAGCACGGCAGGAAGGAAGACGCGGCCAGGCCTCAGTAGCGGCAACGGCCACAAAGAGAGCATCTGGGACAGCTACCTGCTCCTACAGGTGCCTCAGAGGGCCTGACGCCACGGGTGAGTGGCCGGCCCCAGTTGCGGACTGCCACAGCCGGCGGCCATAACAGGCAGATTTTTTTTTACTTTTTTTTTTTGAGTTTTGGTTTCTCCAACTTAATATCGCTAGGATATTAAGTCAGAGGGTTACAGAAAAACAGTATTTTCTGCTTTTCTCTACACTTTTCCGGGTTGCCTAGAATTTAACACCTTCCCTTGCATGTGATGAACGCTATTAGTTTTCGGGGGGAAGGATTGGTCGAATGTTTTCGACGCGCTAAACCCCTTACTGTATAAGGGGTAATAGATGCACGTCAAAAACGCACAGCCAATTGCAGGTTAAATGGTGCACTCGGCCGAGCACACCTTATTATCGGCCTGTAAATTTGCTCCTGAGGCAATGAGGGTAAAGTGACTTGCCCAAGGTCAGAAGGAGCAGCACTAGGATTTGAACGCTGGTTTCCCTGGTTCATAGCCCGCTGCTCTAACCAGTAAGCCTCTTGAGTATTTATAACACACGCCTTCTTCCCTTTGGAAATTGTCCGAGACGTGCTCCCAGGCCCTTCACCTCAGAGGCGGCTGAGTGCTTGTTTGTGACGTATTAAATGGTGAAACCAGCTAGATTCATGTTTATATAAAAGTTCTTTAAAGAAATTCTAATTCTCCTTCCTTTCTTAATGCAATACTAGACATGCCAGCTGCAAATTTGTAAAGTGGGTGAAATGAAATTTCAGACCTATTAGTAAAAATTTGTAACTTATCATTAAAATCATCCATTGTACCTGAAGACTGGAGGATAGCAAATGTAACCCCAATATTTAAAAAGGGCTCCAGGGGCGATCCGGGAAACTACAGACCGGTTAGCCTGACTTCAGTGCCAGGAAAAATAGTGGAAAGTGTTCTAAACATCAAAATCACAGAACATATAGAAAGACATGGTTTAATGGAACAAAGTCAGCATGGCTTTACCCAGGGCAAGTCTTGCCTCACAAATCTGCTTCACTTTTTTGAAGGAGTTAATAAACATGTGGATAAAGGTGAACCGGTAGATGTAGTATACTTGGATTTTCAGAAGGCGTTTGACAAAGTTCCTCATGAGAGGCTTCTAGGAAAAGTAAAAAGTCATGGGATAGGTGGCGATGTCCTTTTGTGGATTGCAAACTGGCTAAAAGACAGGAAACAGAGAGTAGGATTAAATGGGCAATTTTCTCAGTGGAAGGGAGTGGACAGTGGAGTGCCTCAGGGATCTGTATTGGAACCCTTACTTTTCAATATATTTATAAATGATCTGGAAAGAAATACGACGAGTGAGACAATCAAATTTGCAGATGACACAAAATTGTTCAGAGTAGTTAAATCACAAGCAGATTGTGATAAATTGCAGGAAGACCTTGTGAGACTGGAAAATTGGGCATCCAAATGGCAGATGAAATTGAATGTGGATAAGTGCCAGGTGATGCATATAGGGAAAAATAACCCATGCTATAATTACACAATGTTGGGTTCCATATTAGGTGCTACAACCCAAGAAAGAGATCTAGGTGTGATAGTGGATAACACATTGAAATCGTCGGTGCAGTGTGCTGCGGCAGTCAAAAAAGCAAACAGAATGTTGGGAATTATTAGAAAAGGAATGGTGAATAAAACGGAAAATGTCATAATGCCTCTGTATCGCTCCATGGTGAGACCGCACCTTGAATACTGTGTACAATTCTGGTCGCCGCATCTCAAAAAAGATATAATTGCGATGGAGAAGGTACAGAGAAGGGCTACCAAAATGATAAGGGGAATGGAACAACTCCCCTATGAGGAAAGACTAAAGAGGTTAGGACTTTTCAGCTTGGAGAAGAGACGACTGAGGGGGGATATGATAGAGGTGTTTAAAATCATGAGAGGTCTAGAACGGGTAGATGTGAATCGGTTATTTACTCTTTCGGATAGTAGAAAGACTAGGGGGCACTCCATGAAGTTAGCATGGGGCACATTTAAAACTAATTGGAGAAAGTTCTTTTTTACTCAACGCACAATTAAACTATGGAATTTGTTGCCAGAGAATGTGGTTAGTGCAGTTAGTATAGCTGTGTTTAAAAAAGGATTGGATAAGTTCTTGGAGGAGAAGTCCATTACCTGCTATTAAGTTCACTTAGAGAATAGCACTGCCATTAGCAATGGTTACATGGAATAGACTTAGTTTTTGGGTACTTGCCAGGTTCTTATGGCCTGGATTGGCCACTGTTGGAAACAGGATGCTGGGCTTGATGGACCCTTGGTCTGACCCAGTATGGCATTTTCTTATGTTCTTATGATAGTGGCCATCTTGTCAGCCTCTTCCCCTCCTTTCTTACCACATAATGTAGACCCTGTTTAGTCCCCGCCACCGCTGAAGATCCTCTGTGTTTAGACTATCCCATTCATCCATTAAGAAATGAAAAAGTTAGGAAAGAAAAGAGCTGAGACTTGCAGGAGGAGGGAATAGGATGTGAGGTCCATTGCTTTCTTTGACTCAGTCACCAATCAACAAGTGTTTTGAAATGGCGCTCCTTGCACTTCAGTATATGCCTTCGGGCACCCGTGAGTTGTTTTTTCATGTGTGTTGCTGCCATCCTGTTCCATCACCCCCTTCCCTGCTGAGCGCTGGCGACTTCTCTCTTCTCTCAGACCCTCAATCACCCCTCCCATTTTTCTCTCACTCTGCTGCAGGTGCATCGGCCACACCCCGGGATCATGAGCCCCTGTGCCCTACTGCTGCTCCCGCTCTCGCTGTGCCTACTGAAGGGAGCAGTGGATGCCTTATTCCCTGACGAGCCAAAGCCCATCAGCGTCTCACCTGCACACTGTGAGTGTTGGAGAACTGGACTCACCTTTCACGCTCTTTCCAGGGTTTAGATTGTAGACGCTCAGGGTGTGCAGGCTTAGACTGAGCCGCAGCACTGCACGTCTTAAACTTGCTCCACCAGTGCATGCGAAACTAGAATCGAACCAGTTGGCAGTGCATTTTGAGAGTGCTTGAAGACTGTTTTGGGGGATTTCTTCACCCCCTTCTGTTCAGTGATCGACTCGTTTGTTTTGATGAAGGAGGTTACCTGAAGCTTCTGAGGTAGTAATAGCCAGACCCCTTAAGAAGAGGTAAGATGTCATGTAGAAAGGCAAGGTCTGGGGCAAAAAAGTGAGACCAGGCGTTGTCTAGCTGTGTGTCACATGCTGGCCTACTGTCACACCTGGGGCCTTCTTCCCAGGTGTGATAACCTGGTTTCTGAGAAGAGCATTCACATAGTCTCTTTTTTTAGTAAGTTTTTAAAATGTTAGGGTTGGCAAAGTTTATTATAGGAAAGCAACTGGGAAGCCAGGTCTACCCTAAGGTAGCCAGATAGCTCCATGTTGTCAGGGCCAGGCTAGCTTTGCCCTCAGTGCCTCTATGGAGTTGTAGTTCCGACGTCTGAAAGAAAGCAGGGACTAGAAGTGATGTAACAGGTTAAACAGGTGATGTAACACTTTAAAACTAGACCTGAGCTCAGCATGTCCTGCAATATGTAACCAGCTTGGCCGTCTTGCTGACATGTATCCTGGGAGATTTATTAATTCCTGGGAGTGGGGAGAGGAGTTGAACCTTGCAGTGCTATGCATTTGAGACCTGGAGTCCTTTTTTAAACAAAAAGAACATTCCGAACTCCAAGCACCAGAATACAATGTAAGGAGAGAGAGGGCACAAAAGTTAGGATTGAGGATCAGGCATGGCTGAAACTGAAATGGCCCTTGCTGGAGTTTGAGGTTGGATGAGGATGCTTGTCTGGGATTTGTATTCTTGTGGTGGGGATACATCAGAGGATTTTCTGATGGCTTCTTCTGGAGCAGAGGGTTTATCCTTTCTGCTCCATGGATGACACAGACTGGGAAGCACTGATTGCTGGCCATCTGCCCAGTTCGGATGACCCCGCTATGTGAGCTGAATTGGAGCACAGTGGTCACTTCTCCAGGGGATGAGTGGTGTAGCAGCTGAAGCAGTGTATGTGAGCTGGATTGGTAAGGAGTGCTGTGCTGCAGGTCTGGAATGACATACATTGGCAGAGTTGTATATGTGGTGGTGTTGGGAATAGCAGGGGTGCTGCAGGGTGGGAGTTAGGTGTATTGGCAGAACTGTGCGTGTATGGCTCTCGGTACTGTTGTAGCAGAGGGTGCTGCAGGGCATAAGTGAGGTGTATTGGGGGGGGGGAGGGTCTTAGAAATAGCAGGGTGCTGTTTTTCTGTTGAGTTAGGTTAAAGAAGGGAGATTGCATGCCTATCTGTTGTTCTGCAGAAGGGAATCTGCTCTGTATATGTGTGCTATGTGTGTGATTTTCCATTTTTTGTTTTTCCCTTTTTAGACTGAGGCTTAGAATCCAGTGGTTAGAAAGGCTGTGATGGTCCTGCCTAACCATCTCCAATCACACACAGGAGCAAAAATTGCACTCAGCAACTATAGTTCAACAAATATAAGTGCAAAAATAGTCTTTTCTGGTTCAACTTCAATATAATATTTTTACCTGCCTAACCATCTGCCATGCTGTCTCTCTCCTCTCCCCCTACAGATGTGAAGGAATACTCCGTGTTTATGGGAAGTGGACCGGGAAGATCCTCTGTGACCGACATTGGCAGTTCAGAACAACTTAACATCCAACGAATGCTTAAAGTGAACAGAACGTTGTACATTGGAGACAGGTGTGTGCACGTGTGTGTGGCTATGAATGTACACCTTGACGCTCCTCTGGCTAAGAGGTATGGACTTGAGCCTCTCATAGGGGACCACCTGCAGGCGTGCTGTCCCCGCATCAGAAGGTGCCACTATAGGGTGCCGGCACTGGATAGTTTCGGGCTGCATTTCTTAGTAGGACTTTAAGCGACTGCTTCCTTTATGCCCCTTGCTGATGTTCCAGAAGACGCAGTGCTTATGGCAGCCTAGGTTTAGAGGGGGGGGGGAGGAGAGAGAAGCGTGCATTTCCCCAGTTGCAGCGGGATGTAGCCTCAGCAGGGCACCCCCTCCCCATCCCCTCATAAGAACATAAGAACATGCCATACTGGGTCAGACCAAGGGTCCATCAAGCCCAGCATCCTGTTTCCAATAGTGGCCAATCCAGGCCATAAGAACCTGGCAAGTACCCAAAAACTAAGTCTATTCCATGTTACCGTTGCTAGTAATAGCAGTGGCTATTTTCTAAGTCAACTTAATTAATAGCATGTAATGGACTTCTCCTCAAAGAACTTATCCAATCCTTTTTTAAACACAGTTATACTAACTGCACTAACCACATCCTCTGGCAACAAATTCCAGAGTTTAATTGTGCGTTGAGTAAAAAAGAACTTTCTCCAATTAGTTTTAAATGTGCCACATGCTAACTTCATGGAGTGCCCCCTAGTCTTTCTATTATCCGAAAGAGTAAATAACCGATTCACATCTACACATTCTAGACCTCTCATGATTTTAAACACCTCTATCATATCCCCCCTCAGTCTTCTCTTCTCCAAGCTGAAAAGTCCTACCTCTTTAGTCTTTCCTCATAGGGGAGCTGTTCCATTCCCCTTATCATTTTGGTAGCCCTTCTCTGTACCTTCTCCATCACAATTATATTTTTTTGAGATGCGGCGACCAGAATTGTACACAGTATTCAAGGTGCGGTCTCACCATGGAGCGATACAGAGGCATTATGACATTTTTCGTTTTATTCACCTTTCCCTTTCTAATAATTCCCAACATTCTGTTTGCTTTTTTGACTGCCGCAGCACACTGAACCGACGATTTCAATGTGTTATCCACTATGACGCCTAGATCTCTTTCTTGGGTTGTAGCACCTAATATGGAACCTAACATTGTGTAACTATGGCATGGGTTATTTTTCCCTATATGCATCACCTTGCACTTATCCACATTAAATTTTATCTGCCATTTTGATGCCCAATTTTCCAGTCTCACAAGGTCGTCCTGCAATTTATCACAATCTGCTTGTGATTTAACTACTCTGAACAATTTTGTATCATCTACAAATTTGATTATCTCACTCGTCGTATTTATTTCCAGATCATTTATAAATATATTGAAAAGTAAGGGTCCCAGTACAGATCCCTGAGGCACTCCACTGCCCACTCCCTTGCACTGAGAAAATTGTCCATTTAATCCTACTCTCTGTTTCCTGTCTTTTAGCCAGTTTGCAATCAACAAAAGGACATCGCCACCTATCCCATGACTTTTTACTTTTCCTAGAAGCCTCTCATGAGGAACTTTGTCAAATGCCTTCTGAAAATCCAAGTATACTACATCTACCGGTTCACCTTTATCCACATGTTTATTAACTCCTTCAAAAAAGTGAAGCAGATTTGTGAGGCAAGACTTGCCTTGGGAAAAGCCATGCTGACTTTGTTCCATTAAACCATTTCTTTCTATATGTTCTGTAATTTTGATGTTTAGAACACTTTCCACTATTTTTCCTGGCACTGAAGTCAGGCTAACCGGTCTGTAGTTTCCCGGATCGCCCCTGGAGCCCTTTTTAAATATTGGGGTTACATTAGCTATCCTCCAGTCTTCAGGTACAATGGATGATTTTAATGATAGGTTACACATTTTACTAATAGGTCTGAAATTTCATTTTTTAGTTCCTTCAGAACTCTGGGGTGTATACCATCCGGTCCAGGTGATTTACTACTCTTCAGTTTGTCAATCAGGTCTACCACATCTTCTAGGTTCACCCGTGATTTGATTCAGTCCATCTGAATCATTACCCATGAAAACCTTCTCCAGTATGGGTACCTCCCAACATCCTCTTCAGTAAACATCGAAGCAAAGAAATCATTTAATCTTTCCGCGATGGCCCTTATCTTCTCTAAGTGCCCCTTTAACCCCTCGATCATCTAATGGTCCAACTGACTCCCTCACAGGCTTTCTGCTTCGGATATATTTTTAAAAGTTTTTACTGTTAGTTTTTGCCTCTACGGCCAACTTCCTTTCAAATTCTCTCTTAGCCTGTCTTATCAATGTCTTTCATTTAACTTGCCAACATTTATGCATTATCCTATTTTCTTCTGTTTGGATCCTTCTTCCAATTTTTGAATGAAGATCTTTTGGCTAAAATAGCTTCTTTCACCTCCCCTTTTAACCATGCCGGTAATCGTTTTGCCTTCTTTCCACCTTTCTTAATGTGTGGAATACATTTCGACTGTGCACGCCTCTTGCACATGTTTTACTTTTGTAGCTGCTCCTTTCAGTTTTTTTCTAACAATTTTTCTCATTTTATCAAAGTTTCCCTTTTGAAAGTTTAGCACGAGAGCCGTGGATTTGCATATTGTTCCTCTTCCAGTCATTAATTCAAATTTGATCATATTATGATCACTATTGCCAAGCGGCCCCACCACCGCTACCTCTCTCACCAAATCCTGTGCTCCACTGAGAATTAGATCTAAAATTGCTCCCTCTCTCGTCGGTTCCTGAACCAATTGCTCCATAAAGCTATCATTTATTCCATCCAGGAATGTTATCTCTCTAGCATGTCCCGATAATACATTTACCCAGTCAATACTGGGGTAATTGAAGTCTATAAATAAGAGATGTGGTACTGAGAGATTTTTCAACTTGTAAAGCTGTATATAACAATGCTTGTATATATTTAGACTGTAAATTTAAGGACCATCATACCACCCATAGTGCTTACAAGTTAGAACTTGTATTTCATGCACTTCATTTGGGTCACTTTTAATCATTGGTCCGAATCAGCTAGCATCTAGTATATTAGTTTTCAATGTTCAAAAGAATTTTTTTGGTTTTTTTAAGCATATATATTTAAAACAAATGAACTTCCCTTCTGTAGCTGTCGGGATTAATCGTCCGACGTGCGCGTTTCGCAACACTGCTGCTTCAGAGACATCAATTCAAAACTCTCCTGATCCAGCACTCCCCTTCTGATTCTTTAACGGGGGTGTACCTCAGCGATGCGAGTTTGTGCGATGCTGCGGGTCCATCAATTTTTCAGACCCGACGCCATTTCCCCGCTTAGAAATTTGGCGGGGAAATGGCGTCGGGTCTGAAAAATTGATGGACCCGCAGCATCGCACAAACTCGCATCGCTGAGGTACACCCCCGTTAAAGAATCAGAAGGGGAGTGCTGGATCAGGAGAGTTTTGAATTGATGTCTCTGAAGCAGCAGTGTTGCGAAACGCGCGCGTCGGACGATTAACCCCGACAGCTACAGAAGGGAAGTTCATTTGTTTTAAATATATACACTTAAAAAAACCAAAAAAATTCTTTTGAACATTGAAAACTAATATACTGGATGCTAGCTGATTCCGACCAATGATTAAAAGTGACCCAAATGAAGTGCATGAAATACAAGTTCTAACTTGTGAGCACTATGTGTGGTATGATGGTCCTTAAATTTACAGTCTAAATATATACAAGCATTGTTATATACAGCTTTACAAGTTGAAAAATCTCTTAGTACCACGTCTCTTATTTATAGATTGTGCTAATCGTGGGATTACATAGTAAGAGAATTTTTGGATTTGGTAATTGAAGTTTCCCATTATTACCGCTCTACCAATTTGGTTAGCTTCCCTAATTTCTCTTACCATTTCACTGTCTGTCTCATCATCTTGACCAGGTGGACGGTAGTATACTCCTATCATTATAGTCTTCCCCGACACACAAGGGATTTCTACCCATAAAGATTCAATTGTGCATTTAGTCTCATGCAGGATGTTTATCCTGTTGGACTCTATGCCATCCCGGACATAAAGCGCCACATTGCCTCCTGGGTGCTCCTCTCTGTCATTGCGATATAATTTGTACCCCGGTATAGCACTGTCCTATTGGTTGTCCTCCTTCCACCATGTCTCTGAGATGCCAATTAAGTCTATGTCATCATTCACTGCTATACATTCTAATTCTCTCATCTTACTTCTTAACTTCTGGCATTAGCATACAAACATTTCAAAGTTTGTTTTTTGTTTGTATTTTCATTCTGCTTTTTAATTGATAGGGATAAGTTAGAATTTTTTAGCTCAGGTGAGTTTTTAGTTACAGGCCCTTGGACTACTTTTCTTATTATTGGAACCTCACTATCGGGATGCCCTAATTCTAATGCATCATTAGTATCCTTTGAAGATACCTCTCTCCGAACCATGCGCTGCTGAGTGACTGTCAGCTTTCCCCTTTGTTCTAGTTTAAAAGCTGCTCTCTCTCCTTTTTAAAGGTTAGCGCCAGCAGTCTGGTTCCACCCTGGTTAAGGTGGAGCCCATCCCTTCGGAAGAGACTCCCCCTTCCCCAAAAGTTTCCCCAGTTCCTAACAAAACTGAATCCCTCTTCCTTGCACCATCGTCTCATCCACATATTGAGACTCCGGAGCTCTGCCTGCCTCTGGTGACCTGGATGTGGAACAGGGAGCATTTCAGAGAATACTACCCTGGAGGTTCTGGATTTAAGCTTTCTACCTACGAGCCTAAATTGGCTTCCAGAACCTCCCTCCCTGCCCACATGTACCATGACAGCCGGCTCCTCCCCAGCACTGTCTAAAATCCTATCTAGGTGACGCATGAGGTCTGCCACCTTCGCACCAGGTAGGCATGTTACCAGGCGATCCTCACGCCCACCAGCCACCCAGCTGTCTACATTCCTAATAATCGAATCACTAACTATGATGGCCGACCTAACCCTTCCCTCCTGGGCAGCAGGCCTTGGGGAGATATCCTCGGTGCCAAAGGGCAATGCATCACTTGGAGAGCAGGTGCTTGCTAAAGGATCCTTTCCTGCTGCACCCTCGTGCTTCTCATAGTGGTGGAGGAAACCGCTGAGGTTTGCAGGAGTTGTACTTTTGATGTTCTAAATCACGGGCAGGTGGAGCGCACTGTTAGCCTGGGTTTGGACGCGCGTTTTCGATGCGCTAGCTTTACCCCTTCTACAGTAAGGGGTAATAGCGCGTCGAAAACGCGCGGCCAACCCCCTTGAAACTAATAGCGCCTGCAACATGCACATGCATGTTGATGGGCCTATTAGTTATTCCCTCGCGATTCAGAAAGTAAAATGTGCGGCCAAGCCACAGATTTTACTCTCAGAAATTAACGCCTGCCCAAAGGCTGGCGTTAATTTCTGCCGGAACTGCTTTTTTGTACACCTTCCGACTTAATATCATAGCAATATTAAGTCGGAGGCCCCAAAAATAAAAAAAAAAATTTTAAATGTGCCCACGGCCCATGGGTCGGAAGACGGACGCTCAATTATGCCAGTGTCCGTTTTCCGAACTTGTGGCTGTCAGCGGGTTTGAGAATCGACACCAGAAAAATTGAGCGTCAGCTGTCAAACCCGCTGACAGCCGCCACTCCTGTCAAAAAGGAGGCGCTAGGGATGCGCTAGTGTCCCTAGCACCTCTTTTTAACGGGGCCCTCATTTGCATCTTTTTCCCCCCTGAATTGTGCGCACAGGAGAGCCGGCGCTCACCCGCTCTCCCGCGACTTTTACTGAATCGGCTTGTCAGCCAGGAAGTATTCAGCTGAGAGCTGTGCGCACACTCCTCCCCCCCCCCCCCCCACTTCCCTTCCACTACTCTCTACCCCACACATGGTGCTCTTCCAAGCAGGAAGAACGTTATGTTGGTGCAAATCATTGAGCTCGGGAAATAAACACAATAGCCAGGATAATCCGAACGGCAGCTGGTATGAGTCTGAGGGAGAGAGGGTGCCTCCACGGGTTCATTTCAGCATGTGGAATGGGGTGGAATGTATAGAAACGAGACCACATCTCTGCTCCTTTCTGGGGAAGGAAATGATTGTTGGAAGCAAGGCAGCAGGTGCGAGGGGAGGGCTATCTTGGCGGCTCTGACTACACCCCCCCTGTTTTTGCAGCAGGAGACACTGGCTGTAATGGTCTGAGGCTCTGCACCTACTCTGCAGTAGAAAATTTAATCTGGTAGCAAAAAAAGAAAAAAAAAAACATCCAAAAGGACAAAGGATGAAGGCAAGAAAGAAGAAACCTGTTTTTTTGTGTTGGGGGGGGGGCAGGAATTCCATTTTTAGTTACGATGCTTTCATCCCTAGTAAGTCACAGCCTGTCTCTACCCGCCCATTCCCCCAATTTGAGTCATCCGAGTGCTGGTCTGATGTTTTCTGTTTAATTCTGAGGGGGATTACCAAGGGCTGGTGCTGCTGAAATCCTGGGGTCTCCTGGGGAGAGGGATATACAGAGAGCATCCATGCTGGGGCCCAGGTACTAGCCCTAAGTACATCCTACATGTTGGATCACCATGGCAACGTGCAGCCCAGAGATAGTGAGAATGCTCAGCCCTTCAGCTCCATCAGAAGTCATCCTTTAACCAGGAGAGCTCTGCCTCCAGTTCTCCCCCCACCTCTGCTTCTTGCAGCCAGGAGAAGGAAGGAAAGCCAACCCCACCCAAAATTCTGCAGTGCGGTGAGGCTCCTCTCCTCCCCTAAACCCCCCCCCAGAGAGAAGGACAGAGAAGCCAACCCCATCCTGCAGGTTCAGCAAAGATCCTGACCTCTCTCAATCCCCCACCAGGAGAGAGAATCTAAACCCACTCAAAGCTCTGCAGCTGACCAGAGAGTGTGTGGGGGTGGGTTTGAATCTGAGTGTCCTTCTTGCCTCCAAATGCTATAGAGCAGTGGTTCCCAACCTGGGGTACATGAGACCATTGTAGGAGGTCTGCTGGAAGGAATGCAAGCAAGTTTAGCTGGGGAGCAAAAGATTAGACTGCTGCTAGCTGTCATTAGTTGAGCTGCTGCAGCAGGCCAGAAAGAGTGAGAAAAGGGCCTACTGCACCCCCATATTGCTGCAGGAAGCGAAACAGAGGGGAACGATCATGGCCATTAGAGCCTCAGATCGCACTGCCACATGTCCAGCAGAGGTGGGGGCCAATCATAGCTCTCAATAGCCATAAGCTGCACTGAAAGCAGGAGAAAGCTGGGTGATCAGTGGTGAGGAGCATGTCCTGTCACTGCCATGTGCCTGACTAGCAGAGGAGAGGATCTCTCTATCAAAACATGAGTAGAATGGCTGAGTGGAAGGAAGGAGGAAAGAGGACTGGGATTGATAGTCTGAAGGGGAAGGACGGAGGGGAGAAGGAATGTGATAAGCACGAAGGAAGAAAAGGAGGAGACAAAGCCAGGATTGGCCTGGCTAAGGGGAATGATTGTGGATGGCAGCCTAACAGATGAGAGATGAGCACCATAAACTGGGAGGGGGAGAAAAGGAGCCCCAGGTTTCCTGCCGGACCGGAGATAAGGAGAAAGAGCTGCCTGGGATCAAGAAGATCAGGAGGGAAGAAGGGGCAGGAGGCCACTGGGCTCAAAGAGGAGGGAGGAAGAGTTGACCGTGGGGTGTAGATAAACAAGGACAAACACAGAAGTTATTTAGAGGACACACCCTCACAGACATGCTCATAAGCCTTCATTCCTTTGAAAAGCAGGCTGGGGGGCGAGGAGTTTTCAGGAAGGTTAATTTTCAAAACATTTTATGCTCCACCCTGCCACTGAGTAAAAGTCCCTGCACTGAGAAGAGAATGCGGTAGGGGGAAAGGAGCAGGATTAGGCTGGGGAAGGGAACACATGCAAGGATTTAATTCTGGAATCCCTGTGCATGCTTTTACGCATGTACAGAATACCCCCTCCCCACCGGCCGCCTTTCCCTTTGAAAAGGAGAGTGCGGGCCTACAGGTAACAGTGCTGATTTTCTACCAGGCTGAAACTAAGAATCTTTTTGTTATGTTTAAACTTTTTAATTGAAATTCCAAGCACAGCATACAAAATCCTGTGTACACACACCAAGTAACAGAATATACACATTTCCTCTGGTTTCTTTTTCATTACAAAAGCATCTGTCAGATGGATTCTGTTCCCGCCCTGCAAACATTAATACACCCCACATAAATTATAGGCTTGCAGTGTCTTCAAAGCCAGGTTTACCACCAGATCTTGACATGGAAATTGCCCTCCCTGTGTATTCAGTTTAGATCAGTAAGCATTATTTAATGTGAAGTTTTATACATTATGAATGATTCTGGTATGCATAACAATATTTCTTTAATGGTATATAACTGTGTGCAAAAATGGAAGCAAACTGAAAAGGGGTCCACACTCCCAGAAAGGTTGGGGACCCCTGGGTTCACCATAGAATGTGAGTCGGCGCCATCCTGGCCTAAGTGCCCCTCCTACAGTATGTCTGCAGTAGACAGCCACTGAGACCCCCACTGTGACTTTCAATAATTAGAAAAGAGAATCATGGATTTTACAAGGACAAGCCCAGGAGTGAGGGCGAGTGAGGATGTATGGAAACTGTTTCCAGCTTGTGCTGGGTGGCCATGGAAGGCTCTACCTCCTGGCATTTATTAGAATTAGCAATATACAGTGTCTAGTGGGAGGGAGTGGGAGTGTCCCATCTAAGCCTGCTCAGTGACTCCCAGGTCCTACCTGCTGGGGTTTTCTGTGCCACCTTGACTGCTGCTGCTGCTGCTGACTGGAACTGGATGACCAGGCTCGGGTTGTGTTCACCCTGTTCACAGCATCAGCCCAATGGATGGGGAACACCACCATTGGCGAGGGAGGGAAGGACAGGCAGTACCTCACACCTTCAAAATAATTTGGTTACGATGGCGGTGTTTAGTTTTACCTCTCGCTCATGACAAGCAGTCTGTCCCCACAACATGGAGAACCGTTATGATTAAAAGGAATTTTTTTATTTTTTTTTTGCATTTTAATCATTGGATTTGTAGATCAGATTTAGGTTATGCAAAGCACACAGAGTTTGTGAGCAACAGTGGTGATTTACAAGCTCTGCATATTTCATTTCCAAGTCAGGTCGTCAGACATTGTATATAAATATCTGTAACAGTTTATTCATTTTGACCTAAGTGGTAAAAAAAAAAAAAAGATTTCCCCCCCACCCCCCCCCCCCAAAAAAAAGCTGGTGATATTTAAAGTGATTTACACGTTCTTCCAGTATTGATTTAAGATTCTGTTTTCTCAAACCTTGTCATAATTCAGTACTGGAGGCCTGTGGAAGGCGGCATGACTTTCAGAATTTATTTCGATTAGGGAGTGCCCAGCGGACAAGGCAGGCTCCTTCTACCCACTGGTCCACTGCAGGGCACCGGTTGCAGACGGCGCTGTTTTTGATAGCGATTCATTCTGATGCAGACAAGAAATGCTGATTCATATCTGTAATCCAGCTGTTTATCAGGCTTACATCAAATGTTTCAGGATCTCCCACCATGCATTCATTGAGATGAATTAAAACCCGATCCGGGCCATGCGCCACATAAATTACCAATGTGCAAACTGGGCACCCGTGTCATGACTTAACTTCAGCCATGGGAAGTTAGTGGTGATGGATGACTGGATGGCTGCATGTCATAAGGGGTGGTCTCAGCGTGGAGAGTAAAGCTTCTGCTTTCCTTAGGGGAAATAAGAACTACATCTCCCAGCATGCAATGGGGGCAAAATTAGGACTGGCTAAGCCTGTCCCTCTTGACATGCAGCTACACAGTCACTCTGTGGTGCTATTATTTAAACATATGATCATTTTCAGTAGAATACACGCATAAGTAACTGTGCCTAACATTCCACCTGCATTTTCTAAACTGTTCAGCGGGAGCATAGTGCAGGGCTTCCCAAACCTGTCCTGGGGATCCCGCAGCCAGTCGAATTTTCAGGATATCCACAATGAATATGCATGAGATAAATGTGCATATAATGGAGACTCAGTATATGCAAATGTATCTCATGCAAATTCATTGTGGATATCCTGAAAACCTGACTGGCTGTGGCATCCCCAGGACAAGTTTGGAAAGCCCTGGAAATATACAAACACATTTCAGTACATGTACGTTTTCTTTAATGCAGAGATCCACATAGTTTGTACACCAATCTTCTAAAAGTGAGCACATATACTTTACATGTTAATTAATAGTAACCTATACATAATAACCCTCCGTGTATGTGTGGAGGCAGTATTTTGTAAAGTTGGCTGATGTATGCACGTATGTCATACATGAAGATATGCATTCTTCCAAGCACTAGCTTCACCTCCACCCTTCAACCAGTTCACCCCCCACCCACCCAAAAACTGCAGACAAAAGTCTGATTTAATTTAGGTGATGTGGTTAGGAGGCGTAAAGCACGAGCACATGCTCTGCTTATGAAATATGGAAATGAGCATGCACTTCCATACCCCTGCCTTGCAGCACCCTCTTTGTGTGCACACATTTCCACCCTTCTGAAAATTCTCTTACCGAGCACGTGCACCACCAACTGGCACCATAGGTGCCAGTTCTGTGCGGGCAGTGGATGCTTGAGCACCCTCAATACGGGACAAACACCTTCACTGTGCCTAGGAAAGGGTCATTTGTATTGAGCTTAGCACCCCCCAATCATTATGAAAAGTTGTCTTCCTTCTCTATGGAAATTTACACACTAACTCCCCACCCCCAACCTTGTAGTTCATGCCAACCTGCTCCTTAGCACGGCAGTAATGATAGGAACCTATCTGAGAAGCTCTGGTGGTTTTTGTAGTCGTAAATTGCAGCATGGCGCTCAGGATCCCTGTGTGTGGCTCCTGAGAGCTCTCCCCAGTACAGCCTTTTCAGCACTTTTTTTTTTTAATTTTTACTGTAGAACAGAATAAAATGTTGAAAAGTTGAGGCTAAAAAGGCTTCTTCGACTCTTCTCCTTTGTAAGGCGATGAGGGCTCAGCTGCAGCTGGAGAGAGCATTTCATCGGAGGGAATTGCAGTAAAGTTGAGTGTGATACATGACAGAGAGGTGCTTTATCAGGGAAGGCCTCCTAGGAAAAGACTGGTGGGCAGTATGCCAGTTTCAAAAAGAGTCTTTGTAGGTTCTGATATCCTTTCAATCAGGCCAATAAAAATGCTGCTGTGAGCTTTGGAGACCACATGGGTCACGTCTGCCCTACAGACCTGGGTGGCCTTGAAAGGTCACAGCACTACTTTACCTTTCGTTGGTCCAGTTAAAAGGTATCTCAGCCTACACAGATTCCAGTCATCTTTAGCACCAGGAAACTCTGTGTTAACGCTTCAGAAGGCAGTGTGCGTATTACTGGATAGCTGTAAGAAAAGGCGCCTTATAACCAAGATACAGGTCAATCCAGTAACGAGCGGTAGGAAGAGCTGCGTTAGTGCCCGGCGCACCCACGGTTGCCGCACGCACAGTGCAGCTCACCTACCGCTCGATCCTGTATGTAAATAGCTTGCAAATGCAAGCTGCGTCTAAGAAGCGTCCGTGAAGCGTTAGTCCCGCGCAACCCATTTTACTGTATAGAGCGCCTATACATTAACCTGGGTGCGCGGGCCTAACGCTTCACGGCCACGCTGGTATCTGTCATTTCAAATGTCATTTGAAATGACAGGTACCAGGAAGTGGCCAGTTCTCCGACGCTCGGGATTGTCAGCCCTCTCCCCTCCTCCCGAAGCAAGCAACCAAAGCGGAAAAAAACGAAAAAAAAAAAAAACAAAGTAGCAAGAGAGCGAAGGGAGAGAGGACGGGCAATCCTACGCTCGGGATTGCCAGTCCCTCCTCCCGAAGCAAGGCGCGAAAAGCAGCCTTGCTCCGGGAGGAGGGGAGACAGGACTGGCAGTGTAAAGCAAAAAAAAAGTAGCAAGAGAGCGAGGGGAGAGAGGACGGGCAATCCTACGCTCGGGATTGCCAGTCCCCCCTCCCCTCCTCCCAAAGCAGGGCGCGAAAAGCAGCCCTGCTCCGGGAGGAGGGGAGGGGGGACTGGCAGTGTAAAGCGACGAAGCGACTTACTTTTTGCAGCCCCCCTCCGGACATCGGCGAGGACGACCCCCTCTCCTGCCTCCAGCTGCCCGTGAAGATGGACGCCTGCAAGGGCGAAAGCGGCCCCTGTTCGTGCAATTGGGCCGCTCAAGACGTGACGTCACATGCCGTGACGCCAAACGTCGTGACGTCACGCCTTGAGCGGCCCAATTGCACGAACAGGGGCCGCTTTTGCCCGTGCAGGCGTGTATCTTCGCGGGCAGCTGGAGGCAGGAGAGGGGGTCGTCCTCGCCGATGTCCGGAGGGGGGCTGCAAAAAGTAAGTCGCTTCGTCACTTTACACTGCCAGTCCCCCCTCTCCTCCTCCCGGAGCAAGGCTGCTTTTCGCGCCCTGCTTCGGGAGGAGGGGAGGGGGGACTGGCAATCCCGAGCGTAGGATTGCCCGTCCTCTCTCCCCTCACTCTCTTGCTACTTTTTTTTTTTTTTTTTCGTTTTTTCCGCTTTGGTTGCTTGCTTCGGGAGGAGGGGAGAGGGCTGACAATCCCGAGCGTAGGATTGCCCGTCCTCTCTCCCCTCGCTCTCTTGCAACTTTTTTTTTTGCTTTTTGTTTTTGCTTCGGGAGGAGGGGAGAGGACTGGGGCTGCCCCGGAGACCAGCACCCATGGACGCGGCCAGGGCAGGAGAGCGGGGGCTGGGGGAAAGTTTGCCGCCTACCCTTACCCCTGCCTCTAACGCAGGGGTAAGGGTAGGCGGTAAGTTAGCAGGTTAAACGCGCGGCAAAACGGCAGGGTAAAATAGCGATAGTCGGGGCGCGCGTTACTGGATGGTAGGGAATAGCTAATTCGATCGTTTACATGCAATATACATGCCGCGTGCGGAAGGGGTTGCCCAGGGATTTTAGGACGCGGTAGGAGTAGGTTAAAGGGGATAGTGTATCGCGGGTTGGACTAACGCGGCCGAAAAGTGAGTAGAAAGCCGGTTAGGAGCAGGGTAACCGCGGCTGCACTTTACTGTATTGAGCTGTTAGTTTATGGCTGGAACCCCTCCTATCCCATGTCTGACCACACAGCTTGGTAATAATCTACATAGCTACCAATACTAGCATGGCTGTTGGCAGAACATCTGGCCTCCTAGGTGGCTGTGGCCTTTCTGGATGGTGCCCCACCATCACAAATCTGCTGGCGCCAACCAGTCAACAGGAGAAATGCATATCCTGCCAGACGGACCCGGCTACGTGAACGCCTGTGTTTCTGCAAGGGCTTCTGTTTATTATTTATTTTTATTTATTTCTTCAACAATTTCTATTCTGCCTATACAGGAAACCCTTCTAAGCGGATTACAAGCAAAACTAAAACAAATAAAATACATAAAAACAATTAGGATCCAAAACATTGTAATATATAGCATCTTTACATAAGTAATTATTCCATGCTATTGGTAGACAAATGACAATGTTGACCTCTGGAGATATTGTGCTTGCAGTCTGCAGCCTGCTTGACCGACCCAGTTGCTAGTTAATTCTGTCATCACAATAAGGCATATTTTACATTGGCAGATCAGGTTGTGGTTACACAGTAAGTATGCACGTGTTTTATAAATCCTTTCAGCTAAAGGTGTAAAGGTCCACGTGGACTTATTTATTCTTCTACCCCGCAATCATTGATACAGTCGTTCAACGCGGCTTACAGTAAAGAGCCCTACCTCCTAAATGCCTCTCTTTTTTTTTTTTTGCAAAATCACTTTTATTGTGAAGACCCGCAAATCCACAATCTCATAAATGGTACAGAAGTGGAACCAACAATGGAACAATCAAGACAGTGGTTGTGCAAATCCACATTTATTTATTTATTTATTTATTTATTTGAAACTTTTATATACTGGCATTCATTTGCATAATCACATCGGTTTACAAAGAACGGTAAATTTAACTTTGGAAAGGAAAGTAAAAGTTACATGTAACAAGGAGATAAAGGAACAAGATGGGTATGAAGGGGAGAAAAAAGGAGGGTCAGGCGGACCAAGGACAGGCATTTATAACTGTGATTAAAAGGCATAAATAATTTATGACTGTCGACATTTATGTGGCTAATATACCCAGGCAGGTTCAAGTGACCACAGAGAAGCTGGCTCTTTGGCGGACATTGCCCCTCTCTTTAATTGGTCGAGTAAATTTACTTAAAATGATTATCTTGCCCAAATGGCTTTACTTACTCCAAAATATACCCTTACTTATCAAGCGAATGGATATATTGCGCTTAGAATTTATTTATTTATTTATTTAACATTTTTTCTATACCGACCTTCAAGGTTGAATACCATATCAGGTCGGTTTACATCGAACAGGGGTAGATCAGTATAACGTAACATAACATAAGGAGCAAATTTTGTGGTAAGAGACAAGAGCAGAGAAGCAAAAAGTTACATAATAACAAGGACCTTGAACTTGGAAGCTGGTTCAGCTGGAAAAAGAGAAGCCTTAAGAAGGTATTAAATTAAGTACATTGTGATATGTCCAAACTAGTAAATGAGGTGAATATTGGCGGGGCGAAGTTCCATATTCAAAAGCTGAGTAGTTATCTAGTGAAAGTTTGATGGATCAGGGAAGGCTTGTAAGAAGAGCCAAGTTTTGAGTTTTTTTTTAAATGTAGTTAGGCACGGTTCCATTCTGAGTTCTGAGGGGAGGTTGTTCCAGATGGATGGACCTGCTGTAGAAAAAGCTCGGTCCCTGGTAGAGATGAGTCGTGTGGCTTTAGATGGCGGGGCTTGTAGAGTTCCTTTGTAGGTTTCCCTCATTGGTCTGTTGGAAGTGTGGAGTTTGAGTGGGAATTCGAGGTCGAGATGGAGGAGGTTATGAATTGATTTGTGGATTAGAGTTAGCGATTTGTGTAGAGCCCTGTAACTGACTGGTAACCAGTGAAGATTACGGAGGATGGGCGTAATATGGTCTCTCTGGTTGGTGCTTGTCAAAATTCTTGCTGCAGCGTTATGTATCATCTGTAAGGGCTTGGTTGTAGAGCTTGGTAGGCCGGTGAGGAGAGCGCTGCAGTAGTCAATTTTGGCAAATATTAGAGATTGGAGAACAGTCCTAAAGTCATGAAAATATAGGAGAGGTTTGAGTCTTTTTAACACCTGAAGTCTGTAGAAGCACTCTTTAGTTGTGGTTTTGATCATATTCTTTAGGTTAAGACGGTTGTCTATAATTACTCCAAGGTCTCTCACATGAGAGTGGGTGAGAAGGTGTTTGTGATGAATCTGAGATGAGAGGTTTTCTTGGTTGGAGGAAATGAATAGGAATTCAGTCTTAGATGCATTGATGACCAGATTTAGACTGTTGAGGAGATTAGTGATGGCTTGTAAGCTGTTCTTCCAGAGTGCGAGGGATTTGTTAATAGATTCTGTTATGGGAATCAAAATCTGAACATCGTCTGCGTAGATGTAGTGAATGAGGTTAAGACTAGTTAACAGTTGGCAAAGGGGAAGGAGGTAAATATTGAAAAGGGTAGGTGATAGGGATGAACCTTGTGGTACGCCAAGAGCGGAATTTGTAGATGGTGATTCCTTATTGTTGATTTTGACTTTAAAACTCCTGTTACTGAGGAACGACTTGAACCAATTGTGGACTGTTCCCGAGATGCCTATGTCTGAAAGGCGATTCAAGAGGATGAGGTGGTTGACGGTGTCGAAAGCAGCCGAGATGTCTAGAAGGATTAGGAGAAAGGAGTGTCCTTTGTCTAGCCCCATAATAATATGGTCTGTTAGAGATATGAGTAGGGTTTCAGTGCTGCGAGATTTGTGGAACCCATATTGGGAAGGGAAAAGTAAGTTGTGATCTTCTAGATAATCAGAAAGCTGGGTGTTGACCAATTTCTCAGTGAGTTTGGCTAAAAATGGTAGATTCGAGATAGGGCGGAAATTAGCCAGAACACCAGGGTCTAGGTTATGTTTCTTGAGGAGTGGTTTCAGGGAAGCGTTTTTTAGACTATCTGGGTAGAATCCTTGAGTTAAGCAGCAGTTTATGATTTTGGTTAAGGGACCAGAGATTATATTTGGGATAAGTAGCAGTAGCTTGGAAGGTATGTTGTCCGATGGGTGGCTAGATGGTTTTTGCCTTTTGAGAATGGATTCGATCTCTTTGGTCGATGTTAATTCGAATTTGTCAAATTTGATTCCCTTAAGAATGTAGGTGTTATCGAATGAGGTGGTGTAGTCAGTCTTGGTTGGAAGGAGAGCAAGTGTATTTGAAATCTTCTGCTGAAAGAATAGGGCTAACTCATTTGCTTTGGTTTGAGCTTGTTCGTCAGGAATTGATGGTGGTAGAGACTTTGTTATTTGAGAGACATATGCAAAGAGGGTTTTTGCATCAAATTGGAGATCATGGATTTTATTACCGAAGTATTCTCTTTTTGCTTTTAGAATTGAAGTCCTGTAGAAATGTAGAGTTCCTTTGTATGACAGTAGTGTAGTGGTGGAAGGTGCTTTGCGCCATTTATTTTCTTTGTGGCGTAATTCTTGTTTTATCCGTTTGAGTTCGCTGGAGAACCAAGGTTGATTTCCTTTTTTTGTCGTGTTGCTTAGTTTCGTGATTGTTGGGCAGAGTTTATTTGCTACCTCTTCAGTGATCTTGTGCCATGATAGCACTGCAGTGTTAGGATTGGCCAGATCTAAATTAGAGAGTTCCTTGGAGAGGTGTTCACTGAGGGTCTCAGAAGCACAGGGTTTCCTGAATTGAAAGGATGAAAGGTGCTGTGGGGGGGGGAGACTGTTTTTTTGTAGTGAGGGTGGTTGTTATCAGAAAGTGATCTGACCAGGGGATAGGGGTACACACAGGTTCCGTGGAGTTGGAGAAGTTAGAGTTGATAAAAATAAGGTCCAGGGTATGTCCTGCTTTGTGTGTTGGTTTGTTTACAATCTGAGTGAATCCCATTGCACTGAGGGCTGTGAGGAGGGCGTCACAGTTGGATGAGTGGGAAGAAGCCTCAAAGTGGAAGTTGAAATCTCCCATGATTATGGTGGGTGAGTCAGTGTTGACGTGTTTCACCACGGATTCTATAAGAGGGGAGGCATCTGTATCTAATACTCCTGGGGGCGCGTAGACTAGTAGTACTTGCAGTTGGTTTGATTTGAATAGGCCTAGCTCAATTTTAGATTCTGACTTAATTGTATGCGGAGTTAGTCTGAGTTCTTTTTTGGTGGCTAGTAACAGACCGCCTCCTCTCTTTTTTTGTCTGTGAATTGTAAAAAAGTCATATTTGTGGGAGGGTAATTGGTTGATAAGGGCAATGTCTGAGTTTTTTAGCCATGTTTCTGTGATTGCACAGATGTCTGGGTTACCGTCCAAGAGATAGTCGTTGAGGATGTGAGTCTTTTTTGTCAGAGATTGAGAGTTAACTAGGGTCACTGAGAGTAGAGTTAGTCCTAGGAACTGAGTCAGCGGGTTTATCATGATTGGAATGAGAGATCTAGGGGTTCTTACTGGAGGTATCGGAGTCAGAGCTGGAAGCCTGTTGAGGTGTAGTCGATGGTATCTTATTGGAATATGTTGGGCTAGCATGTTGTAGAGTCTTGCTGGATGTCGGAGAAGCTGGATTGGAAGCTGGGTGGATGCTGGAGAGGCTGGAGTGGGTGCTGGGTGGATGCTGAAGAGGCTGGAGTGGGTGCTGGGTGGATGCTGGAGAGGCTGGAATGGATGCTGGGTGGATGCTGAAGAGGCTGGAATGGACGCTGGGTGGATGCTGAAGAGGCTGGAGTGGGTGCTGGGTGGATGCTGAAGAGGCTGGAGTGGATGCTGGGTGGATGCTGAAGAGGCTGGAGCGGGTGCTGGAGAGTCTTGATGGACGTTGGAGAGGCTGGAATGAATGCTGGAGTGGCTGCTGGTGAAGTTGGTTGAGTGGTGGCTTTATTTCAGCTAGCAAGATCTGTTAGCTCAGGACTTATGCAGACAGCTACAATTATTATGAATGTAGTTTTAGATTCTTCCGCGGGTATGGCTCGGTGCTTCCTCGGGGCTGTACGAAGGGGCGAAACTCGGCGCGCGACGCTCGGCGCGCGGCGCCGGACGGAATCCAGATTTAAAGCCCCTCAGGGCTGGCTCCTATTGGTGGAGCTGGATCAGGGGGCGGGGCTCCCGTTTTCGGCGCGGTTTTTGATTTTTCTGTTTTCTTTTTCTAGCCGGACAGCTATACTTAGCTTTGCCGCGCTATCGTCGCCGAGGTCCCCCGGGTGGGGAGAGTGAAGCCCAGACCTTCCCCCGGCGGGGCTCGGCACCGGTAGCGCAGGTCTTCCCCGATCATGCCTGTGGTGAAGAGGAAATGGCGCCGGACCGAATCCAGATTTAAAGCCCCTCAGGGCTGGCTCCTATTGGTGGAGCTGGATCAGGGGGCGGGGCTCCCGTTTTCGGCGCGGTTTTTGATTTTTCTGTTTTCTTTTTCTAGCCGGACAGCTATACTTAGCTTTGCCGCGCTATCGTCGCCGAGGTCGGGGACGATAGTGCCATTCGGCGTTTTCTGTGGCGGGGAGGGAAATCCCGGCTGCCCCTGTCTTGGTTAAAGACTGGGTGGGGGAGAGGGGGCTTGGGGTTACCTGATTTGGCCTGTAACCTAAGAGTCATCCGTGATTGGCTGACAAATAACCCAGTTTACACAGCATTACAAGCAGACCGGGCAATAATGGCCCCAGTGGCACCGAGGTAATCGCTACAAGCGAGATCCACACATCTTGTCCCATTCATTACCCGAAATATGATGATTTGGCCTTTAAGGCAGACCTGGCTACGATTGATGAAACGTTGAGGACCCAGGGGGTTTGTGCTTACTTTCTCCCAATTAGGGGGAATATGGAATTCAGCCCGGGGTTACAGGCCTCCTATTTTCAGCGAGGTCGTCGCCGAGGTCGGGGACGATAGCGCCGAGGTCGGGGACGATAGTGCCATTCGGCGTTTTCTGTGGCGGGGAGGGAAATCCCGGCTGCCCCTGTCTTGGTTAAAGACTGGGTGGGGGAGAGGGGGCTTGGGGTTACCTGATTTGGCCTGTAACCTAAGAGTCATCCGTGATTGGCTGACAAATAACCCAGTTTACACAGCATTACAAGCAGACCGGGCAATAATGGCCCCAGTGGCACCGAGGTATGCGCTACAAGCGAGATCCACACATCTTGTCCCATTCATTACCAGAAATATGATGATTTGGCCTTTAAGGCAGACCTGGCTACGATTGATGAAACGTTTGAGGACCCAGGGGGTGTGTGCTTACTTTCTCCCAATTAGGGGGAATATGGAATTCAGCCCGGGGTTACAGGCCTCCTATTTTCAGCGATGGGAAGAGAGAGGAATTACTTTATTAGGACACTTGTTGACAGGGGAGGGGCAGTGTCTCTCTTTTAAAGAATTTATGGCAACGTCTGGGTTTGGAGTCACACACACCTTCCCTTATTTACAGATCAGGCATTATTTACAAGCGTTACCCGTGGAGACCAAACACCCCTTGACATATCATACTATTGATCAGGTGTTTCAAGTCGAGGCGGTTAATGCCCCCACTTTATCCACATACTATAAAACTCTAGTTCGTACCGTGGAGGTAGATATGTGCGCAGTGTTGGAAGCTCGCTGGAATAGAGACGGGGTATTCGTGGTTAGTCAGACAATATTGAAGAGAGCATTTCGGGGTATAGCCAGGATCTCGAGAGCCACGAATTACCGTGAACTTCAGTTTAAATTTCTCAGTCGGGCCTATATATCGCCGCAAGCGGCGCAGCAATCGACCATCGCGCTCACTGCGACCTGTCCTAAGTGTGGCGCAGTGGTGGGGACTCTTTCTCACATGTTCTGGGCGTGTGCCTTTCTGGCACAGAATAGCAGCTTATTTAGCAGATTTGATAGATATATCTTTTCCAGTAACCCCTATGTGGATGCTCTTTGGATGTATATCCCCTATTAGAATTCGGGATCAGGGCTCCCGAATGCTCCTTCAAAAGGCTAGTTTGGTGGGGAAGAAGCTGATACTCTCGGCGTGGCGATCCTCGGAGACTCCGTCCTACTGGGCCTGGAGAAATCATTGGCATATCATGATGACAATGGAGAACTTGGAGGCGAGGGTCTCTCCGAAACGTAAAAAGTTTTTTCTGAAGGTGTGGCAACCCTATATTCAGTCCCTCTCCTCGAAAGCCCGAAGCTTGGTGGTTAACGATTAAGTTTTCTGAAAGTAATTATGCACCAACTCTACTGTAATAATGTAATAATGTTACAAGGTTCGCAGTGTTCCTATAACAGACTATATCCCTTGTCTGTGGGGGGTGGGGGGGGGGGGGGGGGGAGGGAGGGTGTTAAGAGGAGTATTGAAGTACTGATTGCTGTATTTGTTGTCCAGAGCTGGGGAGAGCCAAGTGCCCTGCTCTCCCTAGCGATGTTGTTATTACTTTTAATCTTAAAAACTCAATAAAAAACGTTTAACCATAATTTATGACTGAAATTGATGGCGTACATAAATAATTTTATTGTAGAGTAAGGGGGGGGAAGGGTGGGAACTGGGGGGCTAGAACCAGAGGGAAGGGGGAGGCGGGGTGAGAGGGGTGATCTTATGTATATGCCAGTTTGAACAGCCACGTTTTTAATTTTTTCTTAAAAGTCCTTTTGCAGTGTTCTTGGCGTAAGTCAGGAAGCATAGAATTCCATATTGATGGTCCAGCTATAGGTAGCGCTCGTTCTTTGGTGGACATATGTTGGGTAAGTTTGGGCGAGGGTGTTACAAGGGATCCTTTGCAGGCGGATCTGGTGGGTCTGTTAGAGATATGGTAGTGTAAAGAGTCATTAAGCCAGTGAACATTCTGGTTGTGAAGAGTTGTATGAATAATTGTGAGGCTCTTATGGAGGATTCTGGAGTGGATCGGAAGAATTGGTCTCTAAGAATTGGCGTGATATGTTCTTTTCTGCGGGTATTGGTGAGGATTCTGGCTGCTGCGTTTTGATGGTAGATGTGGGTAGGCCTAAGAGTAGTGTATTACAATAATCAATTTTTGAAAATAATGTGGCTTGGATAACTTCGAAAGTCATTATAATGAAGGAGGGGTCTTAATTTCTTTAGAACCTGAAGTTTGTAGAAGCAGTCTTTGGTGATGTTATTGATAAATTTTTTAAAATTGAGTTGGCTATCAAGAATGACACCTAGGTCTCTTGCATGCAGGGGGAATGTGAAGGAGTTTACATTTAAACATCAGCTCCCACCCTTGCATACAAACGAAAACCCCAAATTTCAGAACACACGTTCGTGACATTCATACTAGACACACCCCACTCTTTCCCCTCCATCCAATCATCCACTCCAACCATCAGATGAGCCTATCCCAGGAGCCCCAGTGCCCACCTCCACAGACGGTAACTGACAAATAAAAAGAAAAGAAGAACATACATCATAGTCCCGCTCAAGGCTTAGATGCGACTAAAGCAGTGGGATACCAATGAGCACGGTAACCTGCTCTTGTCAAATGACCTTGATATTCAGGAGAGGGTGAACGTGGATAACCCATTTGGTCCAACAGCACCCGGTCCATCATACGATGATGCCAGGCCACAACATGCGCATGTAAGGGATCAGTCCAAACAGCAAGAATAGTTCGGCATGCTAACAAAACCGCAATCCTGCCAAAACGATACTGACCCCCAGTGCACGTATCAGAAAGCGCTTGTGGTCCGGCCAAGAGAAGAGCTGATGACAACTGGAGGGGTACCTGGATACATTTAGCAATACAATCCATTATCTGAGTCCAGAAAAAATCCAAAGTTGGGCAAAAAATTAACCGAGTCATGGTACCTTCTACTTGAGTGCATTTAATGCATAACGGAGAAGGAAGGCGTCCCATATGAAAGCGACACACATCATCACATATGATGTGGTTCAAAATTCTGAACTGGAGATCTCGAAGCCCACTATCTTTCAGTCATTTATGTAGAGGTTTAAAACAGGAAGGAATGAATGTTGTAGATATGTCCGGAGGGCATAACTGCGACCAATATGTGGCCAGATGCTCAAGGTGTGGTGCCGACCACTGGCTTTTAAGCAGCCCACTCCAGCCTTTGATGGAGTTATGCAAACATGCAGTTTCAAACAGAGAGTTGGCGAAGGCGACTTCGTGAGAAAATTCCTCTGGTTGCCACTGGAAGGCCTGCAGATAATGTCTCACTTGAAGATAAGCATAGAAAACCTTGTGTGGTAGTTGATAATTTTTAACCAAAGTCTCATACCCCAACACTTGAGGGACACCTTCTTTGAAATAGTGAAAGGCATACATTAAACCCTGACGGGCCCATGTCTTAAAAACCCCACTGGCACTCACTCCAGGCTGAAAGTCACAATTGCCCACTAATGGCATTAACAGCGAGAGAGGTTTTCGCAATTGGTAAAGATTGCACACCCATCTCCAGGGCTTTTGGCAGGAATACAAAAAACAGTGAGGGATATGCAATGTTTGCAGTGTAGCTGCTGGCGCCTGCACTAAATACAAGGGAGACCAAGGGAAGGACATATGTGGTAACAACCCCTCCTCATAGTAAGTATAAGCATCAATTATCCATTCCCCTATAAAGCGCAGCTGGCAAGCAACGTTGTAAACTCGAAAATCAGGCAGTCCCACCCCTCCTTGTGTCTTGGAGTACACCAAAGTTTGATATTTAATCCGTGCTCATTTTCCTGCCCATAAAAATTTTGTCAGCCCCGTCTGCAACTTTTTAAAGTCGCGTATTTTGAGCCAAAGAGGAAGCATATGAAGTTTATATAATAATTTGGGAACAATCATCATTTTTATTAAAGCACCACGCCCAGAAAAGGTGAGGGGAAGGGACTGCCAAGCCTGTAACTGCTGCCCAATATTAGCCAAAGTTTCAGGGAGATTTAAGTCATACAGCTTCTCCAACTCTCTAGGAATCCAGACCCCTAAATATTTCAGCTTCCCGAGGGCCCACGTAAATGGGAAGGGACTACCCCAAAACATAGGGAGGTGGGAGTTTAGAGCCAAGGCCTCTAACTTGGAAAAGTTAATGTGAAGACTGGCTATGTTTGTAAACTTTGTAAAGCGTGACAATATAACTGGTACACTCTGGGCCGGCCTACAAATGTCATCGGCGAACATGGCAAGTTTAATGGAGTGCCCTCCCAAACTGAGCTCCCAGAATCCTTTGTCTCGCCGGAGTGTTTCGGCTAAGGGCTCAATTGCCAATACAAATAGCAGGGGGGAAAGCGGGCATCCTTGGTGTACTCCGCATTGTAAAGGGAAAGGAACCGACAGGCCCCCATTGATAAGAAGTCGAGCACTTGGATTGTGGTATAAAACATTTAACCAGGAGACAAAATCGCCTTCTATCCCATATTGCTTGAGTACCCAAAACATTTAATCCTAGGATAGGGAAATAAAAGCTATTTCAGCATCTAGACTAAGAATTAACGCTTCCTCCTGATAACTGAGGGCTGCAATGAGACGTCTCACATTTTGAACCCCCTGCCAACATTGAACAAAGCCAGTCTGATCTGAGTGGATCAACATGGGTAAGAGAGCAGCAAGCCGGGCAGCCAGGACTGCTGCAAGTATTTTGATATCAACATTGATTAGGGAGATGGGTCGGTAATATCCCATATCCTGTGGATCCCGCCCCTTTTTAGGCAAAAGGATGATAGTTGAGCAATTTTCTTCAGCGGGAGGGACTGATTGTGGAGAAGAGAATTATAAGACACCAGGCTCAGTAAAAGAGGAAATTTTAGCGCTTTGTAAAACTTATTGCTCAACCCATAGAGACCAGCCACTTTACCATTTTTTAATTTCTGGATAATGGCAAAAATTTAATGCCGGGAGCTGGTCACCAAGCAATTGCAGCCAGGGAAAATTTTGGAAAAAATCCTCAGACACCAACTGAGTGTGAGGTTTGGAAGCATATAGATTCTTATAATAATCCACAAAGCTAGCTTCAATATCTTTTGGATGGGTCTAATAGGCGCCATTGCGGCCTTTAACTCCAGCTATGAAGGATTGTGCTCGTCGAGGCCTAACTAAATTTGCCAGGAGCTTACCCGGGACATTCCCATGTTTGAACAACTTGTATTTAAAAAACCTTAACGATTTAGACGCTCTATGGTGCAAAGCACTTTTAAGGGCTTGGTGCACCCAGTCCGCCGCTTGCTGATTTGCAGTAGTGGGGTCCCGTACAAATAGGTTCTGCGCTATCTTTAGCTCTGTGGTTAAGCGCACGATTTCTGCATTCCGTTGCTTATTCCGTGTGGCAACATAAGCTATAATTTCTCCCCCATGACTGCTTTCCCCACGTGCCAGAGCGTGTGTGGGGCAGTATCGGGCAAATTATTAAATTTAATATACTCTTCCCATCCCGCTTTGATATATTCCTGGAAGTGGACATCAGAACCCAGATCAGGCAGCATTCTCCAGGAAAAAGCCGTAGGGGGGGACTTATGATTTGTAAAGTAACAGAGACAGGGGTATGATTGGAAACTGAAATTACCCCTATATTGGCTTCCGTGACTCGGGGAAAAAATTTTTCCGGCACCAAAATATAATCCAGCCTGGAATGAGAACCATGAGGGTGAGAAAATGTCATAATCCGCTATGTTGATGGGAGGAGCAATCAGATAGGAGGAGCAATCTGATGTATTCTATAGGCGGAGTAGCAATCAGTTGTTATAGACTGCTGGAGATAGTAGTGGGTGGATCCTTGGGCCGGTGGCAAATGACTACGCCCCCGGGGGAAGATCCCGAGAGGGACCACCGGCTAGGCTTAGAGTATGGAGACAGACACACACTAGTTCTTTTATTAAACAGGTCTTGAAACCACCAGAGGTGGCAGTAGTGAGCTGAAGTGCCCAGCAGGGCTAAAGTCTCTCAGATACTGGAACAGCGATCCCTGGATGGCTGAGCTATTGAGAAACTGTAGACAGTGAGTAGGCAGGGTATGCAGACTTCATGAACAGAACTTAGATGACAACACTCACATATTGGTCTCAGGGAGCTCAGGAGCTGGAAATGATAGGCCCTCAAGGAGCGAGTACCTGGTTCCAGGGAAAGCTCTGAGAGAGCAATGGTAACTCACAATGATGTAGACAGTGATGGCTTCCAGGCAGAAGAGAATCAGCAGATAGTCAGGAACGAGGGCCCTCGAGGAGCGAGTACTGGTTCCTGTCTGTAACCTGAAAAGCAAAGAGAGAGCGAGGCCCCAAAGGAGCGGATACCTCTGGTAAGTCCGAGGAGGCAGAGTAGCTTAGGCAGGGTAACCTGAGTAAACCTTGTCCTAACCTTTGCTAACTCGGTTTGTCAGCGATATCAGAGACCTTTAAATATCGGAAGCAGATGACGTCATCTCAGGGGGACGCCCCTGAGGTTCGCGCCCTTGCTGGTACTTCACTCAGAGCGCGCGCCCTAGGCTTCAGGCAACATGGCGGATCTGCAGCGTTGAGCCGTTCTGGGGACACCGGAGACGCCATGGCAGCCAGCTGTTATTCAGACCTGGAGGGAGTCGCCACAGAGGTAAAGAGGGCAGAGTGAAGACGTCGGGCAGCGATGGTCACAACAGAAAAGAAGGTAAAATCTTGCTCTCCTGGGTGTAAAATCTTCCAAATGTCTAATAAATTCAACTCATGACAAAGGAAATTGACTCCCAAGTGCAGATCATTACTGCCTATGGGCCTCGGGGGGTCTACAATCAATTTGCTTGTCCATAACAGCATTGAAATCGCCTCCCACTATTAAATCACAGTCTGGCAGCTTAGTTAAGAGATCCACCAAATGATCTGGAAAGGAGTAAGACGAGTGAGGTTATCAAATTTGCAGAAAAGAACATAAGAACATAAGAAAATGCCATACTGGGTCAGACCAAGGGTCCATCAAGCCCAGCATCCTGTTTCCAACAGTGGCCAATCCAGGCCATAAGAACCTGGCAAGTACCCAAAAACTAAGTCTATTCCATGTTACCATTGCTAATGTCAGTGGCTATTCTCTAAGGGGTAGATTTTAAAAGAAGCGCGATCAGCCTACTTTTGCTTGTGCATCAGACTCAAGCAAAAGTACGCTGGATTTTAGTAGATACGCGCGGAGCCGCGCGTATCCACTAAAATCCTGGATCGGCGCGCGCAAGGCTATCGATTTTGTATAGCCTGCGCGCGCCGAGCCGCGCTGCCTCCCCCCGTTCCCTCCGAGGCCGCTCCGAAATCGGAGCGGCCTCGGAGGGAACTTTCCTTTGCCCTCCCCTTACCTTACCCTCCCTTCCCCTACCTAACCCACCCACCCGGCCCTGTCTACACCCCCCCCTTACCTTTGTCGGGGGATTTACGCCTCCCGGAGGGAGACGTAAATCCCCGCGCGCCAGCGGGCCTCCTGCGCGCCGGGCCGCGACCTGGGGGCGGGTACGGAGGGCGCGGCCACGCCCCCGGACCGCCCTGGGCCGTAGCCACGCCCCCGTACCCGCCCCCAAAACGCTGCCGACACGCCCCCGAAACGCCGCGACGACCGGGCCCGCCCCCCGACACGCCCCCCTCGGAGAACCCCGGGACTTACGCGAGTCCCGGGGCTCTGCGCGCGCCGGGAGGCCTATGTAAAATAGGCTTCCCGGCGCGCAGGGCCCTGCTCGCGTAAATCCGCCTGGTTTTGGGCGGATTTACGCGAGCAGGGCTCTGAAAATCCGCCCCTTAGTGAACTTAATAGCAGGTAATGGACTTCTCCTCCAAGAACTTATCCAATCCTTTTTTAAACACCGCTATACTAACTGCACTAACCACATCCTCTGGCAACAAATTCCAGAGTTTAATTGTGCGTTGAGTAAAAAAGAACTTTCTCCGATTAGTTTTAAATGTGCCCCATGCTAACTTCATGGAGTGCCCCCTAGTCTTTCTACTATCCGAAAGAGTAAATAACCGATTCACATCTACCCGTTCTAGACCTCTCATGATTTTAAACACCTCTATCATATCCCCCCTCAGTTGTCTCTTCTCCAAGCTGAAAAGTCCTAACCTCTTTAGTCTTTCCTCATAGGGGAGCTGTTCCATTCCCCTTATCATTTTGGTAGCCCTTCTCTGTACCTTCTCCATCGCAATTATATCTTTTTTGAGATGCGGCGACCAGAATTGTACACAGTATTCAAGGTGCGGTCTCACCATGGAGCGATACAGAGGCATGATGACATTTTCCGTTTTATTCACCATTCCCTTTCTAATAATTCCCAACATTCTGTTTGCTTTTTTGACTGCCGCAGCACACTGTACTGACGATTTCAATGTGTTATCCACTATGACACCTAGATCTCTTTCTTGGGTTGTAGCACCTAATATGGAACCCAACATTGTGTAATTATAGCATGGGTTATTTTTCATTATATGCATCACCTTGCACTTATCCACATTAAATTTCATCTGCCATTTGGATGCCCAATTTTCCAGTCTCACAAGGTCTTCCTGCAATTTATCACAATCTGCTTGTGATTTAACTACTCTGAACAATTTTGTGTCATCTGCAAATTTGATTATCTCACTCGTATTTCTTTCCAGATCATTTATAAATATATTGAAAAGTAAGGGTCCCAATACAGATCCCTGAGGCACTCCAATGTCCACTCCCTTCCACTGAGAAAATTGCCCATTTAATCCTACTCTCTGTTTCCTGTCTTTTAGCCAGTTTGCAATCCACGAAAGGACAACGCCACCTATCCCATGACTTTTTACTTTTCCTAGAAGCCTCTCATGAGGAACTTTGTCAAACGCCTTCTGAAAATCCAAGTATACTATATCTACCGGTTCACCTTTATCCACATGTTTATTAACTCCTTCAAAAAGTGAAGCAGATTTGTGAGGCAAGACTTGCCCTGGGTAAAGCCATGCTGACTTTGTTCCATTAAACCATGTCTTACTATATGTTCTGTGATTTTGATGTTTAGAACACTTTCCACTATTTTTCCTGGCACTGAAGTCAGGCTAACCGGTCTGTAGTTTCCCGGATCGCCCCTGGAGCCCTTTTAAAATATTGGGGTTACATTTGCTATCCTCCAGTCTTCAGGTACAATGGATGATTTTAATGATAAGTTACAAATTTTTACTAATAGGTCTGAAATTTCATTTTTAGTTCCTTCAGAACTCTGGGGTGTATACCATCTGGTCCAGGTGATTTACTACTCTTCAGTTTGTCAATCAGGCCTACCACATCTTCTAGGTTCACCGTGATTTGATTCACTCCATCTGAATCATTACCCATGAAAACCTTCTCCATTACGGGTACCTCCCCAACATCCTCTTCAGTAAACACTGAAGCAAAGAAATCATTTAATCTTTCCGCGATGGCCTTATCTTCTCTAAGTGCCCCTTTAACCCCTCGATCATCTAATGGTCCAACTGACTCCCTCACAGGCTTTCTGCTTCGGATATATTTTAAAAAGTTTTGACTGTGAGTTTTTGCCTCTACAGCCAACTTCTTTTCAAATTCTCTCTTAGCCTGTCTTATCAATGTCTTACGTTTAACTTGCCAATGTTTATGCTTTATCCTATTTTCTTCTGTTGGATCCTTCTGCCAATTTTTGAATGAAGATCTTTTGGCTAAATTATTCAGAGTAGGCTAAAGATCTTTTGGCAAAATTATTCAGAGTAGTTAAATCACAAGCGGACTGTGATACATTACAGGAGGACCTTGCAAGACTGGAAGATTGGGCATCCAAATGGCAGATGAAATTTAATGTGGACAAGTGCAAGGTGTTGCATATAGGGAAAAATAACCCTTGCTGTAGTTACACAATGTTAGGTTCCATATTAGGAGCTACCACCAGGAAAAAGATCTAGGCGTCATAGTGGTTAATACTTTAAAATTGTCGGCTCAGTGTGCTGCAGCAGTCAAAAAAGCAAACAGAATGTTGGGAATTATTAGGAAGGGAATGGTTAATAAAACAGAAAATGTCATAATGCCTCTATATCGCTCCATGGTGAAACCGCACCTTGAATACTGTATACAATTCTGGTCGCCGCATCTCAAAAAAGAAATAGTTGCGATGGAGAAGATACAGAGAAAGGCAACCAAAATGATAAAGGGGATGGAACAGCTCCCCTATGAGGAAAGGCTGAAGAGATTAGGGCTGTTCAGCTTGGAGAAGAGACGGCTGAGGGGGGATATGATAGAGGTCTTTAAGATCATGAGAGGTCTTGAACGAGTAGATGTGAATCAGTTATTTACACTTTCGAATAATAGAAGGACTAGGGGGAATTCCATGAAGTTAGCAAGTACACTTTAAGACTAATTGGAGAAAATTCTTTTTCACCCAACGCACAATAAAGCTCTGGAATTTGTTGCCAGAGGATGTGATTACTGCAGTTAGTGTTCGCTGGGTTCAAAAAGGTTTGGATAAGTTCTTGGAGGAGAAGTCCATTAACGGCTTTGAATCAAGTTTAGTTAGGGAATAGCCACTGCTATTAATTGCATCAGTAGCATGGGATCTTCTTAGTGTTTGGGTAATTGCCAGGTTCTTGTGGTGTGGTTTGGCCTCTGTTGGAAACAGGATGCTGGGCTTGATGGACCCTTGGTCTGACCCAGCATGGCAAATTTCTTATGTTCTTTTGTTCTTAACAACAAAACCGTCTCTCGTGGAAAAATAATGGTAAGAAAGAACAGTTTATAAAGAGACGGAAATCAGCCCCTCTATAGTGGACCAAAACCAGTGTTTTTACAGCCATGGTGGAGTGGGTACACGAGCTCTGATGGCTTCAGTGCCTGCTGGCCAGTGCTAATCAAGGAATCTGTCCAGGCTCCAAAGAAGAGATGAAGGAGTTGGCTTCTTCCTTTTTACAAAAAAAGAGGACATTGCCGTTAATGCTGAACTCGCAGTTTAGCAGGAAAAAGGAGCGCAAACTGTATCCCCCACTCATGTAGCTCAGTACATGCAGGAGAAAGGGCTTTGCGTTGTACTGACACTGCCGCAGAAAAATCATGAAACAACAGGAGCCGCTTCCCCTGGTATTCCACACCAGAGTGTTGCCGGAAGGCATGCATAAGCTGAATTTTGTGTGACCAATTTAAAATTCTGGCCATCACAGGCTGTGATTTACTGGCGTCCTCCCAGGGTGGTCCCATCCAATATACCCTTTCACAGCACAGGCATCCAGAAGTGAAGGTCAGACCCAATTGACTCGGTAACCAGGTTTCAATAAGATCCTACAGTTCCTGTGCTGGTATCGATTCAGGGAGGCCTATTATTTTAATATTATTGCACCGGTTCTGATTCTCTTGGTCATCTAGGTGGTCCAGCAACAAGGAGTTATGCATAAATAAGGTTTATACTTGCCTTTCCACAGTATTCAGCTGGTCCTCTTGAGCAGACAGTCTGTGCTCTGCCTCGTCCAGCCTTTTTGCCTGCCCCTCTACTGCATTTTTAATATCCTCCAAGGAAGATTGGATTTTAAGGAGCCTTACATCTAAGGCCTCAGTAACCCTGGCAGAGATATTTAACAGGGCCTCCTCCAAGACCTCTGCCACCAGGGTTGGTGCTCACCTGCAGTCACGGCCTCCACCTTGGCCACACTAGGCTGCTGGTGATGCTGGGAGGATAGCACCGATCTTTGGCACATCACGGGCCATGGAATGATTGTTTCTACCGCAGACCACGGTGATTTATTTATTTATTATTTTTATATACCAACATTTGATCTCAATCGAGATATCACACCAGTTTACATTCAGGTACTGTAGGTATTTCCCTATCCCCAGAGGGCTTACAATCTAAGTTTTGTACCTGAGGCAATGGAAGGTAAAGTGACTTGCCCAAGGTCACAAGGAGCGACAGCAGGACTTGAACCCTGGTCTCCTGGTTCATAGTCCACTGCTGTAACCAGTAGGCTATTCCTAGCGCCTTCTTTCTCCTCCACCCAAAAAAAAAACAGGTGAATGAAACCGAGGGACACGGCTGACAGCTGATTAAGCTGGAGGGAGCCCAGATCAGGCGTGCTGATGCAGCGAGGGGGGTTGGGCTCCTTACCGCCTCCTTATGCTCGTTTTTGCCAGATTTTATGGCGAATCAAGAGCCCTGAACTCCCTCCACATCCTTCTAGCAAGAGGGGAGGTGATGGCAAATTTTAACGGAGGGATGGCAGCCGCTTGTGAGAGAGAGGGCCCGGAGCTGGCTTCCTATACTGCCGACCCCAGTGACATCATCCCGGAAGTCATAAATGCCTCTCTTTGAAGCGTAGTCTTCAGGTGAGAAAAAAATTTCACTTATGCAGATTCGGCCCATCTCCTTCTGTATCTTCTTGTTTTTACCCACCTGGGTCCTGAGTAAACCTTTGGGAATTCATCCCACGACCCCTCCAAGGTAATGAGCACAAACACATACTCAGGAAGCACAAACATATACTCAGGAAGCACCAGCTGAGCACAAGTCCTTCCTTACAATGGACGCGGTCAGATTACAAGAATAGTCACAAGATTTCATAAAACCTGCGAGATGGCTCCTGGAAGCTATGGCTTTTTTTTTTTTTGCTCTGCTATCCTCGGGCAGGGGTCAGGTAGGGGGTTGGGGAGTAAAGAAGCAGAGGGCGAAGGCTCTTTCCTATGCCTGGAATCTTTCTGGCATAGCAGAGGACTCTCATCCTTGGCCCAAGTGAGGCTTGCGAGCCCTGCCATATGCCTTACTCTTCCCTTTGTTTGCTTATAAGTCTTGCTGATGTATGGGTAGTGTCTTTCACAGATCAGCAACAAACAGCCGTCAATCATACATTGCAAAGGAATGCTAAGAGACATCGAACACAAGGCACTGCTTTCTAAAAGGCCATTGCAGTGTTGGCGCACAAAAAAAAATGGGCGCTTGTGACTGTGCGCCTGCTGTCCTAACGCGCACCCACCCACCTCTCCCGGGCGTGCAATGCAGAAGGCTAATGAGCCGCTTCGTTAAAAAGGAGGCGCTGGGGGAAATTGTGCGTCCCTAGCGCCTCCTCAGCATTGGGCGCCCAGGAGAAGTGGCTGTGCACAAGTTAGGAAAGAGGACGCTCATAAATCAAGCGTCGGTTTTCCAAACCTGAGTGCCATCAAGACTTTTTTTTTCCCCATGTTCTGCTTTCTGTGGTTCCTCAGACTTAATATTGCAACAATATTAAGTCTGAGGAACCACAGAAAAGAAGTATTTTCTGCTTCAACTTTTGGGGCTCCTCAAGACTTAACACCAGCTCCAGGGCTGGCATTAATTTTTGAGGGTTAGAATGTGCGCGTCGGGCACAAGGTTATTTTTTACATCGGGGGTACTAGCTAATAGCCTCATCAACTTGGCATTTACACGTGATGAGCGCTATTAGCTGCGCGCTGGTTTGGACGCGCTGATCCCCTTATTGCATCACCACGGGTTAACCTGTGTGCTAGCCTGAGCACACGGTATTGCATCGACCGGTTAGAAGGTAGGTAAGGAGCAGCTGTCTCATGTCTCCCTTATTAAGTGTTCCATGTAAAGCCTGTTGCTGCATTATTTTCTCTGTAAACCAATAAGATGTTTCCAATGATTGTTGGTATATAAAAAAAAGCTTAAATAAATAAATAAATAAATAAAGGTCCCAGTCCGGGCTGGCTTTGGTGGAGGAGGAGGAGGCAGCAGGGTAATTGATGGGGGCCTAAGTACCACGAGGAGCCCCTTAGCTTCAGGGTGTCTGGCACTAGCCTTAGTTTCATTTCTGCACTGGTCTCAGTTTCTCTCTCCATCTCCTATCTCTCTTCCTTCCTCTGCTTCTACCTTCTCCCTCTCCCCATGAGTTTCCTTTCCATGTTTCCTTCCCTTGTCTTTCTTCTATGCCTCTACCCGCTCCCTCCCCCTGTTTCCCTTCTCATTTTCCCCAGCTGTTTCTGTTTTCCCCTTTTTTTTCTGTCTCCCTGTGGTACATCTGAAGTCCACTCTCCCTCCTCCAGCTTGTTCGGTCACAATTTGATGGCTCACATGCCCATGTGCCCAGCCAAAGGAGCCCCTGGGTAAGACTCAGCTGCTCGGACTGTGAGCTCTTTGCTTGGCATAGGTGAAACGCACCTCAGCCCCTTGCCAGCTGCCCTTATTCTGATGCGACGGTGGCTCTCTTTGAGTTCTAAAGATCAGGTCACAGAGGTACAAGGCTGGGCTGGTTGTTTTTTTAACATCCTGGGATAGGTGCCTGAAATTGTTTTACCCTACCAAGGCTACAAGTCCTAAAACGCTTTGGCGGAGGGGGTAATCAGCTTCAGAAACCAGACTGGGACTATATTACACTTATGAACCCAGAGACATGTAACCCCTTCCCTAGCCAGACATTTCAACTCGCCCTCATTTTAAGAAACTTAAGCCCACTCCTCAACAGTACTAACCTCCATACACTTCACATGAGTGACATTTCAGCTTTTTGTCTTAAATTAAAACAATCTCATTCTTCTGGAAATGCTTCCTAATCCTGCTGACCCACCTTCCTTCCATGGCTATGCCAGCTCATTGTCCTGAAGAGCTGGGCAGTCTTCTGACAGTGGGAGAAATGGGCATTCTCATGGGGGCATCCGTTTAGTGCCCGTGGGCAATTCCTCATTTAATAATACAGCCCTGGTTCCACCTTTCCCTGCAGCAAAAGGTCAAAGCAACAGGAAGCAAGCGCCAGAAAGAGAAGAGAGAAAGAAACAGGGTGGAGGGGAGGGGGATGCAGTGCAGTGTGCCAGGAATGGTTCAGAGCGATTAAACCCAGAAAAGGAAGCACACTGATGCACCAGAGGTGCCTGTTGAACAATAATGCTTTTTTATTGAAGTGTGAAATGAAAACTCTTTAAAAGAAAAACCTTAACCGGCTCTACAAGGGATTTGATTCTTAAGGTTACTGGATACAAATACCAATCTTCGGGTGAGACTGGGTGCTAAGTCTCGAGGGAAACTGAAGGGTCAGTACTGGAGCTCTACGCAGCTTGTGACATGCTTATGGACTGTGGTGTATGTGGGGGGGGGGGGATGGGATGGGGAGGGGGGATGGGGATCCATTGTGTTCTAATGTTCTCTAGTGTTTGGTGTTTTATTGTAAAATTCTAATAAAGAAAGAATTTAAAAAAAAAAAAAAAAGAAAAACCTTGCAAAAGGTAGGAAAGCAAAAATGAACTATGCACCCAGCAACAACGAGCTTGGAGCAGAGCCAGAGGATAAGGTCCAGCTCAAGCACTGGGGACGGTGGTGCTCAGTGGGGAGAGAGAGTGTGTGTGTGTGTGTGTGTGTGTGTGTGTTAATCAGCCCTTCAAGCTTTTCGGTGGCTGACATGAAACAAGCTGGTGGTCTCAGTCCAGCTGCCATCACTATTGCTGAAATTTAAAATCCTGCCATCCCAAACCCACACTGTCACCCTTGTTGATGGTCTCCGCAGAGAGGCCAAGGGTTGCCCAGGCATGGACATTCCTTGTCCTGAGGTGGACCAAGACTGAGGCACAGTGGCATAACAGTGAGCAAGTACTTTCCATTCTGCTCTAGAAAATGAGCTTGATGGGGGAGGCAGGGAGGGAAGTTGCTACCTCACCCTTTCTCAACTTGACAGGAAGACTGAGCTGTGGCTGGAATGCCAGAGGAAATGCCGTGGTGGGAAGCGTTGGTTTCCAGAAAGTAGGAAGTGACTCTGCAGTCAGAAAAGCCAAGTGCCCTGTGGCAGGAAGCAGGCATCTCAGGAGATGGAAAGTCAGCTTACTAAGCTGTGTTAGTAACAGCGATCTCAGTAAAAGTAACCATGGTAACTCTGGTACGGTGAGAGCAGACACAGAGAGCCACACAATATGGAAAAGTATTTCCTTAACGCCTTCTGGGTCCTGCATACTTATAAGGGCATTTTTTTGTCTGTCTTGGAGAGAATTCTTGTTTAGTTTGGGTGCCTTGAATTCTTGTTTTGAGGAGGGGAAGTGCTAGAGCTGTTCGGGGAGAGGGGCTCTGTCCACCCCCAGCGCAGGGATCTAGTAATACTGCTGACCCTGGAGAAAATGGAGGTCTTGGATCTGAAGAAGTGACGCATGTGGTCTCAAAAGCTTAGGCATCTGCTCGTATTTGGGTGGCTCATGTGTTGGTCCAATAAAAGATGTCTGAGCTCCCAAAAAAGCAGGTGCTACAGGAAAAACATTCCCTGGACAGGGCCATGAAACTGTCATAACCTGCTTTGTTATGGTATAGAAAGCAGGGCCTGGGTTGTTGCCTTGAGTTGTGACATTAGCACGGTAAGGAGAATTGGTCCTCTCCACTTCTTACCTTGGCCTTCCTTGAGTTTCCCCTTTTCTATGCTTCCTTGCAGAGATAGGCTATACCGCGTGGACCTGGACTACTCTCCGTCTGGCGAGCTGCACTACAACCGGGTAAGTGTGTGTGTGTGGGTAGGGGCAGGAGGGTCCTAGAGAATGCATCCCCTATACGGCTGCTGCTCCCTTCCAGGCAGATCCATCCCGAAACTGTCCGCGCAGCAAAGGCAGTGACGGGACTGGCTCCCAGTCCTCCGGTACCGGCGGGAGCTGGAGGGCCATGAGCCCGAATGCACCGCAAGCTTGCAATGTGAGCAGCTTGCGGGCAAATACCCGTGAATGGGTGCAGCTAGGATTAATAATCATTGCATTAAGATGATAATGTTGTCCACAGTACCGCACTGATGCTATTTATTATGAGGACAATTTTGAAAGTCTGCGGGCTGCTTGTACTGGTGTCGGGATTTCAAAATGAAATCTCTGAGCTTAATTTAGGGGGTCCACCCTAAGCCAGCACCCCCTCCCCTCCCTTTTATGTTGGTGATTTCCTGGGGTCACAGCTCAGATCATTCATGGCAGAAGGCACCGTTCCTGCTCCTCAAATTCCATCGCTTAGATTTCCTAGTTTGCCCTTCTTTTTTTTTTTTAATTCAGTTATTAATTTCTTGCCATTTCCATGAATTCTGTTTTGTGCATTTTTTTGATTTGGTTTTTTTTTTTTTTTTGGTTTCTTTTTGGAACATGCAGAAGTTGAGCTGGAAGTCCAACCATCAGGATATCAAGGTCTGCCGGATGAAAGGAAAGCACGAGGTGAGGCAATGTGCTTCCTGCTGCTTCTTAGCATTTGAAGCAGTTGTGCTCTCCCCTGAGGGAGGGTAACGTGGACAGTGCTTACCCCGTCTTTAAGCAGGGGGGAGCCACTCCCCAGTTTGACTACATCAGAAGGCACACCAGCAGCAGGATTTCCACTCCCTGAATTTCTGGCCATTAAGAATCACTTGCGGGGCTGTTTTTATTGTTAGGAATTTCATCCTCTGGTAAGCTATATAGCAGGAGAGACACCATAGTCTATACACACAGTCTCTTATGTGCATTGGGATTGGATCCCAGGCGTGCTAGGCTCACTTACACATCAGGGCTGGGATTTGCATGAGGATGTGGATCTGACGTGCCCCCTCCCCCCATTTCACACCAGGACTGGGACCTAACCTTCTAAGAGCCACCACACTTCTGTTTGCTAGTGCTAAGATTTGTCCTGCACATTAAATTTAAAGGTCACTTGTCCTTTTATTGATAAGTCACAAGGGCTGCAGCGATAAGGGATCTTTGTATTTTCTCCATGAACACTCTTGTGGGCAGCGCCACTGGTGCCTGCTGGCCCTCTGTCACACACTGTGCCTCCCAAGCCCCCTCCCTCCCCCAAATCATTAGTGTCAAATGCAATTTATTAGACGCCTGTGTAATCGGTTTTGTAATTAATTATTTCTGGTCTGTTGATCAGAACAGACACATCTCATAATCTGCAAGAAATCTAATTTCCCAATTCTATTAATGTTCGGCTGATGCTGGCAGTGGCTGCATGTTGCAGGCCCTGATGCCAGGAAAGACAGGATGATTGGTGGAGCAGACCCAGAATTCCTGGTATTCCCAGCCCCCCACGCTGCGGCTCCGAACCTGAGCATGGGAGATCAGATGAAGAAGACAGGCAGACAGAAATGAGAGAGTCACAGGTCTGGCGCTGCATCACTTCGGGCTGAAGGTTTCTCAGCACACCCAGGGCAGGGCTGCAGCTGCTAAGGTGTCACGCTGAAACAGCTCCCATTGCTGTCTGCAGGGACAAACAAATGAGACCACATCAGTAATGTCACCGGACTGAAGCCGGGATTGTTAAACAGCTGTGGATGCCACTCCCCTTTTTCTTGCATGAAGGGGTAGATATCGATCACTGTCTCTCCTCTTGCTGCTGTGCTGTGTTAGGCTGGGCAATAGGGAATAGTCTGTAAAAGGGCATGTTCCTCTCACCGTAGCTGATGTGGCAGAGCAGGGAAACAGGTTACGATCCCTCCCCACCACAACCCTCTTTGCTGCTGTCGTGTCTGTCCTTCGCCTTGGTGGCCATCGCCCATCTCTCTCTCTGCTTTCTTCCCAGGATGAGTGCAGGAATTTTGTGAAGGTGTTGCTGCTGAGGAACGATCACACGCTGTTTGTGTGTGGCACCAACGCCTTCAACCCCACGTGTGCCAACTACACTGTGAGTACCTGCGTGGCGCCTCGAGAGGCTGTGGGACTGACAGCTGCCTTGCAGAGCTCTGCCCACCCCTGCAAGTGTAATCTCCTCAGACTGTAGGTCTCCGCCTCTCGCTCTCTCTTTCCAATTTTCCAATCTGATTTGAATTGCCAGTCTTTCAAAGTAAATCTTTAGGACAGTCTGAACTGCTCAGCTGCTTGCCTCTCCCTGTGGGAGAGCATGGAGGAGGGGAGGGTTTTTCTGCAAGGCAAAAACTGGAATGAAACCAATGCCTGGTCCATGTTCATTGCTTCCTGCTGTGCCTGGCCTGGGAAGGGCTGTGAGCCTTTATCCTGCCTTTTCACTACCTTTTTGATGCTTGGAAAACCCCATCCCCTGCTTTCCTCTGTGGACTGGGAAAGCAAAGGCAGCTGGCCCTGAAAGGTATCCGCATCGCACCTGCCTACCCGCTGTGCTGCAATTTATATTAAAAAGCTCCCTCCACCAAAAAGAACTGAGAGGCAAAATGATAAAGAATCATCTTGAGCTGTAATTTAACAAGTGCTCCAGCAATTCGAACTGGTAAGTTCCTCTGGCAATGGGCAAGCCTCACTCACCTCCCCTGGCTCCCTCTGTCCCTCGTTCTTTCCCTCTGAGCCCTTCCTTCATATTTGCCTTTCGTCACTGCCTCTTTGGCTCTGCTTCCTCTTCCTCTGTCTATCTTGACATTGTCTCCTTGTTTTTCTGGGCTCTGCCTGCTTGGGGATCGCTCTCCCACTCTTTCACATGCTCCCTCTCTCTCTCTCTCTCTTGCTGCAGATGGACACGCTGGAGTCTGTCGGGGAGAGTATCAGTGGCATGGCTCGGTGCCCTTATGACCCCAAACATGCCAATGTGGCCCTGTTTGCAGGTAAAGGGGGTTAGCTTCCTCTGAACTGAGAGAGGGTTCTCGGGTCACTATCTATTCTCTGATGGAGACATAAAAATCAACAGATATGACAACTGGGAAACCTTCCATGACTCACTGAAGCTTTTGGGCCCCACATTTAAAGATAGAAATTACCCCACTAATTCTAGGGGGCTTGGGGAAGCCATGACTCATTTACTTATTGGGTGTGTACTTTCAGTACTTTTCTGCTAAGAACTTAAGAAATGACATGTCCCCTGTATGTACCCGAATCAGTCCAGACTGCTGGGTTTTGCCTCCCTTCCAGCAGACGGAGACAGAGAAAAACTTGAAGAGCACCCCCTCTTAACCTGGTGTGCCACCTGCGACTCTTCAGTATTTCTCTGTCTCCTGCAGACGGAGGTGGTGCAAAACCTGCAGTCCTGAATTGATCTTGAAGTTCACAAAAACAAAAAAAACAGATCAAACAGGACAACAAGGGAAGAGTTTTGCAGCAGAACTACAAGTGGTACTGATCCTCCCAGGGGGTAGGCAGGTCCTGGTGGGTCCATCCCCCCTGGTTGTAGGTAGCTCTGGAGCTGGGGTTGGACATTCTGCCTGCTCCCTTGATCCAGTGAGGCGCCTGGGGTGATTACCAGTGGTCTGGTCCCTCCCCCTCCTTCACATCAGCTCCAGGGAAGTTTTTTGAATTCCTCTGGTTGAGTGGCTTGGCCTTTAATAAAAAGAAACAAAAACAGAAAAGCCGTGCGACTGCCCTTTACTCCACCAGCCCGGTGGCAGTATTATCTCGCTGTCGCGCCTTAGGCTCCTGGCATCCGCTCGCTATTTAGAGCTTGCTCTGCGCCATACATGAGCGCCCACGCGCTTCTCCCCTCTCCAGCATGCCATGTGCGTCTCGGTGCAGCGCCTGTGGGGAGCTGGCTTGGCAATTCTCCCGAACAGGCCTGTGTTTCCGGTGCCTCCCCGGCAGGAAGGGAACATCGGAGGCAGCGGAGAGAAGTTTGGCTAAGTCTCGCGGTGCGGGCAAGCAGCCAACTGTGCAGGGGGATGAGGCTGACCCGTTCTCACTGAACACGGGAACAGCAGCCATTTTGGATACATTTGCTGCTGCATCAGCTCGAGCGGCAGGGGGAGGGGATCTCCCGCCACAACTTTCTCCCCCAGATTTGAGTCCTGGGAGTCCCCAGGACTCGTTTCAAGATTTCCCCAATGACGATCCCGTTCTCCCGGTGTGGGATCCTAGGGGCCAACCTGCCTTTACCGCGGACTTTGTGCTGCTGATGCACAAAACCTATTTTGCCAGCAGGTCAGAGCCGGGCAAGACAGGAGCGCGCGGACTGCCTGAAGACCCACCACCCCGGAAGGTCCCCAGGTGGTTGACGTCGCAGGGGGCTATTCGGATTCATAAGATCCAGGGTCCCTCACCTCGTGGAGATCAAGGGGCCTCGGACCTGCGGGGGCACCCAGGCCCTGACTCTTCCCAGCCTCCTGCTCCCCTCACTGGGATGGATCAGGACGAGGAACTACTAACAATCCCTTCAGTAAAGTCAGCAAAATTAACCCAAGTGAGAGAAAGGGCTTTATCATTGGCTGGGCCCATACTATGGAACACGATGCCCCCCAAACTCAGATTACAGAATAATCTCAAAACTTTTAAGAAAAATTTAAAAACATGGCTCTTTAAAAAAGCCTTCACTAAAGAGTGTGGAGGGTAGAGAATGAAAGTACAGAGGAATGCAGATGAGAATGAATTTACTCAATCCTACATTTAAGAAGTAATATCTCAAAGAGATAGTAACTCAATAATATACCTGGACTTGACCAACATTACTCAAATAATGATTTTGTTTATGAAATTGTAACCGAACTTTATTGGCACCTGTTAGAATGTACGATATCCTAGATTTACTAACCTTAGTCTATGTGCCTATTTGTAAACCGTTGCGATGGTATATAACTTAGCGACGGTATAGAAAAGTTTTTAAATAAATAGAATAAATAAACCAGAGAGGTCTGTTCCAGTGGAAGGTGATGACCCGAGGGTGGTTCGCTTATTTCAGAGAGATGAGCTTGACCCGCTGATCCTGCATGTCCTTGCCAAGTTGGGAATTTTGCTCCCTCAGGATGTCCCGGGCCACGACACGGTAGATCCTGTTCTGGCCGGGTTGCGTGGTCCAGCTAGGACCTTTCCTTTTCATCCTATGCTTCAACAGCTGATGATCTGGGAGTGGGACAATCCGGAGTCGGGTCTGCTAGTGGAGCGAGCTACAGACAAGCTATATCCACTGCCTGAGGAGTCTCTGGAGATCTTGATTGTCAGCTGTCACCAAAAGAACAGCTATCCCGGTGGCAGGAGCAGCGGCCCTTAAAGATTTCCAGGACAAGAAACTCAAAGTCCACCTCAAGAGAATCTTCGAGGTGTCGGCACTAGGGGTGAGGGCTGCTGACTGTAGCGGTCTCATGCAGGGAGCAAGCCTGAGGTGGGTTCAGCAACTCCTCAGTTCAGGAGTCGGAGCGCTTGGAAGGGGGGCAGTAGCGTATGGTATGGATGCCTTGTATGACCTCCTCCGTACCTCGTCCAGGTCTATGGTGTCTGCAGTTTCGGCCTGAAGGCTCTTGTGGCTACATAGCTGGTTGGCTGAGGTTTCCTCTAGGTCTCAGCTGGGGGTGCTCCCCGTTAAGGGAAAATTCCTGTTTGGAGATGATTTGGCGCAGCTGATAAAGTCTTTAGGGGAGAATAAGGTGCATAAGCTTCCCAAGGACAAGCCTAGAGGGACTAGAAATTTCCTCCCTCCTCGTTCTCGCTTTCGGGGTTAGAGACATTTTCGACAGAGCAGGGCACCTCCCCTGGGACAGCGGCAAACATCAGGGAGATCTCATTCCTGGTCCTAGTCCTTTCGAGGGCTCAGACCAGTCTGCGACGGAGTCAACCAAGACTCTTCTGGACCCAAATCCTCTCAATGAGGTAAGACCGACCAATTCCTCTGTTCATCGGTGGATGGCTGTCCTTGTTTTACGAGGAATGGGTCAAAATAACGTCGGACCAGTGGGTTCTAAACATTATAGAACACGGTTACGCTTTAGAATTTGCTCGGCCTCTTTGAGACCTATTTCTGATTTCTCCCTGCACGGCATCGGTAAAGAAGCAGATTGTGACTCAAATCTCAACAAGCTGGAAAGCCTTGGGGCCTTAGTTCCGATTCCCCCAGACAAATTCAGGACCGGGCGTTACTCCATCTATTTTGTGGTGCCCAAGAAAGAAGGCACTTTCCGTCCGATTCTGGATCTCAAACAGGTGAACAAGGCTCTCAAAGTGCCATAGTTTTGGATGGAAACCCTGTGTTCAGTCATTGCGGCAGTGTGCAGTGATGAGTTCTTGGCTTTTCTGGATCTACCGGAAGCATATCTGCACATCAGAATCCACAAATATCATCAGAGATATCTCCGGTTCAGAGAAACCGGAGGCATTTTCAGTTCAAGGTTCGGTTTGGTGACAGCTACCCGCACCTTCACCAAGATGATGATGGTGGTGGCGGCAACTCTCAGGTGAGAGGGAGTACTGGTTCATCCATATCTAGACGACTGACTCATTCAAGCGAAATGGGAGGACCTCTGCAGGCTGGTGATACACAAAGTTTTACACCACCTGCGCTCCCTCGGCTGGGTCATCAGTCAGTCCAAGAGCCATCTGCTTCCTTCCCAGGTCCTGGACTTCTTGGGAGCGTGATTCGATACTCAGGTCGGCAAAGTCTTCCTCATGGAGGAACTGATAACCAAGCTGATGTCGCAAGTTCATCATCTCTTGACACTGCCAGCACACAGGATCTGGGATTACTTGCGGGTTCTTGGTTCCATGGCATCCACTCTGGAATTGGTCCCATGGACGATTGCTCATATGAGGCCTTTACAGAGAGCTTTGCTTTCCCGCTGGGATCCGATGTCTGAGGAGTTCCAGGTTCCCTTACCACTCACATAGTCCGCTTGTCCTCGACCACTTGAAGCAAAGTGTGGACCTTGAGGTGATAGTAACCACAGACGCCAGTCTCTCTGGTTGGGGAGCTGTGTACCAGTCTCAGTCAGCCCTGAGCCAGTGGTGGCAAGAGGAGGCACAATGGTCCATCAGTCTCCTGGAAACAAGAGCGGTGTACTTGGCGTTGCAGAGATTTCTCCCTCTAGTCCACAGTCGGGCGATGAGAGTATTGTCTGACAATGCGACGATAGTGGCTTACATCAACTGTCAAGGGGGAGCCAAGAGTCGTCCAGTAGCCTTAGCAGAGAAACTTATGGCCTGGGCGGAACGTCATCTAGCCCTGCTGGTGGCCTCTCACATAGTGAGGGTCGACAATGTGCAGGCGGATTTTCTCAGCTATCAATGATTGGACTCCAGAGAATGGAAGCTGTTCTGGTATGCAATGGCACTTATCTTTCACCGATGGGTCACTCCTCATTTGGATTTCATGGCGACTCAAAAGAATGCAAAGGCGCCACGCTCCTTCAGTTGCAGAAGGGAACATGGGGCGGAAGGGGTATATGCACTAATGCTTCCTTGGCCCCATGACATTCTGCTCTACATGTTTCCTCCATGGCCTCTGGTAGGCAAGATTCTGAGGCGAATAGAAGCTCACCCAGGGACGTTCATCCTAGTAGCTCTGGAGTGGCCTTGGAGACCATGGTTTGCAGATCTAGTCAACCTGGCCTTGGATGGTCATCTTCCAAACCTGCTGCATCAGGGTCCAGTATTTTTAGACCAGGAGGATCGCTTTTGTCTAGTGGCCTGGCTTATGAGAGGAGACAATTGAGAAAGCAAGATTATCCTGAGGATATCATAACCACTCTCTTACGGGCGCAAAAGACCTCTACTTCTATAACATGTCAGGGTATGGAAGGTCTTTGACTCTTTTTGTAGCGAGTAAGGAGTCCTTCCTCGTCAAGCCTTGGTGACACAGATTCTTGCATTTCTACAGAAAGGCCTCAGCAAGGGTTATCCTTTAGTTCCCTCCGGGTGCAAGTAGCAGCTTTGGGATGTCTTAGAGGCAAGATTGAGGGTGCGGCTTTGGCAGCTCACCCTGATGTGGTACGTTTTCTTATAGGGGCGAAGCATGAACCCTCCGGTCCGTTCCATTTGTCCTTTGTGGAGTCTTAATTTGGTGCTCCGGGTGTTATGTGAACCTCCCTTTGAGTCCCTCAAGAAATCCACCTTAAAGGATTTAACTCTCAAGACACTTTTTTTGGTGGCTATCTGCTCCACAAGGAGGGTCTCTGAGATTCAAGCCCTCTCCTGTAGGGAGCCTTTTCTATGGTTTTCTGATTCAGGGGTTTTACTCAGAATGGTTCCCTCCTTCCTTCTGAAGGTTGTTTTGGCCTTCCACTTAAATCAGTCAGTGGAACTCCCGGCCTTTCTGGTTTTTGATTGGGATACTCCTCACGCTAAAGAATTGAAGCGTCTAGATGTCAAAAGAATTCTTTTGCGTTACCTCGAGGTCACCAATGCCTTTCGGGTTTCAGATCTTCTTTTTGTTCTGTGGAATGGTGCTAAGAAAGGACATAAAGCATCTAAAGCTACCATTGCCCGCTGGTTGAAAGAGGCTATCACTTCCGCTTATATTTGCCATGGACAACTTGTTCCGGACGGTTTAAAAGCTCATTCAGTCCGGTTGCAAGCTGCTTCCTGGGCAGAGAGCCAGTTGGTATTGCTGCAAGAAATCTGCAAAGCGGTGACTTGGAAGTCTCTGCACACTTTTGCCAGACACTATCGTTTGGACATCCAGGCACTGGACATCAACTGTTTTGGGAGCAGTGTCATTCGAGCGGGACTCTCCAGGTCCCACCCTGATCCTGGAACATACAGGGAAAGGAAAATTGGTTCTTACTTGCTAATTTTCATTCCTGTAGTACTATGGATCAGTCCACATACCCGCCCATTGGGGGGGAGGGGTGTCCAGTTTTTTTCCTTGAGAGTCCGCTCGTTGTTTCTATTCACAGCATTTCCTATTTGATCTCCTAGGTGCTGCAGAAGAAGATTACAGATTATTTCTCACATGTACATAGTTTGTTTGGTTTCTTCTGTCCTTGCCTGATCTGACCGTTGTTTAAACTGGTTTTTCTGCTTTGGTAAGGTTAATACTGAAGAGACACAGGTGGCACACCAGATTAAGAGGGGATGCTCTTCAAGTTTTTCTCTGTCTCCATCTGCTGGAAGGGAGGCAAAACCCAGCAGTCTGGACTGATCCGTAGTACTACAGGGACGAAAATTAGCAGGTAAGAACCAATTTTCCTTTGGCTCGGACCAAGAGTCCATCAAGCCCAGGATCCTGTCTCCAACAATGGCCAATCCAGGTCATTGGGAAGCATCCAGCAGATCCCAAAGAGCAGTTGGAAATCCTTGTTGCTCACTCCCAGGGATAAGTGGTGGCTTTTTCAGAGTCCACTTGGTTAATAATTGCTTATGGAGCTTTTCCACAGGAACTGTAAACACAGCTCTGCTAGATACCTTGACCAGATCCTCCAGCAATAAATTCCATAGTTTAATTACGGGTAGCATGAATAAATACTTTCTCCAATTGATCTGCTACTTTCATGGAGTGTCTCCTAACCCTAGTACTATCTGAAAGGATAATTAACGGTTCCCTTTTTACCTGTTCCACCCCACTCATGATTTTATAGACCTCTATCATATCCCCTCTCAGCCATCTCTTCTCCAGGCTGGAAAGCCCTAACCTGTTTAATCTTTCCTTTCAGCAGAGCCATTCCATCCCTTTTATTTTTCCTTAGTGGGTTATACTAAATACTCCGACATTACGTCTCGCTCTGCTAACTTCAGAGTTGGCCATATTTTGATTGCTTTCAGCCCAAAGATCTCATCCACAGCTTGAGCAAGAACTGAGGGTTTCCGCCCCCTCCCAACTCCAACACATGCAGTACCATCCATGTGTGTCAACTATTAACTTTTAACATTTTTACATTTTAAAGGCATTAGGGGGAAATTACCTTCCCCTGTTGCTTTTCCCAATCACAAGACCATACTGTATGCAGAATAAGAGGCATAGAAGGCTCAGCCAGTTCAGTGACAAGTTGGTGGATCGTCCCCTGACTCTCTGTAATACTTGTGTACCATGCTGTCTTCGAGGACCCAGGGTGGGATGAGATTTCCAATTATTTTTTCTCCAATTTTTCCTCTTTCTTCCTTTCACCTTCTCTCCTGGTCCTTCCCTCTTTTCTTTCTTTTTTTTTTAACCAGACGGGATGCTTTTCACGGCTACGGTGACCGATTTCCTGGCAATCGATGCCGTCATTTATCGAAGCCTTGGAGACAGCCCCACGCTGCGCACGGTCAAACACGACTCCAAGTGGTTCAAAGGTGAGGCAGCCGCTGAGCAGCTGGGCTTCTGAAAGTTAGAGAAAGGGCATAGGAGAAGCCCCAGATAAGGATGCCCCTCATTATCTAAAGATTTCAAATGAAAGGTTCCTCCTTACAAAAGATCTTTGGATCAGGGCAGTCTCTGATAACCTATACAAACTAAGGGACAAATTGCCCCCTTCTACTGGTGATCAAGTTCTCTGTTTTCTGTGCGTGCTAGCACCAGGCAGAGGTTCAGCGCTCTCTAGGACCACCTCTGCCAGATAACTCCCAGGTAGTTGAGTCCCTCTTCATTAAGGAGCCTTGGATCAAGACACTGCCCACAGTGCTGATAGTGCTACATTAGCTCACACCTGTGCTGAGTTGATGCTCATCTTGTGTTTGGACTCTTTCTGTTAGAGCCATTCTTCGTTCATGCCATAGAGTGGGGGAGCCATGTCTATTTCTTCTTCCGGGAGATTGCCATGGAGTACAACTACCTGGAAAAGGTAAGAGAGTCTGTTCTATCTCCCTGGCTTTACCAAGGAGGGATCTGAAGAGGGGGCCCTGTGCAAATTTTAAGCAAAGTCAAAAGTGGTGGGGGTGCAGAAAGATTTTACCCATATCTAACCTCTCTAGTTGGCATCCGCCCTGCGCTCAGCAGCAGGCCAGTCATGGGTTTCTGAAGACCCAGAAATTCTCATTTGTATTATACTCATGCCTTTTTTTGTTTTTGTTTTAAAAGTAAAAAAAAAAAAACATAACTTGGAAGTCTTTTGCCTTTTATCTTCTAATTTGATAGGATCATAATGGCAGATAGCAACCACAAAGTCCATCTCATCTGCTTTTTAACTAATACCACAGACTGATCTCCCTGCTGCAGGAGATTTTGGAAAAGTGAATTCTGAGGTGAGGGAGGGGTGGGCTGTAGCTGTATGTCTTTTCCTCTCCCTCTTAGCTGATCCCTGTTGCAGGTGGTGGTGTCCCGTGTTGGCCGCGTGTGTAAGAATGACCTGGGTGGTTCTCAGCGTGTGCTGGAGAAGCAGTGGACCTCCTTCCTCAAGGCTCGCCTGAACTGCTCTGTCCCAGGAGACTCGCATTTCTATTTCAATGTCATTCAGTCGGTGACGGACATAATCTTCCTAGGTGGTCGGCCCGTAGTCCTTGTGGTCTTCTCCACCCCCACCAACAGGTGAGTCCTGCTCCTCCCATGGGACTGCTGCTGCCTGCAGGGCTGTGCAGTTTCTGGGGGACACCGTGATGCCCTTTACCTAACGAGAAGCCAGATCCCCACCCCCACCCCAAAAGGATCTTAAAAAGGTCCCTGTCCCTAAGAGCCCAACTGCCCTGGGCCTGTCTAAAACCAATCCTGGTCCTTCTAAGATGATAGGAAGGAAGAATTTGCACACTTTTCATGCTAGTGGCTGTTTTAAGTGCTTCCAGCTCAACCATGCCTGACACGTTTCAGGAGTGACAGGGAGCCAGCCACTCTGTGAGAACAGATTTTTTTTTCCTTCAGTCTCTGTCGAGTGCCAGACTCCCAGTTCCTAGCATGGGGGCTTTCTGATTGCTCTAGTGGAAAGCATTCCTGGGCCTGCATCCCAACTGTTTTCCTTTACCGAGCAGAGGAGAAAAGAAAGCAAAAAGAAACCAAAAGCGCCAGGGCCTGCTTTGGACTTGCTGTGCTCTGAATATTCATCGCTAGGAGTGGAACAGCCAGTGTCTGTTTATTATGAGCCTCCCGCATTGTCGTGGGCGCTGCTAACTGTACGAAGAAGCCTTCCTACTGCTGCAATTAATTTCTGTTCGCTTGCAATTGAGGTGGGGGGTGGGTTGCCATGTGTGCATAGAGTTTCTCTTTGCTGAGGGGGGGGAGGGTGGTTGAGCTATTCCACATGGCAAGCGACTTGTGCAACAATATGGCCTGGGAGCCCCTTCCTGGAATCAGAAAAAAGCAGGGCCATCTCTCCTACAGAAATAAGTCATGTCGGAGCTGAGATCTGCTGATTTCCTCCCATGGCACCCGCTCCCTGACCTTCCCTGACCTTCCCATTGACCCTATTCCTGAAGTCAGTCTTGTGTCCTCGGTTGATGACTGGGTCTCTGGAAGTTCTCCTCCTACAGCAGCTGCAACACATTTACTCTGGGATGTTTTTCTTCTCTATGTCCTCCCAGGGAAAACCTTTTATTTTTATCCATGGGAATCTTCACTTCTACCCACCCTTTCATGGCTGGAAACATTTCCTCAGTATTCTCCTCTTCTCTGCATCGTCTTGTGGATGAAGATGTGTCTGTGGGGATTGTTCCCATCTGTGTCGACTTGTTGAGGTGGTTGCGTCTATGGGATTTATCCCATCTCAATGTCTTCTTGGGAATGGAGAGGTGTCCATGGGATTCTGCCCTTCCTCTCGTGGCTTGAGACCTGTGTCTGAGATTATTTCCCTTCCCCATGGCATCTCGTTCCTGTAATAGTGCAGGTGTTTTTTTATGATGCTTCTTTCTAGTGCGAGTTACAGACAGATTGCTCGGTAATTATCAACTTACAATTTACCCTCCTGTTATTTTCCTCTGCAGGCTAAGAGGCTAAGTGGGCCCGTGCCAGGACTTGAGCCTATGAGCTGCAGGTTGACACAGATGTTGCAGGCAGATGCCGGAAGTAGCCCATTAGCCCCTTTGGGAGCCTTAGGTAGATGAGGCCAGGCGGTAGCTGAAACAGGATCAGTTAAATTATGAGTGCGATATTGTACAAAGGGAATAAAGGAACACCAGGCCCCGCTGTATTACTGTCAGACCCTGAGCCTTCGGTGAAGATGTTCTGATGCTTCTGGGCCCATTCTCACTCGAAAGGGCACACCCTTTAAGCTGCCCTCGAGCTAACCATCATCCCAACCTCCCCTTATGGGCTAGAAGTTCTGGTGCATTGCTTCATGAAAGGGTGTTTCTCCTGACCCCAGGGCCCTGCTGAAGGTGCAAGACCCTTGCAGTCTGCCACAGGCATGCTCCAGCCCTGTTTAAGAAACTCATTCGCTCCAGCATAAATGAAGCAAACCGAGCTGCTATCTAGCCAGCTGCATGAAGCCTGACTGCAGGGCCACAGATGCAGGTGTCCCCATTTCTGTTGGTGAGAAAGCATGAGGGTGGATCTGCAGGGTATCAGAGGTGGGGAGAGCCTCTGTGTGACCCTTGAGATTAGGCAGAGAAACCAACCGTGAAGCTCTCATGGTGGAGGCTTGGACAGAAAAACTTCACTAGGGTTTATTTCAGCAGGGAGGGAAGTGGTACATAAGAACATAAGAAGTTGCCATACTGGGTCAGACCGAGGGTCAATCAAGCCCAGCATCCTGTTTCCAACCATGGCTAATCTAGGCTACAAGTACCTGGAAAGTACCCAAAACATTAAATAGATCCCATTCTACTAATGCCAGTGATAGCAGTGACTATTTCCTAAGTCAGCTTGATTAATAGCAATTTATGGGCTTCTCCTCCAGGAACTTATCCAAACCTTTTTTAAACCCAGCTACACTAACTGCACTAACCACCACCTCCAGCAATGAATTCCATAGCTTGTGTGTTGAGTGAAAAGAATTTTCTCCGATTTGTTTTAAATGTGCTACTTACTAACTTTATGGAGTGCCCCCTAGTCTTTCTATTATCAGAACCAATTCACATTTACCCATTCAAGTCTTTTCATGATTTTGTAGACCTCTATCATATCCCCCCTCAGCCATCTCTTCTCCAAGGTGAACAGCCCTAACCACTTTAGCTTTTCCTCATAGGGGAGCTGTTCTGTGCCCTTTATCATTTAGGTCTCCCTTCTCTGTACCTTCTCCATCGCAACTATATCTTTTTTCAGATGCGGCAACCAGAATTGTAGACAATATTCAAGGTGCGGTCTCACCATGGAGTGATACAAAGGCATTATGACATTTTCCGTTTTATTCACCATTCCCTCCCTAATAATTCCTAACATTCTGTTTGTTTTTTTGATTGCCACAGCACACTGAGTCAATTTCAATGTGTTATCCACTATGACACCTAGATCTCTTTCCTGGGTGGTAACTCCTAAGATAGAACCTAACATTGCGTAATTACAGCAAGGGTTATTTTTCCCTATATGCAACACCTTGCACTTATCCACATTAAATTTCATCTGCCATTTGGATGCCCAATCTTCCAGTCTCGCAAGATCCTCCTGCAATTTATCACAATCTGCTTGTGATTTAACTACTCTGAATAATTCTGTATCATCTGCAAATTTGATCACCTCCAGATCATTTATAAATATATTGAAAAGCACCGGTCCAAGTACAGATCCCTGAGGCACTCCACTGTTTACCTTTTTCCACTGAGAAAATTGACCATTTCCTAGCGTGTAGCAGATGGACTCAGGACCAATGGGTATAGTGTACTCCTGATAGCAGATGGGATACAGAGTCAGATTTCAACGCTGACGTCAGCCTACATATACCCGTGCAGGAAGCTTAGCTCTTCAGTATTTCTCCGTCTCCTAAAGCAGATAGGGACACTACACACACTAGAATAGTGTTAGAAAATTTAAACCAAAGAAAAAAAAAAAAAGAAAATTTACCTCTACAAGACGAGCCCCGCTCTCCTGCCTAAGGGTCCCTCCCCCAGTCGAGAATTCCTGAGGTGATTTCAGAGATCCCTCAGAGGCAAGCCTCGGTCCGGTAGCCGGTTCCCGGCATGGACTTAGCCCCCAGAGTGGCTGAGAGGCAGCAGGTGCAGAAATGAGCGCGGCAGTGAAGGTAACTCCCTCTCCCCCTTCAGCCGGAGACCACCTGGCATGAGACTGGGAAACGCCGAGACCAGGTAAGGTAGAAACCTCTCTTAAATTCTCCAGTCTCCGAGGCTCGATTAGCCACTCAGATCATCCTTCCGGCGTCTGTTAAATCGGGTTGAGCAGTCCCGTCTGGGCTAGACCGCGATCCGGTGCGAGGGTCCACACACATGGAGACACTCCGGGGGGTCGCCATCTTGTCTGCATGGTCATCGGCGCCATTTCCCCCCCCCCTTGACCACCGTATTGTCCGCTCACCTGAGCCGTGCGCACAACCGACTTGTGCGCACAGCGGCGCGCACAATTGTGCCCTACGCATAGTGGCCTGCACAAATGGCCCGAGCGCACAGATAGGCCTTTGCGCACAGCGGCGCGCGCATCTTAGCCAGGCGCACAAATAGTAACCTGCACACACATCTTGCGCATCCCGCACGCACATCATCGGCGCAACCGGAGCGCACATCTAAGCCTCCCGGCGCACGCACCTACGCGTACAGACGAGTTTTGAGTCACTCCACGTGCACAAATCATGGCACCGCCAGCCAAGAAAGCCAAGGGACAAGCCCTCTGCCCAGTCTGACACCTGAGCGCTGCGCAACCTGAAGTGGCCTCCGTCCTATGCCTGCAGTGCGAAGAGGCTCAGGGGGAACCTAAGCAAGGCCCCCCACAGCCAGTAGAGGGATCTGGATCCACCAATGATAGTACCCCGGACCTCTGTATCTCTGAGTCAGCGCCTACACAGGAGGGCACCTCGGGGGCCTCCACTGGATTTAATATGGACCCAGGGACTTTTTCCTGAGCGGAATTCTTCAAAGGGCTGCAAATCTTTGTCCAGGCGCAATCGGTACTGCCTGCGACACAGTCCCAGTCTCCATCAGAAGCACAAGACCTTCCAAGCACCTCTCGGACCTCCCAAGACGTGCCCCATTCAAGCAAAAGCCTTCCCTAAGGGGATACAGACACCTCGGGGGACGAGACTGACTCCCTGGAGGAAGGGGACATCCCTCCAGGGATGGAACCATACCGAACCATGCTGTGATTCTTCTCCAAAGACGAGTTACCAGCTCTCGTGTCCCTAACCCTGAAGGCGCTGACCATTCCAGGCATGAGTACCACAGCGGAGCCAAAGACAAACCCCGTTTTGGTTTCCCTCCGTCAGGCCTCATGCTATTTCCCAATGCTGTAGGCCGTACAACAACTGATTGACCTGGAATAGAATGCCCTTGAGGCCAGCTTCAAAGGAGGTTGGGCCCTAGAAGCCCTATTCCCCCTGGAACCCATGGCCAAAGACCTGCTACGGTTCCCAAAAGTGGATGCCATGGTTTGCACAATCTCAAAGCGCACGACCATCCCAGTCGAAGGAGGAGCTACACTCAAAGATGCCCAGGACAGACGTCAGGAATCCATCCTCAAACAGTCATTTGATGTTGCAGCAATGACCCTGCAGATCGCTTCCTGCTGTGCCGTTGTGACGCACATTTCATTTATTAAAATTTATTAATCGCCTAACACAAGTAGGCCTAGGCGATATACAATACATACATACATAGTAAAAACATGTAATTAACATATATGTAACACACAATCTTTAGTTTCACAGAAACTAAAATAACCAATACCATATAAAGATACTTAGGTATACATTAGCTCTAGATCGTATCTCCTATACATCACAGCTTATTATAAGAATTATTCTCACTTACATTTCTCTAACATACATTATAAGCACGAAGGAGCAAATACTCTTTTAATAGATATTTAAATTTTTTTACATCATCTAAAGACCGGAGTTCAAATGGAATAAGATTCCACTGAGCTGGTGCAGCAATGGAAAAGGAGGTCTCTCTAGTACAGAACAAGTGTGCTTGTCGAACCGATGGAATTTCTAGAAGATTCAACTGGGACGATCTTAAGTTTCTTACAGGTTTATAAATCCGTAATAAAGCGTTTAGCCAAAACGAAGAATCTGAAGCAAGAAGCTTAAAGACAATCATAACAATTTTGAATACAATTCGATCAGTTACTGGTAACCAATTAAGTCTACACAGGATGGGAGAAATGTGCTCAAAACGCTTTGAATGTGAAACAAGCCTTGCAGCTGAGTTCAACAAAAGTTGTATCGAATGTAACGTCACTTTAGGTAATCCTGCTTGCTTCTCTCCAGAGATGCAACCACTTCCGCTGAAACATTAGAACCGGCGATATCCTTCCTCACGGATGCAACCTCAGCCAGGGGCGTCTCCTCCATAGTGGCAGCCAGAAGGCAACTTTGGCTCCGAAATTGGTCAGCCGACGCGACCTCCAAAGCGAACTTCACGAGAATGCCTGTTTGGAAGTGAATTGGAGAACTTAGCCAACAAATGGGGCGAATCTCCAGTACCTCATCTACCGGTGTTAGAATCTGCTATGCTGATGGGAGGAGCAAGCAGATGGGAGTTAGCGATCTGTTAGGAATTAGCTCCTGGAGTGGGAGGTGTTAACAATCTGTTGTACTCAGCTCCTGAATTGGGAGGAGTGAGCAATCTGTTGTAAATCTGCTGCTGGATACTCCTGTTGGGGAAGGAGTCAGCAATCTGTTATGAGTCACCGTGCAGTGTTAGCAATCAGTTAGGGACTGGCTCCCGTGGAAGGAGGAGTTTAGCAATCTGATATGCTCCGTAGGCGGAACTAGCAATCTAGCAATCTTGTTATGATATAGACTGCTGAGTTGGCAATCTGTACCAGCGGAGTACTAGAGAGGGTACTCAGCTGGAAAGGAATGTAAATAGGTGAATCCTTGGGCCGATGGCAGATGACAGCGCCCCCAGGAGGATATCCTGAGAGGGACCACCGGCTAGGCTTGGGTATGGAGACATACACAGATAGTTCTTTTATTAGACAGGTTAGTAGAACCACCGAGAGGTGGCAATAGTGAGCTGATATGCCCGGCAGGGCTGAAGTCCCTCAGATACTGGAACTGCGATCCCAGGGTTGCTGAGCTGTAGAGAGACTATAGATAGTGAGTAGACAGGGTATGCTGAATACATAGCCAGTAGTAGATGACAATCTCACATAGATTCTTAAGGAGGCTCAGTAGCTGGAAAGAGTTAGGCCCTCGAGGAGCGAGTACCTGGTTCCAGGGAAAGCTCTGAGAGAGCGGTGGTAACTCACGAATGTCTGTATCTGCGAGAGCTTCCAGGCAGTAGAGAATTTATTTATTTATTTATTTAAAGTCTCTTATATACCGATAGCCATTCGCACATCGCATCGGTTCACAATGAACAAAAAACTTTTGGGCAGCACCCTTACATATAACCGATAACAATACAAATAACCGGGGGAGTAGGCAATGCAAATTAATAGATCAATAAATAGTGAAAACTATAAATATAACATACATAAAGTATTCAGGAACATGGGCCCTCGAGGAGCGAATACCGGTTCCTATCTGCAATCTGAAATAGAGAAAAGAGAGCGAGGCCCCCGAGGAGGCAGAGTAGCTTGGACGAATCCAGTAAGCGATTCCGAATCCTTGTCCGAGACCGAATTCGTGTTCTAGTCCGATTCGGAGTCCGGGTCCTTGCTAACTCAAATCATAAGCGAAAGTGAAGACCTTTTATGTTGAAAACGGATGACGTCAATACAGGGGGATGCCCCTGAGTTTCGCGCCCTTGCTGGTACATACTTCGGAGCGTGCGCGCGCGTGCCCTACATCATCAGGAACATGGCGGATCCGCAGCATCGAGCCGGTCCAGGGACGCCAGGGAGAAGCGGCATGGGGACGCCGCGGCAGCAAGCCGTCCATCAGACCCGGAGGGAGTCGCCACAGAGGTAGAGAGGTTGGAGCAAGGGCATAGAGCAGCCACGAACGCAACAACCGGAGGACAGGAACAAAAGAAACCAGTGCTCCTCCCCCCGAAGAACCAAGGGCAGAGGAGCCCAGCACTTTAGACCATACAAGAACACATACTACCAAGCACCTCGGCCCGCAGCCAGGTCCCAGTCCTTTCGGAACAGACACAACAAGAGGGAAGCAGGCTCAAGTACAGGCCCCGGCCGCAACCCACAATGAGAATAAACAGACCCATCCACAGGAAGAAGTCATAGGGGGCACTCTTACCCTCTTCTACCAAAGTTGGGTCGAGATAACGTCGGACAAGTGAGTTCTAACCATCATTCAAGAGGGATACTATGTGGACTTCCACAGCATCCCTCCAGACAAATTTGTGAGATCACTGTGCCACTCCCTCTCCAAGAGGATGGCAGTGGAATCCACACTGACAAAACTACTCAGCCTAAAGGCGATAACCCCGGTGCCCATGCACCAACAAAATACTGGTCACTATTCCATCTATTTTATCGTCCCCAAGAAGGAGGGAACGTTCAGGCCCATCCTGGACCTCAAGACCCTCAATCGCTACCTGAGGGTACCACACTTCCGCATGGAAACCTTACACTCAGTCATAAGGGCAATACAGCCGGGAGAATTCCTGACTTTACTGGATCTATCCGAAGCCTATCTCCACATCCTGGTCCATTTCGAACATCAGCGCTTCCTATGCTTTGCGTACTGGACCATCATTACCAGTTCCGGGCGCTACCCTTCGGACTCGCTACTGCCCCTCGGACCTTCACCAAAATCATGGTGGTAATGGCGGCAACACTGAGGAAAAAATGAATCCTCGTACATCTGTATCTGGACGATTGGCTGATCAAGGCAAAATCTCCAGAGAAAAGTTACCAAGCGACCACCAGAGTCAAGAATCTACTGCAGAATCTTGGGTGGGTCATCAATGCAACCAAGAGCTGCCTGCAGCCCTCCCAATTTCTAGAGTACCTGGGAGTCCGGTTCGACACCAAACAAGACAAGGTTGTCCTTCCCCCTCCAAGGAGAAGGAAACTGATAGGTCAGCTGCGAAAACTGTTGAACTATGCTCCCCCCAAGGTATAGAACTACCTCCAAGTCTCATGACATCAACCCTAGAAGTCGTTCCATGGGCAAGGGCTCTCAAACACCCACTACAACGTTCCCTACTGTCACGATGGAACCTGACTTCCCAGAACTACTCCATTCACCTCCAGCTACCAGCAGAGGTTCGGACCCAGCTCCAATGGTGGCTAAAGGAAGACCATCTGAGCAAGGGAGTAAAACTATCCCCACCGAACTGGATCTTGCTCACCATGGATACGAGCCTGCGAGGGTGGGGAGCCCACTGCCAGGAACCGACGGCCCAGGGACAATGGGACAAGGAAGAGTCGGGATGGAACATAAACCGACTGGAAGCCCGAGCAGTCAGACTAGCCTGCCTATGATTCGGCCACAGACTCCGGGGCGAATCTGTCAGAGTCATGTCGGACAACGCCACAACAGTTGCCTATATCAACCTCCAGGGAGGACCAGAAGCCAACAGGTGTTCCTGGAAATAGACCTCCTCATGGCGTGGGCGGAAGCAAACTTGCAAGGGATCTCAGCCGCCCACATCGTGGGAAAAGACAATGTCTCTGCAGACTACCTCAGCAGAGAGAGGCTAGACCCAGGGGAATGGACACTTTCGACCACAGCCTTCCAGTTGATAGTAAACTGCTGGGGAACCCCAGCCATGGATTGCCTGGCAACCCGGTCCAACGCCCAAGTTCCCAAGTTCTTCAGCCACAGATGAGAACCGCAATCCCGGGGAATCAACACCCTTGTCCATACCTGGCCACAGGAAGACCTGCTGTACGCCTTTCCCTCATGGCCACTACTGGGCATGATCATCAGCAAGATAGAACACCACAGGGGACTAATACTTCTAGTGGCCCTGGACTGGCCAAGAAGGCCATGGTATGCAGACATGCGAAGACTTCTTGCGGGGAACCCTCTGTGCCTACCTCCACACAGGGACCTTCTCCGGCAAGGACCGATCCTCCACGAAGGCCCGACTTGATTCTTTCTTACGGTCTGGCCCTTGAGAGGACTTGCCTAAAGAAAAGCGGATACTCTAAGGCAGTGAATGACACCTTGCTTTGAACCCACAAGTTCTCCACATCACTAGCTTACATACGAATATGGAGAGTATTCGAAGCCTGGTGTGAGGACCACGAGATCCTTCCGTGGACAGTCAAAATTCCCATGATCCTGGAATTCCTACAGGACAGCTTGAAGAAGGGATTGTCTCTCATCTCCCTCAAGGTTCAGGTGGCCGCGCTGGCCTGCTTCAGAGCCAAAGTGGACGACATCAGCCTATCAACCCATCCAGATGTTTCCCGCTTCCTGAGAGGGGTTAAACAAATCCAACCACCATTAAAGTGGCTGGTGCCCCTATGGAATCATCAATCTAGTACTAGACTTCCTAGCGGGAACTTCCTTCAGACCAACACGCGGTCTGTCACTACGGCTCCTGACCCTGAAGACTGCATTCCTAGTGGCAATATGTTCAGCCCGTCGCATCTCCGAGCTTCAAGCACTATCCTGTCGGGAACCGTTCCTCGGGTTCACACTGGGAACCATACAGCTACACACTGTCCCCTCCTTTCTACCAAAAGTGGTTTCTCAGTTTCATCTAAACCAAACCATTTCGCTGCCATCGCCAGATGATCATGAGGAATCGGAAGACTCACCCCGTCTTTGCCATCTAAACGTTGGCAGACTCCTAGCCCGATACCTGGAAAGATCGGAATCTGTGCGAAAGACGGACCACCTATTCGTCCTTCACAGCGGAAAGAAACAGAGGGAAGCGGCCTTACGGGCAACTATAGCCCGCTGGATCAAAGAAGTAATCAAAGCGGCCTACGTAGAGGCAGGGAAGCCTCCACCTCTACAAGTGGAGTCAATGAGTCAAGGCTCATTCTACAAGGGCCCAGGCAGTGTTCTGGGTGGAAACCAAGATGCTGTCGCCTGCCGAGATCTGTCGGGCGGCTACGTGGTCCTTCAGACACACTTTCTCCAGGTTCTACCGCCTGGATGTCCAGGCCCGGGAGGACACAACCTTTGCAAGGGCAGTACTAAGTGGGCCACAAGCAACCTCCCACCCTGTTCGGGACTAGCTTTTGTACATCCTTAGTCCATCTGCTACACGCAAGGAAATGGAGAAATTACTTACCTGATAATTTTGTTTTCCTTAGTGTAGACAGATGGACTCAGCATCCCGCTCACGGCTGCCCCGGAATCCGGAAACCTCGGGTGACAAACCCCGAGAACAAGACAAGCACGGGTAAGCCAGGTATTACCCCTAGTTCTAGACACCCATAGTTACCGGGTGTCGGCTTTATTCGGTTGAGTGCGCTGGCAGTCTCCAATTTGGAAATCAGTTGAACCAGTCCTAGTTAATCAAGTTAATCAAGTTATTAAAGCACACATATATCCACAATTGATTTTTGAGGAGAATACTGAAGAGCTAAGCTTCCTGCACGGATATATGTAGGCTGATGTCAGCGTTGAAATCTGACTCCGTCTCCCATCTGCTATCAGGAGTACAATATACCCATTGATCCTGAGTTCATCTGTCTACACTAAGGAAAACGAAATTATCAGGTAAGTAATTTCTCCATTTAATCCTACTCTCTGTTTCCTGTCTTTTAACCAGTTTGTAATCCACAAAAGGACATCTCCCCCATCCCATGACTTTTTAGTTTTCTTAGAAGCCTCTCATGCAGGACTTTGTCAAACGCCTTCTGAAAATCCAAATACACCACGTCTACCAGTTCACCTTTGTCCACATGCTTGTTCACTCCTTCAAAAAAATGTAGGAGATTTGTGAGATAAGATTTCCCTTGGGTAAATCCATGCTGGCTGTGTCCCATTAAACCATGTTTATCTATATGCTTTGTGATTTTGATCTTTAGAATAGTTTTCCTGGCACTGAAGTCAGGTTCACCAGTCTATAATTTCCCGGATCACCCCTGGAGCTCTTTTTAAATATCGGGGTTACATTGGCCACCCGCCAAGATCTGAAATATCTCTCCCTGCTTTTCCCCTGTACCTGAATCTGGGTTACCAGCATCTTTCTTTCTCTCTCCTTCTGTAGTATCCCTGGTTCGGCTGTCTGTGCTTTTGATATGGAACAGATAGTACTGGTATTTGAGGGACGCTTCAGAGAACAGAAGTCCCCCGAGTCCATCTGGACTCCTGTGCCAGAGGAACTGGTTCCAAAACCCCGGTAAGTGGCCAAACTCTAGGGGCTTGGAAGAGATCAGACTGACGGGTCAATACAGTAAGGCCGCGGTAGAAACAGTGCGGCAGTGTCAGGCGCACCCTTCCTCCCCGCACGCACAGTTCTCTTCACTAAGTCCCCGATACTCTCTTCTAATTGCATGCAAATGCATGCCGCGGCTTTAAAGCGTTAGGGAAGGGTTATGCCCGCGCAACCCATTTTACTGTATAGGCGCTTAATACAGGGCCTATACAGTAACCTGGGTGCGCTGGTACCTGTCATTTCAAATGTCATTTCAAATGGCATTTGGAATGACAGGCACCAGGAAGTGTAAAAAACACGAAAAGTCTTTGTTGCTTCGTCGCTGTGTCTCTCCTCCCGGAGCAGGGCGTGAAAGCAGCCTTGCTCCGGGAGGAGGTGAGGCACAGCGGCGAAGACAGACGGGAGAGGAGAAAAAGCAGAGCCGAGCAGAGCCGAGCAAAGCGAAAGCATGCGAGCAAAGCGAAAGCGTGCAGCAAGCCGGCGAAATAGACCTGCGAGCAGAGGCAATAGCAGCGTTTCGGTAAGCCTGGCACCCTCCTTGATGTAGTACGTCCCGGATGCCCCCCCCTCCCCAGCGCGCCCGCCACTACCCCTTTCCATCAGCTGCATCCACTGCGACCCGGCAGTCCCGTGAGGCCTACAAAAAAAAAAAAAATCCCTGGCTCCCGCGCCCCCGCACTGGCCCGCCGACTTTACCCCCCTCCTCCCGATCGGGCGGGTAGGCGGCGGCGAAAACCAAAGCAATTTTTTTTTTTTTTCAAAAAGCGACATCACACAATGCATAAAATAATTTCTCCAGCCTTAAAGCGACTTACTTTTGGGATCTGTCAAGTAAGTCGCAAAAGTAACTTACTTTTCTGAAGCCATCACGATCGTAGCTCAAGACGAAGATGGCTGCCTGCATGGGGGAAAGCGTGCAATTGGCCGCTGAAGACGTGACGTCACATCCCGTGACGCCAAACGTCGTGACGTCACGTCTTCAGCTGTCAATTGCATGCTTTCCCCGTGCAGGCGGCCATCTTCGTCTTCGTCCGGAGGAGCTAAGATCGTGTTCCTGATGGCTTCAGAAAAGTAAGTTACTTTTGCGACTTACTTTTGGGATCTTGACAGATCCCAAAAGTAAGTCGCTTTTGGAAAAAACCAAAATTGTCGCTTTAAGGCTGGAGAAATTATTTTATGCATTGTGTGATGTCGCTTTTTGAAAAAAAAAAATTGATTTTGTTTTTTTTTTGCTTTTCGCCGCCGCCTACCCGCCCGATCGGGAGGAGGGGGGTAGAGTCGGCGGGCCAGTGCGGGGGCGCGTGAGCCGGGGATTTTTTTTTTTTTTTGTAGGCCTCACGGGACTGCCGGGTCGCAGTGGTAGCATGGCGCTGTGAGGGGGGCGAAAGGGTATATACCCATGAACGGATTTGAGTGGGAGCGCTCTGTGAAGCGGGACATGCCCGTGAGGGGCATAATGGGTGGATGCAGCTGATGAAAGGGGTAGTGGCGGGCGCGCTGGGGAGGGGGGGGGCATCCGGGACGTACTACATCAAGGAGGGTGCCAGGCTTATTGTTTTATTGTGTTTGAGTATCTTAAGCGGTGTCGATGGATTTGTTACTAGACTCCTAACTCCTACTAGGGGGAGGCGGTAAACTAAGGAGATAATATCAGCGCCCGTTACAGTATCGGAGGGGAATAGCTAATTCCTTCATTATACAGCTTTTTCGTTCATTTACATGCTGGGTGCGGAAAGGGTTATGTGTCTATTTTACAAAGCGCTAAGGACGCGTGAAACTGGAGACTGTATCGCTGGATGGCCTTACTCGTCTGTATTGTGCGCTCCCAGCACGTTACAGACGGGGAATCTTTAACCGCACGTTACTGTATCGACCTGTGAGTTGGGTTGGGTTGTACTGCTGCGCTCAGCAGAAACCAGGTGCAACATGCCACAGCTAGCAAGAAGAGAAGCTATTATCTGAAGGAAGGAAACTAACCTCAATCTGAAATTAAAGGGGGACTGGAAAAAAGATTTCCCTTGTTAAACAGCCCATTTTTAACCTTTCAGAATATCCTGCCCTGTGTTAGGCTCACATTTTCTTTTCATAAACCTCTGCTGAGCTTAGGGTTCCTTAGCAGTTTCTAGCCTTCTTGTACATAGCACTGCTGCCAGGGGTTCCTCTGAGCCAGGTCTGTGAATGAAGCAGAAAAAAAAAGCTCATTGGCACTTGGAGGAATCCCTGGCAGCAGTAGCAGGGCTGGTGTTTGAAGGATCCCTTTTCCAGCTGGAACAGCAGGAGCAGTGCTTGGAGGAGCCAATTTATTTATTTATTTATTTAATTTTATATACCGTCAATCTGTAGACAGTCTAGATGGTGTAGAATAAATAAATACAAAATTAAAAGAAAACATTTTAAAATAATCATTTACAAGAGAAACAATAGAAAAATTAAACTCAAATTCATTAAAATAAAGTAAAAGAAAAGTAAAATAAGCTTCAGATCTGACAAGCAGTATACAATAATCATATAATAGAAATAATACAAAATATTAAATTCAAATTCATTAAAATACAATAAAAATAACTAAAAGTAATTAAGCCTAACATACGATAAAAATGTGATTAATAAGGACATTACTGACTGCTGAATACTACTTAAACCATTGTCATAAAAACACATCTGACTGCTGCATTAGTCTTTAGTTGTCATAAGCTTTTTTAAATAACCAGGTTTTAAGGTTTTTCTTAAATATTCTGATATCTTTTTGGAGCCTAAGCTCATGTGGTAAATAATTCCATAAATTAGGGCCTGCCACTGAAATTGCTCTGTCTCTGACTTCAGATAAATGTGCTGTTCTTATAGAAGGCACTGTGAGAAGACCTTTATTTGCAGACCTGAGATTCCTTTCCTGTGTATGCAAATGTAAAGAAGCGTTTAACCATTCAGTTCAGTCACAATTTAACGATTTGTGTATAATACACAAAATTTTATTCTTGATTCTTTGTTTTCTTGGAAGCCAGTGTAAGTCTGCCAATGATGGCAGGAGCGGCACTCAGAGAAATTCCCAGCAATGGTGGCAGCAGTGGTGCTCCAAAGAGCTCCCGGCAGCAGCAGGAGTGGTGTCTCACAGTGTTCAGCTACTTTGAGAATTTAGCAGGAATTACTGAGGAGCAGGTCAGAAAGGGCTAAAAGACTGGTGATACGTGTTGGAGGGGTTGTTCAGCGGTGGGAACTTTCTGTCACATATGGTGGAAACAAGGAAGTATTAGTGCATTTTGGCAAGGGATTAACTGCTTGATTCAGAATATCACAGGGTTGCATATAACTATGTCACCTAAATAAGCATTATTGAATTTACCAGTACCTCAAGCAGATAGAAATTTACAATTGCTCATTAAGCAGATTTCCTTAGCCGCCCATTGTGAAATAGTTTGGAAAAAACTAAATGCTCCAACAGTATTCTCTACTCTTAAACGCTTAGATCATATATACCGTCTTAAGTAGGATCACCACTTATAGAAGACACAGTGCCGGATTTTCAAAAGGTTATGCGCGCCAGGCTATTTTCAAAAGGCCCGGCGACGCGCATACAGCCCCAGGACGCGTGTAAGTCCCAGGGCTTGCAAAAAAGGGTAGGGCGGGGTCAGAGGGTCCTGGCACAGTGGCCATTTACCGCTGTGCCGGGGTTTGAGTGCCGGCAGGCAGCTGGCACGCGCAACTTACTTCAGCCCCAGGGCTGAAGTAAGTTTGGAAATAAAAGAAAAAAGAATAAAAAGGTAGGGGGGAAAGGGAAGGGAAGGTGTGGTGGGAGGGTAGAGAACGGGGGAAGGCAGCGTGGCTCGGCACGGGTTCGGTGCACGCAAGGTGCACAATTGTGCACCCCCTTGCGTGCGCTGACCCCTGATTTTATAACATGCGCGTGCCTGCGTGCATCTGTTATAAAATCGGGTATACATGTGTGCGCCGGGTAGCACGCGCACATGTATGCCCGCGCGCAGGTCTTAAAATCTACCCCACGCTGAATAACTTTGAAAAGATATGGTCTTATTCTTATTCTTCTCTTTCCGCTGTAAGTATACAGCGGAAAGAGAAGCACATTAATAGGGTATGATATTTGTATCTTTTTATAATGTAACATTTTTACCTTATATTTTTCTAGCTATGTGCTGTACACTGTTTCAGGACTATGAACATTGTATTATGACAGTCTCACAGTTTTTCGAGGCTACTTTACCATATCAACAGTGATTTCAATATTAGAAATTCATGCATAGGACTAGATTTGAGTGGGAGTATGGCTGGGGAGAAGGAAATTATCCAGAATTTTAGAAATTCAGAAATATGACTACATATGCTTCAGAATCAGTATTTAGATTTGCTTGAGAGCATGACCTTTTCTTGTATAGTGACTTGTTGCTGTTCTAGTCTTGTGTGTAGTTGCTCACGCTTATTTTTGTGTTTTTGGTATTTCCTTTGTAATATAATAAAAGTTTAAATTGAAAAAAAAAAAAAGCCAGGGGCAGGAGAGAATTTACAGCAGTTGATTTAATAGAGTAAGCCAAAGCTCACTACAAGGCAGGTTCCTCTCAGGGGGACAGTTAAAAGTGTAAATGGTTTTTTCCCTAATCTCAGCCAGTGCAGAGGAAGGGCAAAGGTGTGTGTGTTAGAGGAGCTGCAAGGCAGCGGTGACCTACCCGCCCTGAGGCTCTGCTCTACCTTCTTCTCTCCTGTCCCCTGTAGCCCCGGCTGCTGCGCCACCCCCAGCTTGCATTACAACTCCTCCATCAGCTTCCCCGATGAGATGCTGAACTTTGTGAAGACCCACCCACTGATGGACGAGTCTGTGCCTTCCCTGGGGGACACCCCCTGGGTTATGAGGACAATGACCAGGTGAGTACCAGCTGCCAGAGTCTGGCACCGGCGGCCTAGTCCCATCCAGAAATAGAGCTGAGGGGCGAGCTGCTTTCTCCGTTCTGCTCTCAGTTTTCCCTTCTCAGCACCCTTTGCTCTGATTTCTCCACTACTTAATCTCCATATTTTTACCCTATTGCTCCTTTTTTTTTTTTTTTTTTTTTTTTTTTAAATCCCCACTTCTTTTACTTTGAAAGTTCCTGAGGTGCCTATCCAGTAGTGGCAGATAATGGTGGGGTAGGGGCCCAGAGCGGAAAAGAGGCCGCAGCACCTCTCTGCTGGATAGTGGAGGGGGTTTAACAGCTCACTCTCATAGTGACAAGATTGGAGGCTGACCTCCAATAAACCAATTCAGAGACTATGTAGAAGGGGAGGAGGGCAGAGAGATCAGTTCAATAAGGAGAAAGCTATGAATGTCTAGGTATCTGCTTACGAAGATGTGTATGGGTGCATGTGAGCAAGGATGTATCTGTACCTTTGGTGCTTGTGCAAGCAGGCATACGTACATATGAATGCATTTGTGCTCGCCCACTGCATGTGAACTTCAGCCGTAGTGCCTTCCATGCCTCTGCCATAAGGCAGTGATGCCCTCATCTCCTCCTCTTTGCAGGTTCCAGCTCAGTAAGATCGTGGTGGACACTGCGGCTGGGCCTTTTGGCAATCATACTGTTGTCTTTCTGGGATCAGATACAGGAACTGTCCTGAAGTTCCTCATTCAGCCCAACATCAGCACACTGGGATCTGCCGTCAACATGGCTAATCAGAGTGTCTTCCTGGAGGAGTTTGAGACATACCATCCTGACAAGTAGGAACTGTTTTTCATGTTATATGAGTCGATGCCATGAATGTACAGGTCAGAGCAAGATGGTAGTAATCAGCAGATACTGACCTCTCAGCCTGCCCTATGTATTATGTCACCACAGACCCTACTCTATCTCCACTAATATTCCACCCTTCCTCTTATGTCTGGATCTGCCCTAGGAATGCTTGAATTCGGTCACAAGTTTGGTTTCCACCACCTCTGCTGGTGGCAGTTCCAGGCACCCTCCAGCCTCTAAGGAAAGCACCATGTCCTTGCATTTCCTTGAAGCCTTTCTCCTTTCAGCTTCCGATCATGACTCCCTATCATGTGTCCTTGAGCTTCTTATCTATTTTATTCGAATAAGATTGATCTGATGGTCCTTATCCTCAGGACTATGTGCCTTTCTGAGCTCATGTCCAAGCCAAGGTTGTCTCTCTTGCCTCGGAGAAACAGAGGTGGCACACTGAATCCCAGAGAGTTAGTAGGTTGTGATATCTGCTAAAGAAGCAAGGCAACATGATCTATGAGCTTAGGAGACCATGCAAGCGCCTTCTTTCAATCTGGCTTCAAGGTAGAAGGAAGAAAGCATTCTAGAAGAAGTGGGGCAGCCATTTCCACCATTGAAATCATTAGGCTGGGAAGACATTAGACACCTGCTGATGCTAATCTAGTTATCCTGGACATATCCTGATGGTCATTTTGGTGGGAGTGGCTGCCCCACATCATCCTCAAGATACATAAGCATCCATCCTTCCTTCAGCCTTAAAGTCACATTTTAGGAAGGGACCTGTAAAGCTCCTGGTCCACATCATCTTTTTTGTTGGTGGTGGTCCTTAACCCAAATGCTCCAGCATTCTCCAGGACCAGCATGGCTGCTGGAAGTACTCTGAATCCTAGAACAGGAGGGCTGTGGGAAGCTGCCGGAGATCTATGTGACCTTTAGGGCAGTCGGTACAGTCATTCCGGAGAGAGATTTTATGTGCCAACCTCAAATGCCAGATGGTGTTTAATGTAGAGGAAGTAAAGGGGAAGGCAGGGCTGACGCCCTAGGTGAATCTCCAGTCATACACCCCCTCCCCTCCTCTAACTTACCTATTGGTGGCATTTCCAACATAGCTGTGCCAGAGCCACTACCACCAGTGGCTCTGGCACAGCACCCTTCTGGTCTTGCACTGGCAGAATTGTGCTGCCTCCAAAATTCTGGCATGCTAGGCGGCCACCTAATTTGCCTAATTGAAACACCAGCCCTGGGCAAAGGGGGAAATAGAGAACCTACCTGATTTTGTTAAATAGGATGAGAATATAAAGGAGGTGGAATGAATCTGGACAACAAGGAGAACCCAGGGGCTCCAGTCAGAGCTCCCCCATGTTTAAAGACAAGAAGCTGGGAAGGATTAGCACATGGCTTCTCAAACTAGTCCTGTTGGGTTTTCAGAATATGCCCACTGAATATACATGAGAGAAATTTGCATACATTTGATACAATATATGCAGACTTATCTCTTGCATGTACATTATGAATATCGTGACAGAACATGGAGTCATTGGGACTGGTTTGGGCAGTTCTGAACCAGCATCAGATTAGTACTGTTCCAAAGCAAGCAAGTGTTGGGATTTTTATGGAGATACTCTGAGGTGTTCATGAAGAGCGACATTTAGCCTCATGGATCCTTGGAGCTTGCTCATCATCTCTGCCCTGGAGGAGCCCAACCTCTTCCAAGTGGGGCCAGACTCTCATGTTTGTTCCATTTTGTGCCCCATCCCCGCTCCTTCCTCGCACAAATCCAACCCCTCTTCCCCCCATTATTGGCCTCCCACCATTTCCCTGGGGTAGAAAGATGCATGCCATTGGGGATTCTGAAAATCTCCCTCCAAATCTAATTCATTAACCCCCTCCCATCCAGTTTACAGGCTGCTTTTAGCCAAAGCAGGTTACAGAGTGCAGCTGTGTAGTTGGTGTGGAGATGTATAGCGTGCAAGGATCTATCTCTCATGTTTGCCTTTCGGATATACGCGAGCAGATAGTGCAAGCCAAGCCTACAGCTTTTTCCTCCTTCTTCCTCCAGGTGTGGCCGGGACAGCGAGGAGGATAGGCGGCTCCTGGGAATGGCATTGGACAAAACCTCTGGATCCTTGCTGTTGGCTTTCTCGCCCTGTGTGGTGAAGGCACCCATCGCACGGTGCCAGCAGCACTCGGGATGCATGAAGTGAGTTTCTCAGTCGCCAGTCGCACAGAGGGGAGGAGGAGAGGGAGGACAGGGGCTCAGTTCCCCATCTCTGCTGAAGTTTGGACAAGAAGCAATGAGCTTAAATCATGCTAGGGGAGATTAGGTTAATCTCCTACCATTCCTTTAGTGCAGTCACTCAAGTGTGCTGCAGGGCTGGGGGCTGTGCACCAGGGCTCCCTTCAGAACCCTGAGATCAGGGGTCCTGAACCCTGATTACTCCTCCCAGGGCTGTGAACCCTGCCTGTGTGGAGTCCCCGGCCGACCCTGGAAGCGGAAGTCTTGACCCCGCGAACTGAACCCAGGCCCTTCCCATGATGGAGCATGGCACTGTCACTGACCCACCAGGATGCCCTGACAACCACTTTTTACATCTTGTAGCAGAACGAATGGGTTTATCACTTTTTTCTTTCTTTCTTTCTTTCAAGATAATGCTGTTGAAAAATTGCAGCAGGTTATTAAAAGCATTTTTCAAAGTTTGGGAGACCTGAACTATTTTCCTCCCTTGTAGCTGCTGACAACCCTGAGCCCAATTAGAAACGTGCTGCCCTCTGGGGAAGCTCAGGGCAAACGAAATCCTGGCTGCAGCAGGGAGGGGAGCCCTGCCAGTCAGCGCTCTGGGAGAGCAGAGTTTATGTAAAGGGTGGAGGGGATGCACCACCCAAGGGCCTGACTCCAGCAACCATTGGTGGGGGAGAAAGTGGAGGGTCAGGGTGTTGAGTGGTCTGGAACCCTCCCCCTTTATGGACTATAGGAGAAGGGGATAGCTTGTGGCTCACTTCATTTTGCCTTCCCACAAAACAGAGCTGCCTTTCCAGCCTCCCTACCCACAGATTCTCTCTTACTTCTTTATGGCATTCCCCTGTCCTCCTGTTCTCCTTTTAATCTTGTCATCGAAGCTTGTTAAAGTTTGGGTACCCGTGCCCCACCTCCTGCAGGGAAAGGCCTGTTCTGGCCCAGGCACCAGCAGGAGACAGATGTAGAGAGGCTGGGAGAATTCCAGGGGAATCCTGGGAGGGGAGTGGGAGGGCAAGCTCAGGCTGGCAGCTCCTGACCATTTATCTAGTCTGGTCTTTCTTCCTAATTGCAGCTCACCTAAAAACTTTTATTGCTGGTTATAGGAGCTGCCTGGAGAGCCGGGACCCATACTGCGGATGGACACCCGAGGGCTCCTGCCTATTCTTGGAACCAGGCGTGAGGTAGGAGAGAATGGAGAAAATACAGATTTGGAGGGGGGAAAAAAGGGCCTTAGCATCCTGTCAACGTAGAAATCAAACAAGAGCCGGCGCAGTCAGGTCACCTGATGGTAGGGTGACCATGCACCAGCATGACCCAGCCTGGTGTTTACTTCCCTGAATGCAAAGGGGTAAAACCAGAACTGTCTTAGCCTGTTCCCCCTGATGTGAAGATAAATTATCTTCCTACCCAATAGATCTGGATTTAGCTCTTGCCACACAGGCCTGTGGTTCTGATATAATTTTTTTTTTTTGGTTGCGGGAAGACCACCAGCCCATGCATGCCAGCAGCATAAAAACCAGGCCTGGAGCAGCTGATATGGAGGAAATGGAGCCAGTATGACAGTTTTGAGAGCACTAGGCCCATTCATGGAAAAAGGATCATTATTAGTAAGGGCAGATCCATGCTGCTGCAGGAGCCCTTTCTTCACATTTCAGCACCCCTGCAAGTCAAGGCCCACTTTTAGAAAGTACTGGAGGTGCTGGGTGAAAGGAAATATTAACTGAGACCCAAAAACATATACAGAACTACTTTAAAACGTCAGCTAACATTAAATACATGTATTTTTCCTTTAAAGTTCAGGATGAGCTACACAGACAATTTCATTTTACTGCAAGCATTTTTTTTTTATGAAATATGAGTGTTAGACAAGCTTAATTAAAAAAAAGAGAGAAATTGAAGGGAGCAGAGCCAGTTTCATGTTTTGTGTGAAATCTGTGAATGCTACAGCCTGTACCAGGGACGGATCTCACAGTGCACTCCACCCCCACCGCCTGTAGGAGACCTCTGAACTGCCACGACCCTTGCCCCCAACTCCCTCCTGCATCAAATCAGTGGTTCATCTTTAAAAAAAAAAAAAAAAAAAAGATTGCCAGATGGGTTGGGCTGGATGATGGATCACTGATGATCTTTTTAATCCAACCACTTCATTAAGAGATCCTTCAAGCTGCCTCAGGGATTGCCAAGAGCACCCATGCCTGACCAGGGACGGCATGAAACAGCGTCCAGCTTACTTTTCTGCTTCCCTAGCGAGAAGCAGATCCACTTTATTTAGTGTACCAAGCTATCTCTGTTTCCCTTCTCTGGCACACACAGGAGGTATTTTGGGCTGGGAATCCAGAACAACTAGCGGCTCTCGGAGACAGGTCTGCTGTCCCCGGCCCTTAAGGATAAGGGATGGGAGGAGGGAGGCATATGAATTCCAGCCAGACAGTCCTCAAGTGGAGTCAGAAATGCTGTTAGGCGGGAGAGCAGACGGGAAAACCAGACCTGTGACAACAAAGAAGATGCACATGAGCAGACTAGGTGAAACTAAAAGGTCTTATGTTTCCAGAATTAGTAGGGGGAGAGAATTGGAGGCTGCATTTTTATAAGAATTGCTATTACATTTCAGCAGCTTACATTTCTCGGGGTTTGGGGCAGATGGGCTGCTGTGCATAATGTGAGAGAACATGCCGCCATCATGAAACCTGCCCCTTCCCACTCTGGCCTTTCCCGCCTTGCTCCTTTTCTGGTCTTGGCTCTCAGCCGGCTCTCTCCTGCCCTTCTCAGGGGGTGCTGTGGGTGAATGAGGCCTGGTATTGCTCTTCCTGAGGCTGAGCGGCTTCTCTTGTGCTCCTGTCTTAGGGTGACGTTTGAACAGGACATTGCTGGAGGCAGCACCTTGCACCTTGGCGAATGTGTAGGTAGGTACAGGAGCTTGCAACACTCCCCTCCCTCACCGTCTGGCCCATGCATGAACTCCTGGCTCTGGAATCCAGTGGACTAACTCCCCCCAAGAGGCCAACAAGGCTGTCCCAAGCAGAAAAGAAACCCAAAAAAGCTTTTCTTTTGGAGGGATACCCAGTCAGTGCTGGGACCTGCTCTAAGGCAGCACAATCAGGGGGTGACTGCTTCCAAGAGGCAAGTGTTTTTTAAATTTTTGACTGGGTAAACTCAGTTCCCCAGCACCCTCAATTCATTTTAATGAGGAGCCGTGGTCACCAGCCATAGGGATTAGATGTAAGAGAAGCTGCATCTACCTAAAACTGAGATTGCAAGGGGTCTGCGTTGCTACCCTGGAACCAGAATTCAACCAGCTCCTGCCCCAAAATGTTCACTGAGTGGAAAGATATAAGCTGCTATTCCAAATCAGAAATTTAAAAAAAACAGTTTCTTGTTTTTAGTGTTAACTATAGGGGAAACAACCATTCTGACAATGCTCTCTCTAACCTGCCCTCCACAAGCACAATCACAGGCAAAAACCCAGAGACCAACAGAGGAGGTTAAACTGGAGTCACCAGCTCTAACCTTGCTACCCTCCTTCCCTGCTAGTACTAAATTTCAGCTTCATGTCCAGAAGATTGTGGGAGGGCTAAGATGTCTTGACCTTGTCCAGATTTGAGCCCTCTGAGTCCAGGACTGCAGTTCCTTGATTCTACCCCTCCATGCAGTGAGTGAGTGCACCTGCCAGCCCAGCGAGAATCCCAGCTCTCTCAGTCCGGCAGCCAGTGCCCGTACAGTATCTTGCATGCAGACAGGCTGGCGGATTAGAGGAGTGCACTTGCAGTATTATTGAGCAGCGCCAACCTAAAGTTTAATCTGCTCACTGGGCCTGGCCCAGGCTAAAGCACTAAGCTGCTGCCTCCTTCCCCAGCCTGATCATGCGTATACACACACACAAACAGATCTCTCTCTCGCTGGGTGTATATATATCAGTTATAATTGTGTGTGTGTGTGTGTGTGTGTATATTTACTGTATACACACAAACAGATCTCTCTCTCGCTGGGTGTACATATATGTACACCCAGCCAAACCCATAACAGACATTATAAACACATCCCTATCTCAAGGACATGTATCTACCAACATAAAAGAAGCCCTAGTCAATCCCATCTTAAAAAAGCCTCAACTGAACCCCGCTGAACTAAATAACTTCAGACCCATATCCATCCTCCCTTTCCTTGCAAAAATCCTAGAAAAAGTTGTGAACAACCAACTAACAGAACACCTCAAAAAACACAATATACTACACCCCTCCCAATTTGGCTTCCGCAAATTCTACAGCACAGAAACACTATTACTCTCCCTCTCCGATACCGTCTTCAAAGGACTAGGTAAGGGACAATCCTTCATCCTAGCTATGCTTGATATCTTAGCTGCCTTCGATACTGTTAATCACAACATCCTTATCGACCGATTAATTGAAATTGGACTTTCTGGCATTGCATTACAATGGTTTATCTCATACCTAGAGAATAGACAATATAAAGTCAAAATTGTCAAAATTGAATCTGAGTCTATCAAAATAACCCAAGGCGTACCACAAGGCTCCTCCCTATCTTCTACACTTTTCAACATATACATGCTCCCCCTGTGTAAACTCCTAACAGACCTTGGTCTCATCTTCTTCATCTACACGGACGACATACAAATTCTCATCCCCATCCCTGAATCCATTAACAATTTCCTCTGGGAAAACACCCCACTTCCATCAAACAACTCCTCAATACCGACAAAACCGAACTATTGATATTAAGCCATAAATCCAACAACATATTCCCCTCTATAACCTCCCCTCAGCAAGGACAACCCCCCATTTCAAAAGAAGTTAGAAACTTAGGCGTCACAATAGAAAATGAGTTAAACTTAAAGAAATTCATAAACTCAACTATAAAAGACTGCTTTTATAAATTACACGTGCTAAAAAAGCTAAGACCCCTCCTCCATCAAAATGACGTCAAAACAGTCCTACAGGCACTCATAGTTGCGACCGTCACTGCCCGACGTCTTCACTCCGCCCTCTTTACCTCTGTGGCGACTCCCTCCAGGTCTGAAGGACGGCTGGCTGCCGCGTCGTCTCCCTGCCGTCTCCGTCCGGCGTCCCCGGACCGGCTTGACGCTGCAGATCCGCTATGTTGCCTGAAGCCTAGGGTGCGGGCGCTCCGAGTGAAGTACCAGCAAGGGCGCGAACCTCAGGGGCATCCCCCTAAGATGACGTCACCCGCTTCCAATATTTAAAGGTCTCTGATATCGCTGGCAAACCAAGTTAGCAAAGGTTAGGACAAGATTTACTCAGGTTACCCTGCCTAAGCTACTCTGCCTCCTCAGACTTACCAGAGGTACCCGCTCCTCGGGGGCCTCGCTCTCTCTTTGCTTTTCAGGTTACAGACAGGAACCGGTACTCGCTCCTCGAGGGCCCTCGTCCCTGACTATCTGCTGATTCTCTTCTGCCTGGAAGCCATCACTGTCTACATCATTGTGAGTTACCATCGCTCTCTCAGAGCTTTCCCTAGAACCAGGTACTCGCTCCTCGAGGGCCTATCCTTTCCAGCTCCTGAGCTCCCTGAGACCAATATGTGAGTGTTGTCATCTAAGTTCTGTTCATGAACTCTGCATACCCTGCCTACTCACTGTCTACAGTTTCTCAACAGCTCAGCCATCCAGGGATCGCTGTTCCAGTATCTGAGGAACTTCAGCCCTGCCGGGCACTTCAGCTCACTACTGCCACCTCTGGTGGTTTCAAGACCTGTTTAATAAAAGAACTAGTGTGTGTCTGTCTCCATACTCTAAGCCTAGTCGGTGTCCCTCTCGGGATCTTCCCCTGGGGGCGTGGTCATCTGCCACCGGCCCAAGGATCCACCCACTACTACCTACGGAATACATCAGATTGCTCCTCCTATCTGATTGCTACTCTCATCAACATAGCGGATTATGACTCCAGGACCCAGCTAACTCTATGGATCTGGCTTGACTGCACTGACCCGGCCTAACTCCATGGATCTGGCACAACTCTCTGCCTTGCAGGCCATACTGGGCCTGGCCCTGCGCATCTTGGAGCAGCAAGATGCCTTGGAGAAACTTACTGCAGCATTTTATCAGCTACACACACAAGAAGGTTCAAGGCACAGCTTCCAACCATGAAGGTCAGTTACAGGAGGTAACTTTGAAGACTGCTGTACCACTGGCAGCTCCAATCCGCTTTTCCGGAGAAATCCAGAAGACCCGGGGCTTTTTGAACCAGTGCGGCATGCACTTTACTTTACAACCATCTTTATTTCCTACGGCACTCTCTAAGACTACCTACATCCTTTCGTACTTGGATGGTAGAGCTCTGTCGTGGGCATCCACCTTGTGGGAACGCAAGGACCCCATTTTGCAGGACATAGAAGGATTTATGGACTTGTTTAAATCCGTTTTTGATCACCCTGCGCGAACCTCTGTTGCCGGTTCTGCTTTAGTGGACTTGAAGCAAGGCAGCAGATCATTGGCTGAATTCGCCATAGAATTCAAGACTCTTGCGGCAGAACTCCGCTGGGACCCCAAATGTCTCAAGACACTCTTCTGCAGAGGCCTGAATACCCATGTGAAGGACGAGCTGGCTGCTCGCCAGACACCTGACTCGCTGGACGAATTAGTAGCCTTGGCCACTCGGATTGATCATCAACTCCGGGACAAGGTGAAGGAACTCCGGCCTAAGATGTTACCAGGGTTGAAACAGGCCAGTACTACCAATGTATCTCGGATGGTTCCAGTAACTTCCGCTGCTGATACAGATGAACCGATGCAACTTGGTCATGGACACTTGACCTCCAAGGAGAGAAGATTTTGGAAGAAGCCCGGCCTATGCATGTACTGTGGTCAGTCCGGCCATGATGTCTCTACATGCTCCATTGTGTCTGATAAACAGACGGGCCTAAGTCCTGCAGGAGGACTGTTCTTAGGCCTTACCGCGTCCTCTCCCCCAGTCTCCTTAACCTACGGACCAGTTACGGTTCAGACTCCTGCCTTGGTGGATTCAGGGGCAGGAGGCAACTTCATTCTCAGACGTTTAGTGGAATACTTGAGTATCCCTCTCATCAAATTAAAAGATCCACTACTGTTATCCTCCATTCACGGGGAGCCCTTACCGGGCAACGTAACTTGCGAAACCGTACCAGTTACTCTTCGCACCGGAGCACTCCATACGGATTCTATTTCCTTCTTTGTACTGGAAAAGGCTATGCACCCTGTCGTCCTGGGGTTACCCTGGCTGCAAGTGCACCAACCCAAATTTGACTGGGCATCCCTGGATCTCTCACAATGGGGCCCAGAATGGCATGGGAAGTGTCTTAAGGAGATCTCGCCTAACATATGCATGCCTATGACTCCAGCAATGCCAGGACTGCCGCCCCACTACACATCCTTCAGGGATGTATTCTCCAAAGAAGCGGCTGATATTCTTCCTCCACATAGGCCTTATGACTGTGCCATAAGACTGAAGCCCAATACCGAGCCACCGAAAGGACGGGTGTATCCTCTCTCTGTGCTTGAGAATAAAGCAATGTTGGAATATATTGAGGAAAATCTCCAGAAGGGTTTTATCCGACAATCTAAATCGCCAGCCGGCGCAGGCTTTTTCTTTGTAGGGAAGAAGGACGGTACACTGAGTAATGTATCAAATACTGAGGTCTGAATGAAATCACAATCAAAGACCATTACCCCTTGCCGTTAATCTCGGAGCTATTTGACAGACTGCAAAGCTGTCAATTTGACAGATTTTCAAAGCTTGACCTGAAGGGGGCCTACAACCTCATTCACATTCGGAGCGGCGATGAATGGAAAACGGCCTTTAGTACGTGAGACGGCCACTTCGAGTATCTTGTAATGCCGTTCGGGTTGTGCAATGCACCCACCATTTTCCAAAATATGATGAATGACATCTTATTTATTTATTATTTTATATACCAACATTTGATCTCAATTGAGATATCACACTGGTTTACATTCAGGTTCTGTAGGTATTTCTCTATCCCCAGAGGGCTTACAATCTAAGTTTTTGTATGTGAGGCAATGGAGGGTAGAGTGACTTGCCCAAGGTGTGACAGCAGGACTCAAACCCTGGTCTCCTGGTTCATAGTCCACTGTTCTAACCACTAGGCTATTCCTCCTCCTCCTCTTGTGGGACCTGCTGTACAAGAATGTTGTGGTCTACCTGGTTGACATATTCATATTCTCCCAGGATTTGAACACCCACATTGTAGATGTCAAGCAAGTACTCCATCGTCTCCGCGAACACCGGCTGTACGCCAAACTCTCCAAGTGTGAATTTCATAAAGACTCTGTGCCTTTTCTAGGCTACATAGTGTCAAAAGAAGGCTTCCAAATGGACCCTCACAAACTTGAAAGTATCAAGAATTGGTCCCAACCTACCAGTCTGAAGGCTTTAAGGAGATTTCTGGGGTTTACCAATGATTATCAAAGCTTTATTAAGAACTATTCCTCCTTAACCGTACCCTTGACGGCAATGACTCGTAAGATTGCCAACGCTTCAAAATGGTCAGCAGAGGCCATTTCCGCGTTCGAGAAATTGAAGACCATCTTCTCCACAGAACCATGCTTGCGGCATCCAGACCCCAACAAGCCCTTCATAGTTGAAGTTGATGCTTCAGATGTAGGCGTAGGGGCTGTGTTGAGCCAAGCGGTAGACTCAAAAACCTTATGACCCTGTTCATTCTTCTCCCGAAGATTTTCTCCAGCCGAGAAGAACTTCAGGATCGGCGACAAGGAGCTCCTGGCAATAAAACTTGCATTCGAAGAGTGGCAGCCTTGGCTCGAAGGTGCTCAACATCAAATAACCGTCTTCACGGATCATAAGAACTTTGAGTATCTCCTCCACGCACAACGTTTGAATTACAGACAGTCCAGATGGTCTTTATTTTTCAACCATTTTGATTTTGTGCTTAAGTTCCGACCTGGAGATCGAAACACCAGAGCAGATGCTCTGTCACGCTCGTTTCACTCAGAAGATGTGCCTGATGAACCACAGCACATAATAGACCCGAAGAAGATACCCTTGGCATCCAGCCAGTCTGTATCCGCAAGCGATGCCATCAACTCTCATCCAGCAACATCTACTGGAGAATCACCAATTGAAGTGGTTTTTGGACGTTCCCTATCACCGCCACTTCCATTGATTCCCTCAGTGACATACACAGTAGCTCATTCCTTGCTGCTGCTATCTACAAACAAAATTCTTCCAAAAGATCCACCTGTCATCGATGCAGATGACGACTTAGAGATTAAGATCTAAGAGATTCTGGATGTTCGTATAGGAGGCAAGACTTTTGAATACCTTCTGATATGGGAGGGTTTCGGCCCCGACAATCTCTTGGGAGCCTCAGACCAATATCTTAGACAAAGAGATGCTTCGTCAATTCCACCTCGCGCATCCTTCAAAACCTAAGCCTGGTACCATTCTGTTGCGATCGTCGCTGCCAGACGTCTTCACTCCGCCCTCTTTATTTCTGTGGCGACTCCCTCCAGGTCTGAAGGATGGCTGGCTGCCGCGGTGTCTCCCTGCCGTCTCCGTCCGGCGTCCCCGGACCGGCTCAATGCTGCAGATCCGCCATGTTGCTTGAAGCCTAGGGCGCGTGCACTCCGAGTGAAGTACCAGCAAGGGTGCGAACCTCAGGGGCGTCCCCCTGAGATGACATCATCTGTTTCCGATATTTAAAGGTCTCTGATATCGCTGACAAACCGAGTTAGCAAAGGTTAGGGCCTATCCTTTCCAGCTCCTGAGCTCCCTGAGACCAATATGTGAGTGTTGTCATCTAAGTTTTGTTCATGAACTCTGCATACCCTGCCTACTCACTGTCTACAGTTTCTCAACAGCTCAGCCATCCAGGGATCGCTGTTCCAGTATCTGAGAGACTTTAGCCCTGCTGGGCACTTCAGCTCACTACTGCCACCTCTGGTGGTTTCAAGACCTGTTTAATAAAAGAACTAGTGTGTGTCTGTCTCCATACTCTAAGCCTAGCTGGTGGTCCCTCTCGGGATCTTCCCCCGGGGGCATGGTCATCTGCCACTGGCCCAAGGATCCACCCACTACTATCTCCAGCAGTCTATAACAATTGATTGCTACTCCGCCTACAGAATACATCAGATTGCTCCTCCTATCTGATTGCTCCTCCCATCAACATAGTGGATTATGACAGATTGCTAACTCCTCACGGAGATTCACGACACTCATCCTATCAAAAATAGACTACTGCAACTCCTAGGACTCCCAGCAACATCCTTTAAGCCCCTACAAATGCTCCACAATGCCACCGCCATAATCCTCACAAACTCCAGAAGAAACGAACACATCACCCCTATACTAAAATACTTACACTGGCTCCCCATTCACCTCAGAATATGATTTAAAAGTCTTACTCTAGTTCACAAAACACTATACAATCAAAATATAACCTCTGTCAACCCCTCCAAAGATCCACAAGGTCAGCCAATAATGGCACTCTACCAATAACCTCCCCCAAGCTCACTAACCTATCCTCAACACGAGAACGTGCCTTCTCCCTCGCCGGTCCCACCACTTGGAACACTATGCCCCTAGACCTAAGGCTTGAATCTAATACTATTAATTTAAAAAAAAAAGATGAAAACCTGGCTCTTCAAACGAGCCTACCAATAACTCTCACACACTCTACTATCACTCACACAACCTGTCCCGTCCCGTCCCCCCCACAGCCACCTTACAGAATGTAAGCTCCCAAGTCAACAGGTTACCCACTACAGTTTAAAAAGATATAAAATATGAACTCCCCAGTCAACATGTTAACCACTACAGTCTCAATAGTTATAGTTACTTGTTCCTCTTTGATTTTGTTCTCTTCTGTTCCTGCATCCTCTCCCCCCTCCCTGAATTCAGAGTTGTTCCATATTGTTAACTCCTAGTTACCCGAATTGTTATGATGTAATTTCCTTTCTTAGTTCAATTGTTCTAATGTAAAATGATGTGATGTGCAAACAAATGTCGGTATATAAAAGAGTTAAATAAATGGAGATCACGTGATGCACTGAGGGTGGAGGATGTGATTCCCTTGCTCTCGGCGTCCTGCCTCTGGAATCCTCCCCCATCTGCACCCTAAAAACGGTGTTTGGGCTTCGGAATCGACGTGGCACTCTCCCTTAAGGTACGGGCACGGACCTGGGCATGCCGACTCGTTCGGCCAAATCTATAAAAGAGAAGGGAAAAGATTTGCTGGCACCCCCGGGGCCCTCAAATATGGCGGCCATGGAACACCCAGCCGAACAGCCTGCGGCGCCGGCGTTAGCCGAAATCAAGACAGCCGTTCTCGAGGCGTTGGGGCCCGAACTGAAATCGATCTCGACGGCGGTGGCTGAAATTTCGGCCAATTTAAACAAATTTGAATCCCGCTGTGCTGAATTGGAGAATCGGGTCTCCCAAAATCAAGATGGCCTCCACAGCATGCAAACAGAGCTCGTGGCGCTGCGGGCCGAGGTGACCAAAAACACTGCAAAAATGGAAGACCTAGAGAATCGGGCCCGGCGCTCGAATCTGCGCTTTGTAGGCTTGCCCGAAACCATCGATGATCGTGCCCTCGGGGACTTCCTGGAAACGTGGCTCACCCGGGAACTCTCACTTACCACAGCTCATGGGGCCTTGCGCGTGGAGAGGGCGCACCGGCTTGGGGCGAAAAGGCCGGAGGCGGGCAGACCCCGGGTGGTTGTGGCTAAGCTATTAAACTTTGCCCACAAGCAGGAGATTCTGGCAGCCATGCGGAAAGGCCGCGCCCTCCACTACGAGAACCAGAGGGTTCTGATTTTTCAGGACTTTTCGTCGGCGGTTTTGGCTCAGCGGCGCGCGATGGCCCCCGTCTGTACACAGCTGCTGGCACGAGGAGTCCGTGCATCTCTCCTATTCCCGGCCCGATTGCGGGTCGCCACTGAGGCGGGAGTCCGGTGGTACACATCTCCTCAAGAGGCCCGTGCCTTGCTATTGGATTCCAGTGAACCGACGGCGGGGTCCCCGGTTGCTTCGCCGCTACCGTGAGCTGGAGCCTCGGCGTAGTCGGCCACAGTCGGGGTGCAGTTTTGATATCCCCTGAATTTGCGATTCGGTAGTGGGGCTCCGTTTTGACATAAATGTCAGGAAGGCTGCGTGCATTCATGGCTCCGATTACAGAGCGGACTTTGCTTTAATTTTTTTTGTTTTTGTTGTTGTTTTGCCTTTTTCTGGATGGCTCCTTATACTTGGCTCGCGGCCCTCATTGTGGGGCATGCTTTGACGCACCTTTGGAACTGAACTGAACCTCACGTACATTCTGAGTGGTTTTTTTTCATTTTCTGTTGCCTGGAATTACCATTGTGGCGTGTTTCTAAGCTGCCTTGGATTGAGACTGTGTTTTTTTTTGATGATGCGAGTCTACTCTCCCTCGTGCAGTCTCTCTACAGGAGCTAGTTCATGGCAGGCTCTCGTTATGGTTCCTATTCAGATTTTTTGTAACCTGACATTTGTTAAAAGCAACTGTTCCTGCTTCAGTATTTTCCTTTATTTGTTTTGAGACTGAATGCCATGCTGCTATTTTGGAATTGGGGGTGTATGATTGCTCATAACCTTTCAAATGCTATGTTATATATCTGTTATGACTTGGTGATGAGGATGACCCTATTGTTTTATATCCATGGTTGGATTTTTGAGCAGTTTTTTTACTGTCTTTAGTGAGGGTCTTGCCGCCCAAACCACGTCTCTAAGTGTTTTCTTGTTCTTGTTCTTGCTGTGGGATGCAGATGGGGGGGGGGGGGGAAGGCCAGTATGGCAGTGATCTCGTTGTTAAAGGGGACAGAAGTCCTTACTGGGGATTTGGTAAGGCGGATAGGGAAGGGGTTAGGGTATTTGGGTTGTTGGGTAGGGGGGGGGGGGTTTGGGATCTAGTCTCCTGGGGTATATTCTGTCAAATATGGTCGACCAGTTACAATATGTCTGCCAATCCTGGTGGTTTTTTGGGGGAGAGGCCTCGGCTGGGAGGGCCTCTGCCTCTTACAACTTGGACTTGGATTTTACTGAATAATCTATTTTTACGGCTGATCCTCTAATTCTGCCCTTAATTTAATTACCTGGAACGTTTGTGGGATAAACTCCCCTATTAAGCGCTCTAAAATTCACACTCTCCTTAAGCGTAAGGGTGCCAATATTGCATTTTTGCAGGAGACGCACCTCACAGATGGGGAACATGAGAAATTAAGTAAACTCTGGGGGGGCCAGGTGTATTATGCCTCTGGTACGACCAAATCTGCGGGAGTGGTCATTTGGATTAAATCCCAGATGCCCATACAGGTACACTCTACAGTTCAGGACCCATTGGGGCGGTATCTCCTTTTGGAGGCTGAGGTCAATCAGACTAAGGTGATTTTGTGTAATATCTATGCTCCCAATAATTATAGTGCCAGCTTCTATCAGGAAATATATCGCCATCTTCTCCCATATGCAGTGGAACCCTTACTGATCGGGGGGGACTTTAATACGATCCGGGATGAACATTTGGACAGGTCTGCACCAGCGGGTTCGCAGGGGGGACATGGAAGGGGACCCTCCTTTTTGGAGCAATCCTTTCATTTGATTGATGTCTGGCGTGTTTTGCACCCTGGAGAGAAGGACTTCACACATATCTCTCGGGCGCATGGTACCCTCTCGAGGATTGATTATTTCCTAGTCAGTGCCCACCTTTTGGCACAAGTGGGGGAAGTCGTCATTGGCGACATTGTCATCTCAGACCATGCCCCGGTGTCACTGGCGGTACAACTGGGCCGAGCCTTGAGTACTACTTATCAGTGGCGATTCCCATTTTATCTCGTGCAGGATGTTAAGTTTCAAGAATTTTTGCGAGCTCGCTGGACAGACTATGCGACCCTCAATGCTCAACATGCTGAGGACCCGATACTGTTTTGGTACACAGCTAAGGCAGTGTTAAGGGGCGAAATTATTTCTTATATGACTCATCGGAAAAAGGCTATGAACCATAGGATCTTGACGTTAACCAACAATTTACAGAGGGCCCGGGCGGCATTAAATGCTAGGAACACACATAGCTTGCGGGTGGCCTACTTCACTATTCAGGGCGAGTTAAATACTCTCCTTCACCAGAGGGCCCGGAAGAGTTTTCTTTATTACCAGTATAAACTTCATCAGCACAGTAACAAAGCAGGGAAAATGCTGGCTAACCTAGTACGCTCAGTTAAGGGGTCACGTTACATTCCCGCGATACGCTCTCATACCGGGGGGGTATTGACGGCCACTAAGGACATCTTGGGCAGATTCAGGGACTATTACCGGGAGCTCTACACGTCTGGTCATTGGGATCCGGAGGCGTGTGCTCGCTTCTGTGAAAGGTTGCAACTTCCCTGTCTGACCTGTGAGCAGAGGGATCGTTTGAACGGACCGGTGACCTTAGCTGAAATACAGTCTGATATTCGGGGGGCGAAGGCTCTTAAGTCGCCGGGCCCTGATGGATATGGGGCAGAGTTTTATAAATGCTTGATTGACTTGGTGGGGCCCCCTTTGGTGCAGGTGGTGGAAGCCCTTGTTGTCCAGGGTTCGTTCCCAGCTCATGTTAATATGGCTAATATTGTTTTGATACCCAAACCCGGGAAGGACGCTCTGGCACCCGAAGCTTATCGCCCTATCTCCCTCCTGAATTTTGACCATAAGTTGATTGCTAAGGTGTTGGCAGATCGCTTATCGGTTATCCTTCCCACATTAGTGGGCACGGACCAGGTGGGCTTTGTTCGTAAGAGGTATGCTCTGACTAACATCCGTAAAGTTTTAGCGGCAATGATCATGTGTCAGCGGATGGAGGCCCCCTTCCTAGCTGTCAGTTTCGACGCGGAGAAAGCGTTCGACCGGGTGGAGTGGAAATACCTCTTCTGGGTGTTAAAACAGATGGGGTTTGCTGGCTTTTACCTTGATGCAGTGAGCTTGCTTTATCAGGCTCCGGAGGCCACGGTGATAGCCAATGGTTCTTCTTCGGAGAGTTTTTCGATTTCCCGAGGTACTAGACAGGGGTGTCCGTTGTCCCCTCTTTTATTCGTTCTCCAATTGGAACCTCTGCTACAGCATATCCAATTGTGTAAAACTGTTAAGGGATTTCGTTTCCAGTCTACTACCTTTAAATATGCCGCGTTCGCCGATGACATTTTGGTTTTTCTTACTAACCCTCGGGCCTCCCTCTCCTCCTTACTTCGGATTTTTTGGGAGTATGGCGTCTTTTCAGGCTTTCGCTTAAATCTTGTTAAGTCGGCGGCTTTGCCGTTTCCTGAGTCCCTGGAAACGGGGTGGGGGGACGACTTCCCTTTACAGTGGGCTGGTGCCTCGTTTAAGTATCTTGGTATAGTTCTATCCCGGGATCTCTCTCAGATATATCGATTAAATGTTCTTCCCTTACTCAAATTTACACAGGACAAGCTGGCGGCTTGGGCAGGCTTACCCATCTCTTTGGGCGGTAGGGTACACCTATTCAAAATGATTATTTTGCCAAAATGGCTTTACCTGATCCAAAATTTACCCTTGCAGTTACGCACTGCGGAGCTTCGGCAGTTAGACAAGGCCCAAAGGCGTTTTTATTGGAAGGGAGGGAAATCTCGTATCCCTTTAGGGTGGATGCGGGGGCGCTGGGGAAGAGGGGGGTTAGGGGTCCCTGATTTGGCACTGTACAACTTAGCCAGCAATTTGCGACTGATTAGAGATTGGCTGCGAACCTCTTCTGAGGTCGTACATCTGGCGGCAGACACGGAGCTGGTGGCCCCCTTTTCGCTTCCTTTTGTGTTACAGGCGCCGTCTAGCTCGATCCCTAGCCACATTGGGAGTAATATCCTGGTTCGTCCAGTTCGGGCCGCATGGCTTCGGCTCACCCGCATCCTGCGCGTTCCACGTATTATTGCCTGGTTTTTACCGATCCGGGGAAATCTTGATTTCACCCCGGGTACGCACACGGGGGCGTTTCAGCATTGGCGTACGAAGGGGATTTCCTTTTTGGGCCATGTCCTGTCCCCAGACGGGTCCTTACTTTCCTTCATTGAATTGGGGGACGCCTATGGTATTCCTAAAGCTGATGTGTTTACCTATTTACAGTTGAAGCATTATGTCTCTTCGCTTCCCCCGGATGCTAGACAGCCCTCGCACTTTCACGCCTTAGACTCATTGTTCTCTCTTACTCGAGAAAAGCTACCCTCTTTGTCCTCCTATTATATCAAGTTGCGGCAGTTAACAGAGGTGGATTCTTGCTCAATCTTAGTTCAGAGGTGGAATAGTGATGGGGTGTTTGTCCTTAATAGACAAATTATTGCTGCTGGCTTCCGGCGCATTTCCCAACTCTCAGTGAACTCGTAGTATAGAGAGATGCAATATAAATTTTTAAGGAGAAGCTATATATCAGCGCAGGGGGCATTTAACTCTAGAATCTCCGCTTCCCCTGCATGTGTCCGCTGTGGCAGCCTGCGGGGCACACTGTCTCATGCTTTTTGGGCGTGCCCCGCGGTTCATTCGTTGTGGGCTCGCTTGGTCCATTACTTGGAAACTTTGTTGGGGGTGATTATTCCCCTGTCCCCCCTGTGGCTTCTCTTTGGATGCATCTCTCCTTTGCGTGTGCGAGGTTGGGGAATCCGCTTATTTATTCATAAGGCGTGCTTGGTGGGGAAAAAAGTGATTTTGATGCAATGGCGTGAGGTCCAGCCTCCTTCTTATTGGACTTGGCGTAACTGTTTCCACCGCCTGATGATTCTCGAAGCTGCTTCTATGCGTCTTTCTCCACGTCATCGGAAGCGATTCATGGACGTCTGGGATGTATACCTGCAATCCTTACCTCAACGTGTCCGCAGCTCGATCTACAATGAGGGCATGTAATGCGTACATCTTGGACTGGCAGAGACTTCTTCTTCGGATTTCTTCTGTACACCGAGGACTGGATTCGACCTTGGACTCTTATTCATGAGTTGCATATCCAGGGAGACTAGGGAGGGGGGGTGGGAGGGAATGGGGGGATATCTGGGGACGTTTCTCAGTGGGGTATAACGAGTTTGTAGTATTCAGGGATGGTGGTGAAGTGTACACCCGCCTCCCGTGTTGTATTATTTTCTTGATAAACCAATAAAATTGTATTACAAAAAAAAAAAAAAGAGTTAAATAAATAAATAAATAAATAAATAAAAGAAATAATTGGTATATGTATATATACTGTATACACACAGAGACCTCTCTCGCTGTGCATATGCATATAAATATACTGTATACACAAAGCGGGTTTTTATTTTATTTTTCCCTGGAATTTATCAATGTTTATTATAACAAACAAACAAGGGAGAAATCAGTGGAAAAAACATGAGTCATTTCTTTCGCCTGATGTTCTCCCATTTTTGTTTGTTATAATAAATACTGCTAAATTCCAAAGAAAAATAAAAACTGAAAACACAGGTCCCTAGGTATACATTAAACACTACAAAACAACTGAAAGTGTCCTCCTGCAGAGTATATATATATCTTTATATAAGTCAATATAGATCTTTCTATATTATGTATAATATCCACATCAGAATCTATCAATCTGTATATATCTATATTGCGCACTATATAAAAAAAATGTGCATGCTGCTGTAAGAGTGTCCATGGTGATGTCTCTCTTAGCCCTGCCTCCACTTGGACATGCATCGGTGGGAATGGTGCACTCAAATATCATAGTATCTATGCCTGGTGCACTCTCCTGGAGGCTTGAACAGGTGCACAAAGCCCCTCCTACCCACCCACCCCTACACACACTTCCTCCAGCTGCAATGCAATTCCAGATTTGATTGCTGCCACTTTGACTCACAGCTGCTGACATGCTGCTTCCCAGCTCCAGCACACAGCCTTTACCAGCTGCAGCCTAAACATGTCGTCTCTCCCTGTCCTGCTGGATCAGGTGTCATGGCATGTGGTCAGTTTCCAAAGCCTTTACCACATTCTCTCTCACCCATGCATACAGACACATACAACCTCAGAAAAACACACACAGAGATTACCATAGCCTCCTTGAAAGCCCGATGCAGTTGTACTGCTGCTGCCACGGTTGTAACTGCAGCACTGTGCAGGGTGTCCCAGGGTAGTTAGGTTTTTCACCATGTCAACCTAACACAGCCTACCACTACTGCTAGGATTTAATCAAGCCTTATACAACTGTACTTCCACTCTCTGCCCATTGGCCTGGGTTTTTCCCCCTCTTTAGCTCGGACGTATGCCCAGCTAGGTCTCCAGACTGACCCACCTACATGAATATATGAGTTCCATTAGGTCTTCTAGAAATTTCTCTAGTTGCAACCTCTTGGACAGACCCAGCTGCTAGTTGGATTCTATCATCACAGCCTGATCTAAATAGCTACCATTACTAGTGAGCCATGTAGCCTGCCAGACAGACCTGGCAATATGAGCATCTGCGTCTTTGCTACGATTTCTAGTTATCAATGGTACTTTTAGCCTGCTAGATAGACCCAGCTGCTAATCGAATCTACTATTGTAGACTGTCAGACAAACCCACGTGGGTGCCTGTATTTCCACTTGGACGTCTAGCATTTTATATTAATTGCTTTGCAATTCATTCCCAACACTTAACTGTTGAATTAGGCAAATCCAGCACCATAAACACTAAAACATGTGCCACAAGGCATGCTTTCTCCTCTCTTACATTGTTGTAAACTTGTCAATATGTGTCACTGGGCACAATTGGGACGGATGTGGATAGCACTGGTGGACAAAGGTTCGAGATATCAGGTAGAAGACATGTTAATGGCTGATGTTTGACTCAAGAAATAAATTCTGTGGGAATGTGAGTGCTCATTTACCCAGAGCAGAAACATCCCAAGTGGGCAGGCCAGATGGGTCCGTTTGGTCTTTATCTGCTTCTTCTCTTACGTTATGACACTGTCATCACTGATTCGAGGGACAAGCAAGAGTAAATCAGGCAAAATAACTTTAATTTATTTATTTGTTTAAAATCTTTTCTATACCGTCGTTAAGTTATGTACCATCACAATGGTTTACAGTAAGGCACAAAATACTAATGAGTAATATGTTTTCAAAAGTTATACAATTATAGAGAGTGCCCTCAGGGTTCCGGTTAAAGAAAATTTCAATATAAAGGCTATTTGATAATTAATCTCATGTTTTGTCCATTTGAAACATGTATCCTTGGTATTTTACATGTCACTCGTTCTTGTTCTATATTAAAATGTTTGTGTGGCCTGATAAATGACAGGTATTTGTGATTCTCCTTCAAATGAAATGCAGGTTTTCCTAATGGTGGGTGTGGCAGTAATTGCAGTTTTCTGGACGGTTTTAAGGGAATGCAATTGGTTTGTTAATATTTGGGACCATTGGGTTGTACCTTGCTTTTGTACAGTTTTTGTTTTTCTTTTTTTTTAGTGATGAGGTATCTACCAAAAGTTTAAAATGAAATAATAGTCACGTGGAAGGACGCTGGCAAAGTTTTTACTCAGCTCGTCCAAGTGTTTGGAATTTTCACAGTTGAAAGTTGTCAACCCTGTTCCCTGCCTGCCAGCAGAAGGACACTTTCAGTTGTTTTGTAGTGTTTAATGTATACCTAGGGACCTTTGTTTTCAGTTTTTATTTTTCTTTGGAAGTTAGCAGTATTTATTATAACAAACAAAAATGGGAGAACATCAGGGGAAAGGAATGACTCATGTTTTTTCCACTGATTTCTCCCTTGTTTGTTTGTTATAATAAACATTGATAAATTCCAGGGAAAAATAAAATAAAAACTGAAAATGAAGGTCCCTGTGCCACCACAGAGGAAAATCAGTGTCTTGACTTTCTGTCAGACCGATACAGTAAAGCACGGCCGCGGTTACCCTGCTTCTAACCCACTTTGTACTCACAATTTGGCCACGTTAGTCCAACCCGCGATTCACTATCCCTTTTAACCCATCCTTACGGCTTCTTTAAATCAACGGGTAACCCTTTCCGCCCGCGGCATGTATATGAAATGTAAACGATCAGATTAGCTATTCCCTCCCATACAGTAACGTGCGCCCCGATTATCGCCTTTTTAGCCTGCAGTTTTGCCGCGTGTTTAACCTGCTAATTTACCGCCTACCCTTACCCCTGCGTTAGTGTGGAGCGTCAGGTCAGAGAGACGAAATTTCCCGGGCAAACAACCCCCTCACCCCCCAGGACAAGACCTTTAGAGGAGCCAGGATCGGGCAAGCTTTCCCCCAGCCCCCGCTCACCTGCCCTGGTCGCGCGCTGACAGCTCCAGAGCAGGAAGGAAGGACCTGTTGTTTCCAAGCATAACCTAAACTCTTGCCTGCCCAACCTAAAATCTAACGCACCGGGAAAGCCACTCTTCAGATGGCGACTAATCCCATCACTGGAAGGACGAAAGATTTTTTTAAGCGTCCCAGTTCCTCTCTCCGCTATATCAATGCATTCTCCTTTCCACTGCAATGCGAACAGTATTCTGAAAAATAACTTTCAAACCCAGGGTGGTGGAGCATTGTTGTGCTTGATAAAACCTGCACTCAACAGGATCGGGCAAACTTTCCCCAGCCTCCGCTCACCTGCCCTGGCCGCGTCCATGGGTGCCGGTCTCCGGAGCAGCCCCAGTCCTCTCTCCCCTCCTCCCGGGGCAGCCGGCGGCGAGAGCGAGAGCGGTTTCAGCAGCTCGGGGCGGATCAGGCGCTTCCCATGCGAGACGGCTTCCAGCAGCCCCTGCCGGCGAGGGTGCATGAACGTACGCCGTGACCTGAGTGCCCGGCTGGACGTCCGAGGTCACGGCGTGCGCTCATTCACCATCGCCGGCGAGGGCTGCTGGAAGCCGCCTCGCATGGGGAGTGCCCGATCCGCCCCGGGCTGCTGAAGCCGCTCTCTCCGCCGGCTGCCCCCGGGAGGAGGGGAGAGAGGACTGGGGCTGCTCCGGAGACCGGCACCCATGGATGCGGCCAGGGCAGGTGAGCGGGGGCTGGGGGAAAGTTTGCCCGATCCTGTTGAGGGCAGGTTTTATCAAGCACAACAATCCTCCACCACCCTGGGTTTGAAAGTTATTTTTCAGAATACTGTTCGCATTGCAGTGGAAAGGAGAATGCATTGACATAACGGAGAGAGGAACTGGGACGCTTAAAAAAATCTTTCGTCCTTCCAGTGATGGGATTAGTCGCCATCTGAAGAGTGGCTTTCCCGGTGCGTTAGATTTTAGGTTGGGCAGGCACGTTTTTCTTTTGGTCTGATTTGATTGTATTTTTTTTCCCCTAGTGGAATTGTCTTGCTAAATCATGACCCTTGCTGTTAATGACTGGCTGATACTTCTCTGACCCTTTTCTTTTGCTTAAAGTTGGGATCCACTTCCTGGTACCTGTCATTTCAAATGTCATTTGAAATGACAGGTACCAGCGCACCCAGGATACTGTATAGGTGCTGTATAGCGCTCTATACAGTAAAATGGATTCATGGACGCTTCTTGGACGCGCTTTGGACGCGGCTTGCATTTGCATGCCATTTAAATACTGTATCGAGCGGTATGTGATCTGAACTGTGCGTGCAGCAAATGAGGGTGCGCCCGGCACTGCCACACTCTTTCTACCGCGTCCTTACTATATCGGCCTGTGTGCTTGTTACACCCCCATCTTCATGCAGGCTTCTCTTAAAAGAAAAGTTCTAGATGCCATCTAGGGCAGATTTCAAAAGCATCCTCTATCAATTCAGTATTTTACTGCCCTAGAATTATATTGTTACAGCTCTTAAAGCTCTTTCCTGTAGTTTCTTTAGGAGCAGCCATGCCCAGAACAGTGACACATGGAATAGGATTTGATTGGCTCATTCATAGAGGTTTTTTTACATCACATCCAGTCTAAACCAAAAAGATCTATTTGAGAAGACAATGTGTGACTCCGTTACCAACACAGCAGCTCCTAAAGATCCAGGGGAATTGATGGAAGGCTATTAAATATTTAATTGGAGGAAGAAAATAAAATCACATGCTTTCTGTGTGGACTTTTCGTTAAGTTGCACAATATAGACACAAAGCATATAGCAGTCTGTGCCTCACTGTTTCTCCTCTTTATACACTTACTTTTTTTTGTTCCTCCTCTGCCACAGGATCAGTCACTGAGAGCTTTGTGGAGGAGCCAGATGGGCTGGTGTCCGTGAATCTGCTGGTGATTTCTTCTGTGGCTGCCTTTGTTATCGGTGCGGTGATCTCTGGCTTCAGCGTGTGCTGGTTTATTGGCCACCGAGACCGGAAGGAGATGGCCCGGCGAAAGGACAAGGAAAACATCCTTTCCCACAGCGAGTCCGTGGTCAGTGTCAGTCGGCTGGGTGGCATGTCCGAACGCAGGCCCAGGGGTCAGCCTGAGAACCTGCTGGCACCCTTGATGCAGAACGGCTGGCCCAAGGGTCTTATCAAAATAAGTCAGCACAATCTGGATTCAGGGGTCCTGCCCACACCAGAGCAGACGCCCTTGCAGCAGAAACGCTGCCCCAACAGTTTGAAGACCTGCAGCTGGGAGCAGAGCCACAACCTGATTAACTCCTCCATCCGGGATCCCTCGTGCCATCCAGGGTCATCCATGATCCTGCTACACACCAGTCACCACGTTGGAGGCAGCAACAGCGGGAGAGTTGTTCCCATCTCCTGCCACTCCATGCTGATGGACCAGGAGCTGGCGGACGAGATCAGCAACTCCTCAGTGGACAGGCATTATGTGCCCATCAGTGGGCGCGAGCACAGTGAGGTCCCCAGGCAGCTGCACCACAGGCCTGGGGTCAGCCTGGGAAGGAGCTCCTATGGCGAGTTCCCTGTCACGCCGCATGACAGCCCTGACCGGCGGCGGGTGGTCTCTGCGCCCACCTGCGCCATGGACTATGCCAGCTCTCTGCACTGGAACCCAGACAAGCTGAACTTCAACAGCAACAATGCGGTCAGACCAGCCCACCTCAAGAGGAACCACACATTCAACAGTACAGACAGCCACTCCCGGCTTGCAGAACCCCTCTATCTGAGGCATATGGCCCCCCCACACCGGGCTACCACGGCCATGAGTGGGCAGTGTGGATTCACAGACTTCAGCCTCCTGCTCAAGTACGGCACAGAGCGGACTCCCACTCTGAAATAAGAGAGAGCTCATTTTCGTAGCTCTGACTCAGAACAGAGAGCTTGCTGGGCCAGAGGCCATGCTGTTACTAATACACAGATTCTATATAAATAAATTTATCTATATGTAAAAAACAACAACTTTGGAGCCACCTAGGATCCTCAGGGATCGGACAGTACTGGAAACTTCATTTTTATGGAGGTGGGGGGTGGGAAGATCATTTGCCTGCTGGTGCTTCTCCCTCAGCCAGAAAACTCAGTCTAAGGGAAAAGAGGGGGAGGGGGCATGCCAAAAAGAATTGAAAATCATGGCGTTTTGAAAGGCTGAAACTGTTTTACCAGTCACTTTTACTTTTTTGATAACCTGCCACCCTAGAGCTGGAGCTGCCCTCCTCCCATGGGTGGGGCCCATTAACAGAATGTGTGATGAGGTCCATCTGTTTGTTTGCTTTGCCCAGTTCCAACCCCCCTTCCCCCGCCTCTATTAAAGTGCCCTTGTCCATCTACAGAACGTCAACTGCTATGGCAGAGCTCCTACCAGTAGAGTTACAGACAAGTCCTAGCAGCAGGCACAGTCTGAGTCGAGCCTATGTTTACCCCTCCCACTGCCTTTATAGATAGATTGAGTCAATTATCCTAAGCCTAGCAGGAGCTACAGGTTCAGAGTCTCACTAGGACGAATGCAGGCCTGGCTGAGCCTGTCCCCAGATGGCTACCTGGAGCCATTTGGTATCGAGGTCTTTCTTAGAGAAACCCACTCCTTCACTCACTGGTGAAAATGCCAACTCTTCCTTGGGCCTATCAAACAAAAGCCTACTGCTTTTTCACCTGCTAGACAGGTCATGTACCACACCCATCTGCAGAAATTTCCATGACACTAATAGTGGAGGGCCTGCGATCCTATCCGTGCCATTAACACTGCAACCCAAAACCTATATAAGTTATGTGAATTTACTCCTATATAAATCAGGTTCCTTGAGAGCGATATTACCGCTAAACTTCTTTCTGAAATGCAACTCACCAGAGGAGGCAGATCAAGTGATGGAGCAGGGCCACCCTTAGGCGGGGGTGATTGCTCTGAGCCCTGTGCTCCCATCGTAGCCCCACTTCCAGCACTGTCATTTCCAGTGAATATGGGGGTGGAACTACTGCCATCAGTGTGCCAGAGCCCTGCTGCAGCCGATTGGGCCTGGGCTCTGCCCATCCCTTCCACACACCCCCTCCCTCCAAGGTCAGCTCTGGGAGGGAGATATTTCTCTTAGTGATTTTAAGGCGGTTTAGGGATGAAGGTGGTTTAAAAGTGCTTGGCTGAGGTCCCCCAAGGGCCACAAACAAGGTTTTCAGGATCTCCACGCTGAATCTACATTGGGCGTATCTAACACATTTAGTTTAAGAATCAGCTTTATTTGTATAGCACGGTTACCAAAAAAAAAAAAGAATGGACACGGAGCAGGGCTGTGAGCCCCTGGCCTAGTAGTTTTAACTCAAACTTCCCATAGAAACGTAATGGCAGCAAAAAACCATGCTGCTTATGTAGTCTGCTCATCCACACCACATAATTCAGTTTACAATCCCTGCCACTCCCTCAGAGAGCCCCCTGTGTTTATTCCATGCTTTCTTGATTCAGAGGACTGTCCTGACTTCCCACCTAGAGGCTGTTCCTTGCATCCACCACCCTCTGTAAAATATTGTCTTGGATTACTCCCGAGTCCTATCTCCTTTCACCCTGATCCCAGGACCCCTCATTCTAGAGTCTCATTTCTGTTGAAAGAGGCTTGCCTCTTGCACAAGTAGCCTTGGAAGTATTTAAATGTCTCTATCATATCTCCCCTATCTCACTCTTTCTGCTAGGGTATACATATTAAATCTTCTGTCCCCATAGCTTTAGAAGAAGAACACTGATCATTTTAGTGGACTGACTCCATCCTGTTTATATTTGGTTTCGCACAGGCCTTGGACAAACTTGGTGTTCAATAAGATCCCACTGGGAATGTTCGAGTAAGAACCCGCTCAATGCACACCTTTTGGGTTACCCTAAAAACAAGGTCCGTTTGTATGGCTCTTGAGGGTCTGGACTCAGTATTCCAAGTGAGGTCTCACCAGGGACCTATACGGGGGCGATATCACCTCCCTTTCGATGCAGCTCCTGCTTGTTTTAAATTGTGATTATCCTTGATGTAAACTACATAGGCATTTCACTGGAAGACTTTGGTTTTTCTGAGTCCATACCATCAAGAGCCATACAACTGGACCTTGTTTTTAGGGTAACCCAAAAAGTGTGCATTGAGTGGGTTCTTACATGAACATTCCCAGTGGATCTATTGAACACCAAGTTTGTCCAAGGCCTGTGAGAACCAGAACAGGGAAAGGATGGATGCGTGACTTGCAGGTTCAGTCCTTGTCCAGCAAGAAGGGATTTGCCCACTGGGCTTGTATAACAACAGGGAATAGCCACTGCTATTAATTGCATCAGTAGCATGGGATCTTCTTAGTGTTTGGATAATTGCCAGGTTCTTGTGGCCTGGTTTGGCCTCTGTTGGAAACAGGATGCTGGGCTTGATGGACCCTTGGTCTGACCCACCATGGCAATTTCTTATGTTCTTAGGGCAGGGTCCCTGGTGAATGGCCACTGGGCTACCTCAGACACAAGATGTACCAGACCAAAACAAGCCCTCAGTGGATGATATCAGTAATTAGCTGCACAATGCAAGCAACAACATTTTTTATTTTTTATTTTTTTTAGCAACAGGGCCCCTAGTTTAATGGTAAACAAAGTATGCACATTTCCCAACCCTACGCCCCCCCCCCAATAGAATCCAACTCACCTACAAAAAATAAATTTCCAACAAAACATTCATCATAGTCCCCCATGAAATGCCTGCAACATCATAGAATCGCCTCCAGTCTCGCAACTGCTAATCAATTCCTGGCAGCAGTGTTAGAACACTTGCCTCTAAATTAAGCTAACAGCATCCACCCAAAGACTTTAACTGCACTCATACATATTAATTACAATAACTGAATGTATTTATATAGGAGAGCTTGCAATACTTTACTATCGCTGGCCAACGTAATACAGGAATTACATTTGGCAAGCAGGTGTAATATGCTGGTCCGTCTGTAGACGGACCAGCAAGGGATTTCTAGAACATGTAAACCTCTTCTTATTAAGAAGTATTCCTGTACTGATCTTTACGGTAGTTTTGGTTAGGAGTTTGAGGGGGCTGTGGTTTGAACAGAAGAATCAGCTTAACAGCTGGAACCAAGTTTCTATAGAAACCTTGCTCTCTACAGGGGGAAGGCTAAATCTCACCAGAGCCTTCTAGAAAAATCTCAACTCAAAATTTGTATTGATCTGCCTTTCCAATTAAAACCGCCCAAATATGTCAATAAAACTAAGTAATAATAGAAAAACATACAGACAAAATGCTTAAAAATCGAACATAGTCAAATCATAACAAAACAATCAAAGAAATGTGTAAAAGAGATGAAGAAACCCGCCATGTGACAGGCTTTGGTTGGAGGGGCTGCAATTAGTAATGCTTATTTGCACAACTTCTGACGCCTTCCACTGGGAAGGCAGCTTTTGGACTGGTGTTGTGACAGTACTGAAAGACTCGAACCAGAACCAAATTAAAATCCTTAACATTTACACTGCCTTGCTCTTCTCCACGCCCAACCCTCAACCCTCTTCAAATGTATTTATTTACTTTGATATGTCCCAATCCTATCGAAAACCCCCAGATTAGGTTACAACATAACATTTGGAATAAACACACATAAGACCCCTCTCTCATCTGCTGACCCATCTTTCCTCATCACTGCCCTAGCTCATATTACTTAATCAATTCCAGCAAACAAAAACATTTTTAGCTCTCATCTAAACTGCTTTAGGTCACCCGCTTGTCGCAATCCAACTGGCTGTTTGTTCCATAACAAGAACAGGCATGAGCCCTTGCACGCGATATCAAATGGAGAGATGGTACCTCCAAATGCCCCACTGCTTGTGATCATAACAGCTGACCAGGTGGATGTCTAGATAGCCTCTTAGTTAAAAAGATTGGACCCATTTCATTCTGTGCTTTACATGCCAGAGCCAGTACTGCTGAGCAAATGTGACCAGTATAAATGCACAGAATAGAAGCAACGTGCTCTCTAAGCCCTGCCTCCTCCAAGAGCTGAGCTGCTACACTTTGAATTCTTGGCAATCTGCCAATACTATGGACAGACAATCCTAAATATATGGAATAGACAATAATATAAGCATGACATAAGTGCATACAGGATCTTAGCATAATCAGACTGGGGGTGGGGGAGAGCCAGTCATTGCAACTACCTCAGCGTCATCCAAGATTCACGAAATATCCGTTATTTCCCCAGTGCAACTTTCCCTTTAAAAGTCTAGGTTCTACGATGGAACAAATTAGTGGAAGGTGGTAGGAGGTTTAGATGACAAACTTGAGACGTGGCACCCCATTCCTCACACCCTGCAGCAAACTGCCGTTACAAAGTGGAAAGATTTCATGAGCTCAAAGAATTTTTGCGGAATGACTGGAAAATAAGAAGGTCCTCTCAGAAGTAACAGAGTCTAATTTCCAGGGTGCACATAGAATGCCCATTGAACAGGATCCTCTTGGACCCATCCCCCACCATGTTCTGAAAATCTGGTATGGATAGGACACCAAACACAAAAGTTATTGGGGGTGGGGGGGATGGACAACACACTGTCATCTCATAAGCCTATTTTTCTTCCTTCAGAAAGTAGGCTAAAAATTAACACATCCTTTATTCATGCATAAGATGGAGGGAACATCAACAGCAGCGAGGGGGTTAACAGAACTGAGGGGGAAAATCTAGAACCCTACCACTGCAACATAGCCCACTGTGCCCTCACAATGGGCTTTGTGATGTCATAGCTTGGCAGCTACCCAGCAGCCAATCTAGGTGCTCTGTTTTGGAAGTTCCAGTTCACAGCAGTTACTCAGCCTACTGCTGCTCTGGGGGGGGGGGAATTACACCGGGAGGGAGGAAGATTCACGTGCCACAAAGCTCTTTATGCTGTTAACAACGCAGTCCCCTTTGTGGTGGATGAGGTTCTAAAAGCCCACTCCCCATGCAATGGAGGAAGCACCCAGTGACTGTAACAGGATCTGTGAGCAGCACAGATTATGCAAACAGAGTGCACAGCTTTTCTTCTCCGACAAAAAACTCTGCACATCTATTCCACCGCCTAAGGACATGTGCATTCGTACATTCTCACAGCTAAAGCAGAGAGGGATGCATAATTCTTCTGATGAAGAGAGGGTGAAAGGGACCATGGCCCAGTCTTCCATGATCCTAGAGGGGCTTCCATTGTCTCAGTTTCAGACGCATGCTCTCTTTTCTTCTGCCTCTTAAAATGCAATCTCAGTTCTGCACCCTCTGATATGTCCAACAGACTAATACAGGTCACGTCCCCCCTCTTTGCCTTTAGGCTGAAAGGTGCAAAACTCAACCCTGGGATTTTTATGCCATTTCGGGCTAGAAGGACCACATGGTCTGAAATTGTCCTTGGGTCTTCAAGCTTTCAGTAGGCTTCCCAACATTGAAGGAGAGCTTGTCCATAGCAGGAAATGTCTTGTATGAAAGTTCTACTTCCGGTGCAGAGGGCTCACCCTTGTATGAATCTGGCTAGTGCATGAGCTTGGGCCTGTGAGTCTTCCATCCATTCTTGTCATAAAAGAGAAGGGGAGTGGGAAGGGGACCCTTCTGTGGGAACCTGACCCCACAATCCATCCTTTATATACTGGGTTTGCCATCATCGGAGCTGAGTCCAAGCCACAGCATTTCCTTTTCTGGCACAGTTACTGCACCCAGCTGTGGCCTGCAGGCACCCTTCTGGGAGAGCCATCCTTGCCTTCCACCGACAACATCACTGCTGCAGGAAACACAGGATCCCACCACACGATGATGCCATGAGGACTGTATGTCTGTAGGTGTGTCTGTATTCGGGAACAGAATGGGACAATCCAAATGCCCCCCTTCCCCCGCCACCATCATCTGATGGTCAACAGCTGCTAACCTCATCCATTGGGCATGCTACCACGTGACTTAAGCCGAGGGCACATCTCCCTTGGCTCCATAACTGCGAAAAGCACAAATCTGATTTATCTTCAGGTTCTGGGGTGAAGCCCACGGTCTTTTCAAGCACTGATATTTTTGCTTCTCATGTGCTTTATTTTTTTCTTGTTTGGAGATTGTATTTGTTTGCAGATACTGTGAAGAAAGGTCTCAGTCTCAGCCTGCTTGGGTGTTGGAAGAGGGGTGTCCGGTTTGATTTTTTTTTTTTTTTTTTTAAATGATCGAACAATCCATGTACTTTTGTTTTATTATAATTATTCTTACTGTTTTTGTCTTTTTTTAATTCAGTTTTGTGGCAGGCATGTAGCCCCAGCATTGTGTGTGCCCGGGAAATGTTACTAGGGATTTGGGGGGCTTTGTAACACTGCTGTGTTTTTTCCACACATGGGGATTGCATCTTCCTCGGTCCCTCTCTTCATATCTGTTAGGGCTGGGCAGAGTCATCCCCACAGCTGCAGAAGATGGGGGTGAGGGGAGGGCTGGGGGTGAAGGAGATGTGCAGCTCCTCTCAGATCTGACCAACACACGGCTTGGACAGGACAGCTGCTGCTGCTGGGTGCTTATGTTAATGCAGCCCCCAAACAAAAGGTCAGTTGTGCCCTGCGCATTCCTTCGTTTCTGCACCATGGGAGGGCTCTCGGCGGCCTCACCTCTACCTCGTTAAGGCAGGGGCCTATCCCAAAGTCCATCTAAAATGCAATGGCAGGAGGTGCTCTTCCAAAAGTCCTTGCAGTCTTGAGCAGAGAAGCCTGGAGGGTCCATTACCAAGGGAAGGGAACAGCCCTGTACTCACATCTAACACTGGCAAAATGCTATCTCAGAATGCCTTTCTGAAAGAAGCGAGAAAACCCTGGAGGGCAGCAGAAGTCACAAACATGGCTGTCTCGGTCCTGGGTCTTCTCTTGTGTTTTAGATACTTTGTTTATGAGCATCAGATCACACAATAAAATACAAAATCATGAGTTACATCCAATCAAAGACCGTGTCTCCCCCCAGCCTGTCAGAGGCAGGATGCCCTGATGGGCATTGGGTTTAATGTTAAAAAACATACTGCATTTTTAGAAGCTGTAGTCCTGCAAATCTTAGAGAGAAAATCAGGACTACAGCTCCCAAAATGCAGTGGAAGGAATTCATAGCCCAAGGTTAAGCTGAACCTGCTGCTGCGGGTATAGAGGCTGCCCACTACTCATCCCTGTAGTCCTGCAAATCTTAGAGAGAAAATCAGGACTACAGCTCCCAAAATGCAGTGGGAAGGAATTCATAGCCCCAAGGTTAAGCTGAACCTGTTGCTGCGGGTATAGAGGCTGCCCACTACTCATCCCATAGACAGGACACTGCCCTGCTGTGGTAGCGGTTCTCAAGCACAAGCCCCTTGCTTTCCAGAGAATAGGAGGCCCTTCAAGAAAAAAATGACTCTCGAGGCGCGTTTCCCGCCTTGGTGAACAGAGAGCAACTGCACACACGAAAAAAAACAAACAAACGGCCCCTTTCATGGAAGTCTGAATCTGGCGTGAGGAACAATTGGTAGATGGTGATTACAGTATGGCATCTCTGTTGAAGAGATTCGCAATCAGTTCCTGACCTGGTCTGCCTGCTCCTCCTGCCAAGTGGTGATGCAGAGGTAGTAGCTACAATTTTCCTCCCCCAGGTCGGCTACCCAAAGGGCATTCAGATGGCAGGTTCTGGAGATGTGAAACCCAGAACACCCGTCTGCCTATCACTACAGGAGTGAGCCTGGCCCAGAGCAAGATGTGCTTGAAGTCCGAGGAGACTAATCAATAGTAAATTATCTAACGCTATATCTTTGATAGAGCTTGCAGACAAAAGGCACTTAAAAGCAGCTCTCTGCTCCTGCACACCACATACCATACGAGGAGTTGAAAGGCAGCACCTTCTGTCCTTAAGCAGCAACCTGGGGTGGGAAATCTTCAACCTGGGGTGGGAAATCTTCAAACAGCTATTTCTGTTTTATCTGTGGAAATAGCTTTGATTTTTGCCTTCCTTGTTTCTATGGGAAAAAAAAAACATCTTTATACACCAAGACCCTGTGTGTGTTCACTTTACAGAGACTAGACTACACCAGTAAGATCACATTGCTCAACAGAAATCTATGTTATAGCAAAAAAGTAATTACATAAGCTTCCCAAAACATGTGATGAAGGAGAACCAGCGTAATCCTTCATCCAGCCACAATGGCATGGATTAAAATCAATGTTTCAGCTGCGGGTAGTATTGTGGTGCACACTATGTTTATAGCTGGGTCATGGGAGTAACTCCAATGGAGTTGTGTTAAGTTGTGGATCTCAGCATTGCACGCTATGAAGGAAAGGTGGGATGTGCTGAACAATCAGTGGAGGCATAAACATCCACTAATGGTTTTCGCCTGGAGGAAAAGTCCATAAACCACTGTTGCCCATGTAGACCTGGTAAGTGGTAAAGCCATTGTTTGTCTCCGGTTATGAGCAAGAAGGATTAGGCTGATTCTTTGGGATCCTGCTTATCGACTTGCAACCTGGATTGGCTTTTGGTCTGACCCAGTATAGCATTTCTTCATGTCGCCTAAGATTTTGGGAAGGATGTGCTGCAGGCTCTCACTTGCTGTATCCTGGAACACACCTAGTCCTTGAGCTGCTCACCATTCTAGGCCCACAGCAGATAAGGGCAGCATGCACATGGAGCCTTGCTTCCCAGCATGTCCACCCTGCCCGCTCCATCAGGCCTGGAAGACACCGCAGCTTCCCTAGGGCAGAGACGAGAGCTGTGAGCCCACTCTGAGGCCCCAATTCTGTAACGGGGCAGGCCCTGAGGACTTGGGGGGGGGGGGTATATTAAGAGAACCCTCATCTGAGACAGCTGTGTTTTATCGATTCCTCCCCCCTCTCCCCTGCCAGATCTAACAACCAGCCCTTCCCCATCCATGCTGGGCTGGGCACTGGCTATGTAATACTATCAGCAAATGTTTTGTAATGGCTGTAGTCCAACAAGATGAAATCAGTAAAACAAATGGTCCAAAAAGGGACCCTATTCTGTGCCCTGCACCCCACTGCATGAGCTCTGAAGACTTTCCTGCCAATAAAGTTTTGTTTACAAGGCTAAGGGTGCCAGCTCTTTTCTTCTGTCTGTGTCTGTCTGTGGCCCTTTACATCAGTATCATCTAGGAAATTCAGAGGTATAAGACTGTACCCAGGGCTTTGCTTGCACCATGCAGTTCTGCCTGTGATAACAGACAGGACTTGAGGTAGCGTCTCACTCCACATTGGCAAGACAGTGCAGTCCAGTTCCTGGTTTTGCGACTTTGGTTAGTCTGGTCCCAGACTTCTCCATGGAAATGCATGGGCAAGAGGGACACAACAGGACATGGAAACCTCAAGACTGGGTCAAAGAGCCAGGATGGCAAGGAGCTAGGGTCAAAAACCAGAGGCGGGGCTTGCTGCAGTGGATGCGGTGCTCCCCTCCAGGCAGAACTAATGGAGCCTGCATCCCAGAATGGGCATTTGTATCTCCAAAGGGGGGAAAAATAGCCCCTTGGACCTCCTGCTATACTGAAAAACTGGTGTGGAAATTTGGTTGTGGGGAGGGGATGGGGGTAGTGCACACAGACATAGCAATCCCATGAACCTTTTTTTCCTTTCAGAAAGCAGGCTATAAAGGGGAGAGGGAGCAGGTAAGATAGAGATGAGGGAAGGAGGAGAGTGGAGCCGCACAGAATCAGGAGTATGGAGGCTACATAATCAGCAGGACTGCAGACGGGAGAGACAGACAGTCCTCGGCTCCATGCAGCTCTCCAGGCTGGGACAGGGAGAGAGATGAGAAAAGGACCCAGTGGGACAGTGGCGGGCTGGCATTAACAGATGGCGTGTATATAATATATGCAGGGAGCCAGGCTGCCACTCCAGAAAACGCTCTCCGATGACGAGCGCTTCTCTGCCGCACTTAATGAATTCCTTTGGTGTCAAGCCTGCAGCTGCCAAGCCTCATTACGAGCCAGTCCAAGTTTTAACGGCTGCAGCAGTCAGCCATGCAAAGAGCAAGTGGGCCCAGGGTGGCCACAGTCCTTGGGCACATTGAGGGAAGGGGGAGAATGCAGATAATGCTTTGGATTGGAAAATTTTTATTTTTTTTTTTGGCAAGACGGAGCTGGGAAATGGTCATTTTATAATCAAAACCAGGGGCCATCCTCCAAAAAAAAAAAAAAAATGCAGTAGACAGATCCATGCGCTTCATCTATGTAAGCACTAGAAAAACTCTACCCAGGATGAAGATGGTTCAGGAAATGGAGCCTGCTCCCTCTCCTCCAAACTCTGTAATAAATTTGAGACTTTTAGCTCACCTTTCCAAAGGGTGCTCAAGGTACTTACAATCTAAGGGGCCGATGTAATACAGTGCGCTCAGCCGAGTGCACTGTTTAACCGGCAGTTGGATGCGGGTTGTATAGTAGGTGCTAACTAATCCCCTTATGCAATGTGAATGAGGCTATTAGCCATTCACTCCGAATGCAAAAAATAAAAAATGTGCGTTAATTGCTCCCAAATGTTGTACAGAAAAGCAGGAAAAACTGCTTTTCTGTACATCCTCCTACTTCATGTTGTTGCAATATGAAGTAGGAGGAACAACTCTTTAAAAAACTTTTAAAAAGTGCCAGCGGTCAGGTTCAGAAAACGGACGCTCAGTTAACAAGCGTCCATTTCCTGAACTCCTGGCTGTGCGCCGATTAGGAAAACAGATGCCAATACATTTGGTGTCTGTATTCCTAACTGGCAGACGGCCGACCGCTCGCAGGCTCCCGTTCTCGAGGCACTAGGGGCCCCTAATTTAAATATTGCATGGTGTCCTTAGGAGGGGCGCCTGGGGGCGCATTAGGCAAGCGGGCACTGAGTATTCAGCACCTGCTTTCAGCACACATTAATTCCTTTGGCCCCTAAGTGGGTATCTGAGGTAAGGCAAGATAAAGTGATTTGCCCAGGAGGTCCCAGAGAATGGCAGTGGGAGAAGGGGATTTGAACCCTGGTTCTCAGGCTGTTGCACTAACCACTAACATTATCTTTACCAAACTTTGCAGCTCACCAATAAACTGACACACAGGGTAGATTTTTATTTTTTTTTTAAACTAAACAGCAAAGGCACTTGAAAACTGCAGATGCAGTTCAGTTAAAAATGGCATGGTTTTCTAACTTAAAGTGTTCTTGCATTTCCTTTTTTAAAAGAAATTTTTTGGAAGTTGTGTATACTGGACTGTGCTATATAGCCTGGGTCTCCTCCATAAAGCTAAACAGACTGACACCCACCTCCCGCCTCCCACCACTCCCCAACCCCGGCAGTGAGGAAGGACATGGCAACTTTCCCAGAGAAATGCTGAACTACTGGTGGGGGGGTGGGGGGAGGTTATAAAACTAGTGGAAAATTTACCTTTTTCTCATTTCTTACCATTTTTCAGTCACTCGTATTCTGCAAGACTAATTAGATGTTAACAAGACCGAGGCAATTTAAGTCTGGAGTCAAATGAAAAAGCCACAAAAACAAAAAATAATCCCTATCACACACTGCAAAACATAAAACTCCCCCATCAGTCTTTCAGATTCTGGGAATTTTGCCTCGATGGACAAAAGTTTATATTTTAAACAGTCATGGAATAGGGATAAAGGGTGGCCATCTTGGATTCTAGGAGCCTCAGAATTCTCATGATGCACTGCCAGTGATGCCACAGCAAAGTACTGGAGGGGGCTTGCAAGAGCCACAGGCACAGACAGCAAATGTTGGACACCATGGTTTGGTGCACCAAGACATATACCTTGAAATCCTGGACATGGCCAACTGCAAAAGCCTGCACAACTGAGAAATTCAGAGCTCCTGTGATAAAGCTGCAGTCTGTAGTAGGAAAGCCTGGCTGGAGATCATAAACAATAACTCTCTAGTCTAGGCTCTACCACATCAAAAAGGATCAAACTACCACTAATGCCCTGAAATGGAGTCGAGCATGATCAGAATGAAACCATAAAGGATGATACTGGATGCAGTGAAATGTATTGGTGTGTTGCATTTAGATTTAAAAAAAAAAAAAATATATATATATATATATATATACACACACTGTATATATAAAGAGAGAGCGAGAGATCAATATTCAGCCACTATCTGACTGAGCAACTTAGCAGGATAAACTTATCCAGCTAACTTGGTGAGATATTCAGCAACATGGCTGCACCACTGATTACACTTGGCTATTTTACAGTTAACTGGATAAATTTAGCTGAATGTCTATAGGACAGCAAAATAGCTGGATAAGGCTGAAAATCAGCACTTACCTGGCCAAGTTAGCCAGATAAGTAGCTTCTTCCCAGAACGCCCTCATCCTGTCCCTCACTTATTTGGCTGTTAGCTGGCTAAGTGGTGGCTGGTCAGCGTGGCTGAATTTTCAGATAGCACCACGTGGACACGCCTGAAGGAGTAGAAATAATGAAAAGTGATTTAAGAAAGCTGGAAGAGTGGTCGAAGATTTGGCAGCTGGGATTCAATACCAAGAAGTGCAGAGTCAAGCATTTGGGGTGCAATAATCCAAAAGAGCTGTATGTGACGGGGGGGTGAAAAATTGATGTGCACAGACCAAGGGAGGGACCTTGGGGTGACAGTGTCTGGGGATATGAAGATAGCAAAGCAATGTGACAAGGCGATAGCCAAAGCCAGAAGAATGCTGGGCTGCATAGAGAGAGAAATAATCAGCAGGAAAAAGGAGGTGATGATGCCCTTGTACAGGACCTTGGTGAGTTCTGGAGATTGTATCTCAAAAGGGATAGAGACAGGACGGAGGTAATCCAAAGAAGGGCGACCAAAATGGTGTCAGTATTGAAAGGTTTATGAGGAGAGGCTGAAGTGCTGTGATCAATGGACTAGTGGACCCTTGGGCCGGCCTATAGGAGACTTGGGAAGGACTTCACTGGTCTCGACTGAACAGGCCGGGAGGCAAACCTCTGGCGGACAGGTGGAGATTGTTTCACCCTGGAAGCTGGTACTCCCCCGGGAGGAGCCCTTGGGAGTCCAGCCGCTGGGACTTAGGAGATTCACCCTGGAAGTCGGAGCACCCCCGGGAGGAGCCCGTAGGGGTCCGACCACTGGGACTTAGGCAAGGCTCAGAGCTGGACCTAGGATAGGTACGACAGCCAATGGAGTGGAAGCAGGCGAGTACCAGGCTTGGATGAGGCAGGCAGGAACCCGACTTGGGCTGTAGACAGGCAGGAACCCGTACAAGAGAGCAAGGCGAGTACCACTATGGCAGGCAGGCAGGAACGGAGTAGCCAGGGCGCTGGCGGACTCCGGGGCTCGAGGCAATGGGGGACCGAGGGAACCCTGTTGCAAGGCACTGAACAGGTGTCCGCGGTGACCCTAAGTAGGCCGCGGCGTCTGACGTCAGACCAGGGGCGGAGCCACCCTCGGGCGGGAAACTGCCTAGAAAAGCGCGGGGCAGCCGCATGCACGCGCCTAGAGGCAGGCCAGCAATGGCGTCTCCCCCGCGGGGACGCCCAGGTTCCGACTCCGCTACGTTCCCAGCTGGGACAGACCCTCGAGGTAAGGGCCGGTACGCGAGCCTCGCGGACCAGACCGCAACATGAAGGATATAAATATGCATACCCTGGAGGAGAGGAGATGCAGGGGAGATAAGATACAGACCTTCAGATACCTAAAAGGTTTCAATGATGTATGGACTTCAAACCTTTTCCATTGGAAAGAAACAATACAATTCACGAAATGAAATTCCAGGGGGGATGCCTAAGAACCAATGTCAGGAAATATTTCTTCAAGGAGGATGGTGGACGTCTGGAATGCTCTTCCAGAGGAGGTGATGAAGAAGAAAACAGTCAAAGAATTCAAAGGGGCTGTTGCGATCATGGACCCTTGGCCCAAGGTGGTATTGGCACCAACTGTGGGGGACCCCGCAAAGGTCCCCACCGTTGGGTGGCGAGGCCAGCTGGAACTTCACCAGTACCAGCCCACATTCCCCACAAGTTGAGCCCTTGGGTACCGGAGCCAGCTGGTCTTAGGTGAGCCTCTGTGTGGATGATCCCAGGGAATTGGCGAGAGAGCACAGTGGCAGCCAGGAGAGAGAGGCCCGAGGCCGAAGCCAAAGGCAGAGTCAGATCCAGTCTGATGGACAAGGCGGGTGGCGGAGAGTGTGGGCAGGCCTGGTCCAGGGGTCCAAGGCAGGTGCCAGGATTGTGTAGTCAGGTATGGTCCAGAGGTCAGAGGCAGGCAGCAGCATGCGTGGTCAAGTCCAGTCCAGAGGTCAGAGGCAGGCAGCAGGATCCGTAGTCAGCTCCGGTCCAGAGGTGAGAGGCAGGCGGCAGGATGCGTGGTCAGGTCAGGTCCAGAGGTCAAGCAGGTGGAGATCCATCTCAGGAAGCAAGGAACAACGGGAACTGGAATGAGGAGAGCCGGAGCAGAAGCAGGAGATGGGTGCAAGGACAGGAACGCAGGAACTGGAACAGCAACTCTGGAACTCGAGCAAATGAAAGCGAGGAGACCCGTTGCTCTGACTGTCAGAGCTTGCCTTATATACTCAAGGCTGGAAACGTCATCACTAGGGGCCGCGGGAGCTTTTCCCGCCACGGCCCTTTTAAATCCTGGCCAGTGGTGCGCATGCGCACCTAGGAGCAGGGGCCAAGCAGGGCAGCTGCAACGGTGTGGGCAGCAGGGCGGTTGCGGCAGCGTGGGCAGCATGGCGTTGCTCCCTTGCTCCGGCCGGGAGGCAGCCCGTGCGGAAGTTGAAGCACCGGCACCCCTCCACCATGGATGGGAGAACGAGGGAGCAGTCCTGGGCTGAGCCGGGGAGCTGGGAGGCAGCAGGTCTGCGGTGGCGACCGCCAGGTGTGGCCGAGAAGAGAAGGGTCGTGGCCCGGGCCTGGTGGTAGGAACAGGCTTCATGAGACCGGGAATTGTAACAGCAGCATGGGATAAACACTGTGGGCCAGATTTTAAAAGGGTTACCTGCATAAGGTACGCGCGTAACCCTTTTAAAACCCCCCTGCGCGCGCCGAGCCTATTTTGCATAGGCTCAGCAGCGAGCACAAGCCCCGGGACGCGCGTAAGTCCTGGGGCTTCGCTAGAGGGGCATGTCGGGTGGGCGGCGCGACGATCGGGGCATTCCCGGGGGCGTGTCGGGGGCCATTAAGCCGGCCCGGGGGCATTCCGGGGGCGCGGCTGAGGCCTCCGGAACAGCCCCCGGGTCGGGAGATGGCGCGCCAGCAGCCCACTGGTGCGTGCGAGTTACACTTGCCGGAGGCAGGCGTAACTTTTAGAATAAAGGTGGGGGGGGCGGTTTAGATAGGGCCGGGGGGGTGGATTAGGTAGAGGAAGGAGGGGAAGGTGCGGGTGGGTGGAAGGAAAGTTCCCTCCGAGGCCGCTCCGATTTCGGAGCGGCCTCGGAGGGAACGGGCAGCGCGCGCAGGGCTCAGCGCGCGCAAGGTGCACAAATGTGCACCCCCTTGCGCGCCGACCCCGGATTTTATAAGATACGCGCAGCAACACGCGTATCTTATAAAATCCAGTGTACTTTTGTTCGCGCCTGGTGCACGCTGTTTCTTAAAATGTACCCCTGTGGATCTCTAAAGGCTAGAGGGAAATAACTTGCTGATACAGCGGTTAATATCATTAGCAGAAGACATGCAGTTTACTGGCCTTAACCAATATGCTTTAATGTTTTTATTGCAACTGCAACATTGCTCCCCATTTAGATGGCAGGAGGATAAGAGGAACTGGATTCAGACGACAAACGAGCATCCCATGGTCTGGAATATGGACATAAGGGAAAAAGCACAGAACTGCTTCTTTGGCCAAGTCTTAAAGGAAATGAAGAAAAGAGTGCTTGGGGGTAATTACTAGCCTTAATCAATAAGCCTACATACCATTAATGCAACTCTATCATTGCTCTCTGTTTCAATGGCAGGGGGAAAGGGGAATTGGATTTAGATAGCAACCATCGAGGGCTCTGACTCTTACAGTCTGAGGAACTGATGAGCATGGGGGTAACCAGCACTGTGCAGCAGTTACTACCCTTAATAGAATGCATGGGATTACTACCCTTAACCAAGGAGCCTTGATGCTTTTGATGCAACTGCAACATCACTCTCTGCTTCGAAGGAGGGAGGTGGGGGCTGAAAGGAAAGAGAAATTTGGATTCAGGGGCAACCCACACGAGCCATGACTTTTTTACAATCTGGGATACTGATGCTCAGACATTAAGGAAAAAACACAGAACTGCTTCTACGGCCAAGTACATAAGAAAAGCACGTCAAGCAAAGCTGGCTGATACATGGGGGTAACCTGCTCGGCATGGCAGATACTACCATGGGAAGCTTGCTGGGCAGACTGGATGGACCATTGGTCCTTTTCTGCCATCATTTTTATGTTTCTGTGTTGGAACTTAACCAGTTAAGCAGTGCTAACTATTGACCTTAATTGTTTTAAACCCTTTTTAAAATAGTATATAATACAGCTGTATTTAATATCGATACTGTAATCACCTTTCCCTACAGCTTAAACCAGAACTAAGATTCTGGCCAGCTGGGGCAGGGTACAGACAATACTGCTCTTAAGCTGACACCTGGTGGTAGTTCAAAGAACTGCACCAACTGTACACCTGACCTATTTTTGGGAGAAAGAAAATATCACTGGTTACCTCTGCATTCAAAATGATCAGGAAAAAACTGAGGGAAAGGGCTTGTGAGGCAGGCCAGGCTAACCATTAATTAATTAATAAATACATGTATTAATAGCTTTCTGTGCTACATTGTTTGGAATAAGCGATTGCCTTGGTTGTTTTTTTAATATTCCTTTTTAAAAGCTATTGCTTATAGCCTGGTTGTTAAATCTGTTTGTATTGTTGATTCCTTGACCTATTGGAATTCTTTTACTCTTTCCTTTGCTTGCATGGAGAATCTGTTATTTCCAAATAAGAAATATATAAGGGCTGCTCTTCATTCTAAAAGAAACTTAGCTTGGTGAATCTGCTGTGGGGTTCAAAGATTAGATTTACCTGTCCTATCTAGTCCATTGTACAAAGCTACAAAGCTGTCTCTATAGGAGGGGAGCCAGTGTACCAAAGGTCCTAGAAGATTAAAAAAAAAAAAAAAAAGTAAAACAGGTCCTAACCAGACTGCGGCACACTTTCAGTGTGCAGCCTGATTCAAAAGAATTCAGCAGTGTTATCTGCTCAGTGTGCAGCAGCAGCCATGAAAGCAAATAGAATGCTAGGGATTATTTGGAAAGGAATAGAGAATAAAACAGAGTTGCTTACCTGTAACAAGTATTCTCACAGGACAGCCGGATGTTAGTCCTCACATATGGGTGACATCATCCGGATGGAGCCCAATCACGGAAAATCTTTTTCAAAGTTTCTAGAACTTTGACTGGCACCTACTGGGCATGCCCAGCATAGCACCAACCCTGCATCCAGCAGGGGTCCCTCTTTAATCTTGTCTTATAGTAAAAGTACATACGAAAAATAAGAAAACGTAATGAACCCAACATCGCGGGCTGGCGGGTGGGTTTCGTGAGGACTAACATCCTGCTGTCCTATGAGAACACCTGTTACAGGTAAGCAACTCTGCTTTCTCACAGGACAAGCAGGATGGTAGTCCTCACATATGGGTGAGTACCAAGCTGAGGATGCCCGAGCAATGCACCAAATGTACCCAAAGATGTCCAACAGGCACAACAACTGGGGTGGAATTTGGTTAAAAGGGCATCCTGAAATCTGATGGGTCAGAGGAAGGATGTTGGTATATTAATTGGCAAATAAGTTGCGTAGGACAAACTGGCCGAAGATGGAATCTTGTCTGCCAGCCTTGTCTAAGCAATAACAGGCTGCAAAGGTATGGAGAGAGCTCCAGGTAGCAGCTTTACAAATGTCAGTAAGTGGCACCGAGCAGAGGTGTGCTACTGAGGTCTTGGAGCGGAATCCCTGCTTGCTGAAAGCAAAAGGAAGTATAGTCAGCTAACCAGGAGGAGAGAGTCTGCTTTATTTATTTTTTAATTTTTCTATTCCGATGTTCCTGTATACAATACATATCGCACTGGTTTACAAGGAACTGAACTGTCGCCTCGGGGGCGTAATACATTGTAATAAATTGACATAGAACTTTGAGGGAGAACAATTCAAAAAACAAAATAACTGAGTATGGTAAAAGAACTAGGTACAAAATCAGGGTATAACAGGTGCTACATAGTGCACCAACAGAAAGTGTTAGTACGGTGATATGGGTACCGTCCGTCTCTTCATCAAGTTTTAGATCTCAGGGAAGGCTTGGGTGAATAGCCAGAACGTTAGCTTCTTTTTGAAAGCTGCTAGGCAAGGTTCTTGGCGGAGGTCTGGTGGAAGCCTGTTCCAAAGGAGGGGACCAGCAGTGGACAAAGCTCGTTTCTTTAGTGAAGTTGTAGCCGGGTGGGTGTGAAGCAAGTTCTGGTATGCACTTCTGATCGGTCTCTCTGAGGTGTGTAGCTGTAGTTGAAAAGATAGGTTGAGGGGAGAGATGTTGTGTAGAGCCTTATGAATCATCATGCTTGCTTTAAAGAGTATCCTGAATTTTATAGGCAGCCAGTGAAGGTTCTGGAGGATAGGGGTAATGTGTTCTCTTTTTTTGGTGTTTGTGAGGATTCTAGTCGTCGCATTCTGGACCATCTGAAGCGGTTTGATGGTGCTGGCGGGCAGGCCCAGGAGGAGAGAGTTGCAATAATCCAGTTTTGGGAGGATGATAGATTGTAGAACCAGGCGGAAATCTCGGAAGTGTAGTAGAGGTTTTAGTTTTTTTAATACCTGCAATTTGAAGAAGCATTCTCTGGTGGTGTTGTTTACGAACTTGCTGAAGTTGAGTCGGTTGTCTAGGAGCACCCCAAGGTCTCTTACTTGCGGCGTGTGGTCGATCGGTGTGAGGGAGAGTTGAGAAGTAAATGTTGGGTTGAGCCGGGTGCAATTATCTGAAGCTATTATGAGGATTTCGGTTTTGCTGGTGTTTAGTACAAGGTTGAGGCTACAGAGCAGGTTGTTGATTGCTGTGAGGCAGCTGTTCCAGTAAGACCACGTTTTGTGGAGAGATTCAGTTATCGGGATGAGGATCTGGATGTCATCCGCGTATAGGAAGTGAGTTAGCTTGAGGCTGGATAGTAGATGGCAGAGAGGGAGAAGGTAAATGTTGAATAGTGTACGTGAAAGGGAAGATCCTTGTGGTACTCCATGCTTCGATCTGATAGGGTGTGACACTTTGTTGTTAATCCTAACCTTGTAGAGCCTGTTTTCAAGGAAAGATTTAAACCCGTTGAGCGCCACTCCTGTTATGCCAATGTCTGCAAGACGCTGGATGAGGCACGAATGGTTGACCGTATCGAATGCTGAGGAGAGATCCAATAGTGCGAGAAGGAATGGTTGACCTTTTTCCTGGTTGATGAGAATGGAGTCAGAGAGAGAGGTTAGAAGTGATTCGGTGTTCAGTGATTTTTGGAATCCGAATTGGTTTGAGGTGAGAATGTTGTTTTCTTCCAAAAATTCAGATAGTTGTCTGTTTACAACCTTCTCCAAGATTTTAGCGATCATTGGAAGGTTAGCAATGGGTCTGAAGGTTGGGTTTTTTAAGGAGGGGTTTGAGTATTGCCAGTTTAAATTGGTCCGGGACTTGGCCTTGAGACAGCGAGCAGTTTATGATGTCAGCGATGGGTTTGGCGATGATGTTAGGAATGTAGAACAGCAGATTGGATGGTATGTGGTCTGATGGGTGGGAAGAGGGCTTCATCTTCTTGAGGATGTTTTCTATTTCTAGAGCAGACATCAACTCGAGGGTGGCAAGCGATGCTGGGTTTGTGTTATGTTGCTTTATGTATGCTTTAAGAACATAAGAACATGCCATACTGGGTCAGACTAAGGGTCCATCAAGCCCAGCATCCTGTTTCCAACAGTGGCCAATCCAGGCCATAAGAACCTGGCAAGTACCCAAAAACTAAGTCTATTCCATGTTACCGTTGCTAGTAATAGCAGTGGCTATTTTCTAAGTCAACTTAATTAATAGCAGGTAATGGACTTCTCCTCCAAGAACTTATCCAATCCTTTTTTAAACACAGCTATACTAACTGCACTAACCACATCCTCTGGCAACAAATTCCAGAGTTTAATTGTGCGTTGAGTAAAAAAGAACTTTCTCCAATTAGTTTTAAATGTGCCACATGCTAACTTCATGGAGTGCTCCCTAGTCTTTCTATTATCCGAAAGAGTAAATAACCGATTCACATTTACCCATTCTAGACCTCTCATGATTTAAACACCTCTATCATATCCCCCCTCAGCCATCTCTTCTCCAAGCTGAAAAGTCCTAACCTCTTTAGTCTTTCCTCATAGGGGAGCTGTTCCATTCCCCTTATCATTTTGGTAGCCCTTCTCTGTACCTTCTCCATCGCAATTATATCTTTTTTGAGATGCGGCGACCAGAATTGTACACAGTATTCAAGGTGCGGTCTCACCATGGAGCGATACAGAGACATTATGACATTTTCTGTTTTATTCACCATTCCTTTTCTAATAATTCCCAACATTCTGTTTGCTTTTTTGACTGCCGCAGCACACTGAACCGATGATTTCAATGTGTTATCCACTATGACGCCTAGATCTCTTTCTTGGGTTGTAGCACCTAACATTGTGTTAGGTTATTTTTCCCTATATGCATCACCTTGCACTTATCCACATTAAATTTCATCTGCCATTTTGATGCCCAATTTTCCAGTCTCACAAGGTCTTCCTGCAATTTATCACAATCTGTTTGTGATTTAACTACTCTGAACAATTTTGTATCATCTGCAAATTTGATTATCTCACTTGTCGTATTTCTTTCCAGATCATGTTGTGGAGCGCTCAGAGAGCGATCCCACTTCCTGAGAGAGGTGTGTCCTTGGGCCGCGGCTCGACCCCAGAGGATTCCGAAGAGGGCCGTGGGAGGCGTGGCATGCCCGAGCATGGGTAGGACGGAAGCAAGACTGGAGTGATGACCAGACGACAGGCCCTCCTCCGGACCTGCACGCTTCGGAAGACCCAACAACGCAATGTTGGTCTTGTGAAGAGTCCTCCGACCGTTCCCAGCCCTTTTGGACCTGCCGCAGGGTACGGCACGAAGCGGCAGGCCGGACGGAGGCCAGGACAGCGAAGACTGGAACATAGATTCAGACGAGACTCAGAAGCAGGGTACTGGAAGTGCAGACGTAGACTCAGAAGCAAGGTACTGGGAGTGCAGACGTAGACTCAGAAGCAAGGTACTGGACGTGCTGACGTAGACTCAGAAGCAAGGTACTGGAAGTGCAGACGAAGACTCAGAGACAAGATACTGGGCGTGCTGACGTAGACTCAGAAGCAAGGTACTGAAGGTGTGGAGGTAGATTCAAAGGCGAGGTACTGAAGATGTTGAGGTAGGTTCAGAAACGAGGTACTGAAGGTGCAGATGTAGACTCAGGAAGATGTAGACTCAGGAAGACTGAAGGAAGACATGGGCACTGTCCCTCAGGGCACCCCGCTCAGACCACTCCTGGGACTGAGTCAAGGGCCACCCTGTCCCAGGCGTCCCCAACACTGCCTTGGAGGGCAGGTCACGGACCACGCTGAGAACAGGAGAATGCAGGAGAGATCCAGGCGAAGCGAACTCCGATGCTGGGATACTGACATCCGAAGCCCCGTCGGCTGGCAGGAAGGGAAGCTCCAAAGCACAGGGACGAATCCCACCTGTTGGCCACTTCAGGGCCCAACAGGCCAGAAGGCTCAGGAGCCAGATGAAGACAAAGGGCAGAACATATGGGACTGGATCAGGAACTGGATCTGGCACCGACATCAAGGTAACAGGGAAGAGGCTGGTTTGCTGCACACCGGCAGCCAAAGCAGGAGACAGGGTCAGGAACAAGGACTTCTCAGAGACTTAGGAACGAGGTACATGGCTTGCATCACAGATGACCCTAATCAGCCCGCCCCGAGGGCTGGTCACGGACCACGGCGTGGCTTGCCGCGAGGTACCAGGACATTGGAGGACACAGGATCAAGGTGCTAGCTTTTAGAAACGAGGAACATGGCTTGCATCGCAGATGGCCCTAAACAGCCCGCCCCGAGGGCTGGTCACGGACCACGGCGTGGCTTGCCGTGAGGTACCAGGACATTGGAGAACACAGGATCAAGGTGCTAGCTTTCAAGAGATTCAAGAACAAGGAACTTAGCTTTCAGGCGAGTTTCAGGATCAAGGTGCAAGGCTTGTAATATCTGGGCTGGATCATGGACACCGGATTAGGAATCAGACCTCAAGGCAGGACCAGGAACAGGCGAACATCGGGACTGGAACAACTGAAGACATCAGGACTGGAACAACTGGAAACATCAGGACTGGAACAACTGGACAAGAAGCTCCGACAGGAAACATGGAACACTGGACCTTGCAGAAGGCTGGAACACAAGGCAGCTCCTGGAACGAGGATCTCAGGAGTGACCAACTCCTTGCAAAGGCAAAGACAGACTGAACGTTGAATCCCTTTGTAGAGCTGAGGTGGACAACGCCCAGGGAGGAGCCAGCAGGGGCCACACCTGGCTGGCCCTTGAAGAACAGACGAGAGGCGCGCGCCCGCGCCCTAGGGAGCTGGAGAGACGAGCGCTGGAAGCTGGGGGCGTCCTCAGCCACGTGGAGGCCCAGGGAAGCCGCGGAGCAACCCTGGACTGAAGCTGGGTGAAGACAGGTCGCAGGAGCGGCTTCCAGCCACGCAGACGAAAGCAGGAAGCAGAGAGCTGGAAAAGGCTGACTGCAGGACGAGCAAGAAGGTGTAGCAGGCTGCAGGCAGAGAGGTAAGGCTGGCTGCAGGGAGCTGTGGGAACTGAGCAGACCGCAGGCACCGGCAGGGACGGCCTCCCTGCCGGGCAAGGACCCGAACTACAGCAACAGGCACCGGCAGGGACGCCCTCCCTGCTGGCTGAGGCCCCGGGGGAGACAGAGCACGCCGGGGCAGGCCAGGAGAGGCAGCGGGGGTCCAGGCCGCGAGGGGGAGCTTGCAGTGGTTCGGCCCCGCTGCATGGCACAAGAGACGGCCGGGGAGGAGCCCGGAGTCCGCGGCAGGACCGTTGCAACGGCGACAGCGTCAGCGGCCCGGCTGGCCGCATGAGGGTAAGAGCCTGTCCGCGCTCCTCGCGGGCAGGATCGCAATAGATCATTTATAAATATATTGAAAAGTAAGGGTCCCAATACAGATCCCTGAGGCACACCACTGCCCATTCCCTTCCACTGAGAAAATTGTCCATTTAATCCTACTCTCTGTTTCCTGTGTTTTAGCCAGTTTGCAATCCATGAAAGGACATCACCACCTATCCCATGACTTTTTACTTTTCCTAGAAGCCTCTCATGAGGAATTTTGTCAAACGCCTTCTGAAAATCCAAGTATACTACATCTACCGGTTCACCTTTATCCACATGTTTATTAACTCCTTCAAAAAGTGAAGCAGATTTGTGAGGCAAGACTTTCCCTTTCTTAGTGTGTTTTCTTTCTGCTGCTGTTTAATCCTTTTCTCCTACGTCTGAGTTTATTAACCTGGGCTATCCTGTCTGTATATTTTCACAGTGATCTTGCTTGTAGATCACAATGCTCCAGCTGATATTTATTAAAGCTCTCTGTGCTACATTGTTTAGAACAGGCCTTGCCAACTGAAACATGTTTTTACATAGTTGTAAAGAGAGTATTTTTTGGCTAGTCTTTATATCAAATTTCCTTTTTCAAAATGGAGATATTAAGAGCTTCTACTTGTAAGTTAGAATAAGACCTGTGACCCAGAGATACCCACTCTCCTCAACTAAGAAAAATTCAGGAAATCTGCCCCCACTCCCACAGAGGACTCAAATAATCAGGAGTAATGGATTACAGTGGGCTCTGGTAGAACAAGACCTGTGACCCAGAGACATCCACTCTCCTCAACTAAGAAACATTCATGAAATCTGGCCCCACTCCCACAGAGGACTCAAATATCCAGGAGTAATGGATTACAGTGGTCTCTGGTAGAACAAGACCTGTGACCCAGAGACACCCACTCTCCTCAACTGAGAAACATTCAGGATATCTGCCCCCAATCTCAGAGGAGTCAAATATCCAGGAATACAGTGGGCTCTGGTAGATTAAGGCCTGGGGTGAAGAGATATCCTCTGTCCACGCTGATGCTCTTACATAATGCCTTTTCTGCACTGGAAACTGAAGCTCTTCCTCCAACAGACAATAAGTGGACGTCTGTAAAGGAAGAGGCCATCCAATGCAACCGAAAACCCTTTAACGTTATCAAACCTCATAAAAAAAAAAAAAGCTCCTTCTGATAGACTCAATCATTAGAGGAACTAATTTGTGATCTCTTTCCAAAGGCGATGAAAATGAAATGCCTTCCAGGATCTTCAGCTGGTAGAAAAGCAATCCAGGTAATTGGTGCAATTAAACAAGAAAGTAAAGACTCTAATATCAATGTTATCATCCATATGGGGACCAATGACCTTGCAGGAAACATTATCCAAGCAGTACACTTATCTACCGCTGCGTGCACAAGTGAAAAGTTTCTATAAAGAGGTGGGGTATGGGCATGAGCGAGTTGAGGCCTTGTCAAAAAATGTGTGCGTAAATACATGCATTGGCACAAGCCAGGGTCCCCTGCCACGTAAATTTAATTCTGCTATAGAGGATGTGTAAGTAATAAAATTTAAAAATTTAGGCCAGGCAGCAGGGTTTTCAGGGTCAGGGCTAATGGGGGAAGAGTGGCTATAAAATTAAGGGGGTTGGCAAGAACTGTCCCTAAACTGGGCAAACTGGGAATGAACTGGGAAAACTACCTATGGCATCAGCGTGCATCCTTTGTAAAATTTTCCATACTTACATGGTAGAAGTGGCATTTGCGCACACATGTGCGCGACCATTTAAAATTGTGCGTGCATGTACGCACGTCCAAGCTATTTTATAACATGCGTGCATATATGCACATATGTTATAAAATGGCCGCGTCCTCGCCCACATGGCTGTTTAAAAGCTACCGTCCCAGTGAAAAATTCCATTCATACATCATCAGGCATTTAGACTACAGGATGGGGGTGGCAGAAGTTGGTCAATGAAACTGGAATGCCACCACTAAGCAATACAGGAAGCGAGAGGAAATAACAAAATCAATCAGCTCTACATTCCAGCTCAAGCAAAGGAGCAGAAAAGGTGACTATGAAGATAAGCAAATTAAGGGTGGAAAGCTGGAAAGTTATGACCACAAATGCTCATAGCCTGGGCAACACAATTCCAGATCTGCAAATTCTAATGGTGGAAATGGACTTGGACATTGTTGCCATTATGGAGACATGGTTCATGGAGCATCATGACTAAGATACAGCCATCTCGGGCTATAACTTGTTAAGGAAGGACAGAGAGGAAAGAAAAGGGGGAGGAGTAGCTCTTTATGCTGAAAACAATATCAGTGCAACCAAAATGCAAGAGTCGTGGGGTAGGGAGGAAGCATTATGGGCTGTCTTAAAAAACGAATGGCAATGGCTTGGTCTTCAGGTCTCCAACCCAAACTGAAGACCTGGATTGAGATCGGGTGAAAGACATCCAAAAGGTGGGAAAGAAGGGAGAAGTGTTGATTGCTGGAGATCTTAATCTTCCAGATGTGGATTGGAGTACTCTTTCTGCAGAATCTGCAGGAAATAGTTAGTGAATGTCCACAAGGGGCTCTTCTCAAACAAATAGTAATGGAAACCACAAGGGAGGGTGTGATACTCGACCTAGTGCTCACTAACAGGGATAATGTCTCTAATGTCCGGGTAGATGCCACCCAGCGCCAGTGATCATCAGACGGTATGGTTTGATATCACAAATAAGATACAGAGAAGACATATGAAGACATGAGTTCTGAATTTAAAAAATATGGACTGACAAAATGGAGATGTTCCTGGAAGAATAACTGGAAGACTGGGAGAAAATGGGCAAGGTGGAACAACAATGGCCAAATTAAAAGGAGCTATTACAAAGGCAACAAATCTATATGTTAGAAAAGTAAAAGAAAGCAAGAGGAAAAAGAAACTGATCTGGTTCTGAAAGGAGGTGGCTGAAAAAATAAAGGCAAAAAGAACAGCGTTCAGGAAGTATAAAACATCCCAAAAAAAGGAACACAGGGAAGAAGATCTGGTGGAACTGAGGGAGACGAAGAAAGAAATCAGGAAAGCAAAAGGTCAAGCAGATAAAGGATTGCCAAAGAGGTAAAGCGAGGTGACAAAACATTTTTCAAATATATCAGAGAAAGAAGGAAGGCCCAAAGTGGTATAGTGAAACTGAAAGGTGACAAGGAGCAAGGTGTAGAGACGGACAAAGAAATGGCAGAACTATTAAACAGATACTTCAGTTCTGTGTTCACTAAAGACCCTGAAGGAGGACCATTGCTAGTTGACAAGACCATAGATGGGAATGGGGTAGACACAACTCCTTTTAAATAACAGAATGTATGGTAAGAACTAGGAAAACTGAAAGTGGACAAGGCCATGGGGCTGGATGAGGTACATCCCAGGATACTACGGTAGCTCAGAGATGTCCAGGAGAGTCTGCTGAAAAGACATGTTGAATAGATCCCTGGAAATAAGAGTGGTACCACTTGACTGGAGAAGAGCAGTTGTGGTCCCATTTCACAAGAGTGGTAGCAGAGAGTAGACTGGAAACTACAAGCTGGTTAGCCTCACCTCGGTGGTGGGAAAATTATTGGGGAGACTGCTGAAAGAAAGAATAGGGAACTATCTACAATTTGGAAAGTTGCTGGATCTAAGGCAGCATGGATTCTCCAGGGGAAAGTCCTGTCAGACAAATCTGATTGATCTTTTTGATTGGATGAATAGAGAATCGGATTGATGTAGAATGCTCGATGTGATTTCCTTGGATTTCAGCAAATCTTTTGATATGATCCCACATAGAAGACTTGTGAATAAAATGAGAAGCTTGGGAGTCAGCACCAAGGTGGTGGAGTGGATTACAAACTGGTTGATTGACAAGAGACAGTGGGTAATGTTAAATGGAACCTACTCTGAAAAGAAAATGATGTTACGTGGAGTGCCACAAGGAGTGGTATTGGGACTAGCTTAATATCTTTGTGAGCAACACTGCAGAAGCGAAAGCAGGTAAAGTTTGTCTAGTTGCATATGATACTAAGATCTGCAACAGAGTGAACTCACTTAAAGAAGTAGAGAGAATGAAAAGTGATTTAAGAAAACATGAAGAGTGGTCGAAGATTTGGCAGTTGAGATTCAATGCTAAGAAGTACAGAGTCATGCATCTGGGATGCAGTAACTCAAAAGACCTATATGTGATGAGAGGTGAAAGACTATTGAGCACGGACCAAAAGAGGGATCTGGGGTGGTATGTCTGGTGATCTGAAGATGGCAAAGCAATGTGACAAGGCGATAGCTAAAACCAGAAGAATGCTGGGCTGCATAGAGAGAAGAATAATCAGTAAGAAAAAGGAGGTGATAATGCCTTGTACAGGTCCTTGGTAAGGCCTCATCTGGAGTACTGTGTTCAGTTCTGGAGACCGTATCTCAAAAAGGACAGAGACAGGATAGAGGCAGTCAGAGAAGGGCGACCAAAATGGTGTCAGTATTGAAAGATTTATGAGGAGAGGCTGAAGGATCTGACTTTGCATACTCTGGAGGAGAGGAGGTGCAGGAGAGATAATGATACGGACCTTCAGGTACCTGAAGGTCTGTATGAACTACAAACCTTTTCCATTGGAAATAAATCAATAGAACTAGGGGTCACAAAATGAAACTCCAGGGGGAACAACTCAGATCCAACATCAGAAACTATTTCTTCACGGAGAGGGTGGTGAATGTCTGCAATGCTCTTCCGGAGGAGGTGATAAAGACAAAAACAATCAAAGAATTCAAAGTGGCATGGATTAAACACTGTGGATCCCTAAAGGATGGAAATGAAGAAAGGAGTGCATGGGGGTAACTTGCTGGTGAGGCGGTTGCTACCCTTAACCAATAAGCCTTCATACTTTTGATACAATTGCAACATTGCTCTCCGCTTCAACAGCAAAGGGAAAAGGGGAGTTGGATTCAGACAGCAACCAATGAGGACCCAGACTTTTATGGTCTAGGGAATTGATAAGCATGGGGGTAACCTGCGCGGAACAGCAATTACTACCCTTAACAGAAGGCATGGGATTACTACCCTTACCCAATAAGCCTTGATGCTTTTGACACAACTGTAACATCAGTTGACAGCAGTGAGGGACGGAAAAGGAATTGGATTCAGGTGCCCTGACTTTTACGGTCTAGGGCACTGATATGCAGACATAAGTGAAAAAGCACAGAACTGCTTCTAAGGCCAAGTCAACAAGCAAAACACATCAGCACTGTCTGAATTTTCAAGAAGGCTCATCACCCAGTAAAAATGTTGCTAGCAGTTCATTTTTTATGGGTTATCATAAGGCTTGAGAATAACTGCATGGAGCAACATTTGCTACCCTTAAGTGAAACATGGGGGATAACCTGCACGGCACAACAGATGCTACCATAAGAAGCTTGCTGGCATACTTTTTTCACAAATATTACATTATGAAAACAAGAAAATATGTACTACAACTTAAAGAAAGCAAAGAAACAAATCTCACATCATTATTCCTGTTGTTACATATTTCATAATTGGGGGAGACATTAAATAGACATTATTAATGAATAATCCTCACAAATAATAAATCAAAGCAATTCTTACATTCTGTTATTTAAACAGCAAGAAGCAAAAATAAAGAAGGGAGGTATTCGTTTATTTTACTGGACATCATCCCTTAATAGTTTAGCTTGACTTTTATCAGACAAAAATGTTTCTAAGTGTGTGGGATCTATAAATCCAAACCTCTTCCCTCTATAATTAACAAGGCATAAACACGGAAATTTTAAGAAAAATGTTGCACCAATTGCAAGCACACGAAGTTTTAACGATAAGAAATACTTTCTTCTAGCTTGTGTGGCCCTGGCCACATCTGGAAATATTTACAATTTATGGCCACAAAATAACAAATTTTTTGATCTAAAGAACTTCTTAAATATATTCTCCTTATCTTGCTCAGCAATGAATGATATAAAGAGAGTAGCTCTTTTATTGATAATATCAATCGACTCCTCTAAGAAGATCGACACTCCCAGAGTAGATGGGATTTCTCCATTATCATTCTGCCCTCCAGTATGTCTGAGGGCCTTTTTTTCCAAGTAATAAATTTTGAAATTTTTGGAATTTCCTCATCTTGATATAATAACATCTCTTTCAAGAATTTTTTAAACATCTCCCAAGGAGATAAAAGCCGAGTGATTGGAAAATGTTATATTCTCATGTTCTTAGAACGTAACAAGTTTTCTATATGCTCAATTTCCTTATGCTTGCTGGCATACTTGATGGTCCTTTTCTGCCATCACTGCTATGTTACTACCAACCTTATCACCGGCAATCTGTCTACTCCCAACCCCCACCAAACTAAGTCCCCAAACACTGTCTTCATTAAAAACACCCTGCTGGCACTCTTCAGGCCTTCAGAAGGCTGCTGCTAACAAGCAGATTCCCAAGAGAAATATTCCCTCATCCTGCAAGATAAATCAGATTCAGGAAGCTTAGACTCAGATGCACTTGGGTGGGGGGAGAGGAGAAAGAGCTGCAAACCTTTACAACATTGCAAATGCAGACTCAGAAATGCCATTCCTAAATCAGCGCTTCTCCTCCTGATACACAGCACACTACTTTTGGAGAATCTGATTGCTGCTGGGGTCATGCCCAGGATGCCCGTTTCTTTAAATGAGGTTAACAGTGGTCTTACAAATCATCTTTCCTTCCTCAGCTCCATATATCAAAGAGAGAACAACCCAGAACTGGAGAAGGTCCCGCTTCACAAAAGTGATAGCAGGGATGAGGCTAGACACTATAGACCGGTTAGCTTTATGCCAGTGGTGGGAAAATTAATGAAGATTCTGCTGAAGGAAAGGATAGTCAACTACCAAAATCTGCTAGGTTACTGCATCTAAGGCAACATGGTTTTACCAAAGGAAAAAGGAAACCGACTGATTTTTTTGATTGGGTGACTAGAGAATTAGATCATGGATGAGCAAGTGATGTGGTTTACTTGGATTTCAGCAAAGCTTTGGACAGTGTCCCACACAGGAGGCTCATGAACAAAATGAAAAGCCTGCGAGTGGGTCCCAAGATGGTGGAATGGATTATCAATTGACAGACAGATGACAATGGTAAATTAAACCTACTCCGAGGAGAGAAAAGTTATAAATAGAGTGCCTCGATTCTGGGGCCCAGGGGCAATTCTATCATGAGGTAGGGTGAGGCAATTTTGGAAGCGGCAAAAATATGCTTATTACCCACTGCAGCCCAATGAAAGAGAAAGCCTGGCTGGGTTGTGGCAGAGCCCACCCCACTGTGACCCCTTGGAAAGAGGATGCCTGGCGGGGGTCGTAATGGAGCCCATTCCACCACAACCTAAAGAGGCAGCCCAGTGGGGCAAAAGTGGGAGGGGGAGGCCCTAAGAGTGTGACTGTGTATGTGTGTGTGTGTGTGTGTGTGTGTGTGTGTGTGCGCATGTGTGTAAGAGAGCCTGTATACATGGTGAGAGAGTGTGTGTGTGTGTGTGTGTGTGTGTGTGAGAGCCAGTGTGCAAGTGTGTTTAGTGTGGATGTGTGAGAGAACCATATGCATGTGTCTGTGTGCTCTCTGAGGGCCAAGCCCACTCAAATGCACTTTACAATAGGCCTAATACCATATGGGTTCCAAGTGTCTTTTTTGCAGGGCACTGCAGTGTATATAAAAATAATATACATGTTGTTGTGATATTTTTACTTCAGAAGATTATGAATGTCATTTTTCCTGTAAAATCTGTTATTATAAATGTCCAGTTTTTAATTGTGTGTGGTGATGGCTAGAAGGGAGGTGGCACAAAGCTGTAAAATTCACTTAGGGCACCTAATACTCTTGCACCGACCTGGAGAGAGTGCGCCACACCCAGACCCCCACCATTCATCCATATCCCACTTCTCTATGGGGCAAATGCTGGGGAAGCATGGGAACAGAGAAAAAGCCCCAATTATTTGCTCATACTTGGAGGAGCTCTACAATCACATTAATAAATCTCCCTGTACACAATTTTACCTTCTATTACTTTGCACGAGTTTGGGGGACCGTTGAACCGTCTTGGAGGATTTATAAACCAAAGCTCCATTACTTCTCACTAGTCCCTATTTTTATTGGATAACATTCAATAAGCGTTCATGAGTGCTGAGCATACCTGGGAACTCTCCGGATTTGGCCCGGAGACTCCGGAATTCTAAAAGAATTACCGGGTCTCCGGGCCAATACCAGAAATCTCCGGGTGCTGCAGCAAAACCAATCTGCTTGGACCCGGAAAGAAGAAAGGAACATCATTGGTCTTGCACGGCTGAAAAAGGAGGAACTCAACAGTGATTTCTACCATCTCTGGACCTTTTTAACTCTTAACTTCGCTTCCTCGTGACACCACCTGCTCCTACACAGCCTGTTTCCTGTATCCAGCCACTTGCCCGCCCCATCCTGTTTGCCTTGGCCAATCGACATTGCAATTTCCTGCCCGTGCATCAAACGAGGAGTAAGAAACAGACAGCATCCACTTCCGCAGCACAGGAGGAGAAGGAAGAGGCTGCTGCTGCTCCAGGTGCCCAAGTTAGAGTCTGCTGTTGCTAGTGTGTTTTGAAAGGGGGGGAGAAAGAATGAATGAGCATGTCTGTGAGAGTGAGTGAGTATGTGTGTATTTGTGTAGGAAGAAGAGATCTGAGAGTGTATGTAGGTGAGTAGGAGAGAGCTGAGTGCAAGTGAGCATGGGTGTGAAAGTGAGTGGGCATGTGTATATGGAAGAGGGAGAGACGTGAGTGAATGAGTGTGTGTGTGTTGGGGGGAGAATGGCAGAAGTAAAGGTGTAAATGGACATGTGAGAATATGAGAGAATGAGCAGTGAAAGTAAGTGTGAACATATAAGAGAGTGTTTATGAGAACAAATTTGTGAGCATCTGGTCCCACTATGCAGTTGCCCTCCCCACTAATCCATGGTAATCTCAGGGTGACTGGAAGTCAAAAGTTCCCGGTATGGTGCTGAGACATATTTCTCTTATCTTTTTAAAAACCAATAGCAACTTAGCTTTTCTATGTGCAACCACTAGATCCTAGTGCAGAAATCCTGACATGGTGTCTTGTTTCGATATCATCTGCATCACAAACCTTATCCTTCAGCCGTTACTGCTGTTGCATATCTTCAGTCCTTTAAGATGGTCCTGTCGACATCTGAAAGAAAAACTACTTATGACATGAAAGAATTGGAAGTGATGTCATCAAAAATGTAACTTCCTTTGTTAACACCTATTTGTTTAAATTGCAGTCAAAATATCAATGTGTTCTTAAGTTGCAAAGACACTTTATTTAAATTAAAGAAAGCACTATAGTTGGTCATTCAAACCATGAGGGCTCATGGTGCACAAATGAAAAATCCAATACTGCTCTCTTTATTTAAAATAACTTGAAAGTCCCCTCCCCACATGGGAGTTTGGACTTGTTCCAATACTACATAACGCAAATTCTGAAAAGTATGCTGGTGCTCCATTGAACGGGAGACCATTAGAGCATTACCTGTTTCAGTTCCAAGGTGACTATGGTGTTCAATTAGTCTGGTCTGAATAGGTCTCTTAGTCCATCCTATATAAACCAAATCACAGGAGCACCGAATCAAATAAATGACCCCTGCTGTCATTCTGTTTTCCTCTTAAGTGCGATGACCTTTCTTGTTTTGGAATGGATCCAAATGGGCCCCTGCATCACTGTCTCACACATGGAGCACTGTCCACAAGCGTAATAACTCACTGTGTCTTCCTGCACTCTCTTGTAAAATGGGCAATAATGATTTTACTATAATATCTTTAAGAATCCGTCCTCATGAAAATGCTATCCTTAAATGTTCTCGAAAGACAGGATGAAAGGTTAAGTACATGCCAATGTCGGTGAAGTATACCGGCTACTTTCTGAGTCCTAGCCGAAAACTGTAAGACACAGGTCATATCACTGGGGATCTTCAGTTGCTAAGTCAACAGTAAAGGTCTCTGCATGCACAAGATATGCTTGTACACTTGTTTAATGACTTTGACTGGAAAGCCCCATCTCAAACATCATCGAAATAACAGCTAAGCTTGATGCTTAAATTCCTGTAAATCTTGGCAAATTTGCCATAAACGCAGAAACTAACTGACAAGAAGACTGTTCCTTAAACTCTGTGGATGACAGCTACAGGGGAAACATGGGAGGTAGGTGGTAGAGTTAGTGGGAGTCTGGCAGGTTTGCCATCTTCCTAGAAACATTATCACTGACACTCTCCCTGCCTCTCCTCTGGGAACTCTGACCCCTGCTTTCCCCCTTCTGTAGCATCTCAAGTCACCAAAAGGGCCAGACTCCAAGGAGACCCCCTTTGGGCCTCTCAGTGATTTGACTCGTGTTGTGCCTGGGGTGGGGATGAGCGCTATCTCATCCCTCGCCTCAAACAGCACGTGACCTTGAGCAGCCCCTGCTGGGACCGGTTCTGTTCAATATCTTTGTGAGTGATACTGAGGAAGGGTCAGAAAGAAACGTTTGCCTTTTTGACACTAAGATTTGCAACAGAGTAGACACACCTGAAGGAGTAGAAAGAATGAGAAGCAATCTAAACCTCATAGAGTGGCAGTTGGGATTCAAAGCCAAGAAGTGCAGAGTCAAAAGGAACTGTGTGATGGGGGAAGAAAGAGTGATGTGCATGGACTGGAAAGAGACCTCGGGGTGTTAGTGTCTGAAGTGATAAGGTGGTGGCTAAGGCCAGAGGGATGCTGGGCTGAATAGAGAGAGGCATAACCCACAGGAAAAAGGAGGTGATAACGCCCCATGTACAGGTGTTTGATGAGGCGTCACCTGGAGTACTGGGTTCAGTTCTGGAGACCTCATCTCAAAAAGGACAGAGACAGGATGGAGGCTGTCCAGAGAAAGTCGACCAAAATGGTGTGGGGTCTGCATGGGAAGACTTATGAGATGAGAAGAGAGTGTGGGGAGATAGGATACAGACCTTCAGCTACCTGAAAGGAATCAATGATGTGCAGCAATCAAACCTTTTGTGATGGAAAGGAAGTTGTAGAACTAGGGGTTACAATATGAAGCTCCAAGGAGGTAGGACAGAAGATCAACATTAGGAAATATTTCTTCATAGAAAGGGAAGTGGATGCTTGGAATGGCCTCCCTGAAGAGGTGGTGAAGATGAGAACGGTAATGGAATTCAAAAGGGCATGGGAAAAAAATGGAAGGAAATGAAGAAAAGGGTAAGCTGTGTTATCTGGGGGTATCCTGCATGGGGCAGCAATTACTACAATAGGAGGGTTTTTCCTTCCGGTATTTTAGGTCCACATTTAGCAGAACATTTCACATTTCACAGTTCCTTCCTTTACAGAATTTATCACAGCAAACCCGTCTCAATAACCAGCACTGCACAGGTTACTGCGGCACAGTGAGCTCCCCTTAAAGTTTGGAAACTGGATATCTTCCGAGAAGCTTTTGTGCTTGGAATCCTTTACACTGTAATTCCTTTAAAATTAATTTAGCATTTACAACATTTCTGCTCACATAAACCTGCTCCATTGATCTTTCCATCAGACGAAGAAATGTGGCTATGTCACTAGACTGCCGCAGGCTTTCTGCTTGTACCATTATATCATGGCGTCTCTCTCCCACCCCCCGGAGCATGGGAAGCAGATAAAAAGGAAGGCATTACCAGGACATTGATTCTCCTCTGCAAAAGCACAAAGGAGCCACACTGGAGGACCTCAGGCCCCGGGGAGTGATTCGGCATCCAGGACCCGCTTCTCCCAGTGCTGCAGCCACAAGTCCATCCAACACCCTTCCCCCTCCGTGCTGCACCCACATCCTAAAGCAAGCCCTACATGGCACCCACAATTATTCCGGAGACCCACCGCAACAAAAGTCAAAGCCCGATTTACTAATGCTTTTATCCCACTTTGAGGCTGAAATTCAGAAGCCATTTAGGCAGATAACTGAAATGGCAAAGTGGTGATATTTGAAGCCATATGCGGCTAGATCATAGCCGCATAATGAGTTACAAGGCTAGAATTTAGCTGCATAATTCAAGGGTGGCCCAGGGACAGGTGGGAGGCATTTTGCGATGGGCCAGAGTTAGCCGCATAAGTTACATGGCTATCACTGCTATTCAGAGTTAGCCATAGGGTTGACCTAAATTTAGCCAGATATACTTATGTGGCTAACTTTAAGATAGCCGGGTATATTCAGCAGTGCGGCCATGCCAGAGAATACACCGTTAAGTTAGATGGATAGTTATATCTGGCTAACTTAACTAGCCACTTCGCAGCTGATCAGCCCTTTTGTGTCTATGGGAAAAAAAGCGTAGTAAATCAGGCCTTGAGGTTTTCAGTAAAAATCTGAGTTCTGAGAGCTGCTGTGGGAAGTTTGTTTTTTTAGTAATTCTCCTACTTTAACCATGGTTATTATGTCATGTCCCCAAAAGAGCTGAGACAGGGCATTAAATCCCTCCCCTACCCCCATAGTCACGGCCTAGAAGGAGCCACCCCTGGCTCACAGCTCAGCCTTGTAAGCCTGGATCTCAGATGGTTCATTTCATCAGAAAAGAATAGCAAGATTGCCACCTGGTGGTCAAAGCTGGGATCCAGCAGCAGGAGCCAACAGAACGCCAAATGTTTTTAATGAGAATTTAGTTCAGGGTGAGGCTTTAATAAAGTGCTTGCCATGAAGACATAAGAACATGCCATATTGGGTCAGACCAAGGGTCCATCAAGCCCAGCATCCTGTTTCCAACAGTGGCCAATCCAGGCCATAAGAACCTGGCAAGTACCCCAAAAACTAAGTCTATTCCATGTTACAGTTGCTAGTAATAGCGGTGGTTATTATCTAAGTCAACTTAATTAATAGCAGGTAATGGACTTCTCCTCCAAGAACTTATCCAATCCTTTTTTAAACACAGCTATACTACCTGCACTAACCACATCTTCTGGCAACAAATTCCAGAGTTTAATTGTGCGTTGAGTGAAAAAGAACTTTCTCCGATTAGTTTTAAATGTGCCACATGCTAACTTCATGGAGTGCCCCCTAGTCTTTCTACTATCCGAAAGAGTAAATAACCGATTCACATCTACCCGTTCTAGACCTCTCATGATTTTAAACACCTCTATCATATCCCCCCTCAGCCGTCTCTTCTCCAAGCTGAAAAGTCCTAACCTCTTTAGTCTTTCCTCATAGGGGAGCTGTTCCATTCCCCTTATCATTTTGGTAGCCCTTCTCTGTACCTTCTCCATCGCAATTATATCTTTTTTGAGATGCGGCGACTAGAATTGTACACAGTATTCAAGGTGCGGTCTCACCATAGAGCAATACAGAGGCATTATGACATTTTCCGTTTTATTCACCATTCCCTTTCTAATAATTCCCAACATTCTGTTTGCTTTTTGACTGACGATTTCAATGTGTTATCCACTATAACGCCTAGATCTCTTTCTTGGGTAGTAGCACCTAATATGGAACCTAATATTGTGTAACCATAGCAAGGGTTATTTTTCCCTATATGCATCACTTTGCACTTATCCACATTAAATTTCATCTGCCATTTTGATGCCCAATTTTCCAGCCTCACAAGGTCTTCCTGCAATTTATCACAATCTGCTCTTGATTTTAACTACTCTGAACAGTTTTGTATCATCCGCAAATTTGATTACCTCACTTGTCGTATTTCTTTCCAGATCATTTATAAATATATTGAAAAGTAAGGGTCCCAATACAGATCCCTGAGGCACTCCACTGCCCACTCCCTTTTACTGAGAAAATTGTCCATTTAATCCTACTCTCTGTTTCCTGTCTTTTAGCCAGTTTGTAATCCACGAAAGGACATCGCCACCTATTCCCATGACTTTTTATTTTTCCTAGAAGCCTCTCATGAGGAACTTTATCAAATGCCTTCTGAAAATTCAAGTACACTACATCTACCGGTTCACCTTTATCCACATGTTTATTAACTCCTTCAAAAAAGTGAAGCAGATTTGTGAGGCAAGACTTGCCTTGGGTAAAGCTATGCTGACTTAGTTCCATTAAACAATGTCTTTCTATATGTTCTGTGATTTTGATGTTTAGAACACTTTCCAATATTTTTCCTGGCACTGAAGTCAGGCTAACCGGTCTGTAGTTTCCCGGATTGCCCCTGGAGCCCCTTTTAAATATGGGGGTTACATTAGCTATCCTCCAGTCATCAGGTACAATGGATGATTTTAATGATAGGTTACAAATTTTTACTAATAGGTCTGAAATTTCATTTTGTAGTTCCTTCAGAACTCTGGGGTGTATACCATCCGGTCCAGGTGATTTACTACTCTTAAGTTTGTCAATCAGGTCTACCACAACTTCTAGGTACACTGTGATTTGAAGAAAACAACTCAACAAGGGTTCATTTTCTACTGATAAACAAGGGCTGGAACTGGGGGTGCTGGCTTCCACTTTACCCAGGTGGAAAGCAGGGAATTATTGTAGTGCCTGCTACGAAACTGCATGCCTCTAAGACACGGAACTCTCCAGCGTGGGGGCAAACAACCAGCAGGGGGCTGAACCAGATGAAGCTCAACTCCTGGGGTATCACATGGGACTGGGGCGGAAGCCAGTGGCTGGCTGAGGGTTCTCCTAGCTGGAGGCTAGAGGGAGGAGCTGTCGTTGGGCCCAGTGGACCCAGTATCACCCCTTCCCTGGTGGTTGATTTAAGCTGCCCTGCTAAGTACGACCCTTGGCTGACCTTTAATCCGGTTTCCCCTCCCAGCCAGTCCCATATCAAACACTCTGAGATGGCTCTGGCTGTTCAACGGCAGTAAAGCGAGGCGAGAGCAGAACCATCCTCAGCAGTCAAAACCATCCAACAAGAAAGGGCAATTTAGCCTGCTCCAGAGAGAAGCTGTGACCCCAGGTACTGTACGTAAATCACCGTCTATTTATATCACGCTAGTGCGTTCAGAGCATGTAACAATAGGTTTGGGTTTGCAAGGAGGCGAGCAGGGTGTGATGATATGCGCAGCAAGTGAATGGAGGAGGAAACGGTTACGTACAGCGAGTTGACAGGCCGATTCAGTATGATGAGCTCGGCCGAGCTTACCTTTAGCCCCGGTTTGGTCGCGCATTTTCGACACGCTATTTTTACCCCTTATACAGCAAGAGATAATAGCGTGTCGAAAACACATGGCCAACCCCCCCGAAACTAATAGCACCCACAACATGCAAATGCATGTTGATGGGCCTATTAGCTATTCCCGCGCGATACAGAAAGTAAATGTGCAGCAAAGCTGCACATTTTACTTTCAGAAATTAACGCCTGCCCAAAGGCAGAAGTTAATTTTGGCCGGCACAGGGAAAGTGTACAGAAAAGCAGAAAAACCTGCTTTTCTGTACACCATCCGACTTAATATCATAGTGATATTAAGTCGGAGGTTACAGCAAACGAGAAGTGCAGGATCAAACCCATACAATGCGGGGCCAGCTGTTTCCATAGATTTGGGTCTAAATATAAAATGTTAGAAGAACAATCACAAATGGGAATCAGTGGTAAAGTCAGATTCCAATAGATTTTCGTCTAAACTATAGAAACAGATGTTCAGAAAAGAAATAGCAGTAGGGAAATTTACTGATGGAAACAGTGGCAGTGCGAATGCAGAACAGTTCAGTCGGTTAAAGCCTATACTGGAGGTGGGGGGACAGGAAACACGAGTCCAGGGTATCAAGTGACACATGTCAAGACGGTAGTCTCCTGTACATCAAATATGGATAGATGAATAAATAAATATGAGGTGCAGGACCTAGTGACCACTATCTGTTTGGAGCAGCTGGAGATCTAACTAGGGAAGAAGTGAAGTGACTGACAGCAGTGATTATTGTAGGGGGAGGGGAGGGTGTGTGCCAAGTCTAGGGCCTTGGCAGGCAGGCAGCATGGACTGAAGGATGCTTCAAAGGTTTCCAGTTGCTTCCTGAAAGTTAGAAAGTCTGGAGCAAGTCTGATTAAAGGGGAAAAGGGGGTGTCGGAGGATTAGGACTCACCTGCATACCTGGGAGCTTTTTGAGTTGGCCTCACCCTGAGATCGCTATTGATTAGCAGAGGGGAAGGAATGGAATAATATGATTCAGCTTTCTCTCTTCCACCCCCCACTAATCCGCACGTTCTCTTTCTCCCCCCCCTCCCCTGTCCCCCCCCCCCCCCCCCCCCCCGCAGAGATAACCCCAGCATAATTCCCCTTCCTCTTTGCTCCCACCCCCTATAAGTTACAGCTCCATGACTTATGCACCCTCTCTCTGCCCTTAGCTGAGTGAGTCCAGAATCACAGCTGCAGGCTTTTTGTGTGTCTCGCAGGTCTCTTCTCCAGTTTCTGCCCTCATGCTGCTTGCAGTAGCTGTTCCATACTCACCCTATGTCTCCTGTTCTCTGCAGGCTTACTGAGGAAGCAGGGTGGCTGAGCTGTATAAAGAGAGGCCCTGAGATTTCTAGTGAGATCCTGCAACTGATGCAAGTTCCTTCGGGGTGAAATCCTGAGAGCTCCCAGGTATGCGGAGAAGCCCTTGGCTGCTGTATCCCTAAAGCAAAGGACTTACAGGCCAAGTCTGATCACAGGGAGGTTACCTGGCTTGGCAGAATTCACAAAGTTGCCATTTGCAGTCCATAAACAATGGCATCTGCATGTCATTTTATTTAGATTTTCCTCCATGTGAAAAAAAGTTTGTGTTTCGAATCATCTTTACAGCAGAATTTAGCCAATATCATGTGTGTGTGTTTGTGTGTGTCCAGGTTGGGAAGAGGGAGGGGTCAGGGATCAGTTCAAATTATAAAGCAAGCATTAATCATGGTGTACTTTGGCCGTCCTGGCAGGGTTTTACACAAGACTGGATGTTGCAAACATTGGCAGAGGATCTAAATGCTGACCTTCTCCCCATGGACCTAGTCCAGGCTGCAGTCTGTTCCAAGAATGAAGAAAATGTTTCCTAAAAGACAACAAAGGTGGTTTGATGTCGTAAGCACCCCCCTGTCCTGGAAAAGTCCTGCAAGGCTACTGGAAATGTTAGCATGGGGTGGGGGAGTGGCACTTTATAAAAGGCAGCCAGCTCTGCAGAGGCACCTACTGCTCGGAGACTGAGGCTCCCACCGCAGGTAAGAGAAAATTCCTCTCTCGCCCCCCCCCCCATCTTTCTCCAGAGGTCTGCAGAGATAAATGCATCAGAAGAAAGCAATAACATCCAGATCCCTTTCCGTACAAGGGGAGGAGCGGTGGAGATTCCAGGGGACTCTTCTGTATCCCTGCATCAGAAGAGCAAGTCATTTAAACGGAGGTTTCTGTGTGACACAGCGCAAACGACTGGATTCCATCTATGCTCACTTTTGCTCCTTAGGGCCTGGATCTGTGCGCAGGCATACCAAGCCTGTGTCTTGGGCAGCAAAATTCTGGGGGTGGCAAACAGAACAATCGTTTTACCGCCTCCAGTTCTGTCCGTTCTGCTGCTGCTGTCTGCAACTGTGGGGCAGAAGAGGCCGCCACCCCTTCTATGCATCTTCCCTCCCAATCAGTGGCACAACAATGATCAAACTGGGCCCCTACTAATGACAAAATCAGAGGTGGGGATACAGAGCAACTGCAGGGGGGGGGGAGCCCATGCAGTTTCCATATCGTATGGGAGCCATGCAGGCTGAAGTTGACTAAGCTACTCAGGCGTACCCTGCTTGCTGGGTGTCCCCTTCATTGCTTGGGCCCCACTACCTCCAGCACTGCTGTAGAAAAGCTGCCACTGCCTTCCTCCTTCCCTAAGGTGGCCCTCAATGCCAGAGAGCAGCCGACTTCCATTGCCGCTCACACAGCGAGCAGGGCTGGAAAACTCGCTGGCTTCCTCTTCTGCATGCAGCCCCAGTTTGGGGTCCAAAGCGTGCTGGTGCTACTACAGGCAGGGAGCAGGGATGAAGAGCTGCTGCCTGGTTCCCCTCCTGCTGCTAAGGTGAAGGTAGCTTGGGAATAGATATGGGTCAGCAGGTGAGGGAACTAAAGGAATCAGATCTGAGGTTTCGGGAGAGGTGGGGATCAGATCCGAGTTTCGGGGGTGGGGATGAAATTAGAGGGAGGAGAGAATGGAATCTGTGGTGTGGGGAGGAGTAAAGAGATTAGATGTGAGGTTAGGTGGGGAATGGAATCAGACGTCTGCCAGGGCAGGGGGTATTATGGGATAGGATCTGAGATTGGGGTGGGCATGCAGCACCTAGGGGTGCCAAAATCCATCACTGATTAGAACACAGTCAAAGTAAGAAGCAACTAGCCCATCACGAACTATCTAGATTTCATACTGTGTAGACTATTGGTATTCAAAGTGGAGCATGGGTAAGAGTTCAGGGAGCAGCAGGGCATGTGGCTGAATGGCTGGAGTCTGTCTGCAAGCTTGATCTTCTTCCTTTCCAACAGTGTGCGGCTGGGTCAGGGTACAGGCTGCTGTCGCCTGGCATGGAGGCAGGGAATGTGCCACGACTGCTTACAGCTGCCATGTAACTAGCACAGAGTTGAGCCCCCAGACTCATTAGGCTGGTGATCTCAGAGCAAGAGGACTGCAGAGACTGAAGGTTTATGTGCTGTGCCCTGATTTCTAGCTAGGTCTGACACCAAACTCACTGCATGGAACAGTGAGAGAGTGTCTGGCAGGAACCCACCAGTCATTCCTCAGATTTCAAGTGGGCAGAGAGAGTCTAAAACTAGAAATCAAATTATATTTTTTAATTAGGTTTGCATTGTTTGAGTATTATGTGCTGTTCTTGTCGCCCCCATCAGAAGAAAGATGTCGAGGAAACAGAAAAGACAGAGAGAAGAGCAACCGAAACAATAAAGAGGATGGGAATGGCCCTGCTGTAAGGAAAGGCTAAACAGATTAGGGCTCTCCAGCCTGGAGAAGAGACGGCTGAGAGGGGATATGATAGAGGTCTATAAAATCATAAGTGGGGTGGAAAAGGTAAATAGGAGCAGTCATTTAATTTTTCAATTAGTATTAAGAATAAGCAGAGTTGCTTACCTGTAACAGGTGTTCTCACAGGACAGCAGGATGTTAGTCCTCACATATGGGTGACATCATCAGGATGGAGCCCAATCACGGAACACTTTTGTCAAAGTTTCTAGAATTTTGACTGGTACCTACTGGGCATGCCCAGCATGGCACTAACCCTGCATCCAGCAGGGGTCCCCCTTCAGTCTCGTGTATAGCAAAAAGTACATGCAAAAAATAAAATAACAAATTGCAAGTGAACCCAACTCAGCGGGGTGGCGGGCAGGTTTCATGAGGACTACCATCCTGCTGTCCTGTGAGAACATCTGTTACAGGTAAGCAACTCTGCTTTCTCACAGGACAAGCAAGATGGTAGTCCTCACATATGGGTGAGTAGCAAGCTGAGGATGCCCGAGCAATGCACCAAATGCACCCAAAGATGTGCAACAGGCACAACAACAGGGGTGAATTTGAGTAGGAGGGCATCCTGAAAACCCTGAACGGGTCTCTGGTAGGATGTTGGGTAGTTAAGCTGAGACTAAGTTGCGTAGAACAGACTGGCCAAAAATGGAATCTTGTCTGCCAGCCTTATCTAAGCAATAATGGGCTGCGAAGGTATGGAGAGAGCTCCAGGTTGCAGCCTTACAAATATCAATAAGTGGCACCGACCGAAGGTGAACCACAGAAGTTGCCACGGCCCTAACAGACGGGCTGATACAGTAAAGGCGCGGCCACAGTTACCCCCGTTTCTAACCCGCTGTGTACTCACAATTTGGCCGCTTAAGTCTAACCCGCGATTCATTATCTGTTTTTACCGATCCTTACCGCTTCTTTTACTCGACGCGTATCCCTTTCCGCCCGCGGCATGTATATGTATGTAAATGATCCGATTAGCTATTCCCTCCCATACAGTAACGTGCGCCCCAACTATCTCCTTTTTAACCTGCTATCTTGCCGTGTCTTTTACCTGCTAATTTACCGCCTACCCTTACCCCTGCGTTAGAGGCAGGGGTAAGGGTAGGCGGCAAACTTTCCCCCAGCCCCCGCTCACCTGCCCTGGCAGTGTAGATGGGTGCCGGTCTCCGGGGCAGCCCCAGTCCTCTCTCCCCTCCTCCCGAAGCAAGGCTCAGGGCGAAAAGCGACTCGACATGCTATTTAAGTATTGGGAATAAAGTGTAACAAAAGTTAACTTACTTTTTCTTACAGTCCTCTCTGCCCTTCTCCGGAGGCGCGCACCGCGGCTCCCCTGCCTCCCGGGGGCAGCCGGCGGCGAAAGCGGCCCCTGCTAGCGAAGATGGATGAACGCACGCCCTTTGTGCAATTTGGGCGCTCAAGCCAGCAAAGGCGCATGAACGGGCGTGCGTGACGTCACGCACGCCCATTCATGCGCCTTTGCTGGCTTGAGCACCCGTCAATTTGGGACGGGCGCTCAAGGCACCGAAAGCGTATGAATGAACGCCGTGACATCACGCAGGCCCGTTCATGCACCTTTGCTGGCTTGAGCGCCCAAATTGCACTACGGGCGTGCGTTCATCCATCTTCGCCGGCAGGGGCTGCTTTCGCCGCCGGCTGCCCCAGGAAGGCAGGGGAGCCACGGTGCGTGCCTCCAGAGGAGGGCAGAGAGGACTGTAATAAAAAGTAAGTTAACTTTTGTTAAGGGTAGGCGGCAAACATTCCTCCAGCCCCCGCTCACCTGCCCTGGCCGCGTAGATGGGTGCCGGGGCAGCCCCAGTCCTCTCTCCCCTCCTCCTGAAGCAAGGAGTGGAGAGGCTCAAACGGAGGTTTCATGAGCCGCCCTAAGACCACGTTAAGGTCCCAAGTGGGAGCCGGAGGGCGCAATGGAGGTTTCAGTGGAGCAACCCTCTCATGAAGCGTGTGACTAAGGGCTGTGTCGAAATAGAGACATCTCCTATTCCGTTGTGGAAGGCGGCTACCGCACTGACATGCACTCTTATAGAGGAAGTTTTCAGATCTGATTCTGACAGATGTCAGAGATAGTCCAGAAACTTCGCAGTGGAACAAGTGAAGGGGTCTATGGACATAGACGTGCACCAGACCGTAAACCTTTTCCACTTGGATAGATAAGAGTGTCTCGTGGAAGGCTTTCGTGAAGCTACCAGGACTCGGGATACTGACTCCGAAAGGTTAAGGGGTTGAAGTATTAACCTTTCAACATCCAGGCCGTCAGTGACAAGGCCTGGAGATTGGGGTGGCGCAGGCATCCATTGCTCTGAGTTATCAGAAGCGGATCCTTCCCTAGAGGGATGCGACGTTGAACTGATAGATCCTCAAGAATTGGGAACCAGACTTGGCGTGGCCAATGAGGGGCTATCAGAATCATTAAGCCCTTGTCCCTTCATAACTTCACGAGAGTCTTTGATATGAGTGGAAGGGGGGGTACGCATAGAGGAGACTGCTGGACCACGAGAGGGCGAAAGTGTCCCTCGGCTGTGAGTGGCGGCTGCGAGTGAGCAAGCAGAAGTTCTCTACTTTGCAGTTGTGGAAAGGATGCAAAGAGGTCTATGTGTGGATACCTCCAACTTTGGAAGATTGTGTCCTTTTACCGCAAGATGATAGACCATTCATGCGGATGGAAGGTCCGACTCAATCTGTCTGCCAGAACATTGTCCACGCCCGCCAAGTAGGTCGCTCTGAGGTACATCGAGTGGGAAAGAGCCCACGCCCATATCTGTGCAGCTTCCTGACACAGAAGGTAGGAGTCCGTTCCCCCTTGCTTGTTGATGCACCACATCGCTACCTGGTTGTCGGTTTGATCAGGATGGTCTTGTTTGAGAGGCAATCCTGAAAGACTCTGAGGCACATCTGATCGCTCGAAGTTCCAAGAAATTTATCTGATGTTTGCTTTCCTCTGGAGACCAGGGACCCTGAGTCTGTAGGTCGTTGTCATGAGCACCCCAACCTAGATTGGAGGCATCTGTCATTAGGACAATTTGAGGCTCTGGAACCTGAAAGGGAAGGCCTTGAAGAAGGTTGGAGAGCTGCATCCACCAGGCCAGCAGCAGGTGGAGTTGCCTGGTAACGTGGACATTGCTGGATATTGGATGGTAAGCTTGAGTCCACTGGGATTTTAGAGTCCACAGCATGACTCGCATGGCGAGGCATGTCATTGGAGTGACATGTACAGCGGACGCCATGTGATCCAGCAAAATGAGAAAATGACGAGCTGTCGAATAACGCCGAATCTGGAGGCATTGTGCGAGGGATATGAGAGTACGAGCTCGATCCTGAGGGAGAAATCCTCTCGCCTGCATGGTGTCCAGGTTGGCTTCTATGTAGGATAGGGTTTGAGATGGAACTAGGCTGGACTTGGGGTAGTTGATCAGAAATCCGAGATAGTTAGATAGTTAGACATAAGGAGGCTAATGCACCCATCTGAGTCGGAGCCCTTATCAGCTAATCGTCGAGATAAGGGTAGACATGGACACCCTGACATCTCAGATAGGCTGCTCCCACTATGAGGCACTTGGTGAAGACTCAAAGAGCGGATGAAAGGCCGAACAGCACCCGGTACTGAAAATGCTGGGGGCCGACCAGGAAACAAAGGAATTTGCAGTGGTTCGGAGTGAGCAAGATGTGTGTATACATGTCCTGAAGATCTAGAGAGCAAAGCCAATCTCCTCTTTGTAGAAGAGGCAGTAGAGAACCCTAGGTCACCATCCTGAACTTCTCCCTCTGTAGATATTTGTTTAAGGCGCGCAGGTCCAGTATTGGACGAACGCAGCCTGACATTTTTGGGATGAATAAATACCTGGAATAGAGCCCCTGCCCCTGCTGCGAGAGGGGCACTGGTTCTATTGCCCAGGATTTCAGGAGGGTTGATACCTCCTCTTCCAGAAGAGAGGAGTGGTCAGATGAACCCCACGTTGGCCGAGGTGGGGAGTCTGCTGGTACCGATAGGAAGTTGTGGTAGCCCTGGGTCAGTGCAGCAAGTACCCCACTGGTCTGAAGTGATCATGTGCCAAATGTTGGTGAAATGGCACAGCCGACCGCCGACTGGTACGGACAGTAGAGGAAGTTGGCTTATGCTCTCCAGCAAGGAGTCAAAATCCAGCAGCTGGGCCCGGTTGAGGTGCTGGCTGGGTCTTCTGAGGTTGGGCTTGCCTGGGCTGACCCTTCTGATAAGGTCTGGAAGGACGGCCCCGAGTGGCTTGAAAGATGGTCGCTTAGAGTCCCTTCAGAATGTTCTCTTAGAAGTGAATGGGAAATCAGAGGGTACTGAGGAAAGCTGGCGCAGCGTTTCATGGTGGTCCTTTAGCTGTGCCACTGTTTCCTGATTTTGTCCCCGAAGAGATTATCTCCAGCGCAGGGTAGGTCTGCTAACCGGTCCTGCACCTCTGGTCGTAGGTCTGAGTCCTTCAATCAGGCCCACCTTCTTGCACTAATCCCCACTGCAGACCTTTTTTAGCTAGAGCATTGAGTGGATCTTGGAATTGTTCTGGTAAAGATTCAGAGAAATCTTGGATCTTCTTGAACAGGTCCCTGTTATACTGGGTCATGTAAAACTGGTAGGAAGCAATGCGAGAAATGAGCATTGAGCCATGGAAGACACGCCTACCAAAAGCACCCAGGGACCTCTGTTCTTTCCCTGAAGGTATGGAGGAATGAGGCTTAGAACGTCATGCCTTCTTCTGGGCTGACTCCACAACCACAGAATGGTGAGCCAGCTGTGTTCTTTGAAAACCAGGGGCTGTCTGGTCAAGGTAGGTGGCATCTGTCTTTCGGTTGACAGGTGGTACCGAGCCTGGGTGCTCCCAATTCTTTTTCAGCAGGTCAATTAGGATTTCATGAATAGGAATAGACATGATTTCCTTTGGGGCATCCAGAATTTTGTGCCTCGAGTCCTCTTCTATCTGAAGCTGAAATTGAATCGTTTCAGACATTTCCTTTATGAAATTAATAAAGGAAAGATCCTCTGGAGGAGAGCGTCATCTTTCCTCAGGGGGAGAGGGCTCTGAAGGCAAATCATTAGAATCCTGGGAAGAGTGATCACCAGAGGGAAGAAATGGTGTTAGTCCTGAAGGATCAGGCCTAGGCATCGATGGTAACGGAGGAGGCACAGACGGTATCGACGGCAGCACCGACTGTGGCACCGAAGGCATCGATGGTATCACCGATGGAGGACGATGCGGTACCGATGGCAATAAAGGTACCGATGGAACCAGTGACATCGGGTGAGTTGGTGGCAAGATTCCAGACGGCGGTATGTGTATCGGTGTTTCTTCATCTTCCGACGACAAGAGTATTGGCGTGGATGGCGGTGGAGGCACCGGTACTCTCGGTTCCACCAGTGGAAGAGCACCGATCAGCACATCCAGTCTACTTAGGAGCGGTGCAAGCACTGTGGGTATCGGGTCGGTGACTGGGCTTGCATCGGTGTTGGTGCCGATGGAGGTTGGAATCCCTGAAGTGTCTTACCGATCAACCGATCCAATTCCTCGTGGAAGCCTGGGGCATGTAATCCCCAGCTCCGGAGTGGAAGGCAACAGAGGTGTAGCCAGAGGGTCCACCGGTAAAAGTGGAGTCGTGGCTCCCTGCACCGATGAAAGTGGGGAACGCCTTGGTGATCTGGTCGCAGAGAAGGATGGGGCCTTCTCTGGACAGGATTCTTTGTCGGTGGCTCTGTCGACGCCGATGCCTTGCCTGGATCAGCAGATTGAGTCTTCCGATGACGGTGTTGACACTTTTCACAATGTTCTCCTCGATCCTTCTCCTGAGGCGATGAGGAAGAAGTCGAAACCTTTGGAGTAGTCGATGCCGGTCAGGCAACACCGGTGTCCTGCTGCTGGCGAGAGGTCGATGGCACCGGCTCAGACGAAGTCGGTCGATGGAATCTGGGGCTTTGAATGAAAAAGAAACTCCATAGAAACATAGAAATGACGGCAGAAGAAGACCAAACGGCCCATCCAGTCTGCCCAGCAAGCTATGCACTTTTTTTTTTCCTCTTACTTGTTACGCTTGGCTCTTAGTACCTTTTAGTTTTAATTCCCTTCCACCCCACCATTAATGTAGAGAGCAGTGTTGGAAGTGCATCTAATTGAATATGTAGCTTAGTTAGGGGTAGTAACCGCCTCAATAAGCAAGCTACACCCATGCTTTTGTTTACTCGACTATGTAATTTAGTCTTGTTGGTTGTTGTCTATATATATAGATACTCTTTTCTACATTGCCCCTGCCATTGAAGCAGAGAGCTATGCTGGCTATGCGTTGAAGGTGAAGTAACAGACTTTCTCCCCTGCCGCTGAAGCAGAGAGCTATGCTGGCTATGCGTTGAAAGTGAAGTAACAAACTTTCTCCCCCTGCCGTTGAAACAGAGAGCTTCAACGGCAGGGGAGAAAGTCTGCCGTTGAAGCAGAGAGCTATGCGTTGAAAGTGAAGTATCAGACTTTCTCCCCTGCCGTTGAAGCAGAGAGCTATGCATTGAAAGTGAAATATCAGACTTTCTCCCCTGCTGTTGAAGCAGAGAGCTATGCTGGATATGCATTGAAAGTGAAGTATCAGTATCAGACTTTCTCCCCTGCCGTTGAAGCAGAGAGCTATGCTGGATATGCGTTGAAAGTGAAGTATCAGTATCAGACTTTCTCCCCTGCCGTTGAAGCAGAGAGCTATGCTGGATATGCGTTGAAAGTGAAGTATCAGACTTTCTCCCCTGCCATTGAAGCAGAGAGCTATGCTGGCTATGCATTGAAACTGAAGTATCAGACTTTCTCCCCTGCCGTTGAAGCAGAGAGCTATGCTGGCTATGCATTGAAAGTGAAGTATCAGACTTTCTCCCCTGCCATTGAAGCAGAGAGCTATGCTAGCTATGCGTTGAAAGTGAAGTAACAGACTTTCTCCCCTGCCGTTGAGCAGAGAGCTTCAACGGCAGGGGAGAAAGTCTTCCGTTGAAACAGAGAGCTATGCTGGATCTGTGTTGAAAGTGAAGTATCAGACTTTCTCCCCTGCCGTTGAAGCAGAGAGCTATGCTGGCTATGCGTTGAAAGTGAAGTAACAGACTTTCTCCCCTGCCGTTGAAGCAGAGAGCTATGCTGGTTATGCGTTGAAAGTGAAGTATCAGACTTTCTCCCCTGCCAATTGAAGCAGAGAGCTATCCTGGCTAGATATGCATTGAAAGTCAAGTATCAGGCTTATTTGGTTTGGGGGTAGTATCCGCCATAACAAGCAAGCTACACCCCGCTTTTTTGTGAATGCAAATCCTTCTTTTTTTTTTTCCACATTTCCTCTTACCCGTTGAAGCTTAGAGCAATGTTGGAGTCGCATTAAACCGTGTGTATGTATATTGAATAAAGGTATTATCTCCAGGTAGTAGCCTTCATTCCCGCGAGCCACCCCCTCTTTCATTCACATCCTCTAGACTTGATGGATCCACAGTGTTTATCCCACGCCCCCCCTTTGAAGTCCTTCACAGTTCTGGTCTTCACCACTTCCTCCGGAAGGGCATTCCAGGCATCCACCACCCTCTCCGTGAAGAAATACTTCCTGACATTGGTTCTGAGTCTTCCTCCCTGGAGCTTCAGCTTGTGACCCTGGTTCTGCTGATTTTTTTTTTGATGGGAAAAGGTTTGTCGTTGTCTTTGGATCGTTAAAACCCTTTCAAGTATCTGAAAGTTTGAATCATATCACCCCTGCTCCTCCTTTCTTCCAGGGTGTATATATTTAGATTCTTCAATCTCTCCTCATAAGTCATTCGATGAAGACCCTCCACCTTTCTGGTCGCCCTTCTCTGTACCGCTTCCATCTTGTCTCTGTCTCTTTGTAGATACGGTCTCCAGAACTGAACACAGTACTCCAGATGAAGCCTCACCAAGGACCTGTACAAGGGGCTAATCACTTCCCTTTTCTTACTCGATATTCCTCTCTCTATGCAGCCCAGCATTCTTCTGGCTTTTGTTATCGCCTTGTCACATTGTTTCGCCGACTTCATATCATTAGACACTATCACCCCAAGGTCTCTCTCCTGCTCCGTGCACATCAGCCTTCCCCCCCCCCCCCATTGAATACAGTCCATTCGGATTTCCACTCCCCATATGCAAGACTTTGCACTTCTTGGCATTGAATCTCAGCTGCCATATCTTCGACCACTCTTCCAGCTTCCTTAAATCCCGTCTCATTCTCTCCATTCCTTCTGGCGTGTCCACTCTGTTGCAGATCTTAGTGTCATCCGCAAATAGACAAACCTTACCTTCTATCCCGTCCGCAATGTCGCTCACAAAGATATTGAACAGGACCGGTCCCAACACAGATCCTTGCGGTACACCGCTTAAAAACCCGCTCTCTCTTCAGAGAGAGTTCCATTTACCATCACACATTGTCTTCTGTCCGTCAACCAGTTTGCAATCCAGGCCACCACCTCGGCACTCACTCCTAAGCTTCTCATTTTATTCACCAGTCTCCTGTGCAGAACCGTATCAAAAGCTTTGCTGAAATCCAAGTGATGACATCAAGCGCTCTTCCTTGATCCAATTCCTTGGTTACCCAGTCAAAAAGTCAAATAGATTTGTCCTGACAGGATCTTCCCTGGTGAATCCATGCTGCCTCTGGTCCAGCAATTCTCCGGACTGTAGATAGTTCACTATTCTCTCTTTCAACAGTGACTCCATTACTTTTCCCACCACCGAAGTGGAGGCTAACCAGTCTGTAGTTACCAGCCTCTTCTCTGTTCCCACTCTGAAGTTAGACTGTTGTATTTCCCAACCGTCCTAGCTCATCCCTTAATTATAGGCAGATGCCACTTTCACAAAAAAAAAAAAACAAAAACAAAAAACATCAACAAAAACTTTATTGAGAATTCGATCAGACCCCGGTAGCCCACTACCAGACACATAGTGAATTCACTAATACATTAAAGGAAGTTAGACACATTCCTACTGCCCATAGCAACCTAAACTTAACTAGGAACTGATCAAAATTGAGATGAAGGCAGCAGTCCAGCAGCAAGAGGGGGGCTTCCCAGTCTTTGCATCGAGTGTCACATGTATGATTTTTTACCCACCGGTGAGAAGTTGTACATGTGCATGCGATGCAAAGAGCTCCTGGCTCTCAGAGAACGAGTCCGATCTCTGGAGGCTAGAGTGGCAGACCTGGACGAGCTGAGGCCAGACAGAGAGGTATATAGATGAGACCTTCAGGGACATAGTAGTCAAGTCCCAACTTCAGACTGGCAGCCCTGGTGCTGCCTTGGAGGAAGAAGGTTCTCATGATGGGAGAGCACCAACCAGGTTGTAGCAGGAAAGGATCCTGTAGCAAGGACCTGCTCTCTAGGTGATGCATTGTCCTTTCGCACTGAGGATATCTCCCCAAGGCCTACTGCCCAGGAGGGAAGGGTTAGGTCGGCCGTCATAGTTGGTGATTCGATTATTAGGAAATGTAGATAGCTGGGTGGCTGGTGGGCCATGAGGATCGCCTGGTAACATGCCTACCTGGTGCGAAGGTGGCGGACCTCACGCGTCACCTAGATAGGATTTTAGACAGTGCTGGGGAGGAGCCGGCTGTCGTGGTACATGTGGGCACCAACGACAATAGGAAAATGTGGGAGGGAGGTTCTGGAAGCCAAATTTAGGTTCTTAGGTAGAAAGATTAAATCCAGAACCTCCAGGGTAGCATTCTCTGAAATGCTCCCTGTTCACGTGCAGGTCACCAGAGGCAGGCAGAGCTCCGGAGTCTCAATGCATGGATGAGACGATGGTGTGCAAGGAAGAGGGATTCAGTTTTGTTAGGAACTGGGGAACCTTTTGGGGAAGGGTGGAGTCTCTTCCGAAGGGATGGGCTCCACCTTAACCAGGGGTGGATCCAGACTGCTGGTGCTAACCTTTAAAAAGGAGATAGAGCAGCTTTTAAACTAGACAAAGGGGACAGCCGACAGTCGCTCAGCAGCGCATGGTTCGGAGAGAGGTATCTTTAAAGGATACTAATGATGCATTAGAATTAGGGCATCCCGACAGTGAGGTTCCAATAATTAGAAAAGCAGTCCAAGTGCCTGTAACTAAAAACTCACCTGAGCTAAAAAAATTCTAACTTATCCCTATCATTAAAAAGCAGAATGAAAATACAAACAAAAAACAAACTTTGAAATGTTTGTATGCTAATGCCAGAAGTCTAAGAAGTAAGATGGGAGAATTAGAATGTATAGCAGTAAATGATGACATAGACTTAATTGGCATCTCAGAGACATGGTGGAAAGAGGATAACCAATGGGACAGTGCTATACCGGGGTACAAATTATATCGCAATGACAGAGAGGAAACACTCGGGAGGAGGTGTGGCACTTTATGTCCGGGATGGCATAGAGTCCAACAGGATAAACATCCTGCATAGACTAAATACAAAATTGAATCTTTATGGGTAGAAATCCCTTGTGTGTCAGGGAAGACTATAGTGATAGGGTATACTACCGTCCACCTGGTCAAGATGGGGAGATGGACAGTGAAATGCTAAGAGAAATTAGGGAAGCTAACCAAATTGGTAGTGCAGTAATAAGATGGAGACTTCAATTACCCCAATATAGACTGGGTAAATGTATCATCGGGTCACGCTAGAGAGATAATGTTCCTGGATGGAATAAATGATAGCTTTATGGAGCAATTGGTTCAGGAACCGACGAGAGAGGGAGCAATTTTAGATCTAATTCTCAGTGGAGCACAGGACTTGGTGAGAGAGGTAACGGTGGTGGGGCCGCTTGGCAATAGTGATCATAATATGATCAAATTTGATTTAATGACTGGAAAAGGAACAGTGTGCAAATCCAAGGCTCTCATGCTAAACTTTCAAAAGGGAAACTTTGATAAAATGAGAAAAATTGTTAGAAAAAAACTGAAAGGAGCAGCTACAAAAGTAAAAAATGTCCAAGAGACGTAGTCATTGTTAAAAAATACCATTCTAGAAGCACAGTCCAGATGTATTCCACACATTAAGAAAGGTGGAAAGAAGGCAAAACAATTACCGGCATGGTTAAAAGGGGAGGTGAAAGAAGCTATTTTAGCCAAAAGATCTTCATTCAAAAATTGGAAGAAGGATCCAACAGAAGAAAATAGGATAAAGCATAAACATTGGCAAGTTAAATGTAAGACATTGATAAGACAGGCTAATGAGAGAATTTGAAAAGAAGTTGGCTGTAGAGGCAAAAACTCACAGTCAAAACTTTTTAAAATATATCCGAAGCAGAAAGCCTGTGAGGGAGTCAGTTGGACCGTTAGATGATCGAGGGGTTAAAGGGGCACTTAGAGAAGATAAGGCCATCGCGGAAAGATTAAATGATTTCTTTGCTTCGGTGTTTACTGAAGAGGATGTTGGGGAGGTACCCGTAATGGAGAAGGTTTTCATGGGTAATGATTCAGATGGACTGAATCAAATCACGGTGAACCTAGAAGATGTGGTAGGTCTGATTGACAAACTGAAGAGTAGTAAATCACCTGGACCGGATGGTATACACCCCAGAGTTCTGAAGGAACTAAAAAATGAAATTTCAGACCTATTAGTAAAAATTTGTAACTTATCATTAAAATCATCCATTGTACCTGAAGACTGGAGGATAGCAAATGTAACCCCAATATTTAAAAAGGGCTCCAGGGGCGATCCGGGAAACTACAGACCGGTTAGCCTGACTTCAGTGCCAGGAAAAATAGTGGAAAGTGTTCTAAACATCAAAATCACAGAACATATAGAAAGACATGGTTTAATGGAACAAAGTCAGCATGGCTTTACCCAGGGCAAGTCTTGCCTCACAAATCTGCTTCACTTTTTTGAAGGAGTTAATAAACATGTGGATAAAGGTGAACCGGTAGATATAGTGTACTTGGATTTTCAGAAGGCGTTTGACAAAGTTCCTCATGAGAGGCTTCTAGGAAAAGTAAAAAGTCATGGGAATAGGTGGCGATGTCCTTTCATGGATTGCAAACTGGCTAAAAGACAGGAAACAGAGAGTAGGATTAAATGGGCAATTTTCTCAGTGGAAGGGAGTGGACAGTGGAGTGCCTCAGGGATCTGTATTGGGACCCTTACTTTTCAATATATTTATAAATGATCTGGAAAGAAATACGACGAGTGAGATAATCAAATTTGCAGATGACACAAAATTGTTCAGAGTAGTTAAATCACAAGCAGATTGTGATAAATTGCAGGAAGACCTTGTGAGACTGGAAAATTGGGCATCCAAATGGCAGATGAAATTTAATGTGGATACGTGCAAGGTGATGCATATAGGAAAAATAACCCATGCTATAATTACACAATGTTGGGTTCCATATTAGGTGCTACAACCCAAGAAAGAGATCTAGGGGTCATAGTGGATAACACATTGAAATCGTCGGTACAGTGTGCTGCGGCAGTCAAAAAAGCAAACAGAATGTTGGGAATTATTAGAAAGGGAATGGTAAATAAAACGGAAAATGTCATAATGCCTCTGTATCGCTCCATGGTGAATACTGTGTACAATTCTGGTCGCCGCATCTCAAAAAAGATATAATTGCGATGGAGAAGGTACAGAGAAGGGCTACCAAAATGATAAGGGGAATGGAACAACTCCCCTATGAGGAAAGACTAAAGAAGTTAGGACTTTTCAGCTTGGAGAAGAGACGACTGAGGGGGGATATGATAGCGGTGTTTAAAATCATAAGAGGTCTAGAACGGGTAGATGTGAATCGGTTATTTACTCTTTCGGATAGTAGAAAGACTAGGGGGCACTCCATGAAGTTAGCATGGGGCACATTTAAAACTAATCGGAGAAAGTTCTTTTTTAGTCAACGCACAATTAAACTCTGGAATTTGTTGCCAGAGGATGTGGTTAGTGCAGTTAGTATAGCTGTGTTTAAAAAAGGATTGGATAAGTTTTTGGAGGAGAAGTCCATTACCTGCTATTAAGTTCACTTAGAGAATAGCCACTGCCATTAGCAATGGTTACATGGAATAGACTTAGTTTTTGGATACTTGCCAGGTTCTTATGGCCTGGATTGGCCACTGTTGGAAACAGGATGCTGGGCTTGATGGACCCTTGGTCTGACCCAGTATGGCATTTTCTTATGTTCTTATGTTCTTGTGAAGCGGGACCACCACCGCTCTTCTCCAATCACTCGGCACCACTCCCGTTTCTAGGGATCTATTGAACAGGTCACATGTGGACCTGCCAGCACATCTCTGAGCTCCCTCAGTATCCTGGGATGAACCTCATCAGGTCCCATGGCTTTGTCCACTTTCAGATTCCTCAGCTCTTCCCATACACTTTCTACTGTAAATGGATTTTCATCTACTCCACTCCCCTCCAGTTTCTTGTTAAGTAGAGATGGTCCTTCTCCAGGGTCTTCTTTAGTGAACACAGAACTGAAGTATTCGTTTAATATTTCTGCCATTTCTTCGTCACTCTCCACACATTGATCCTTTCTACCTTTCAATTTCACTATACCACTTTGAACTTTTCTCTTTTCGTTGATGTATCTGAAAAATGTTTTGTCACCATTCTTTATCTCCTTGGCAATCCTCTCTTCCGCTTGACTTTTTGCCATCTTGATTAATTTCTTCGTCACCCTCAGTTCAATCAAATATTCTTCTTTGTGGTCCTCCCTTTGGGTTGTTTTATATTTCTTGAATGCTGTTCTTTTGGCCTTTATTTTGTCAGCCACCTCCTTTGAGAACCAGATAGGTTTTATTTTTCTTTTGCTTTTCTTTACTTTTCTAACATATAGAGTAGTTGCCTTGGTAATTGCTCCTTTTAGATTGGTCCACTGCTGATCCACATCTCTTTCGTTCTCCCAGCCTTTTAGTTCTTCCTCCAGGTACTTCCCCATTTCCTCAAAGTCCATGTTTGTGAACTGCAAAACTTGGGTCTTTGTGTTTCTTTTCTGTATCCTTTTTGTGATATTAAACCATACCATTTGATGATCACTGGTGCTGAGGTGGGTGCCCACCTGGATGGCGCCCACTGGTGCTGAGGTGGGCGCCCATCTTTTCTAAGCGGGCCTTACGGCCCTTCGGCGTCATTTGGGCACATTTGGTGCAAGTTAGGGTGTCATGGTCGGACCCCAAGCACAATACACAAACTCTATGTGGGTCTGTGATGGACATTGTCCGAGGACAATCAGGGAACCGACGAAAACCCGACGCCATGGCTTCGACAAAAATTTAGCCGCGGTGCAGTCAATGGCCAGTAGGCCCCGAAGGGAAAACTCGACAGGAATCGACCGCAAACGAGGGTAAAGCCTTACCTTTCGACACAGAGTACGGATATCGATAGGGGGACCCCTATGGGGTAGAATGTTTGAAAATTTTGAAAGAAGTTCCGTGAGGAAAATTCCTGTCAGGAATCTCTATAGAGCACCTTAACCCGTGTGGCTACTGCTGCGTGGAAAAAAAAGAGACTGAAGGGGGACCCCTGCTGGATGCAGGGTTAGTGCCATGCTGGGCATGCCCAGTAGGTGCCAGTCAAAGTTCTAGAAACTTTGACAAAAGTGTTCCGTGATTGGGCTCCATCCTGATGATGTCACCCATATGTGAGGACTACCATCCTGCTTGTCCTGTGAGAAAGGGACACTCCTTGGCACTAACAGGTAGCAGATTTCAAACACATTTTTTAAACTATTCTTTCCATCAATGAACAATTAAGGTATGGAATTTGTTGCCAGAGAATGTGGTCAAGGCTCTGCTAATACAGCTGAGTTTGAACTGGGTTTGGGCAAGCTCCTGGAGGACAGGTTCATAAATGATTATTAGCAGGATGGACATGGGCCTCCACCTCTTACAAGAGGGAATGGACTTTCCTATTAGGATCTGCCAGGTTCATCCAAATGGCCCAGATTGGCCACTCTTGGTCTCATACCTGGGAGCTTCTGAGTTGTCCTCACCCTGAGATTGTGGTTCATTTGCCAGGAGGGTGGAGCAAGGAATAACACACATCAACTTTCTCTGTTCTAACACCTCTCTCTCTCCCCCGCCAGCACTCGCACATTTGTCCCCTCCAGCATTCTTCCCCTATCCTCCTTCCCTGCCTCTGGCAGGCTCTTCACTCCCAGCCCCCTGCAAGACACAGCTCCCTGACTTGAGCACCTTTGCTCTGCCCTCCTCTGAGTTGCAGGTTCTGGAATCACAAAGAGGTGAGCACTTTTTTCTGCAGCCCCTTTCCCATTTCTCCCCACATGCTGCCTGCAGTGTGTGCTCCAGGCTGACCCCCTCCTCTCTTGCTCCCTGCAGGCTTCCTAAATGGGGTGTCCTCAGAGCAGTTCCCTGGAGAACTGGCAATTGATGCAAATTCCAGAGAGTTCCCAGGCATATAGCCTAGGCAAACAAGAACATTAGGCTCTCTCCCACCATAAATACATTCTTAAACCCCCACATACGTGTGAGCACCAGTACATTCACTTCTACATCAATTATATCACATTTATGCTAACATTCAGGCTGATGCAATAGCGTGCGGTCAAGCTACTGCACAAGTTAACCCTCGGTTGGATGCGCATTTTGGACGTGCGTTCATAATCCCTTATGCAATAAGGGGATTAGCGTATCCAAAACATGCACACAAACTAGTGCATAGCTAGTAGTGCTCATCACATGTAAATGCCATGTTGATGAGGCTATTAGTTAGTACCCCCAATGTGCCCCGGAGCTGGCATTAAGTCTTGAGGAGCCCCAAAAGTTGAACAGAAGCAGAAAATACTGCTTTTCTGTGGTTCATAAGAACATAAGAAATGCCATACTGGGTCAGATCAAGGGTCCATCAAGCCCAGTATCCTGTTTCCAACAGTGGCCAATCCAAGTCACAAGTACCTGGCAAGTACCCAAACATTAAATAGATCACAAGCTACTATTGCTTATTAATTACCGACATGGCAGTTTATGGATTTATCCTCTAGGAACTTATCCAAACCTTTTTTAAACCCAGTTACACTAGCTGTTGTAACCACATCCTCTGGCAATGAATTCCAGAGCTTAACTATGCATTGAGTGAAAAATAATTTTCTCCGATTAGTTTTAAATGAGCTACTTGCTAACTTCATGGAGTGTCCCCCGATTTACATTAACTTGTTCAAGTCCTTTCATGATTTTGTAGACTTCTATCATATCCCCCCTCAGTCGTCTCTTCTCCAAACTGAACAGCCCTAACTTCTTTAGCCTTTCCTCATAGGGTAGCTGTTCCATCCCCTTTATCATTTTGGTCACCCTTCTCTGTACTTTCTCCAGTGCAACTATATCTTTTTTGAGATGCGGTGACCAGAACTGTACACAGTATTCAAGGTGCGGTCTCACCGTGGAGCAATACAGAGGCATTATGACATCCTCCATTTTATTCGCCATTCCCTTCCTAATAATTCCTAACATTCTGTTTGCTTTTTTGATCGCCACAGCACACTGGGCCGACGATTTAAAATTGTGGCAATATTAATTTGGAGGAACCACAGAAAGCAGCAATGTGAAAAAAAAAAGGTCTTGCCAGCGTTCAGCACTGCCACGTCTCCTGGGTGCCCAATGCTAAGGACATGCTAGGGACGTACAACTTATCCCTAGCGCATCCTTTTTAATGTGGCGGCTCATTTTCCTATTGCATCGAGCACCCCGGAGAGGCGATTGTGTGTGCGTTTAAAAAAAAAGTGTGTCCAGTTTGGATGCACATTTTTAGCGCGTCAGTATTGCATCTGCCCAAATATCACATGCCCCCCCCAAAAAAAATCCTGTCCCTGCCCTCTCTTTCCCCCCTTCTCCCCCAGCATAAATACATCACTTTACTATGCTACCTTCCTCATCCTACCACACTCCCGGCAAAACCACATCATCTCCATCATCCTCCCACCCACCCTGGCATACTCACTTTCATCATCCCCTCATCCCTCATATTCATGGAGCAACAATTCTTACCTGCTACTACTGTATTTCCTCTGCAATCAGAACTGTATGAAGTTGGTGGGACTCATGAGACTACAAGGCCCCACTCGGTTCTGATTGCAGAGGAACGGCGGCAGCAGCAGTAGCAGGTAAGAAGCTCGGCTTGCAGTCTTCTCCTGCCAGCTGGAGGTCAGAAGGAATGGGCAGGGAGAATAGGCAGAAAGTCTTCTGTGGTCAGCAGCTGATTCACTGGGGTAAAAATCCACTGGTATGCTGGTTGGGATCTTCTGAATTACAAAAATTAAGCAGGTGAAATTGCACATTACTCTCAATATAAAACTGCATTCATTCATATAACCAATGAAAGATATACGCAAAAATTTACAGAAATGTAAAACATGTACAAATTTTATTACAGCAACTTCATAGACAAATAGAACAACACATGTACATAAATAACTAAAGGGCAAAGATACAACCTCACAATAAGGGAATACCCTACTGCACGATAATTTCTCATCTATATATAATCATTCAATGAGCACAATAAAAATCCAACAACCAAATTCCCATTCATACCTCATTCATGTCATTAAAATTCGAGACATATGGACTATATCTCAATATCTAAAATACTGCCCACATTTCTTTTATCTATCTATTATCTATTAATGCATCAAAAGTCCTTCTTAAAGATGATACATCTATTGAAAATACTTTACATTAAAGGTTCATATAATTCATTCACAAGACCTTCGGAATCTGAAGAATGCCTTCCAAATGTATCGAAAACAATCTTGTCCTGTCACAAAGAATCTTCCCCTATTAAAGGTTCATATAATTCATTTGCAAGACTTCCCGAATCTGAAAAATGCCTTCCAAATATATTGAAAAATAATCTTGTGCCGTCACAGAGAGTCTTCCCTTACAAGGGACCCTCATTTCACCCAACCGGGCTTCCTCAGGGGGATAAATATCCTACAATAGGCAAAATTAACAAGTCACCATTATACACAGAAAATAAGACTCACTGCCCCATTCTAATCATATTGAAAATTAAAATATTACCACAGAAAATCTTTTAAATCTGCATTATGAAGCCAAATGGCATTACATCAATAATACCCGATTTAACGGTTTCCTCTTCACATCACTCCTATGAAGCTACTGAAACACAGAAACAAAAAATTAGATTTTAAATGTTTTACATGCAAATATCTTGTGCATATTTATTGGGGATATCCTGAAAACCAGACCTATTTTTGGCACTCCAGGACCAGAGTTGCCTACCGCAGATCTTAACACACTAACATACTGTTGCGTTCCCCCTTGCTGCTGCGCTACAGGAGGTCTCTTACCTTCCTCCAGAGGCCGCTCTGAAGCCAGGGCCTCGCCTGTGTTCCATCCGGGACTTGCTCCAGGGCCTGAGAGGCCTAGCTGTTCCTGTGGCGTCGTGCCTGTGTTTGGACTTCCTGCTTTCAGCCACGCCCGTTTCTCTAGGGGCTGGCCCGCAGCTCTCTTCCCCAGTTATAGGGCCAGCAAGGGGCGGTCCTGTCTAACTCCTCCCAGGGAGTTGCCTACAACCTCCAGTATATAAGGACTTGCTTGTTAGTTCCTGTTTGCCTTCGGATTGGGTTACACAGTTGTCTGTGGCCGCTCCCGATCCAGGTCCTCCGTGGTCTGCCGTGTCTAGATGGTACCTTGTCTCGATGTCTGTTTCAGCCCTTGCCCTGATGTCTTCGTGTCTCTGCCTTGACCTACGTCCTCGTCTGGTTCCTGAGCCTTCTGTCCTGTTGGGCCCTGGAGTGGCCAACAGGAGGGATTCGTCCCACGGGCTCTTGAGCTTCTGCCAGCTGAAGGGGCTTCGGATGTTAGTATCCCAGCATCGGAGTTCCTGCCCGCCTGGATCTTTCCTATGTCTCGCTTCAGCCCTTGCCCTGATGTCTCCAACGTCTTGCTTTAGCCTGTCTTGGATGTCTGCTTCAGCCCCCGTCTGATGTCTTCTGTAAAGGACTCTGTCTGCCCTCGCCTCTGTCCGGCCTGCTGCCCATTGCCATTCCCAGCGGCAGGTCCGAAAGGGCCGGGAACAGTCGGAGGACCGTTCATTAGTCAACTTCCCCGTGTTGGCTACCATGGGCATGCAGGTCCGGCTGAGGGTCAGACTCCCTGCTTCTGTTCCTGCCTGCCTGGCTCACCATGCCTGCTCAGCTCACCTCCCACGGTGTGGCTTGGGGCTCCTCCTTGAGTCCTGCCGTGGCCCAAGGGCTCACCACCCACTTACGACGACCGCGCTCGTAACACATACTACCAATTGATATGAGTAAGGAGTTAAGAACAGGGGTTCCCAAACTCGGTCCCTATAAATGAGAAAGAAAGTGTGAGAAGAGGTACTAGAACCCTGGTTCCCAGCCTGTTGCTGTAACTTGGGATCCTTAAATTTGGTCCTTGAGGGCCACAACTCAATCAGGGTTTTCAGGATTGCCAGTATGAATATGCAAGAGATCTCTCTGCATACAATGGAGGTAGTGCATTCAAATAGATCTCAAGCATATTCATGGAGGCAATCCTTAAAATCCAACTTGATTACGGCCCTCAAGGATCCCAGGTTCTAATACCTCTGCTCACACTTTCTTTCTCATTGCCACAGGTACGAAACTAGATTGTGAGCTCACTTGGGCAGGAACTTACCACACCTGAATACTTATCACCATTGTATAGCACTGTGTACATATATGAGCAGATTTATCAATTGGCAGAATAGGCAAATGTGTGGCTGGAGAAAGTACAGAGAAGGGCAACCAAAATAATAAAGGGAATGGAAAGGCTCCCCTATGATGAAAGGCAAAGAGGTTAGGGCTGTTCAGCATGGAGAAGAGAAGACTGAGGGGGGATATGATAGAGGTATTTAAAATCATGAGTGGTCTAGAACGGATAACTGTGAATCGGTTATTTACTCTTTCAGATAATAGAAGGACTAGGGGGCACTCCATGAAGTTAGCAAGTAGCACATTTAAAATTAATCGGAGAAAATTCTTTTTCACTCATCGCACACTTAAGCTCTGGAATTTGTTGCCAGGGGATGTGGTTAGTGCAGTAGTGTAGCTGGGTTTAAAAAAGGTTCGGATAAGTTCTCGGAGGAGAAGTCCGTTAACTGCTATTAATCAAGTTGACTTAGGGAATCATCAGTAGCATGGGATCTACTTAGTGTTTGGGTACTTGCCAAGTTCTTGTAGCCTGGATTGGCCATTGCTGGAAACAGGATGCTGGGCTTGATGGACTCTTGGTCTGACCCAGTATGGCAACTTCTTATGTTCTTATGTGTCACTTGTTTTACATCATCAGCTATGGTCCAGCACCACTACCACTGTTTTTCCTTCTCATTTTCTAGCTTCACATAGGAAAGTTGTGGGGAGGGGGCCGTAGACTGTCAACATAGAACTAGATGCAGATAAAGACCATGTGGTTCATCCAGTCTAGCCGGCCACATCTCCTGCTCATCTTTATAGTCCCTTCCTCTTCCTCAGAGATTCTCCAAGCTTGTCCCATGTTCTCTTGAACTTAGATATTTTCCTTGTCTCCACCACTTCCACTGGGAGGCTATTCCACACATCCACCATCCTCTCTGTAAAGAAATATTTCCTAAGATTACACCTGAGTCTACCCCCCTTTCACCCTCATCCCTAGAGTGTCCTTTCCTGTTAAGCAGCCAGAGGTATAAATCCACTGCTGGGTACACCCAGTAGTTTTATATAATGATTATTATATTTTTCTGTATCTCACTAATAGTTTGAATTGATTATAACTCCAATGCCTTTATTTTGTGTATAAATAAAGAAAGTTAAACAATCCCCCCCCCCCCCCCAAAGGGTCTTGGTTTGCATTAAACTAATCTCAAAACCCCTTCTAACGTTAAATCAAATGTGGTCATATCCATGCAGTGACTAATTGCTCCATTTCCTGTTTATAAAGCCTATCATTCCTAAAGATGAGTTCCTGGCAGCCTGCTCTGGTGACCTTTCTATCGTTCCTGTGGTTACAACGCATCGAGGCATGCCCAGCTGAGTGCCAGTGCACCACCATCACAAGTGACAGAGCTGTCATCTGCACATCAGAAAACATCTCCACCTTCCCATCCTTCTTTCCTACATATTCGCTCATGATCACTGTTCAATTTACCAATATCAGCAGCATTGTCCCTGCTGCCCTAATTGGCCTTCTCCACCTGGAGGTCCTTCACCTAACAAACAATAAGCTAGCAAGCCTGCCTGAAATCCTATTCCAGGACCTCGCACAACTGCACACCTTGGATCTGAGCAATAACCTCTTGGAGTTTCTACCTCCCAAAATCTTCAGTTGCACACCTGCCCTACGTTCCCTCGTGCTGAGTGACAATCGGCTGGCTGCCTTGGACCTCGAGTGGTTTCAGGGAATACAGCAGGTGGAGTGGTTGGATCTATCCTGGAATCGGCTCCAGAAGGTGCCTCTAAACTCCTTCAGCAATCTCACCAATCTGAGGATTCTTGACCTCTCTCACAACCAGCTGGAAGAGCTCCCAGTTGAGATGCTCTTCAACTTGTCCATGCTGGAAAGGCTCATACTGGAAGGCAATCAACTTCACTCCATTGCAGAAGACTTCTTCATGTACACGTCCAACCTGAAGTTCCTATTCCTGCAGAACAACAGCCTGGAGAAGCTGCCCACTGAAATTTTCCATCCCTTGCCCCAGTTGGACACCTTGGACCTGTCTCAGAATAAGCTGAGTTCCATTCCTCCAAGATTGTTTGAGAAGAATTTGAAGCTGGGGCACCAGAACGGGAAGGGGCTCGATCTCTCTTGGAACAGATGGCACTGCGATTGCTACTTGGTCTACCTGCACGAGTGGGTGGCTACCAAGTCTGAGATACTCTACTCATTAGAGGATACAGTCTGTGCTACTCCGGATCAGCTAAAAAATCAGCTGATCTCCAATGTCTCTCAAAAACTGCTACACCATTTCTGTTGACTCCTTCATCTTTCGTGGTCCTCTCAAGTTCTCCGTACCCATAACTACATCAATTCAGTGGGCCAAGAAGCTAGTGAGGAGTCAAGCTTCACAGTCCACCAACATAAAAGGTGCTCAGCTCAGGCTTGGTAGAATCACCTAGTATTAAAACATCCATGCTCGCCAATTGTGAAAAAAGGACTACTATTATCCTGGGAACACAGGTCAGTAGATGGATGCATTCATCATATCCAGAAATTCCATCCTTTATTCCTGGAGTTTCTATTTCTTCCAGTGGGAGATGAACCAGGCCTGGCAAGGAAGACTTTGGCCATTCCTGACCATTTTTTTAAAATTTGTATCCCAGCACATTGATTTCTAGTCCCCACTTGTACGCAATAATATGCATCAGAATGTCAGGGGTGTCAAAAGGCCAAGACTGACTTAGTCTCCCTGTCTGCATAGAAATTGGATCCCTCAGCAGTGCTGTCTGAATCCTGCATGTGCACACAGCCCACGGCAGCCTGGTATCAAGCTCTGTAAATTATCAATGGCATCCACAAGAGCCCAGTCCAATCTCACAGGTTTAAAATAAAGAAAGCATCAGGAGAGACTAGGAAGAATCCTTCCCAGGGCAACCGTCCTCCTCCACCTGGCTCTCAGCGACTCCTTTTCTCACTTTTTCCCTCTTAAATGGAAACAAAATGTTCCCATGCCATGCCTGTAAGTTTATGACATGACCGAGAGCCTGGGGAAGCTTTCAATTAAACCGAATTGCTCCAACTGTGAGCACAATCTATCCTGATTTATCTCGTCAATAAAAAAAACAAAAAAAAAAGACTCCATGTAGTCTAATGAGTCCTCTTCTTCCATACTTAACAAGCGATATTGCTCCTGGATGGAATGCGAGTGATGTGAAAAAATGGTACGGGGAGGGGAGGGACCTGTCAGTGGGCCCCAGCACTTAATCTGAGCCCTGTGTGTCTGGCAGTGTGCTTGGCAGGGGGGAGGAGGGCTCTCCTGGTACAGACGTCACTGGGTGTGGTAAGAAGAGCTAGAGGAGTACAGCACAACGGGAGAGAGGGAAAGAGCAAAAGAGGGTGTGGAAGGAGTGGGGGACTAGAGTCTCCCACATACAAGTAATCTCATATTCTCAAAGTACTGAGCGGGAGGTTACATGATCCGGGCTTATGGCCAACACCTGTGCATTGATAATACTGTCTGGAAGATGCAGTGCCCTGTGCAAGCACCTATGTGAGCCCAATACCGGCAGCACCATCACGGGAGGCCAGAACTATGATGTGCAAAAAGAAAATGATGGTAAAATTCAATAATTTGTTAAGAATCAGAAAGTCAAACAGGCCAATCCAATAAATCAGCGCAGAAAACGGGCAACCGCTTCCCTAATGAGCGCCCAGCCACCTCTCCTGGGCACACGATTGAATATTTAAATGGGTCATGCTGCCAAGGAGGCGCTAGGGATAAGTGTGCGCTTCCAGTGCCTCCTTGGCAGTGGGCGACCAGGAGAGGTGGCTGTCAGTGGGTTAGGAAAACGGGCACTCAATTTTACGAGCATCCCTTTTCCTAACCGGTGCACTGCCACGGGTTAAGAAAACGGACACTCGTTAATTGAGCGTCCCTTTTTTCTAACCTGACCGCCAGCACACTTTAAAAAAACTTTTTTTTTTTTTTTTTTTACATTCCCCTCCTTTTTGTTCCTCCGACTTAATATCGCCACGAAATTAAGTTGGAGGAAGTACAGAAAAATAGCACTTTTTGGGCTGCTCAGAAATTAACGCCTGCTCTGGGCAGGCGTTAATTTCTGAGGGTAAAAATGTGTGTGTTGGGCGTACATGGTTTTTTTGGGGGAGAATAGCCAATAGCTGTGTACAATTCTGGTCGCCGCATCTCAAAAAAGATATAATTGCGATGGAGAAGGTACAGAGAAGGGCTACCAAAATGATAAGGGGAATGGAACAACTCCCCTATGAGGAAAGACTAAAGAGGTTAGGACTTTTCAGCTTGGAGAAGAGACGACTGAGGGGGGATATGATAAAGGTGTTTAAAATCATGAGAGGTCTAGAACGGGTAGATGTGAATCGGTTATTTACTCTTTCGGATAGTAGAAAGACTAGGGGGCACTCCATGAAGTTAGCATGGGGCACATTTAAAACTAGTCTGAGAAAGTTCTTTTTTACTCAACGCACAATTAAACTCTGGAATTTGTTGCCAGAGGATGTGGTTAGTGCAGTTAGTATAGCGGTGTTTAAAAAAGGATTGGATAAGTTCTTGGAGGAGAAGTCCATTACCTGCTATTAAGTTCACTTAGAGAATAGCCACTGCCATTAGCAATGGTTACATGGAATGGACTTGGTTTTTGGGTGCTTGCCAGGTTCTTGTGGCCTGGATTGGCCACTGTTGGAAACAGGATGCTGGGCTTGATGGACCCTTGGTCTGACCCAGTATGGCATTTTCTTATGTTCTTATGTTCATCAACATGCATTTGCATGTGATGAGCGCTATTAGTTTCACGGGGGTTGGATGCGTGTTTTGGACGCGCTAATCCCTTATAGAATAAGGAGTTGTGGACGCGCGTCCAAAACCTGCATCCAACTACGGGTTAAACAGTGCGCTGAGTTGAGCTCACTGTATTGCATCGGCCCATTGAGAGCTGAGGCAATGATGCATCCTCTTCATCTCAACAGTGGTCCAACGCTCAGTCTCTGACCTGGCCACCTGCCAGACTGCCAGCACCCCTATGCACCAGAATAGAAGGCAGCAGGGCAGGGGGCACATGATAATTGCAGCTGCAGTGCCTGCTAAAGCTAGTAAGGGGTATGAAATAAATAATGTCTGGCAGAGAGGAACATTCAGCTGCTTGCAGAACAGGCAGTCACATTTGCAAATGCCCCTTCTCATCCTGTTCCACACGGCACAAAAATAATCTTCCACATCAAACAGTAGAGGAGGGTGGATCACTGGGATATACAACAGCTGTACAAGCCCCATGTCAAGACAGTCTTTGCAGGAAACCAGAATAAAAAACTGAGTTGGGGAGGGGGAAAACATGCAAACACAAGAACAAAATCACATGCATGTATCCTAAGTGCAATCAGAACCATCTTTGGGTGGAGGGGCAAATCAGAGTGACTGGCCAGGGTCCTGCACTTCTGGGGCTCAGCCATCTAACATCACTCAGGAACAGCAGCAGCCTGAGCAGTGGATATTTCAGTGCTGGGCCAGAGAGAGAGCAGCCCTGAGTGCAGCTTCTGAGCTGCAGGCTGAACTGAATGCCCCCTGCCCCTCCCAATTTCAGCTGTAATCTGTGTCAGAAAGGCAATAAATGTGTGCAGAGAACAGGTGCTCAGTGCTGAGCACCCGTTTTCCTAACGTGTGCCTCAGCCATCTCTCCTGGGCTCCCGATCCAATATTAAAATGAGGGAGTCATGCTAAAAAGGAGGCGCTGGGGAAAAATGGGCATCCCTAGCACCTCCTCGGAATCGGACGTACAGGGGAGGTGGCTGTCAAGCAGGTTGGGAAAACGGACGCTCAATCTACGAGCATCCGCTTTCTCCTTATACCAACATATACATGCACAGCCTGGACTGTGCATCTTGTGTGTGTACTGGACATCCAATTTCTATTTTTTCAAAGAATTTTTTTTTTTAAATAAATACTGCTTTATTTGGTTCCTCCTACATAGTATTGCTACGATCCTATTAGGAGAAATCTCAGAAACCAGGATTTTTCTTTTTTTTTCAATATGCCCTTGAGTGTGATATACCTTTATGCCAATCCCAGGATGGCGTAAAATTTGCTGCGTTACAAGGGCGCATTGGTCACGCAGAAAATTTATTGGATCGCAGGGGTTAGCTAATAGCCTCAACTACATTGATTTTTATGTGATGAGCGCTATTAGCTAGGTGGAGATTTGGACACATGTATTGGATCGGGTGTTATGGACGCGCATCCAGTCACATGTTAGGCCGTGCGCAGCAGCTAGAGCACGGTGCTGAATCAGCCCCAGAGATAGGTAGAAATGACAGAGACATGCAAATACTTCATAGGTATAGATCCAGAGGAAAGAAAGCTCTAGAAGATAGGACACAAGCTGTCCAGAGAAAGGCAGCCAAAATGGTGCGGGGTCTGCACTGAAAGACATAAAATGAGACTTGATGACATAAATACCTTGAAGAAGTCAGACAGGGGAGATATCATACAGACTTTTAAATACCTGAAAGGTATTACAATACTCAAGAATCCAACCTTTTCTGACGGAAAAGGAAGCTGTAGGATTATGAATCACCAAGGGGGTAGACTCAGGAACACCAGGAAGTCTTTTTTCAGAGGAAGGGTGGTGGTGCCTGGAATGCCCTTCCAGAAGACAAGAATGGAAATGGAATTTGAAATGGTGTGGGATAAACACAGAGGATCCCTAGTAGTTAGAAGATGGCCAGGGGCTTTGCTTAGGTACTTAAAAGATCTGGGGCATGGGCCCAAAGGTCCCTTCCCAGGCCCAGCCCCTCCCCCAAGATTTTAAGACAAATTGAAGAATCACAATTACCTCTTCCATCCAGGCACAATCTTCTAAAAACATGACAGACATCATACTTTGAATTATTGTGTTGACCATTTATTGTATTCCGTTGATGGTAAAAGAGCAGAGAAATAGGGGGGTGTGCTGACATCACCAATGAGAATGGCTGCCTATCCCGAGAGCTTCCTGCTACCCTGCAAGAATCTATCGTGAACCTTTGCCATCCGCGCCTGTTCAGAGCTTAATTTTGAAAGAGAAGGTGCTGATACACTCACCATGGCTGCTAAAGGGAAAACTGCTGACCTTAAACAGTTTTTCTATAACAAAACCGCGGCAGAATTGCTGGAGGCTGAAGGCAGGCAGGCTGCGGAAGTGACCGACGATCTGGCAAAGAATAATTCCCCCTACCCAGGCCTGTCCAACATACCCACTCGAGAGGAACTTTGGGAGTGATTTATGGACATTCGAGCAGACATAAACAAGGACTACTATCATCTATATCTGAAATTCAGGAGGACCTGTGGCCTTGGGAGCACGTGTCGATGACATGTATGTGCGCGTGGAGGGCCAGGAGGATTCAATAAAGCAGATTGCAAACCTTCAACAAAACCTGCGAGCTGAGCAAGAGGTCTTGGTGGAAAAGATGGAGGACTTGGAAAATCGTGCACAATGATGAAATCTGATGATTCGCGGTGTGCCGGAGTCACCGGAGTACAACAATTGCTTCACAGTGTCAGCTGCAATCTGTAAGTTTCTAATCACTTCAGCCTCTTCTTCGGCGACTGCTGGACAGGAGACTTTAGAGGACATAAAAATAGAGAGGGCTCATGGGTCCTTGAGGCCTCGGGTTGCAGGCAGGGCACGAGATAGAGTAATTTGCCTGCATAGTTATATTCCCAAGGAGCAGATTTACACAGCAGCCAGGAAGCAGCAGGACTGGCACTGGGAAGGCCATAAAATAATAATATTCAGTGACCTCGCTCCTACCACGCTACGCAAGCGCTATGATTTAAAAGTGGTCATGGCTGCGCTGCGTTACCAATGGGCATTTCCATTTGGCCTTTCTTTCACCATGAATGGAGAGACTTATAAGGTCAAAATCCTGCAGGAGGCTGGAAAAGCTTTTAAACAAGCAAGTCTACTGGTGAATTTCCCAGTTCAATGAGGAGAGGCGGACAGAATGAAAGCTAATGCCCTGCCGAGGTGGCAAAGAGCTGGCAATCGCAGGAGACTAAAGCGTCAGACATCAGCAAGCGCCCGCTGAGCTCCATCACAGAAGGCTTGAACAGTTTATTAATGACATCATGAATCAAAATGTCCGAGGCCTGCAATCTTCCTATTTTGCATGGGACTGCGGCTCACGGTGATTGATGCCGGTGTAGCGCTTACTGCTGATACACCAGGGCGGATAAGTTTTGAATTTTTTTTTTTGTATTTGAAGTTTATTGTACTTTTAACACATGTGAAATAAGTAACACATATAACATAATGTACATATAGGAGATATCACAACCAATACTGTATTAGCATGAAAAGTACTGTGAATATCCATTATTCCCCCCTCCCTCCCCTTCCCCTAAGTGGAGATGTATTAAAGCATCAATATAAAACAGATTCATGACATGCAAAAGTACATTTCACATTGGAACATTTTAAACAATTAGTAAAAACTAGATAAAGAAAAAACTAAATAAAGGACAGGTCTGTGTATGGTCCATATATGGTAAGCATCACAGTTGTGCAATATAATTTGAAAAAGGTTTCCAGTTCTTATGAAAGGAAGCCATAGTGCGATATTTTACTGCAGTTAAAGAGGCTAATGTGAAATAAGTGTGTAACCTAGCAATAACATCATTAAGCTGGGGCAGCTGAATCGACTTCCATTTAAGGGCCTCCAATGTGCGAGCAGCAATGAATACATGGATACAAAATCTGTGATAGAGTTTACCCAGATTGTCAGGAAATACATGCAGCAGTGCGGCCTCTACGGAGGGAGCAACTGGGATGTGGAGAAGCTCACCAAGCCATTCAAAGAGAGCATTCCAGAAAAGTGTGATCCGAGGGCATTCCCACCAAATGTGCATATAAGTGCCTCCTGCTCCACAATTACGCCAACAAAGATCTGACAGTTGAGGGTAAAACCGATGAAGCTTATCTGGTGTGAGATACCACCTATATATCATCTTAATGCAGTTCTCTTGTAAACGGGCTGAGATGGAGCTGCGTCAAGCTCGCAAAAGAACCTCTCCCAAGGTTTTGTTACCCAGTGATTTACCCAAATCCGATTCCCACTGAACAACGAACCTGCATGGCTCAGTTGGGATCGGAATTAACAATTGATATATTTTAGAAACTGATCCCTTGAGTTCATCACTATGTTCATAATGGAGGACTGATAATAGTATTGATATTTCCCAACCAGTCGTTGTCTATGGTTTGCCCATATGCGTATAGTGACGTTCAGCGACCAGGGAATTTTGCATACTGGGCGCCAAGTGGTGCGGGGTTGCCACATCATAGCAGTCAGTTCCATGGGTCCCACAATAAACTGCTCAATTTGAACCCATTGCTTCTGAGCTTTGAGGCGATAAAAATCTACCATAGCCCGCAATTGGGAGGCACCATAATACCAGGTAAGATTTGGTACTGCCATTCCTCCCATGAATTTTGGTAAATAAAGCACCTGACTGGCTATTCTTGGGGGCCTCTGCCTCCAAATGAAATCGAAAATGTTTTTCTGCCAGGATCGTAAGATGGACGAGGGTATAAATACTGGCAGTGATGAAAACAAATTCAGAAATTTGGGGAGTACTGACATTTTAATGATAGCTATCCTGCCTAGCCAGGAGAAGGCTTCCTTGTTCCATCTGCTCAAGTCTGTGGTAATCTTGGTAAGAAGCGGTGTGTAGTTGATTGAGTACAAATCTGGAAGGTTTGCTGAAATGCGCACTCCCAGATATTTGATAGAGGATTTAGCCCACTTAAATGGGAATTGTTGCCCAATTACTTTAACATCCTGGGGGGCCAGGGTAATATTGAGGAGCTCTGATTTTTCTAAATTCACTTTAAGAACAGCAACCTTACCAAAGCCATTTAATTCCCGCATTACCCCCTTCAAGGATTTAACTGGGTCAGTTAAGATAAGAAGAACATCATCCGCAAATAAAGAAAGTTTATATTACTTTGTACCCAGTGAAACTCCCTTAATCTCAGAGGCCAATTGAATTTTGGATGTTAGTGGTTCTAAGTACAGGGAAAAGAGCAAAGGTGATAAAGGGCACCCTTGTCTAGTGCCACGACCAATGTCAAACTCCTGCCCGTACCCATTATTGACCTTTACCCTAGCTTGAGGATGGCTATAAAGTTTTTGGATCCATGTGATGAAAAAGGGCCCAAACGCCATCTTCTGCAAGGTAAGGAACAGGAACGGCCAGTGGACCAGATCAAACGCTTTTTCAGCATCAATAGATAGAAGCACTGCCGGCTCCTGCTCCTCACACACCCACCACATCAAATCCAAAACCATTTAAGTTGTCCGCAGCCATACGTTATGGCACAAAGCCCACTTGATCTGAATGTATTAAACATGGAAGGTACTTATTAAGCTGTAAAGCAAGTAATCTAGCCAAAATTTTAAGATCAACATTTATTAAGGAGATAGGTCTAATTGAGCTACATTGCATTGGATCCCTCCCTGGCTTGGCAAGAATAGTGATGCCTGCCACATTGGCTTGAGCTCCAATCATCCCAGCTTCCCGAAGACTATTGAAATACTGGGCTAGCGGCTCTGCTAAAGTATGTGCAAATTTTTTATAGTAAGCTCCCGACAGCCCATCAAGGCCAGGAGATTTACCCATCTTTAGTAACTTAATAACAGATAGTACTTAATCAGCAGTGATCGGGTGATTCAAGAGTTAGGCATTGTTCGGGTGTGAGACTTGGTAGAGTGATCGACTGTAAATAGTCCTCTATTTGGGGAGGTTGGATATTCTCTTCCTTGCTATATAGCTTCTGATAAAAAAAGAGAGAAGGCCTCACGGATTCCGGAGAATCAGTGATCATGGTCCCAGTGGAGCCTTTGATCTTAGAAATGTTGTTCTGGGAAATCAGAGGTCATAGTTGTCTAGCAAGACGACGCCCCGCTTTATCTCCCCTTCATAATATATTTGCTTAGTAATTTCCAGGGTGTGGAGTAATTGTTTATGATCTAATTGATAGAGTTCGGATTTAAGTGCTAAAAGCTTATTATAGCAACGACTGGACTGGGTTCTCATATGCTCCTTGGCTAAGTGATTGATCTTGGAAAGCAATGCTGCTCTTCATTGGTTTTGTTGGCGTTTGCATGCTGTGGCCCTGGAGATAAGAAATCCCCTCACTACGGCCTTGGAACAATCCCACAGGTTGCTGGGCGAAATTAAGGGATTAGCATTTAATAAGAAATACTCTTGTATCTGAGTATCTAATGTATGAACAAACTTGTCATCCTGTAACAGGGACTCATTTAATTTCCAGAAACGGTCACCCACATCCCTTACTCCATCTCGACCTCCAAGCTTACTGGTGCATGGTCTGACCACGTGATAGCTTCGATGTCGACTCTATGGACCTGATTACATAATAGTTTATCAACCAGCCTGTAGTCAATTCGGGAATAGCTAGTGTGGGGAGCAGAATAAAAAGTGTAAGTGCAGGAGTGAGGGTACCGGTTCCTCCAAATGTCAACCAGCTGCCAGTGATCCATAATACCCTTCAGCTTAAGATGGCTATGCTTGGCTGCGGAAGCTTGACCACTGGAGGTATCCAAAGCCTGGCATAGTGTAATATTAAAGTCGCCCCCCATAATTAGAGCTCCTTCCACATATTTTAGCAGGATGCCCTGAAGTTATTTTATTTATTTATTTGTATTTTTTTATATACCGATATCCGTTTTCACATCGTATCGGTTTACATGGAACAAGGAAACAGAATGCTAATTGCATGGCACGACGAGTGCATGGAACACAAAATAATAAAATAAACTTCATTATACAGTAATAAATAACATGGACCATATGGGAACCAGGAAATATGGTAAACGCCGGGAAACCAGGTAATCAGGTAGCATGGAGAGAATGGCATTAAATAAATTGGGAGGGAGGAGAGAATGGCATTAAATAAATTGGGAGGGAGGAGAAACAAAAAGGAGAAGGAGACCCAACTATGTACAGTTTGGAAGTCAGAGTTTGGTGAAGGATTAGTTATGATTCCTGTGGAGGTGGAGTGTGGAAGGGTTAGGAGAAGGCCTGTTTGAAGTTCCTGCAAAAAGGCTTCCTGATCCCGGTTTGGGGCGTAAATAGAAACCAAGGTGTATATTTGGGATCCTATTTGGATTTTTATCAGTGCATATCTGCCTGAAGGATCTAGGACTTGGACAAGGAGATCAAATACTAACTGGGCAGATATGAGAATACCCGTACCTGCATATTTATTAGTATTCCCGCTGGCAGCCAAGAAGACATGTGGATATTCCTTAAAAAGCTAAAAGATGATGGTGTTTACGTTTCAGGTGAGTTTCCTGAACAAAAGCAACATCAGCTTGAGGTGTGTTAGTTCCCTCCTGAGGGAGAAAGTGCTTCCTATAGGTGTTAAGGCCTTTTACATAAGAGAAATTACTTTAACCATGGTTTAATAAAGAGAGACAGGCTTTGCAGTGACACTTCCATTATGGGCATGGTACCTGAAGCTAATACCTTTATCCAAACTAGTGCGTATATCACAAAATATAAAGTAACATCAACAATCTCATAAATCTGAGAAAAGAAGAAACAAACAATGTAAACTCCGCCATCCCTTATACCCAACTTCGCGAATCTAAATGCTGGGGGTACCTCTGGCACCTCACTACTGACCGTAGTCTAACACGTGGAATGCTATACTATAGCTGAACCACTAATTGATTCCAGGTTATATAGGTTCACGGGGGATTTCTTTTTTCGGTGTACTGGGTTGTTGGAGCTTGAGGCGGGGAGGATTCTTTGGTTTGAGTGACTAGCCCCTCGAATTGGGAGGTGTCCAAGGTATGCACGCGGTAGCTGGGAGGGAAGGTAATGGAAATGGGGAGGGAGATACACCTACACTTACAACAATTGTATAGAAATATGGCTCAGTAATCATCCTTGATTTTTGGGGAATTTGGATTATAGATTCTATTTCTTTTCTTTTTTCTTTCTAATATGGGTAGCAGGACCAACTATTCTCCCAGTACCCACCCTCTCACAATCCATAGCAATAAAACACATACAGCAATTGGGGATTAAACAGGCCCAGCTTTATTGCACAACAATTAGGTGCCCGAGCTCAAGTAAGTTACATAGGCCTCAATATGCACCCGCCACCCACCAGCAAGATGCACAGATCCAGGCCAGTCAACCTTGTGCCATTAACATTTGCCAGATTCGCACCCACAACCCCCGCCATCACCCAGCAAGGAGTCGTGAAAATAAGCCCCCCGCCACCTGCCAGCAAAGGAGCCACACGCAGGACAACTGCACCCAATTGTCCCACCCGAAGTTCAGACCTGACACCTGTCGGGTTGTCACACCATTCAAGACCACGCTGAATCTTGATTGGCTCAGGCAACCTACCCCCAGCTGCAGCAACACAGCCCCTGAAAATCTCAACAATCGAAATACAAATGCAAATGAGGGTGGGTAGGAGGGAAGAGGCTTCCCAGAGCAACAGCAGGCAAGTGTTGTTGGCCGTTTCTCTAACAGTAATCCCCGCCCTCCCCCAATTGGTCTTCCCCCGCCTGATGACTTGGGCCCAAGGGAACCAAAAGGTTCCTGGTTCCCCCCCCCCCCCCAAAACCTCGCCAATACAAGCCAGCCAATGGGCTGGCACACCAGGCATAAAGCCCCCCGCCCCCATTTCACGCCCAGCAGCTCGCCCTGCCCCTTTTTGGTGCTGGCACGAATCTAGCCTGTCACCCACATTACTCCGGGCACCCCGATACCTTATTGGGGTGCCTTCTCAAACCCATGATGCCTGTGTGTATGTGGTCCCTTAATGTTAAGGGGCTAAATTCTTATAGGAAAAGACATCTTCTCCTACAAAATTAATACATTATAAGGTCTCAATTGCCCTGTGCCAGGAAACTCATATAAGGTGGAGGAAACCCTAATAAGTATTTAGCAGCCAGTACGAAGGGTACGAAGTATGTTGGAGTAGGCAATGTTATTTCCCAAACCCTTATTCATGAGTATCTCCATCATGTTGCAGATCCCCTCAGGTGATATATACCGTACTTCTGAAATTAAAAATCAGTGGGGAAACTTTTACCTTCTTGAACGTTTATGCACCTAACACAGATCAATACGCTTTTTTGAGAGTATTAGATAATGTGCTAAAAAATCATGTTGAAGGAATGGTAGTATGGGGGAGGGATTTTGATTTTGTTAGAAATCTCAGACTCGACACATCTCATTATAGGTTAACATCCGGCACTAAAGCACAATTAGAACTGGTATCCTTGATGGGCAGATGGGGAACAGAAGATATCTGGAAACGTTATCCCACATTTACGGTAGGTCTTACACGTTCTATTCCACGCCTCATAGAATGAAACATAGAAACATAGAATGATGGCAGAAGAAGACCAAACGGCCCATCCAGTCTGCCCAGCAAGCTACGCACTTTATCCATTTTTTTTCCCCTTTTTCTCTCTCCCACCTGTTACTATTGGCTTCCAGTACCCTCCAGCCTTAATTCCCCTCCACCCCACCACCAATGTAGAGAGCAGCGCCGTATCTGCATCCAAGTGAACATCCAGCTCAATTAGGGGTAGCAACCGCTGTAACAAGCAGGCCACACCCCTGCCCCATACTCTTACCCACCCCTGTTTTGTTTTGTTTTTTGTTTGTTTGTTTGTTTTTGGAGATGGCAGCCCTCCATCCTTCCGCTCCGTGAAGGTGGAACACCAACCACTGGCATCCCGCTCCAGTGGTTGGTTGTTTGGTTTTTTTTGGAGATGGCAGCCCTCCATCCTTCCGCTCCGTGAAGGTGGAACACCAACCACTGGCATCCTGCTCCGTGAATGCCTCTGTGGCTACTGCCGCTCCGTGCAGTGTTTTGCTGCCTCCTCTTTATTCACGCCCTCTAGACTTGATGGATCCACAGTGTTTATCCCACGCCCCTTTGAAGTCCTTCACAGTTTTAGACTTCACCACTTCCTCCGGAAGGGCATTCCAGGCATCCACCACCCCTTCCGTGAGGAAATACTTCCTGACACTGGTTCTTAGTCTTCCTCCCTGGAGCCTCAGCTCGTGACCTCTGGTTCTGCTGATTTTTTTCTGACGGAAAAGGTTTGTCGGTGTCTTTGGATCATTAAAGTTTTTCAAGTATCTGAAAGTCTGAATCATATCACCACTGCTCCTCCTTTCCTCCAGGGAGTACATATTTAGATTCTTCAATCTCTCCTCGTATGTCATCCGATGAAGACCCTCCACCTTCCTGGTCGCCCTTCTCTGTACCGCTTCCATCTTGTCTTTGTCTCTTTGTAGATACGGTCTCCATAACGGAACACAGTACTCCAGGTGAGGCCTCACCAAGGACCTGTACAAGGGGATAATCACTTCCTTTTTCTTACTCAATATTCCTCTCTCTATGCAGCCTAGCATTCTTCTGGCTTTTGCTATCGCCTTGTCGCATTGTTTCGCAGACTTCATATCATTAGACACTATCACCCCAAGGTCTCTCTCCTGCTCCGTGCACATCAGCCTTTCCCCCCCATCGAATACAGTTCATTTGGATTTCCACTCCCCATATGCATGACTTTGCACTTCTTGGCATTGAATCTCAGCTGCCATATCTTCGACCACTCTTCCAGTTTCCTTAAATCCCGTCTCATTCTCTCCACGCCTTCCGGCGTGTCCACTCTGTTGCAGATCTTAGTGTCATCCGCAAAAAGACAAACCTTACCTTCTATCCCGTCCGCAATGTCGCTCACAAAGATATTGAACAGGACCGGTCCCAACACCGATCCTTGCGGTACACCACTTAAAACCGCTCTCTCTTCAGAGAGAGCGGTTTTAAGTGGTTTACCATCACACATGGTCTTCTGTCCGTCAACCAGTTTGTAATCCAGGTCACCACCTCGGCACTCACTCCTAAGCTTCTCGTTTTATTCACCAGTCTCCTGTGCGGAACCGTATCAAAAGCTTTGCTGAAATCCAAGTAGATGACATCTAGCGCTCTTCCTTGATCCAATTCCTTGGTTACCCAGTCAAAAAAGTCAATCAGATTTGTCTGACAGGATCTTCTCCTGGTGAATCCATGCTGCCTCTGGTCCATCAATTCTCCGGACTGTAGATAGTTCACTATTCTCTCTTTCAACAGTGACTCCATTACTTTTCCCACCACCGAAGTGAGGCTAACCGGTCTGTAGTTACTAGCCTCCTCTCTGTTCCCACTCTTGTGAAGCGGGACCACCACCGCTCTTCTCCAATCACTCGGCACACTCCCGCTTCTAGGGATCTATTAAACAGGTCACACAGCGGACCCGCCAGCACATCTCTGAGCTCCCTCAGTATCCTTGGATGAATCCCATCAGGCCCCATGGCTTTGTCCACTTTCAGATTCTTTAGCTCTTCCCATACATTTTCAACTGTAAAAGGATTTTCATCTATTCCACTTCCCTCCAGTTTCTTGCGACATACTCAAGAATTGATTACTTATTAATAGACACATTATTGCACAATAGAGCCCAGGAAGTTGGGATTGGTGATATCACGTGGTCAGACCTGGGCGTGCCCCTGTCTAGGTCTCTCTTCAATTTATGGAAAGAGACTGGACTAAGATACTGGCACTTGAATGATAGTTTGCTTCAGGATGAGGGATTTTGAAAGTCCATCAGCGCTAAGCTTAAAGAATATTTTCAGTTGAACACAGACCCCATGGTATCTGCTGGATCTGTATGGGAATGTTCCAAAGTTGTAATGAGGGGTTATTTTATAGCTCAGGCTTCTTTTCTTAAACAAGAGAAGAAAAACCGCAAATCGGTATTCCTAGACAGGCTGCCAACTCTCTCATGTCTTCACATGAAATCACAAAATTGCTCGGTGCTAAGACAATTGAATGCTGTTCGAAGTGAATTAAATGTTGTAGAATCTGCTCAAATAGGGCCAGATTTTAAAACTTATGTGCGGGCGTAGATTTGTGCGTGCAAATCTACACCCAATTTTTTAACATGTGCGCGCAGCCGCGCGCATGTTATAAAATCCAGGGTTGGCGCGCGCAAGGGGGTGCACACTTGTGCACGCCGAGCCCAAGGGGAGCCCCGCTGGCTTTCCCCGTTCCCTCCAAGGCCGCTCCGAAATCTGAGCGGCCTTGGAGGGAACATTTTTTTTAATCCCCCCCACCTTTTCCTCCCTTCCCCTATCTAACCCACCCCCCGGCCCTACCTAAATCCCCCCCCTAACTTATTTGATGGAGTTTCGCCTATCTCTGGCAGGCGTAACTTGCGCGCACCAGCCAGCTGCCGGCGCGTGAAACTCCAGCATGGCCGCTGTGCCAAAGGACTTGGAACTGCCCCGGCTCCGCCCCCGTACTGCCACCACGCCCCTGGCCCCGCCCCCAGATCACCATCATACCCCTGGCCCCACCCCCGATCCACCCATTTTCGAAAGTCCTATGCAAAATAGGCTCGGCGCACGCAGGGGCAGATTTTCTTGGGTTACGCGCGTAGCCTTTGAAAATCTGCCCCATAGTGTTCATGCTGGAACGCAATAAACAGACCTTCTATGAAGGGGGCAATAAGGCAGGGAAAATTTTTAGCACGATCGATTTCGGCTGGGAGGGGGAGGGAATCGGATCGTCGCAGTTTGGGTTTTTAAATATCGTGTAAATCGTGTAAATCGAAAACCGGCACACTAAAACATCCCTAAAACCCACCCTGACCCTTTAAAATAAATTCCCCACCCTCCCAAACCCTCCCAAACCCCCCCAAAATGCCTTAAATTACCTGGGGTCCAGAGGAAGGGTCCCGGTGTGATCTTTTACTCTCGGACCTCCGTGCGTTGTAGAAATGGTGCCGGCGCTACCTTTGACCTGTCATATGACAGGGCAAAGGTAGCGCCGGCGCCATTTTGTTTTTTTGTCCCCCGACGGCAGGAGCGTAGGAGATCGCTCCCGGACCCCCGCTGGACCCCCAGGGACATTTGGCCAGCTTGGGGGGGCCTCCTGACCCCCACAACACTTGCCAAAAGTCCAGCGGGGGTCCGGGAACGACTTCCTGCACGCGAATCGTTTTTCCGTACGGAAAAACGATTCACGGCAGGAGCGTAGGAGATCGCTCCCGGACCCCCGCTGGACCCCCAGGGACTTTTGGCCAGCTTGGGGGGGCCTCCTGACCCCCACAAGACTTGCCAAAAGTCCAGCGGGGGTCCGGAACGACCTCCTGCAGTCGAATCGTGTTGCCGTACGGCCGTACGGAAAAACAATTTGCGTGCAGGAAGTCGTTCCCGGACCCCCGCTGGACTTTTGGCAAGTCTTGTGGGGGTCAGGAGGCCCCCCCAAGCTGGCCAAAAGTCCCTGGGGGTCCAGCGGGGGTCCGGGAGCGATCTCCTACGCTCCTGACGTCGGGGGACAAAAAAACAAAATGGCGCCGGCGCTACCTTTGACCTGTCAGGTCAAAGGTAGCGCCGGCGCCATTTCTACAACGCACGGAGGTCCGAGAGTAAAAGATCACACCGGGACCTTTCCTCTGGACCCCAGGTAATTTAAGGCATTTTGGGGGGGTTCGGGAGGGTGGGGGATTTATTTTAAAGGGTCGGGGTGGGTTTTAGGGTTGTTTTAGTGTGCCGGTTTTCCTGCCCTCCCCCTTCCCCTCCCCCTTCCCCCGATTTACGATTTTTGACGATAAATCGGGGGAATTGTTATTGTATCGCGGCTCTAACGATTTTTGACAATTTAAAATATATCGGACGATATTTTAAATCGTCAAAAAACGATTCACATCCCTAACGGAAACTAAAGGTTCAGAATAGCATAGCAAAGTTGAAGGTGCTAGCAGGAAAATAATAACCACCACCCCTACCATAAGGGAATGTTTTACCAGTTTCTATTCTTCTTTATATACAGGCTGATTCAGTAAAATCCGCGGGAGAGCGGACGAACGCCCGCTCTCCCGGCGCACGCACCGGCCCTTCGCCGGTGCGCGCGATTCTGTATTTAAATTAGGTGACGCGGTAAAAACGGGGAAAAGGAGGCGCTAGGGACACTAGCGCGTCCCTAGCGCCTCCTTTTTGACAGGAGCGGCAGTTGTCAGCGGGTTTGACAGCCGACGCTCAATTTTGCCGGCGTCGGTTCTCGAGTCCGCTGACAGCCACGGGCTCGGAAACCGGACGCCGGCAAAATTGAGCGTCCGGTTTTCGGCCCGACAGCCGTGGGCCGATTCAATTTTTTTTTTTTTTTTTTTTACTTTTCGGGACCTCCAACTTAATATCGCTATGATATTAATTCGGAGGGTGTACAGAAAAGCAGTTTTTACTGCTTTTCTGTGCACTTTCCCAGCGCTGGAAGAAATTAGCGTCGACCTTGTGCGGCTTGGCTGCACATTTTACTTTCTGTATCCCGCGCACATACCTAATAGGGCCCTCAACATGCATTTGCATGTTGAGAGCCCTATTAGGTGCCGCGGGTTGGACGCACGTTTTCCTCCCCTTACTGAATAAGGGGTAAGGGAAAATGCGCGTCCAATAGCAGGCTAACACTGTATCGGCCTGATAGTGAGGATGGGAATATAGATAACTAGCATTTCAAGCTATTTGGAATCAGTTTCATTGTCTTTTTTGTCAGATGACCAAATACAATTTCTGGAGGAGGCTATTAATTCTAAAGAATTTTTACAGGCAATTAGATCTCTTAAACATGGGAAATCTCTGGGGCTGGATGGGATTACAGGAAGATATTATAAACAGTTTCACCCTTTGCTCATAGACCCTTTAATGAAATTCTTTAATAGTATTAGGGATGGAAGCTCTCTCCCAAAACATATTGCCGGGATCATGATTATTGCTAAGCCGGGTAGGGACCCAACCTTGTGCGGTTCCTATCACCCAATCTCTCTAATTAACGTTGATCTTAAGATCTTAGCCAGAGTTCTAGCAGGACGATTGAATACCGTACTTTCAGGACTGGTGCATAGAGATCAGGTGGGCTTTATTCCACAACATATGGCTGCTGATTACGTCCGGAAAGTCATAGATATTTTATGGTGGATTAAAAAGAATAGTATTCCTTCTTTTCTCCTCTATCGATGCTGAAAAAATATTCGATATGGTTCACTGGCCATTTCTTTTCTCTACGCTAGAGAAGATGCGATTTGGGCCTTTTTTTTTTTAAATTGGATAAAACAATTATATCGTGATCCGCATGCATGTATTAAAGTTAATGGTGTTTATGTGGTAGTAGCTTTCCTGTGGGGAGAGGGACTCGCCAGGGGTGCCCTCTCTTGCTGTTTTTATTTACCTTATTTTAGAGCCGTTTGCTCAAAGAGTTAGAACTTCTGAAGGAATTTGCAGTATACAGAGAGGGGATATGGACCTCAAAAAATCCCTTTTTGCAGACGATTTACTATTCACTCTAACCAAGCCCACGCTTTCACTGCGGAACATTGCAAGCGAACTCTTTAGTGCTGCCTCTAGATTAAAAGTCAATCTAGAGAAATCCGGAATACTAAACGTTACCCTAGTGCAGCGGTTCTCAACCGGTGTGTCGCGAAACACCAGTGTGTCACCAAGCACTGGCAGGTGTGTCGCGGCTCCCGGTGCCCCACTGCCCCGCTTGTGCTTCCCTTCTCCCCAGGGGCAGGACTGAAGAGTGGAAAGATGCTGCGCACTACCGCCGGCTGAAGACTGGAGAGACCTACGCGCCGCCGGCGGGGCCGAAGAAGGGAGAGACGCTGCGTGCCACCGCCGACTGAAGACTGGCGAGACCTGCGTGCCGCCGGCGGGGCCGAAGAAGGGAGAGACGCTGCGCGCTGCTGGCGGGGCCGAAGAAGGAAGCGATGCTGCGCGCCGCCGGCGGGGCCGAAGAAGGAAGCGATGCTGCGCGCCGCCGGCAGGGCCGAAGAAGGAAGCGATGCTGCGCAGCGCCGGTGGGGCCGAAGAAAGGAGCGATGCTGCGTGCCACCGCCGACTGAAGACTGGCGAGACCTGTGCACCGCCGGCGGGGCCGAAGAATGGAGACGCTGCGCGCCGCCACCAGCAGCTGAAGAGTGATCTGTGCGCCACTGCCAGAGGCCAGGCCGGCGGGACGAAGAGCAGAGAGACCCTGCACACCGCCGGAGGCGGTTGGAGAGACGTTGCACACCGCTGGAGGTCAGGCCAGCAGCGACTGATAAGCGGAGGCCAGGCATATTGGGCCAAACAATGAGAAGAGGCTCCATGTGAGCTTGTGTGTGTGTGTGTGGTAGATTGGGTGCATGAGTGGCAGCTTTGTGTGTGTGTATGTGGTAGAATGGGTGCAGGAGTGGCAGCTTTGTGTGTGTGTGTGTGGTAGAATGGGTGCAGGAGTGGCAGCTTTGTGTGTGTGTGTGTGGTAGAATGGGTGCAGGAGTGGCAGCTTTGTGTGTGTGGGTAGAATGGGTGCAGGAGTGGCAGCTTTGTGTGTGTGTGGTAGAATGGGTGCATGAGTGTGTGTGTGGTAGAATGGGTGCCTGGGTGCATGAATGGCAGCTGAGTGTGTGTGTGTGGTAGAATGGGTGCAGGAGTGGCAGCTTTGTGTGTGTGTGGTAGATTGGGTGCATGAGTGGCAGCTTTGTGTGTGTGGTAGAATGGGTGCAGGAGTGGCAGCTTTGTGTGTGTGTGGTAGAATGGGTGCATGAGTGTGTGTGTGTGGTAGAATGGGTGCCTGGGTGCATGAATGGCAGCTGTGTGTGTGTGTGTGTGGTAAAATGGTACCTGGGTGCATGAGTGAGAGCTTGTGTGTGTTTGGTACAATGGGTGCATGAGTGGCAGCTTTGTGTGTGTGTGTGTGTGGTACAATGGGTGCATGAGTGGCAGCTTTGTGTGTGTGTGTGATAGAATGGGTGCCTGAGTGCTGTGAGTGGCAGTTTTGTGTGAGTGTGTAGAATGGGTGCCTGGGTGGTGGCAGCTTTTGTGTGTGTGTGGTGGAATGGGAGCAAGAGCATTTGTGTGTGATTGAGAGCTTCTATGTAAGTGACAGAGCATGTGTTGTGATGAGAGAGAGACTGTCAGAGGTGGATGTGTTTCTGTGAGAGCGAGACAGAGATTGGTCAGCGAAGTGATTGGTGTGTGTGAAAGAGAGACAGAGACTAGTCAGGGAGGTGACTGGGTCTGTGTGAGAGAGACAGAGACCGGTCAGGGAGGTGACTGGTGTCTGTGTGAGGAAGAGATACTAGTTTGGGAGGTGACTGGTCTGTGTGAGAGAGACAGAGACTGGTCAGGGAGGTGACTGGGTCTGTGTGAGAGAGGCAGAGACTGGTCAGGGAGGTGACTGGTGTCTGTGTGAGGAAGAGATACTAGTTAGGGAGGTGACTGGTGTCTGTGTGAGAGAGACAGCGACTGGTCAGGGAGGTGACTGGTGTCTGTGTGAGGAAGAGATACTAGTTAGCGAGGTGACTGGTCTGTGTGAGACAGGTTGTGACTGGTTGTGGGCCCTAAGGAAGAGGACTGTGAGGTCAGAGCTTCAGCAGCCACTGCTGCTTCTGGTGAGTGCCTTTGGCCTTGGCCTGCAAGGAAAAGGAGAGGAGAGTTGCTGGAGAGGGTAAGTAAAAGTGGCTTTTTAAGCTTATTTTTCTTGATTGACTGCCATTTTAATTATTGGGTATTATGGGATGTGTCTGCTGTTTTGAAATATTTTATTGATATTTGGACAATGTGTAATCATTTTTATGAGTTTTTAATTGTTGGATGTTATTTTGTTCATCAGCTATTTTATAACATTTATTAGTATAGTTTTACAATTGTTTCTAAGTGGGTTTCTATCTATAGCAGCTTGGCTTGCTCCGTTTTCCTAATAGTAGGTGTGTTAGTATTTAAGGCCTGGTTAAATATTTGTAGTAGTAAATTATTGTCTTTTCATAAGGTCGGGGTATTGTGCCTGCCAGTAAAGAGAGTTTGTTTTGCTTTTACTGAAATGTCATCAGAACCAGAATATCTTTTTTGTATGGTGAGTTGTATGGGTAATGCCCTAGTTCTGCTTTGCACCCATTTTTGGGGGTCGAGGGGGTTCCTGAGGATGCAGAATGTATATTTACATTTTGCCCCGTGATGGTCACATGTTCAGTGTGTCACACATGTGAGAACCATCTGTCAGGTGTGTCCCGGCCGAAAAAAGGTTGAGAACCACTGCCCTAGTGGACAGCGAAACTAGACTTCTAAAAACGACTTTTCCTTTCAAATGGTCAAAAAAATCCATAAAATATTTAGGAATTCAGATTGGCTCTGATGTGCAAGATCTCTTTGCCCTAAATTATCACCCATTAGTGAAAACTGTGGAGGGAAACTTTCTCATGGCTAGCATGGATTGCGATCGTAAAGATGAAAATCCTCCCGCATTTTTTTGTATTTATCATCCTTCCAATTTTCATTAGTACAGGTATCCTGCGCACGTGGCAGAAGAAGATTTTTTATTTTATTTGGAGGAGGCGCCCTCCAAGGATTTCACAACTTCTTTTGTATCAGCCAAGGGAAAGGGGGGGTGTTGGGGGTACCGAACTTGAACTGGTTTTATGTGGCTGCTCAATTACTGTCAACCAAAATGATAAAGGGGATGGAACAGCTCCCCTATGAGGAAAGGCTGAAGAGGTTAGGGCTGTTCAGCATGGAGAAGAGATGGCTGAGGGGGGGTATGATAGAGGTCTTTAAGATCATGAGAGGTCTTGAATGAGTAGATGTGAATCAGTTATTTACACATTCAAATAATAGAAGGACTAGGGGGCATCCCATGAAGTTAGCAAGTAGCACATTTAAGACTAATCAGAGAAAATTCTTTTTCACTCAACACACAATAAAGCTCTGGAATTTGTTGCCAGAGGAAGTGGTTAGTGAAGTTAGTGTAGCTGGGTGTTGCGGGAGTAACGGTGGACCCTTGAGCCGGCCTGACGGAGAGAGGATGATGGTAGAAGGCGTCTCCGTGGATAGGACACAGGCCAGGAGGCGGATGCTAACAGAGCGAGAAGGAAGCTCTTTACCCTGGAAGGTGGAATCCCCTCGGGAGGAGCCCTTGGGGATCCGAGCCACTGGGACTTAGGTGGCCGAGGAAGATGACTTCACCCTGGAAGCCCAAGGCTCCCCCGGGAGGAGCCCGTGGGAACCCGGACCGCTGGGACTTAGGCGAACAGCAAGCTGGAAGAGACGGTCCGAGGGTCGAGGAAGGCGGCTAGCAAGCAAAGTCGGAGGCAGGCAGAGGTCCGTACCGGAGGAACAAACGAGGAAGATTCGGAACCGGAACAGAAACAGAGCGGGAACTGAAGAACGAAGAACCAGGACTGGAACCAAAGCCAGAACTGGAGCTGAAGAGGACAATCTGGAACTGAAGGCAGGATCCGAACCTGGAACTGGAACTGAAGACAGGATCTGGAACTGGAACCGAAGACAGGATCCGAACCTGGAACTGGAACTGAAGACAGGATCCGAACCTGGAACTGAAGACAGGATCAAGATTCCAAGAAGTACAGACGAGCGTCCGGAGCACACAGCAACAGGGAAAGCAGGTAACCTTGTTGCAAGGCACTGTCTGAGGGTAGACGCCGGCCTTAAGTATCTGCTGGCGTCTGACGTCACAAAAGGGGCGGCCCGCTGTCCGTTGGGAAAAGGCCTTTAAATTGCCCTCCTTCGCGCGCGTGCCTAGGAAGGGAGAGGCGACGTTTAGAGACACCGCCGAACAGGCCGCGCAGGCCCGCCTGGATGCGGTGGCCACTGCCCGAAGCCAGAGCCGCGGAGCGGCGGATCCGGGATCCGGAACCACGGAACGAAAGGTAAGGTCCCGGTTGCCAGTGCTGCGACCGGGACCGCAACAGCTGGGTTCAAAAAAGGTTTGGATAAGTTCTTGGAGGAAAAGTCTATTAACGGCTATTAATCAAGTTTACTTAGGGAATAGCCACTGCTATTAATTGCATCAGTAGCATGGGATCTGCTTAGTGTTTGGGTAATTGCCAGGTTCTTGTGGCCTGGTTTGGCCTCTGTTGGAAACAGGATGCTGGGCTTGATGGACCCTTGGTCAGACCCAGCATGGCAATTTCTTATGTTCTTATGTAGAGTAACCACACCCAAACAGTGGGTTCAGCTGGAACAATGTATGATGGAAGGATGCCTCTGAGTGCATTGCCTTGGTAGCCGCAGGATACCTGTGCCGGGAGGGAGATGAAATCTTCCATTTTCTCTACACACCACATTGAAAGTGTGGTCCAGATGGAAGGCCTCAATAGTAAGGCGGAGAGATTATTTTTACTCTGCTCATTTGTTTCACAATAAAACTTTCCAGCAGGATACCTTATGTTGCGCTCCCCGGCCATGGCAGTCCCTCAGCCGGGTTCACTCACCCCCAACACCAAGTTTCCGGAGCTGGCCCAACCTCGTTGGCGGCGGCGGGTAGCCATCTATGCGCCCGCACTCCTCCTGCGCTCCCCTTCCAGCTCCACGGGGAGTTCCCCTGGGCCCGATCTGGCTTCCTCTTCTGTCGCATGGGAAGACGTTGCCATCACCTCTCTTTCGGCTCAACGGTCCTAGGCGCGCACGCATTTCTGCTGGATTTAAAGGGGCTGCGGCGGGAAAGACTCCCGCAGCCCCTGCTGATGACATTGACTAGCTCCATTATTTAAGGCAGGCTCCAACGTCAGAGCCTGCCTTGCAACGGGTCTCCACGCAGACCTGCTGGTGTTACTACATTGCTAGTTCCACTTCCTGTTCAGTACCTGTTCCTGCTCCAGCTCTTATTCCTGCTTCATTCTAGTTCTGTTCCAGTACCCATTCCAGTTCCAGATCCCGCTCCTGTGCGGGATGGGAATATAGATAACTGGCATTCCAGTTCCAGTTCCTGCATCAGCCCTCCTTTCCCTTCAGACAGACCTCCTTGGCTTTGACCCAGACTTGAACCTGACTACGAACTTGCCGCCTGCCTCTGACCATCTGCCTGAACCTGACTTCGTACCACATTGCGTATCTCTGCTGGGACTCTTCTTCACTGCTGCCCTCTGGCGTACATCTTCTGGCCAACCCATCGGGATCATCCATGTGGAGGCCCACCTAAGTCCAGCTGGCCCCGGCATCCAAGGGCTCAACCTGCAGGGAACGAGGGCTGGTACTGGCGAAGCTCCAGCTAGCCTCCGCTTCCCGTTTGGCCTCGCCTCCCGACAGTGGGGACCTGTGGGCCAAGGGTCCACCTCCACAACACCTTAATAAGGCCTTTCTGGGATGGTGAACCTGGGGTATAACCTGATTTGAACTTATGATGTTTGGGGATGCCCTTATGTCTAGTGCAGATTTCAAGACTAAGAATGACTTCGTCGAGCTAGACTTTTGGCCTATTACCCACTTTCTTTAGTCCCTGGAGATCTCTTCCACTTTAGCACAAGGGAAAACCCTCTTTGAGCATTTGTGTGGGGAAGTTGATAGGAAACAAGGCTTGATCTAAAAAAAATTCTCTCTCTTTAATGGTCCTATTAGACAACCCTTTCCTCATATTGGGGCTTTGGAAGCAGACTTGAGGAGGAAACTACCATCGGAAACTTGGGATCAGGTGTTTATGTCCATTTGGAAATGCTCCATTTCAGCAGTGGTACAAGAAAATTGTTATAAATTGCTTGTGAGATGGCATTTCACACCACACAAATTGCATCGCCAATACTCCTCCCTTAGTGATCTTTGTCGGAGGGGATGTGGTGAAGTGGGCACTTTTATTCACGTCTGGTGGGGGTGCAAAAAGGTTTCCTTGTTTTGGGCAGCGGTGATTACATGGCTAGAGGAGATCTTAGGAGCTGGAGATTTATGTGACATTTTCCTTAATATTCCACTGTAGTCCCTGGGGAAATATCAACAATGATTTTGCCAACAAGTTTTTATTGCAGCTAGATGCGAACATGCACTGAATTGAAAATGCCCTGAAATTCCCTCTTTACAAAAAGTACAACAAAGAGTACATTTTTACTGCTGGATGGCATCTCTCTCAGCTGCCTTGCACAAACGTAAATCGTTGTTTCAAAAAATATGGGGTCCCTTTTTTGAAATGGGAGGAATCCTGCTTCTAATCATGCCTGGACCACTTCGTTAACTTATATTTTTAGCTTTTGTTATATTTTGGTTATTGGTTTTTCTCCTTAAATACTACCAGGTTATGGGTATTATTGACTTTACAGTGTAAATGGAGAAAGTGCATCTGATGGTTTGTAACAGAACTCCCACCTCATTCACAGGACTAACTACTTCTTTTTTTGGTATTCGGGTGGGTAAGCCGAGACTATACTCCTTTACTCATTTAACTGATTTCGATCTGGATCCCTGCACATGCTAATAGTGGAAACTGGTCCTTGACTTCCACAGCCCCAGCTTCCAGAGGCCCCTCACCCTTTGCGGTAGAGGAGGACCGGAAGGCTCATCTGCATACTGCTCCCAGCATCCCCCAGGAGAGGAGTCCAGAGGTCACCGCAAGCAATCCAGGGATTGACTTCCACAGCCCCAGCTTCCAGAGGCCCCGCACCCTTTGCAGTAGAGGAGGACTGGAAGGATCATCTGCATACTGCTCCCAGCATCCCCCGGGAGAGGAGTCCAGAGGTCACCGCAAGCGATCCAGGGATTGACTTCCACAGCCCCAGCTTCCAGAGGCCCTGCACCCTTTGCGGTAGAGGAGGACCGGAAGGCTCATCTGCTACTGCTCCCAGCATCCCCCAGGAGAGGAGTCCAGAGGTCACCACAAGCGATCCAGGGATTGACTTCCACAGCCCCAGCTTCCAGAGGCCCTGCACCCTTTGCGGTAGAGGAGGACCGGAAGGCTCATCTGCTACTGCTCCCAGCATCCCCAGGAGAGGAGTCCAGAGGTCACCGCAAGCGATCCAGGGATTGACTTCCACAGCCCCAGCTTCCAGAGGCCCTGCAACCCTTTGCAGGTAGAGGAGGACCAGAAGCGCGCGCCGAATCTCAAACCCTTCCATTAACTGAGTAAAGATTAATTTAACGGTGGTTAAAGAGGATTGGTAAGTATAGCTTTCAGAAATTTTTGGGCTTATAAAAGTTTGGTGAAAGGTGAAATTAGGGATATATTATTTAGAGTTTGTGTGTCTGAGTTAATAAGCAAGCCAAGATAGTTAATTCTAGTGTCTGTCTTTCCCCAGCCACTCAACCCCTTGATTTTTAGGCATGAGATACTTTCTCATTAAAATCAATCAGGGTCTTATCTAATCATACTATTGTACCAGCCCTTATTGAAAGTTTAATCATCCCCTTGTAGGACACTAGCTGATTAATTAGTAAATTCACCTGTAAATTTAAAATACTCTCATTCCAACTCCCTTAGTATCCTAAACTTAACTATGAACTCAATAAAACTAAGATGAAGGGGGGTGCTCTCGCCGCGGAGCAAGATGGCCACCTAATCTAGAGCTCCCTCGTGTTTCCGGGCCGGATTTCGCCGGTACCCCCGTGAAACCTGCAGTAAAAGCTAGTAAACCACTTGCTTTAGCAATCGGAAACCCTTGAGATGGCACAGCGTAAAAAGGGAACGGATCTCAAGCAGTTTGCGTTCTCAAAACTCCCCGACCTGGAAGAGGGGCCCGAGAGCATATTGGAAGCCTCGGCATTGAGTGAGATGGCGCCCGAGGGAGAGAGCATGTTGAGTGGCACGCAGACAGCGGTCCCGGATCTTCCCACAAGAGATGATTTTCGCCGCTGGTTTGGGGACATACGCAAAGAAATGAAAGATAATAAAAAGGAACTTATGGCAACAATTCAGCAGTTAAAAGAAGATATGGCAGACATAGGAAGGCGCGTGGATGATTGTGATATGCGTTTGGATGTGCAATCTGAGAAAATGGACGCCATCACTAAAACAGTGCACAGGGTTATACAAGATTCAGATACTTTTTTGGCCAAACTGGAAGATTTAGAAAACAGGAGCCGGCGTAACAACTTGAGATTCAGGGGCATCCCTGAAACGGATCTGTATGCAGACTGTGTAGACACGATTCAAAGGCTTTGTGCTTTTCTCCTGCAACAAACACCAACGAACACTGCAGGACAGGACTCAGCTATTCGGATTGAATTGGAACGTACACACAGGACTCTGGGCCCCAGAATTGCTGGTAAACCACGAGATATAATAGTATGCTTTACCAGATTCCCGGTGAAAGATACAATTTTCCAAATTGCAAGGAAGAAGGCAACATGGGAATGGGAATCCCATGAAATACAGATATTTACAGATCTTTCTCCCCTGACCTTGAAGAAACGTATGGAATTTAAAGAAATCATAACATTACTTCGTAAAGAGAACATTCGGTACCGCTGGTTGTTCCCCTTTGGTATAGCCATCACCATTGAAGGCGCCACTACCACGGCTAAGACCTTGCAGGAAGCGGCAGCCATTTTAAAGTCCGCAGGTCATCATGTGAACGCCGCCACTATAACGGGGAGCTCATCTTCATCCTCTTCTATTGCTTCATTGGAGACCCCACGTTGGCAGAGAGTCCGAAATGGCGGGAGGCGGCTCCGACGCCATTCGGGAGACAGCTCATCGGACCAGAACAAGGGGAAGGGCTGAACCTATCGTGAATAAGCTGGGTGATGCTATTATCTGTTGGACTTTGGTTCATGTTTACAGCGATGTTGTTGCGTATTGCCTTTACATGTTAGGTTATGGTTTAAAATGTGGTTTACTGACATTGTGCTAGGGGGTGCCGGCGGCGGAGGGGCCGGAACGGGGGGATGCGGGCCTCGTCGGTGTGATTGCTACCCCTGCAAACCTTTACGGAATGGTATTAGTACAGTTCCGTGAGGCATTCTGGCAGAAGTGGGGAGGGGGGTGGTGGGAGGGATTGGGAGGGACTATACATTCAATGCACAACAGAAATAATGCACAATACATATCCACAAAGGTGGTCACACGTTTTGAAATGCAGCAGGGATTGAATACTGGTTTAAGAGTGGGGTTTCATGGGGGGAACTGGGTTTGGCTGATGGAGTGCCTGGAGGGGAGATTACTGCGAAGGGTGGGATGTGAGGGAGGGAACTATGATGTCATTTAAAATATGGTCTTTGAATGTAAAGGGCCTCAACAGTCCTCAAAAGAGACAGCACCTTAGACGGGAAGCACAGAAGTCACAGGCAGATATTTTGCTTCTACAAGAAACACACCTGCAGCAACAATATGTAAATTTGCTTCAATGGCATCTCTACCTCCAACAATATCATGCTGCAGCCCCTAAGGAAGGAAAGTACACTGGGGTTAGTATCTTGCTTCGTAAGGACTTCCAGGGCACTGTACTTCAACATATTGCAGATCCTATGGGCCGGTTTTTATTGCTCCAATTAGTGGTAGATAAGGAAACATACACTATTGTAAATGTTTATGCTCCCAATACCTCTCACTCGAATTATCTAGACCAGCTAGATAATATCCTTACCACTGTGGAGGAAAATCATTTAATTCTTGCGGGTGATTTTAATCCCAAACCGCCCCCAGAGGATAATTCCTCTGGGGGCGGTTTGGGATCAGCTGCAGGCCGTAAACGTCTCAAAAAATTTATAAAGACCAGGGAGGTGTTGGATATCTGGCGCCACAGGAATAATGGCACTAGAAACTACACATTTTATTCACACCCCCACCATTCATATTCCCGCATTGATTATTTTCTATTGGACAAAACACTTAATTTTCGGGTACGAGATCTAGGTATTGGTCCCATAACTTGGTCGGACCATGGTGCGATTTGGCTGTCACTAAGGACGCAGGTTTCCCAGACCGGGTTACGCTATTGGAAACTTAATGATTCCCTACTGGAGAGTGATGATTTCTGTCAAAATATTCGATTAGCAATAGAGGAATATCAAAAATTTAATAGATCAGATGCACACTCTAGGCCTATTATATGGGAATGTTTAAAGGTGGTTCTCCGGGGTAGATTTATATCTCAGGCCTCGCACCAAAAAAAGATTACTCAAGCAAAAGAAGCAGAGTTATTGTCCGCTATCTCAGCTCAGGAAAAACAACATAAGATATCTTTATCTACCAAGGTTTTATAGCCAACTTCAGAGAGCTCGCACGGCTTTGAAAGATCTCCAAGCGAAAGATATTGCCCATAAATTACAACTTACTCGGCAGGAACATTTTGAGTGGGGTAACAAAACTGGTAGGATATTGGCGCGTAAATTGAAAAAGTTGTCCACTCAAAATCAGATTACCAGGATTATAAAGCAGTAGATGGTTCCCTTTTGGACTCCGCAGAGCAGATCCAGAGTCGATTCCAGCAATTTTATGGGGACTTGTATACGGCAGACTCTAGTATCTCTACGACAAATATCGATGACTACCTAGCTACTATTACTTTGCCCCAATTAACAGATGTTGAGCGGCAATATTTTGAGAAACTTATAACGCCAGCTGAACTCTCGCTTGCAATTAAGGCTCTCAAACTTAATAAAGCGCCAGGTCTCGATGGCTATACTGGTCTGTTTTACAAAAAATTCACGGACCGGGTATCTCCCTACTTGCTTGAGACTTTTAATGCTTTGCAAGACGGTGAGTCCCTGCCTGCTGAAGCTAATGTTGCAGGCATTACAATCCTGGCGAAACCAGGCAGAGACCCTCTAGAGTGTGGGTCATATCGCCCAATCTCTTTGATTAATATTGATTTAAAACTATTAGTCAAGATTTTGGCTACACGATTGAATAGGGTGATGGCGAAATTGACTCATCCAGACCAAGCCGGTTTTATTCCGGGGCGAAAGGCAGCGGACAATGTCAGGAAAATACTAGATTTATTATGGAATGCTAAAAGGGATCAAACTCCAGCCATATTGTTTGCTATAGACGCTGAAAAAGCGTTTGACATGGTCCACTGGCAATTTCTCTTTTGTACGCTGGAAAAAATGAACTTTGGACCCAAATTCTTAACCTGGCTATACAGACTTTATGATAATCCTAGAGCGAGAGTGAAGGTTAATGGGACCTACTCGAATCCATTCCCAATAACGCGGGGCACAAGACAGGGTTGCCCTCTATCTCCCCTGTTGTTCGCTCTGTTCTTAGAGCCTCTCACTACAATCATAAGGGGGGACCAGACAGTATCCGGCATAAAGGTGAGGGTGGAGGACTATAAAATGTCGCTTTTTGCAGATGATGTGTTGTTCATTCTTACAAACCCCCAACAATCATTGACAGGGGTGATAGGTCGCTTGTCAGAGTTCAGCTTGGTATCGGGCTTTCGCCTTAACCTTGATAAATCAGAGGTATTGAACATTTCTCTGCCCCCTGCACAAACATTAAGTCTGCAACACCAATTCCCATTGAAATGGGCTGGGTCAAAAATTAAATACCTTGGGATACAAATTGGCCAGAATTTGGATGACCTGTTTAAACTGAATTACCTACCTCTTGTGTCTAAGATTTTCCAGGACCTGGATAATTGGAATAATCTGCCAATATCCTGGACTGGGAGGGTAGCCGTAGTTAAGATGACAATACTTCCTAAATTTAACTACCTATTCCAGTCATTACCGATTTCGATCCCCACGGCTATGTTAAAAACTTGGCAGAAACGCCTGTTCACATTCATTTGGAAGCGGAGACCTCCTAGGGTAGCGCAAGCTACTCTTTATCGCCATAAGTTACGAGGAGGATTAGGGGTTCCAAAACTTCAATGGTACTATGCTGCGGCCCAATTAGCTGCCATTTTGGCTTGGCACAAGTGTGGCGAGCAACCTAGATGGGTAGCTATAGAACAGGCTACTTTAGGATCCATTCCACTACGAGCTCTTATATGGCAACCTAAGAAATCCTTGAAAATTGAAGGTTATATTTCTTTACCTTTACAAACTACCCTACAATCCTGGGATCGATGGAAAGCTCTATTGGTGGGCACGAGACGTTACTTTATGAATACTCATTTATTCCATCATGTATCCTTTCCTCCGGGGTGGGACTCTGCACTATTTCATGAGTGGAAGGGCAGAGTTGATATCATGAGTGGAAGGGCAGAGTTGATATCATGACATTTACACAATTGCAAGAAGTATACCAACTTCCACCCACCGCCTATTTCTCGTACTATCAATTACAACAATTCATTAGACGGGAGAACATGAAGGGAGAAATAGCTAAAGGTAGATCGCAATTCGAAGGCTGGTGTGATATGGCAGATCGCATAACTGGTGGCTTATCGAAAAATTACACCCTGTTACAAAACTTGTTGCCACAACGGCCTAAATATGTTTCAACATGGGAAAGTGACTTGGGAATAATGTTATCCGAGGAGGAGTGGGATCAGATTTTTCTCCATACTAAGGGATGTTCAGTATCCTCCTCCCTTACAGAGAATGGGTATAAGATCTTGTTCAGATGGCATCTTACTCCGAGTAGGCTGTATAAAGCTCACTTATGTGATACTGACTTGTGTTGGAAGGGGTGTGGACAACGTGGCACGATCTTGCACATGTGGTGGGAATGTACTCAAGTCCAGAGACTATGGTTGGATATGCAGGATATTGTCTATTGTACATTAAAGAAGCGAGTAGTTTTATCACAGGTACAGGGTCTTTTAAATGCACCAGTTGACGGCTCTAAGTTCGAAAGTACACTCGTTAATCAGTTCTGTCTGGGGGCACGATGCATATTAGCGCTCTCCTGGAAACAACCTACAGTACCTACTAAGACTTCCTTAATACAAAAGTTAGATACTATGAGTGTGATGTATAAGATAACAGCCCAAAAACACAGACAAATCCCCAAATTTGAAAAGACGTGGGCACCATTTCTTAATTGGAGAAGGGAAGAGGGACCCCTAGCCGAGGGAACCACTAACTCTCCTGCATAAATAGTAAGGAACACATGAACTCAGTCAGACTCAGATGCTTGTGGTATTGTTATACTTTATTAAGCTGTTTTGTTCATACATGACTTAGTCATACTTACCATTTGTTGATAGCAGCAGTTTTCAATCTCTTGAGGCGAGATAATATTCCACCGGTGGACAATGAGAAGATTCTATTATAATACTTGTGCATCTCTTATACTTATTCTTAATTTTGCTAAGGTTGTACGGCAGTACTATGTATTATACAATTCGATTATGTGCATAGTATGGTTCTTTTCTGAGAGGTTTTGTAACTTTATGCATGTTATCGTACAAATGTTCACAATATGTGCAATTTGAATAAACATTATATTGAAAAAAAAAACAAAACTAAGATGAAGGCAGGAGTCCAGCAGCAAGAGGGGGGCTTTCCAATCTTTTGCATTGAGTGTCACATGTATAATTTTTACCTGCCGGTGAGAGATTGAATGTGTGCACTCGGTGCAAAGAGCTCCTGGCTCTCAGGGAATGAGTCCGATCTCTGGAGGCTAGAGTAGCAGACTTGGAGGAGCTGAGAGAGACAGAGAGGTACATTGATGAGACCTTCAGGGACATAGTAGCCAAGTCCCAAATCCAGTCTGGCAGCCCCAGTGCTGCCTTGGATCAGAAAGGTCTCCCAGTAGGAGAACATCACCCTGGTGTAGCAGGAACTGATCCTGTAGCAAGGACCTGCTCTCCAGGTGATGTATTGTCCTCTCGCACTGAGGACAAGTCTCCCAGGGCTACTGCCCAGGAGGGAAGGGTTAGGCCGGCCATCATAGTTGGTGATTCGATTATTAGAAATGTAGATAGCAGGGTGGCTGGTGGACGTGAGGACCACCTGGTAACTTGCCTGCCTGGTGCGAAGGTGGCAGACCTCACGCGACACCTAGATAGGATTATAGACAGTGCTGGGGAGGACCCGGCTGTCGTGGTACATGTGGGCACCAACGATATAGAAAAATGTGGGAGAGAGGTTCTGGAAGCCAAATTTAGGATTTCAGGTAGGAAGCTGAAATCCAGAACTTCCAGGATGGCATTCTCTGAAATGCTTCCTGTTCCACATGCAGGTCCCCAGAGGCAGGCAGAGCTCCAGAGTTTCAATGCGTGGATGAGACAATGGTGCAGGGAAGAGGGATTCAGCTTTGTAAGGAACTGGGGAAACTTTTGGGGAAAGGGGAGAAGAAGGGGACAGAAGTGCTGAGGGATCATTTAATAGCTAAAGGACTAGTAAAGTTCCAGAAAGTGTCCTGCTCTACCCAGCTTGTCCCAGGTTAAACTGTTTGATTCCCTCCCACCCTACCCCTCTGCCCACCCACCCCTGGAGTTAGATTTCTAATATAGACTGAATAAATTAGCATTAGCAACAAGATAAATTAGTAAATTGTTAACGGCTAAGGAAATGCCAATCCAAAAATTTACCAATATGAGAACTATCCAATGCAACTGTTGTGGAGCCTTTATTCTGAGGGAAAGCATCTGGAGACTTGGAGCTTGCCCGATCTGTGCACAGCTCTCTTCTTTCAAAAAGGAGCTGACTGAGGTTACAGCTCAATTAGCTTCAATTACAAGAATTACACCCACATTGCATTACTCAGAAAATAATTCCCCAATACCAAAGAATAACCAGGAGTCAAGAAAAAGAAATACAGTAGACTCAGGTAGGATAACACATGTGTCCCACAGTCACCCATTCTTGACAGATGGGAAGCCAACAAGTATACCCCCCACTCAAACAGGTCATTTAGTAAATCATTAAAAACCAGGATTACGGTGGGCTCTGGTAGAATTAGACCTGTAACAAGGAGACACACACAGTATCAAATGCAACAAGAACAAAAAGCCTTCCCTATATTAATAACTGAAGAAGTTCTAGAGAAAAATATTGAAGTGTTACCAGAAAAGAGAAAAAACCAATGCATGCAGAATTTCAAGATCCATAACCAAAAGAAAAAGCTAATTGAGATGGATAACTCTGGCATCAGTGGCACAACTGTAAAAGGAAAGAGTGAAGTGAATAACAAATCTCAACTAAAGTCTCATAAGGAGTACAGGAAAAGCAATAACCTTAAAGAGAGTATCTGGAAAGCTATGACCACAAATGCTCATAGTTTGGGAAATAAAATCCCAGATCTGCAGGCCCTAATGACGGAGGCAGAATTGGACATTGTTGCTATCACAGAGACATGGTTCACAGAATCTCATGAATGGGATATGGCAATACCAGGCTATAACTTGTTAAGGAAGGACAGAGTGGATAGAAAAGGGGGAGGTGTGGCTCTTTATGTCAGAAATAATATCCAAGCATCTGAGCTGCAAGGAAGTTGGGGCAAGGAAGAAGCACTATGGGTCGACCTAAAAAAAGATGATGGAGCATCCATTTATATTGGAGTGGTTTACAGGCCTCCAAACCAAAAGGAAGAGCTGGACAGAGATCTGGTTGAAGACATCCATAAGATAGGTATGAAGGGGGAAGTGGTGATCGTTGGTGACTTTAATATGCCAGATGTAGACTGGAAAATCCCATCTGCAGAATCTAAAAATAGTAGAGCAATAGTGGATGCCATGCAAGTAACTTTGTTCAAACAAATGGTATTGGAACCCACGAGAGAAGGAACTATACTCGACCTAGTGCTCACTAATGGAGATAATGTCTCTGATGTCAAGGTGGGCGTCCACCTCAGCACCAGTGATCATCAAACGGTATGGTTTAATATCACTAAAAGAATATGGAAAAGAAGCACAAAGACCAGAGTTTTACAGTTCAAAAACACGGACTTTGAGGAAATGGGGAAGTACCTAGAGGAAGAACTAAATGGATGGGAGAATGAGAGAGATGTGGATCAGCAGTGGACCAATCTAAAAGGAGCAATCACCAAGGCAACTGCTCTATATGTTAGAAATGTAAAGAAAAGCAAAAGAAAAATGAAACCTATCTGGTTCTCAAAGGAGGTGGCTGACAAAATTAAAGCTAAAAGAACAGCGTTCAAGAAATATAAAAGATCCCAAAGGAAGGAGCACAAAGAAGAATATTTGATTCAACTGAGGGAGACGAAGAAATTAATCAAGTTGGCAAAAAGTCAAGCGGAAGAGAGGATTGCCAAGGAGATAAAAAATGGTGACAAAACATTTTTCAGATACATCAGCGAAAAGAGAAAAGTCCAAAGTGGTATAGTGAAATTGAAAGGTGGAAATGATCAATGTGTGGAGAGAGACCAAGAAATGGCAGAAATATTAAACGAATACTTCAGCTCGGTGTTCACTAAAGAAGACCCTGGAGAAGGACCATCTCTACACAACAAGAAACTGGAGGGAAGTGGAATAGATGAAAATCCTTTTACAGTAGAAAATGTATGGGAAGAGCTAAAGAATCTGAAAGTGGACAAAGCCATGGGGCCTGATGGGATTCTTCCAAGGATACTGAGGGAGCTCAGAGATGTGCTGGCGGGTCCGCTGTGCGACCTGTTCAATAGATCCCTAGAAACGGGAGTGGTGCCGAGTGATTGGAGAAGAGCGGTGGTGGTCCCGCTTCACAAGAGTGGGAACAGAGAGGAGGCTGGTAACTACAGACCGGTTAGCCTCACTTCGGTGGTGGGAAAAGTAATGGAGTCACTGTTGAAGAGAGAGAATAGTGAACTATCTACAGTCCGGAGAATTGATGGACCAGAGGCAGCATGGATTCACCAGGAGAAGATCCTGTCAGACAAATCTGATTGACTTTTTTGACTGGGTAACCAAGGAATTGGATCAAGGAAGAGCGCTCGATGTCATCTACTTGGATTTCAGCAAAGCTTTTGATACGGTTCCGCACAGGAGACTGGTGAATAAAACGAGAAGCTTAGGAGTGCGTGCCGAGGTGGTGACCTGGATTGAAAACTGGTTGATGGACAGAAGACAATGTGTGATGGTAAATGGAACTTTCTCCGAAGAGAGAGCGGTTTTAAGTGGTGTACCGCAAGGATCGGTGTTGGGACCGGTCCTGTTCAATATTTTTGTGAGCGACATTGCGGACGGGATAGAAGGTAAGGTTTGTCTTTTTGAGGATGACACTAAGATCTGCAACAGAGTGGACACGCCGGAAGGAGTGGAGAGAATGAGACGGGATTTAAGGAAACTGGAAGAGTGGTCGAAGATATGGCAGCTGAGATTCAATGCCAAGAAGTGCGAAGTCATGCATATGGGGAGTGGAAATCCGAATGAACTGTATTCGATGGGGGGGGGGGAAGGCTGATGTGCACGGAGCAGGAGAGAGACCTTGGGGTGATAGTGTCTAATGATATGAAGTCTGCGAAACAATGCGACAAGGCGATAGCAAAAGCCAGAAGAATGCTGGGATGCATAGAGAGAGGAATATCGAGTAAGAAAAGGGAAGTGATTATCCCCTTGTACAGGTCCTTGGTGAGGCCTCACCTGGAGTACTGTATTCAGTTCTGGAGACTGTATCTACAAAGAGACAAGGACAAGATTGAAGCGGTACAGAGAAGGGCGACCAGGAAGGTGGAGGGTCTTCATCGGAAGACATACGAGGAGAGATTGAAGAATCTAAATATGTACTCCCTGGAGGAAAGGAGGAGCAGGGGTGATATGATTCAGACTTTCAGATACTTGAAAAACTTTAATGATCCAAAGACAACGACAAACCTTTTCCATCAGAAAAAAATCAGCAGAACCAGAGGTCACGAGCTGAGGCTCCAGGGAGGAAGACTAAGAACCAATGTCAGGAAGTATTTCTTCACGGAAAGGGTGGTGGATGCCTGGAATGCCCTTCCGGAGGAAGTGGTGAAGTCTAAAACTGTGAACGACTTCAAAGGGGCGTGGGATAAACACTGTGGATCCATCAAGTCTAGAGGGCATGAATAAAGTGGAGGCAGCAAAACACTGCACGGAGCGGCAGTAGCCACAGAGGCATTCAAACACTGCACGGAGCGGCAGTAGCCACAGAGGCATTCATGGAGCGGGATGCCAGTGGCCAGTAGTTAGTGTTCCACCTTCATGGAGCGGAAGGATGGAGGGCTGCTATCTCAAAAAATAAAAAATAAAAAAACAAACAAAAAAATAAAAACAGGGGTGGGTAAGAGAATGGGGCAAGGGTGTGGCCTGCTTGTTACAGCGTTTGCTACCCCTAATTGATCTGGATGTCACTTGGATGCAGATACGGCGCTGCTCTCTAAATTGGTGGTGGGGTGGAGGGGAATTAGGGCTGGAGGGTACTGGAAGCCAATAGTAAAAGGTGGGAGAGAGAAAAAGGGGATAAAAAAAATGGATAAAGTGTATAGCTTGCTGGGCAGACTGGATGGGCCGTTTGGTCTTCTTCTGCCGTCATTTCTATGTTTCTATGTTTCTATGTTTTCCGAAAGCATGGGCTCCACCTTAACCAGAGTGGAACCAAGCTGTTGGCACTAACTTTCAAAAAGGAGATAGAGCAGCTTTTAAACTAGAACAAGGGGGAAAGCCGACAGTCACTCAGCAGTGCATGGTTCGGAGAAATGTATCCTTGAAGGATACTAATGAAACAGGAGAGTTAGGGCATCCCAACAGAGAGGTTCCATTAAAAGCAAACATAGTTCATATGCCTATATGTAAAAAATCACCGAAGTTAATGATTTCCGAATTATCCCAAACAACTGAAAAGCAGGTTGTTAAAACAAACAAAAAACACACTTTGAAATGTCTGTATGCCAATGCCAGAAGTCTAAGAAGTAAGATGGGAGAGTTAGAGTGTATAGCAGCAAATGATGAGATTGACATAATTGGCATCACAGAGACTTGGTGGAAGGAGGATAACCAATGGGACAGTGCTTTATCAGGGTACAAATTATATCGCAATGATAGGGAGGATCAACTTGGTGGGGGTGTGGCACTTTATGTCTGGGAGAGTATAGAGTCCAACAAGATTTATTTATTTTTATTTATTTAGGAGTTTTTTATATACCAAGGTATAGCAAAAAATGCCTTCACTCCGGTTTACATTTACAACAACCTGTTACATCTAAAGCATTTAAACAGTAATTGGAACTGCTACTGAACAATAACTTAGTGCAATAAATAAAAACAAAAACAAACGAAAAAATCATATAACGAAGTATATAGCTGTGCTTAAATTATGTCTGGGGAAGAGATGTTAGAGGGAGAAGATTGATGAGGTTTCGGTGAGTTAGTGGAATAGTCATTGGAATGATATTGCATATCCGAAGAGGGGATGCAGTAGGTGTGGTCTGTTGTGTTATCCTATGCCGTCTTTGAGTGTTTGGGTGAATAGCCATGTTTTGAGTTCTTTTTTATTTATTATTTATTTATTTAAATTCTTTTAATATACCGATGCTCAAGACCAGGTCTTATCGTACCGGTTTACAGTGTAACTGGGGGAAATCAATTAACAACTATGCAGAAAGTAAAGTTACATTAAACAGGGAGCAAGAACATGGGAGTTGGAAGACAGGAAAGATATATAAACGAATACAACTGGAGAGTATTAAAAAACAGTTAAATAAAAACAAAAGAGTTGCGAGTCATATAAAGGTAGCTGAGATCGGCTGTAGATATCATAGGCAATTATTAACATATTGTTTCCTGAGGAAGCAGGGATCACGGGGAGGTAAGCATGGGGGGGAGAAGGGATGGTAGGGACTGGGAGGGGGGAGGGAGGGTAGAGGGTAGGAAGGTGAGAGTCAATGTTAGTTGATCGAGGTTCATTCAGCGGTAAGCTTGTGCGAACAGCCAGGTTTTCAGTTTCTTTCTGAAGGTGAGATGGGATTGTTCCTGGCGTATATCTGGTGGAAGCGAATTCCAATGTAGCGGGCCCGCTGTCGAAAGTGCTCTCTTATGGATGGAGTTGTGGACCGAGGATTTGTTGGGGGGGGGCCTTGAGAGAACCTTTGTAGGAAAATCTGATTGGCCTTGCTGAAGTATGTAATTCCAGAGGGATGGCTAGTTGGAGTGTGGTTTGCTGGAAGATAGATTTGTGGATGATGGTGAGTGTCTTGAAGAGAATTCTATATTGGATAGGTAGCCAGTGTAGGAATTTTAGGATAGGTGTAATATGGTCCTTACGACGTGTGTTTGTAAGGATCCTGGCCGCTGCGTTTTGCAGCATCTGTAGGGGTTTAGTAGAAGAGGCGGGGAGACCGAGTAGTAGTGCGTTGCAATAGTCGATCTTTGAAAACAGGATGGCTTGAAGGACTGAACGGAAATCCTGGAAGTGTAGAAGTGGTCTTAGCTGCTTCAGGACCTGTAGCTTAAAGAAGCATTCTTTAGTTGTGGAGTTAATGAACTTTTTGAAGTTTAATCTATAGTCTAGGGTGGCTCCAAGGTCTCTAACCTGGCTTGCTAGTGGAGTAGTTGCATTGTTGGCGAAGAGGTTGTTATCGCTGGGGGAGATAACCATGAGTTCTGTTTTGGGTGTATTAAGGACCAGGTTGAGACTCGAGAGAAGGAGGTTGATGGAGTGTAAGCAGCTGTTCCAAAAATTTAGAGTAGTGGAGATGTGGTCCGAGATGGGGATTAGGATCTGCACATCATCCGCATATATAAAATGGGTGAGGGTGAGGCTGTTGAGTAGCTGGCATAAAGGGAGTAGATAGATATTAAACAGGGTAGGGGATAGAGAGGAACCCTGTGGTACTCCTTGTTTAGCAGGAATGGGTTGGGATTCTTTGTCATTTATTTTAACTTTGTAGTGCCTGTTGTTCAGAAAGGATTTGAACCATAGCAGTGCAGAGCCAGAGATGCCTATTTCCATTAGACGGTTGATGAGGATAGTATGGTTTACCGTGTCGAACGCCGCTGAAATATCGAGAAGGGCTAGAAGGTAGGATTGTCCCTTGTCAAGGCCCATCAGGATGTTGTCTGTTAAAGAAAGAAGGAGGGATTCTGTGTTTAGGCGTTTCCTGAATCCGAATTGAGAAGGGTAGAGAATGTTGTGAGAGTTGTTTTTGAAAGTTTTAAGGTTTTCTTGTGAGCTCAGGTGTTGCGGTAAGGAATTCCATAGATTCGGGCCAGCAATGGAAATGGCTCTATTTCTTGTGGAGGACAGTTTGGCTAGCGGTAGTGGTGGCACTTCTAGATGTAGGTTACTTGTTGACCTGGTCGTACGTAGTGCCCTGTGTACATGTATGACATTGTCCAGAGCTGTGTTGTCGGCTTTATAAATTGCATTGTGTAGAATTGTTAGAACTTTGAATTGTTAGAACTTTGAATTGTTAGAACTTTGTCCACCTGGACAAAATGGTCAGAGAGATGATGAAATGCTAAGAGAAATCAGGGAAGCAAAACAATTTGGCAATAATAATGGGAGATTTCAATTACCTCAATATTGACCGGGTAAATGTAACATCAGGACTTACTAGAGACATAAAGTTCCTGGATGAAATAAATGATTGCTTCATGGAGCAATTGGTTCAGGAACCAACAAGAGAGGGAGCTATTTTAGATTTAATTCTTAGTGGAATGCAGGATTTGGTGAGAGAGGTAACGATGGTAGGGCCACTTGGCAACAGTGATCATAACAATCAAATTTAAACTAATAACTGGAAGGGGGACAATAAGTAAATCTGCAGCTCTAACACTAAACTTTCAAAAGGGAAACTTTGATAAAATGAGGAAAATAGTTAGAAAAAAACTCCTTTGCACGCTGCAAAAGTTAGAAGTGTTCAACAGGCTTGGACATTGTTTAAAAATACAATCCTAGAGGCGCAGTCCATATGTATTCCACGCATTAAGAAAGGTGGAAAGAAGGCGAAACGATTACCGTCATGGTTAAAAGGTGAGGTGACAGGAGGAAGTGACGTCACTTCCCATGCCGGCTGCTTTCTAGCGGTGCTCTCTGCCCCCGGAGCGTTTTTGGTAAAAAAAAACAGCTAAACCCACGCGAATTGCAGCGCTTTTTCTTGTCTCCGACAGCGGACAGTAGCAGGAACATGGCGACAAAAAAAAAGTCGGTGGATTTTAAAAAATTTTCGTACATCAAAGGAGGAGATGCCCCGGACCCTCCAGACAGCAAAATGGCGGCTGCTGCCGAGTCGGAGGACTCGGAGAATGAAGGGGCTGATCCGGGCTCGCTGGAAGCTGAACGGCCTCTACGCACCGAGATGCGTTCATGGTTTATGGAACTGAGGCGAGATATCAAAGCTTTTAAAACCGAGATTGCAGAGACTTTACAAGAAATGAGGGAGGACCACACGGCTTTGGGATGCAGGCTTGATGAGGAGCGCTGGCAGCAACAACAACTGGAGGTCACAGCTCTAAGATCAGCTCAGGCAGAAATGGCGGACAAACTTGAAGACCTAGAGAATAGGTCCAGACGCTGTAATCTACGTTTTAAGGGCATCCCTGAAAAAGAGGAATATGTGGACTGCGCATCCACCATTCAGAAGATTTGCCACCTGATTCTTGGGGATATGGAGACTGACAACGGGGGCACTCCGCCCGAACTGTGGATAGAGCGTGCGCACAGGTCACTGGGGCCCAGGATTGGCAACCGGCCACGAGATATCGTGGTATGCTTTCATTCCTTCGCATACAAAGAAATAATTACCGCTGCAGCCCGGCAACGGTGAGTTTGGACCTGGGAAGGGAATGAGATTGCCATCTATGCAGACTTAGCATCCAGCACCTTACGCAAGAGAATAACTTTTAGACCAATCACTTCTTCACTCGCTTCTGCATCCATACGTTACAGATGGCTCTTCCCTTTCAGTTTATGGTTCCAGGTGGACGGGAAATCCTATAAGGTTCGAAGTCTGGATGCAGCGGTACAGGCCCTGAAAGAGGTGGGAATAGCGGTGGAATTGCCGGTGCAGAAGGAAGGAGCTCCCTCGAGTTCTAAAATAGCCGCACCGCGATGGCAACGTGTCAACAAAGGAGGATGCAGACTTTGCAGGAATGCCAGTGATATTGTGGCGGCTGAAGCCCTTACCTGAACTGATTAGCCATTTTGGCTGGCCTGTTTCTCACTAACTGGCTTATAGCTGGCTACTCTTCACGTTCTCACCTAACTTGGACTGACTGGTTATACAGCAGAGTGGGTAATTTCAGTTTCAGTTGAGCATAAAAATGTTACACGAGTATTAGCAGGTGCTCCGGGGCAGGAGGAATCCGCCTCCCGGCATGGTTTCTTCCTCCAGATTTCTTCCAGGAAAGAGGGAATCCTTCCTGGGTACATTGGGGGATGGGGGAGGGGGGGAAGGGTATATTGCTTCACATTGGGCGGTCTCTTACACTTTAGGGTGGTTCTTTGGTGGTCGGTCTTGCATTGGGTTCTAATAATCCTGGGGAGCTCCAGGGTCTATCCCCTGGGGTTACAGGGAATGTGTTTTTTACCTTGGCGCTTGCTGCTCTGGTTCCTCAGACCAGAGGCGATGGGATATGGGAATGGGCAGGGAGATGTGGCTGGACAGTAATGATATTCCACAATTAAATTTATTTCCCTTAATGTTAAGGGTTTAAACTCTGGTAGGAAAAGGAGGCTTTTATATCAGGAAATGGAGCGTTTATCTGCTGATGTGATTTACTTACAAGAAACTCACCTCCGCAAGCGATATGAAGGCCTCCTACGTTCCAACAATTACCCAAACCAATTCTGACAAGAATCCAAGTACTCGGGAGTGGTATTTTAATACACAAAGATGTCCATTTTGAAGTACGGGATGCATTCCCTGACCCGCAGGGCAGATATCTTCTCCTCAATGTGATTTTGGGTGGGGAGTCCTTTGCACTTTGTTCAGTGTATGGTCCTACTTCTCAGAAGGAAGCTTTTTTTACCAAGCTCCATAAGATTTTAGCAGACAATGCGGAGGGAAGTGTCATCCTTGGTGGGGACTTTAACCTGACGCTTAACCCTAGATTGGATAATTCCTCGGGGACTAGTTCCGATTCTGCCCTTGCCCGGAAGGCTCTTAAACAGATTCTCACACTTACAGCGGGGGTGGATATTTGGCGCTCTCGCTTTCCCACTTCTCGTAACTATACTTATTTCTCGCCCCCTCACAATAGTTACTCTAGTTTAGATATGTTTCTGCTTGATAAGACCAAACTTAATGCAGTGCGTGCGGTAGATATTGAGCCTATAGTGTGGTCTGATCATGCTCCCATTTGGTTTCAAATATCCATAAGCCAGTATGATTCAGGTCAGCGCTTTTGGCGTCTGAATGACTCCCTGTTGGAGGACAGTACCTTTCAGAAGCAGCTGGCTACGGAAATTCAGGAATACATCCGTAATAATGACACAGGAGAAGTTGGTGCAGGGGCTCTGTGGGAGTGTCTGAAATGTGTCTTACGGGGCTCTTTCATTGCCCGGGCGTCTCATGTTAAGCAGCAGCGGGAGAAGGCACGCCAGACTTTGCTGATGGCCCTATCTAAGTTGGAACAGGCCCACATGCGGGATGCGGCTCGCTCCCAATTGCGGGGTTCTATTCAGGAGATTAGGGATAAGATCATGGCTCTGGATTCAGCCCGGATAGCCCATCATATGGAACTGGCCTAGCAACAGTTTTTTGAGGGCGGGAATAAAGCTGGACGCTATTTAGCCCACGCTCTTAAACGGAGACAGGCACAGGCTAATATCTCCAAAATTAAAGATAATACTGGGAGGATCCTTACTGATAACACCTCAATTAGGCAACGTTTTCATCAGTTTTACTCGTCACTTTACAGTGGTGATCTGGGCATACAGGCAGACTTGATCGAGGCTTACCTATCTCAGATTCCTCTCCCTACTTTGACCGCTGCCCAGAGGCAATTTTTAGATAGGGACATTATGGCCATAGAACTCCAGGAAGCTATTAACTCACTCAAACCAGGAAAATCCCCGGGCCTCGATGGGTACACTCCAAGGTTTTATAAACAATTTGCTACGGCCCTAACGCCCCTTCTATTGAAGTTTTTCAACTCTCTCAGGATGGGGACCACTTTATCTGCACAGGCTAATATGGCCGAGATCACGCTACTGGTCAAACCTGGTCGGGACCCTTCGATATGTGGTTCGTACAGGCCCATTTCTCTGTTGAATATCGATGTTAAATTATTGGCAAAAATTCTGGTGAACCGTTTGAATTGTTTCATAACTCAATTGGTGGGGGCCGACCAGGCAGGTTTTATCCCTGGGAGAACTACTGCTGACAATGTTCACAAAATTATGGACACTATCTGGTATGCTCAAAAATACAAAATCCCGGCTTTGGCTTTGTCAATTGATGCTGAGAAGGCATTCGACAGGGTGCACTGGCCTTATCTTTTCCAGACATTGGAGTGTATGGGTTTTGGCACCCCCTATCTTCAGTGGTTGCGTCAGCTCTATAGTTCTCCCAGGGCCTGCTTGAAGATAAACTGAGGTTACTCATCTCCTTTTGAAGTGGGCAGAGGGACTAGGCAGGGCTGCCCGCTGTCCCCCCTACTCTTTGCACTATTCCTTGAACCTTTTGCTATTACTATCCGTAGAAACGCTAATATCTCTGGAGTGACCATAGGCAACCTTTCCACTAAAATTTCTCTGTATGCAGATGATATTTTATTCACTCTCACTGATCCAGCAAATTCCCTTGACAGTGTAACTGATGAGATGGAGGCCTTTGGTAGGGTCTCTGGCTTCACAGTAAATTGGGACAAGTCGGAGATTCTTAACATAAATCTACATCCCAGGACGGTCAGTCGACTTCAGGAGTTTTTCCATTCAAATGGGCTAAAACACAGATTAAATACCTAGGGATTCAGCTTAGTGCCATGCAGGACTTACTCACCATTAATTATATCCCTCTATGGAATAAATTATCTAAGGACATGGAAGAGTGGAGCCGCTACCAGATTTCCTGGCTGGGTAGAATGGCTGCTTTCAAAATGAATATTTTACCAAAACTTCTATATCTATTTCAGACACTCCCCGTTCTGGTATCTGTATCTCTGTTAAAACAATGGCAGAAGCGGTGTATGGCCTTTATCTGGGCGGGAAGGCGGCCCCGGGTAGCTCGTAGGGTCCTTACACAACCCAAACTCAGAGGTGGACTTGGTGTGCCGGATCTTACCCGTTATTTCCGCACCGCCCAGTTTAAAAAATTGGTGGATTTGCACTTATCCAGACGACCGAAGCAGTGGGTGCTCATTAACCAGGAACTTATGGGATCTGTGCCACTTTGCAGTCTTCTCTGGCAGCCTAAACACACTTGGACAGTAGACCCGGGTTTGGTGCTCCCTCCCTCCACACTTATGCTGCTTCATTTATGGCAACAATATGGTACTTCAATGGTGGGCAACAGGGCATACCATACTAGTACCAACTTATACACTAATAAAGCTTTCCGCCCGGGTTTTGAGAGCTCGGCTTTTTCAGTGTGGAGACGGGGCATCAGGTATTGGGGACATGTTTGAGGTCCAACAACCATGCGCCCTTTTGCAGATCTTCAGCGAGCTTATGCATTGCCTGATTCGGCTTTGTATTCATATTTACAATTAGCTTATTTTGCCAGGGCAAATATGCTTGCTTTACATCTTTCCCAGGGCAAGTCCGATTTTGAGAAGTTATGTGAGAAGGCTAATGGTTGTTCTAAAGTATTATCCAGGCTATACCAACTTTTATTGCCACAGGACATGCCTACCTATACCTTTCAACAGTCTTGGGAACAAGATCTCCAGGTATGCTGGACCCCACAGGTTTGGAAGTCGATTTTTCAAAACATGGGTAGAGGATATATAGCGGCCTCTCTTATTGAGAACTCTTATAAGGTGTTGTACCGCTGGTATCTGTGTCCTTCTCAGTTGCATAAATACACACCTCTATACCCGGACACTTGTTGGCGATCCTGTATGGAGAAGGATACATTCTACCATATGTGGTGGGCTTGTCCCCAAGTTCAGGTTGTCTGGGAGAGTTCTTTCAGTGGCTGAGAAATTTGTTCCCTGGGTTGACATTCTTTACACCTGCGCAAGCGCTATTAGGTATGACACTACCTGGGCTATCGAAGGATTCTAACCAGTTAGCCCAGTATATATTAACCGCTAGTCGCTGCGAGATAGCACGCTTGTGGAAATCCCCCAGAGTTCCCACAACAGAAGCCATTCAACACAAAGTGCAGAGGATCTTTTTATTATCCAAAATTACAGCATATAAGCATAAGAGACTATCTTGCTTTGAATCGATTTGGAAACCCTACCAAAAATGTCTCTCTTTTATGTCTGTGGGCAACTCGGCTTAATCGCTATCTTATGTTTTATATGCGACCCGACTTCCCGGGCAGCCTGGCTCTTCATTCATACCCTGGGTGTAATTTTATGGCTTACCCATCTTCTTTTGTGGGGTACCCAATAATTACTTTCTGTTATAGCGCTCATGTGAAGCATGGGGGGAGGGGGGTTTATTACTTCTATAAAACATGAAAGACTTGGTGATTTCAATTATGTGATGTAAACCTTACTTGTGCATACTGTTCTATTTTGTTAGCCATGATATTTGTCATGTATATCTGTTATCCTGGCCGTACAGCCTGGTTTACACGTTCTATTCTTTGGTTCAATAAAAAACTTTTAATTGAAAAGGTGAGGTGAAAGAGGCTATTTTAGTCAAAAAAACATCCTTCAAAAATTGGAAGAAGATTCCATCTGAAGAAAATAGGATAAAACAAGCATTGTCAAGTTAAGTGTAAAACATTGATAAGACAGGCGAAGAGAGAATTTGAAATGAAGTTGGCCATAGAGGCAAAAACTCATAATAAAAACATTTAAAAATATATCCGAAGCAAGAAACCTGTGAGGGAGTCGGTTGGACCATTAGATGACCGAGGCGTTAAAGGGGCTCTTAGGGAATATAAGGCCATTGCAGAAAGACTAAATGAATTCTTTGCGTCAGTGTTTACTAATGAGGATGTGGTGGAGATACCAGTTCCGGAGATGATTTTCATGGGTGATGAGTCAGACGAATTGAATGAAATCACTGTGAACCTGGAAGATGTAGTAGGCCAGATTAATAAACTAAAGAGTAGCAAATCACCTGGACCTGATGGTATGCATCCTAGGGTACTGAAGGAACTAAAAAATGAAATTTCTGATCTATTAGTTATAATTTGTAACCTATCATTAAAATCATCCATTGAACCTGAAGACTGGAGGGTGGCCAATGTAACCCCAATATTTAAAAAAGGCTCTAGAGGCGATCCGGGTAACTATAGACTTCAGTGCCAGGAAAAATAGTGGAAACTATTCTCAAGATCAAAATCGTAGAGCATATAAAAAGACATGGTTTAATGGAACACAGTCAACATAGATTTACCCAAGGGAAGTCTTGCCTAACAAATCTGCTTCGTTTTTTTGAAGGGATTAATAAACATGTAGATAAAGGTGAACCGGTAGATGTAGTGTATTTGGATTTTCAGAAGGCATTTGACAAAGTCCCTCATGAGAGGCTTCTTCGAAAACTAAAAATTCATGGGATAGGCGACGATGTCCTTTCGTGGATTACAAACTGGTTAAAAGACAGGAAACAGAGAGTAGGATTAAATGGTCAATTTTCTCAGTGGAAAAGGGTAAAAGGTGGAGTGCCCCAGTACTTGGACCGGTGCTTTTCAATATATATATAAATGATCTGGAAAGGAATACGACAAGTGAGGTTATCAAATTTGCGGATGATACAAAATTATTCAGAGTAGTTAAATCACAAGCACACTGTGATACATTACAGGAGGACCTTGCAAGACTGGAAGATTGGGCATCCAAATGGCAGATGAAATTTAATGTGGACACGTGCAAGGTGATGCATATAGGGAAAAATAACCCTTGCTGTAGTCACACGATGTTAGGTTCCATATTAGGAGCTACCAACCAGGAAAAATATCTAGGCATCAAAGTGGATAATATTTTAAAATTGTCGGCTCAGTGTGCTGCAGCAGTCAAAAAAGAAACAGAATGTTAGGAATTATTAGGAAGGGAATGGTTGATAGAACAGAAAATGTCATAATGCCTCTATATTGCTCCATGGTGAGACCGCACCTTGAATACTGTGTACAATTCTGGTCGCCGCATCTCAAAAAAGATATAGTTGCGATGGAGAAGGTACAGAGAAGGGCAACAAAAATGATAAAGGGGATGGAGCAGCTCCCCTATGAGGAAAGGCTGAAGAGGTTAGGGCTGTTCAGCTTGGAGAAGAGACGGCTGAGGGGGGATATGACAGAGGTGGTTATTTAGTCTTTCAGATAATAGAAAGACTAGGGGTCACTCCATGAAGTTAGCATGTGGCACATTTAAAACTAATCGGAGAAAGTTCTTCTTCACTTAACGCACAATTAAACTCTGGAATTTGTTGCCAGAGGACGTGGTTAGTTCAGTTAGTATAGCTGTGTTTAAAAAAGGATTGGATAAGTTCTTGGAGGTGAAGTCCATTACCTGCTATTAATTAAGTTGACTTAGAAAATAGCCATTGCTATTACTAGCAACGGTAACACGAAATAGACTTAGTTTTTGGGTACTTGCCAGGTTCTTATGGCCTGGATTGGCCACTGTTGGAAACAGGATGCTGGGCTTGATGGACCCTTGGTCTGACCCAGTATGGCATGTTCTTATGTTCTTATGTTCTTAGGTCTTTAAGATCATGAGAGGTTTTGAACGAGTAGATGTGACTCGGTTATTTACACTTTCGAATAATAGAAGGACTAGGGGGCATTCCATGAAGTTAGCAAGTATCACATTTAAGACTAATCAGAGAAAATTCTTTTTCACTCAATGTACAATAAAGCTCTGGAATTTGTTGCCAGAGGATGTGGTTAATGCAGTTAGTGTAGCTGGGTTCAAAAAAGGTTTGGATAAGTTCTTGGAGGAGAAGTCCATTAACTGCTATTAATCAAGTTCACTTAGGGAATAGCCACTGCTATTAATTGCATCAGTAGCATGGGATCTTCTTAGTGTTTGGGTAATTGCCAGGTTCTTGTGTCCTGGTTTGGCCTCTTTTGGAAACAGGATGCTGGGTTTGATGGACCCTTGATGGACCCAGCATGGCAATTTCTTATGTTCTTAAGCCAGAGTGAATCCGGCCTGTAGTCTGATGAAGGAAGCCGTCCCCTGCGAGATCTCTAGCTCACCTGGCACAACTTTGATTTCCTTGGTGCAAAAGAAGGTATTGCAGCTCACCAAGATATCACTTTTCTTACACATTCCAAGAGGATGTGGGTGCGGATCTGAATTGATTTCACAGCTTAATTATACAAAGGCCTGATGTAATAAGACAGGAGGAAAAACTGTATGCTGTATTTCAGCACTCATTTTCTCGCTGAATAAAAAAAAAAGTTAACTCCCAATGAGGTAAGCTAATGAGGTATGCAAATGCAGAAGGACTTAAAAAAAAAAAAAAAAAAGCATGTAAACATAAAAAAGGGCTCAAAAACTGAACTGCACACATAAATCATGTTTAATGTGCACAAACCATAGTTTATACTTATAATTTATGGCTAATGCGCAGAAAGCATGTTTTAGAAGCATAACCGTGGTTTATGAGCACCAAAGTCGTACACCTAAAAAGCACTGCACACAAATCATGTTAAGAGCATAAAATTGGTGTGTATAGATTCCCCAAGTACAGGACTCCCCTGCCAACTTTGCCCCAGTTCTGACCAGGAACTATTTTTCCAGCTCTAAGGAAAACACGAGAAACGCATTCCCCACAACTCTGCTTTGGGGAGCAGCAGCGAACACCTTGATTAACATGGGATTTGCAAGGAGGAGTGCTAAGCTGTGCATACATACTTGAGTGAAAAGGAGTACATATTTTGTGTGCAAAACTCCTTGCCATACTGGGAGCAATCTTGCACACACAACCTTGTGCTGACGTGCGCACACATAGCTGAGCACACCTTATTACGGCAGGTCTAGACCCCACTGAGGGTATTTATTAATTAATTTAAAAGTTTTTCCAGACCTCACATTCAAAGTTCTGAGTAATTTACCAAATAACACATAAATGATATGACAACTCAATCAGTGCCAAATCAATAACCACAGCCTCATAAAGTATGCACAAACATATCAAATTCTATGCATAACCCTTCACTGTAGCATCAGCACAGAAAAGCTTGCTCAATAGTGTCTGGTGGGCTGTTTGGATTACTACAAAGCTCGGTGGTAAGACCTGGGTGGGGGCCTGGGCGCTGGCTTAAGTATTGGGACATGTAAGACCCAAAGGGCAAGACAACCATGCCTGGAAGTGTGCATCATTGGAAGTGGCAGCGACCAGCACTGTAACAGAATTTAAACATGCCTGGGACAGATACAGAGGGCAGTGGTGGGAACTCAATTGGGTATAAGACACCGGGGATAGGGGAACTGGGCTTGGTTTGTACGCCCATCTATCCAAAGTGGTAAAGAACCATAGAGGAAGATAAGTGGATTTAATTATTAACTTAGTAAAATGCCTTTATCTTAGGCATCAAGGCAGATGTTCTTTATACTACAACAAAGGCGAGATATTTAGGGCTTGATTTTCAAAATGACTTACACATATAAAACCTTGTTTTATGCATTTAAGTGGTGCTTTGAAAATCAATCAGAGCCCAGGGTGTGTAAAAAATATGGGCATTTGTTGGTTTCAAATTAACAGGGCCATTCATCAAATCGTGTTAGCGCCCCAACACCCACGATAACACTTTAACGCATGTGTTATTTAGCACAACACTTGCGTTATACATGCTATCGTGGCAATAACGCTGGAAATAGCTATATTTTGGGGCCAGTTTCACATGCACAGGCAGAGGTACAAACAGCACAGTACACATCAGTGATGATTTGATGTGATTTGAAAGGAGGAAAGGTACACAAAGATGAATATAAAAAAATAAATAACAAAATAATAAAAAAAATAAATATTTGTACAATGTACTCTCGCCCTAGCCTGATAGTACCCAGGTAGAGAGTGCATCAAGCTAGGGCGAGAGATCATTGTATAAATCTTATCTTTGTGTACCTTTCCTCATTCCAAATCACGTCAAATCTTCAGGGATGTGTACTGTGCTGTTCGTACCTCTTCCTGTGCATGTAAAACTGGTCCCAAAACCCTACACCACCATCAAAACCTCACCTCGAATTACTAGCTGGCCCTCCTATAGTGATATAAATAGTTGACATATAAGAGCCTCTTTTCTCTTTCTCTGTGTATTTATTTATTTAATTTTCTATACCAGTATTCTGATACAATCATACCAGTTTACAACAGTTTAAAATACTTATATCAAGGCAGCCCGCGCTGGGCTTTAAAAGACCTGCTAATCTAGGCGTCACGCGCCGAGCGTCACGCGCCGAAGGAGCGCGACAAAGGGGCCTGCCCCTTTGAGCGCCCCTTCGAGCAATCCCTTCAGACAGCCCCAAAGCACTGTAACTTGTTTCCTATAATATGCGGCCACATATAAATGGACGTTGAGTACGGCAACATCTTTCCACCCACCTCATCACGCTTCCCACATCCGGAAAGGACAGCAAAGTTCACCGTACACCTCTGATCAAGCAAGACAAGGCTAAGCAGCACGAATGGTATTGTAGTCTGCTAGTTCTCAACGGATAAAAGTATCGACTATCTAGGTTTTGACTGTATAATCCACCTTATTAATTAGCAGTCAGTAGTATGCCTGATACCTGTATGTTGTTTGTATGTTGTTTGAATGCACTTGCCCTGTCACTTGGATTGTACCCTGCTTGTGCTGCAATTATACTTCACTTCCCACTCTTTCCTGACTCTAATACCTCAAGACACGTGCAGGACACAATGCCTCCTTTAATCACCAACTGCTCTGTTGCCTTCCAACCAGAACACCACTCTAATCAGCCATTCTCATTCACACACCTGACCTCAAAACACAAGATCTCTCTCAACAAAAGAAGGCTGATCCCCATAAAGACACTCACACGCTCTCAAGCAATTAGTATCTCACTCATTTCCATTATCCTTTTCAACGCACAATCACTAACAAAGAAAACTCATATACTACATGACTTTCTAACTGATTCGAAACCAGAAATATGCGCTGTCACTGAAACCTGGTTCAAACAGCATGACACACCACTCATCAACCAATTACCCTTAGATACTTACGATGTTTTCTCAATCCCTAGGAAAAAGAAGAGAGGAGGCGGCATCCTCTTAGCTGTTAAAAAGGACTTACAACTATTGGCCCAAAAATGCGATCTTCCAATTCAATACGAAATTGGATTTTTCAAATCCAACACACTCCAGCTCTGTCTCATTTATACCTCCCCAGGGCTTCTAGAGAAAGACTCATCCCCACTCATTGAATTTATTGCAAACTCACTATCCCATGATATACCTACGATCCTCCTAGGTGACTTTAATTTACACGTTGATACCTCCCCACAATCCCCGGCCTGCGAAGCTTTCATATCATCCCTTGAAGCTATGGGTTTCCATCAAATTGTGAACTCTCCCACACACAAAGCTGGCCACACACTTGATCTGATTTTTATTAACTCCCCCATCAACATCAGCAATCCACCCTCTTGCACAGCAGTTCCCTGGTCAGATCATTACTTGATCCAGACTAAACTTATTCTTCCTCAAAGTTCTACCACCGTACCACGACAGCCATTATCTTTTAAATTTCGTAAAGCCTGCTCCACTGATACCATCTCACAAGCATGCGCTGAATTAGAAAAAAAAATTGACCTCTCTTCCCCAGAAAACGCCTTCTCCACCTGGGTCAACATTACTCTCTCCATTGCCAATGAGCATTGCCCACAAATAACAAAAACTGTAAACCTGAACCACAGAAATAGAAAACCCTGGTACAATCCGTACCTCAGAAATCTTAAAACACAACTTAGAGCTGCTGAAAGATCCTGGCGCAAACAACAATCCCCCTCTAATAAAACAATCTACTACCAACGCATGCATGAATATAGAAATTCCATCATTCACACCAAACGTGAATACTACGCCAAAAAAATACATGGCTTGCAATACAATCCCAAGGCCCTTTTCTCTATGGTAGCTGAACTCACCTCTCCCTCCCACACACAACAAATTTCTAACTCTTCAAAAAATCGCTGCAATGAATTAGCCCAATTTTTTAAAAATAAAGTCTCCGCCATCACAACGCAATTCTCTAATAATAACTTAAATATTTGCCTACCGACTTTTAGCGCTTCAGTCTCCCTCTCCTCGTTCGACTCTTCTTCCTCCCTCGAAGTAGAAAACATCCTTAAAAGGATGAAACCCTCATCGCATCCCTCTGAAACTATTCCTTCGAAACTCCTGCTTTCAATACCCAAAGTAATTGCCAAACCTCTATCGAATATCCTGAACTGCTCACTAGAACATGGCTCAGTCCCAAATTTCCTAAAACAAGCAGTAGTGAAACCACTACTCAAAAAACCCAATCTCGACCCCGCTACCTTGTCTAACTACAGACCTGTTTCTAACCTCCCCTTCCTAGCTAAAATCCTTGAGAAACTAGTCAACTCTCGTCTTTCTGATCACCTTGAACTAAACAATATCCTCCCTCCCACACTACATGGTTTCAGGAAACATCTCAGTACTGAAACCTTACTGCTCTCCCTGCATGATACTCTCATCAGAGGGACTGACTCAGGTTCCTCTTATCTGGTTGCCATGCTTGACATCTCGGCTGCGTTCGACACAGTCAACCACGATGTCCTCCTTAACATCCTCAGGAGTATTGGGATCTCCGGCAATGCCCTCTCCTGGATACAATCATATCTCCAAAATCGCTTCTTCACTGTCTTTGTGGATAATAAAGAATCTGACCCCATTAGTCTGCCTCAGGGTGTTCCCCAAGGCTCCTCCCTCTCTTCTACCCTCTTCAATATATACATGCTTCCTCTCACCACCCTGCTCACCAACCTGCACATCAAGCATTTCATTTATGCTGACGATGTGCAAATCATTTTCCCATTTTCCGACTCCCTCCAAACTGCCCTACATAACTGGGAATCCTGCCTTTCCTCCATCACCCAACTTCTTAATGACATGCATCTAGCTTTAAATCCCAAAAAAACTGAACTTTTAATTATATCTAACAAGCAACCTCTTCCAGACATTCCACCTACACACTCATCCTCCTCTTTCCCCACACAGGTTCGCAATTTAGGTGTACTTATAGATAATCACCTGACTTGTAAATCATTCATTAACTCTATCATTAAGGAATGTTATTATAAGCTTCAAACAATAAAAAAACTCAGACCTCTTCTCCATTTCATGGATTTCCGTACTGTACTTCAGTCTATTATTCTATCCAAAATAGACTATTGTAACGCACTTCTCCTTGGCATCCCCGCTTCACACACCAAGCCTTTACAACTTTTACAAAATGCTGCCGCTCGTATTCTATCAAACTCCAAAAAGAAGGACCATATCACCCCCATACTCATCTCTCTACACTGGCTCCCTATACACTCCCGAATTCTTTATAAAGCACTCTCCATCATCCACAAAAGTCTGCTACACTCCAATCTCAATTGGATCAACCCTCCACTCACCCCTCGCACCTCCAACAGACCCACCCGCACAGCTCTCCTAGGAACCCTACATTCCCAACCCATTAAAGCTTTCAAACTCTCCTCCACCATAAGCAGAGCCTTCTCTCTAGCCGGTCCCACTATCTGGAACTCCTTACCTCATGACATCCGCATGGAGTCATATACACCCACTTTCAAAAAAAAACTAAAGACCTGGCTCTTCCAGCAAGCCTACCCTACGTCACCCCCCATCACATAAACTCCTTCCGAAATGGATAACCCCAATCCACATTTGTGAACTCGGCCTGAACATTGGATTACGAAATGCCTCTGATTTTGGTACCTTGAAATGTTATAATTTTATGTTTATAGTTATTTATATATATATATATATATATACATATATATAGGTTATAGTATGTAAATCAATACCCCCCTCCAATGTATTTCTTCCTTGGTTTTTGTTAAGGGCTATGCCCTAAAGTTAACTGTATTTATCTGTTCCTTGTAAGGGCTTCGCCCATAAAGTTCATGTTTTACTGTGAACCGATGCGATGTGCAAACGGACATCGGTATATAAGAGACATTAAATAAATAAATAAATAAATAAAACAAAAACAGTATCAAAAAGTAAAATACATAAAACAATATAATATAAAAATATTAGTAATAATAAGACAATAAAAGCAACTAAAAGCCTCAGCTTGCATCTCCATACTGAAGTGATCTCTACCTCAAAAATTACCCTACACACAAAGCTGATACTGTATTTTATAACCTGCACATATCTGATATGCGAAGATAATAAAATACATGCAAATATTGGGGTGGATTTTCAAAGGGTTACCCGCGTAACTTACGCACCTGCCCCTGCGCGCGCCGAGCCTATTTTGCATAGGCTTGGCGGCGCACGCAAGCCCCTGGACACGCGTATGTCCCGGGGCTTTAAAAAATGGGCGGTCCAGTGGCGTGGCCGAGGCGTGACGGCGATTCGTGGGCAGGCCAGGGGCGGGGCCGGGGCGTGGCGGCAGTTCGGGGGCGGGCCAGAATCCTCCTGCACAGTGTCCTGTGCCGAGGGATGGTGAGCCGGCAGGCATAACTCAATGAAATAAGGTGGGGGGGAGATTTAGCTTTTAAAATCCGGCCCACTGTGTTCACGTCTGCGATCGCTTCCAGGTAGTAAGGAGTCTTCTGAGCATTCAGGGACGTAGGCCCTCGTGGAGCGAGTACCTTATCCCGTCTTAGCAATCTGAAATCAAGAAGAGAGATCAGGGCCCCCGAGGAGCGGGGGCCCTAGGTAAGTTGGTGGAGGCAGAACAGCAGGGAAAGAATTCCCCGAGTGCAAGTAGTCTTGGACAGCCGAAGCTAGTCCAACAGAGTCCTTGCTAACTCGATTCGTAGTTGCAAGCAAAGACCTTTTAAGGTGGAAGCGTATGACGTCACTACGGGGGGACGCCCCCGAGGTTCGCGCCCTTGCTGGTACAAACTCTGGAGCGCGTGCGCGCGCCCTTACGTCATCAGGAACATGGCAGAGCCGCAGCGTCAGGCCAGCCCGGAGATTCCAGGAAGTACGGCGAGGAGAAGCCGCGGCAGCATCTGTCCATCAGACCCGAAGGGAGTCTCCACTAAGGTAGAGAGGGTGGAGCGAGGGCGAGAACAGGCACGAACGCAATAGAAATCGGAGCGGCCTCGGAGGGAACTTTCCTTTCACCCCCCGCACCTTCCCCTCCCTTCCCCTACCTAACCCACTCCCCCAGCCCTATCTAAACCCCCCCCTATCTTTGTTGGCAAAGTTACGCCTGCCTGAGGCAGGCGTAACTTGCGCGCACCGGGCCGGCTGCCGGCGCACGATTCCCCAGCCCGGGAGTAGTTTCGGAGGCCTCGGCCACACCCCCGAAATGCCCCCGGGCCGGAACCACACTCGCGGCCCCGCCCCCGGATGATGTGATGCTGCAACACGCCCCCCCCCCCAGGAAAGCCCCGGGACTTACGCGCGCCATTCAACATAGGCTCGGCGTGCGCAGGGGGAACTTGGGGCAGGTTTTCGGGGGGTACGCGCATATCTTTGAAAATCTGTCCCAAAGTGCACAAGTGTGCACCCTCTTGCGCGCACCGACCCTGGATTTTATAACATGTGCGCAGCAGCGCACGCATGTTATAAAATCGAGTGTACGTTTGTGCGTGCCGCGTGTACCCCACGCACGTAATATTAAAAATCTGCCCCATAGCGTTTTAAGACATATTCATCTACGTAGAACTTTTTCAAACTCATCCGGCTAAGTAGTGTCTTGCTGCTACTTAGCTGGATAAGTCCGAATTTGTCTAAGCAGCAGCAAAGACGATAAGTTGATTTAAAAGTCATGGGATAGGTGGCGATGTCCTTTCGTGGATTGCAAACTGGCTAAAAGACAGGAAACAGAGAGTAGGATTAAATGGGCAATTTTCTCAGTGGAAGGGAGTGGACAGTGGAGTGCCTCAGGGATCTGTATTGGGACCCTTACTGTTCAATCTACCTTATAAATGGGCCATGACCGACGGCCCGCAAATGCGCAGTAGAGCACAGCTCTACTGCGCATGTGCGGGCAAGGACGTCGGTCTTAGCCAGCGTCAAAAAAAAAAAAAAAACATGGTGGAGGCGGTGTCGGGGGGGCAGCGGCGGCGGCGGCGGCAGCGGTGGCGGCGGCGGTGTCGGGGGGCAGCGGTGGCGGCGTCCGGTGGCGGCGGCAGGTGTCGGGGGGCAGCGGCAGCGGTGGCGGCGGTGTCGGGGGGCGGCGGCGTCCGGTGGCAGCGGCGGCGGGTGGCAGCGGCGGTGGCGGCGAATGATGACGAGGAGCGGCGGCAGCGGCGGCCAGTAGCAAGGGAGGGAGGAGAGAGAGAGAGGGAGGGACGAACTGAGGGAGGGAGGGACTGAGTGGGAGGGAGGGAGGGACTGAGTGGGAGGGAGGTAGGGGGAGGGACTGAGTGAGAGGGAGGGAGGGACTGAGGGGGAGGGACTGAGTGGGAGGGAGGTAGGGGGTGGGGAAGAGTGAGAATGAGGGAGAGGTGAGAGACAGGGATGTGAGTAAGTGGAAGGGTTAGAAGTTGTGGAGCAGAGAAAAAGGGAGTGGAGGAGGGCTGAGGGAGATGGGATTGAGACAGGGTGGGGAGTGACTGAGGGAAGGGGAGAGAGGTGGGAGTGACGAAGGGGAGGGAGGTGAGAGTGAGGGGAAGGAGGCAGTGGGAGACAGAGAGTGAGTAAGACTGAGGGGTGGGAAGGGGGTGAGTGACTGAGGGGGAAGGGGGAATGAGGGAGAAAAAGTGTAGGAGGGTGCTGTTTTCGAAAATGGACCGAAAACAAAAATGTAATGTAGCCCGTTGTGACGGGCTTAACGGCTTGTATATTTATAAATGATCTGGAAAGAAATACGACGAGTGAGATAATCAAATTTGCAGATGACACAAAATTGTTCAGAGTAGTTAAATCACAAGCAGATTGTGATAAATTGCAGGAAGACCTTGTGAGACTGGAAAATTGGGCATCCAAATGGCAGATGAAATTTAATGTGGATAAGTGCAAGGTGATGCATATAATTACACAATGCTGGGTTCCATATTAGGTGCTACAACCCAAGAAAGAGATCTAGGTGTCATAGTGAATAACACATTGAAATTGTCGGTGCAGTGTGCTTCGGCAGTCAAAAAAGCAAACAGAATGTTGGGAATTATTAGAAAAGGAATGATGAATAAAACGGAAAATGTCATAATGCCTCTGTATCGCTCCATGGTGAGACCGCACCTTGAATACTGTGTACAATTCTGGTCGCCGCATCTCAAAAAAGATATAATTGCGATGGAGAAGGTACAGAGAAGGGCTACCAAAATGATAAGGGGAATGGAACAACTCCCCTATGAGGAAAGACTAAAGAGGTTAGGACTTTTCAGCTTGGAGAAGAGACGACTGAGGGGGGATATGATAGAAGTGTTTAAAATCATGAGAGGTCTAGAACGGGTAGACGTGAATCGGTTATTTACTCTTTCGGATAGTAGAAAGACTAGGGGGCACTCCATGAAGTTAGCATGGGGCACATTTAAAACTAATCGGAGAAAGTTCTTTTTTACTCAACGCACAATTAAACTCTGGAATTTGTTGCCAGAGAATGTGGTTAGTGCAGTTAGTATAGCTGTGTTTAAAAAAGGATTGGATAAGTTCTTGGAGGAGAAGTCCATTATCTGCTATTATGTTCACTTAGAGAATAGCCACTGCCATTAGCAATGGTTACATGGAATAGACTTAGTTTTTGGGTACTTGCCAGGTTCTTATGGCCTGGATTGGCCACTGTTGGAAACAGGATGCTGGGCTTGATGGACCCTTGGTCTGACCCAGTATGGCATTTTCTTATGTTCTTATGTTCTTAAGGGATATGCGAATAGATTTTACATGCGTTATTTAGATGCATTTACCCCCCCCCCCCCTCCCCGCAAGTCGGCTTTTACATGCATAGGTTGGGGGATGTTCTGACATGCGTACGGCACCAGTTTTGCCAATTAGTCTAACAGTTCGGCCAGTCTATCTACAGTTCATGAAGTCCTTCCTGGCTCTTCAGCCTGAAGCCTCCCAATTTCACCCAGACCCCCTTACCCGGTCATTTATTTTTTTTAATTTTAAGTTGTTTACAATCACTTAATTCTGATATTGAGCAGGAGTAAATTATACGTGAGCACGATGCCACATTACCTGTGTAACTTGCTTATAAAACAGCAACTTGCTTGGGAACAACCCTGGACCACTCCCTTTTATACATGTGTAAGTTTACTTTGGACCCGGATTTGCATGTGTATGTTGAGGTTTCTAAAATAGCTTATACTGACATATGTGTTATTTAATACACACAAGTACTATTTTTTACGCACGCAACTTTTGAAAATTCACCATTATATGCAGGAAGGCGAAATTATATCTTCTTTCCATTACTCTTGCTAGACCAGTCTTTACTTTGGGGAACTCCCCTCTCTGCAGTTGGTGGCGACAGAGGCCACACCTTCCATGATATCAGGCTCACTACAAGGAGGTGTGGCTTAGGGCAGCAACAGGTGCCTTCTGTCAAAGCTGATCCTTGGTCAGCTGCCTTCGATTCTCAAAAATAAATGCTTAAAGTCACAGGGTTTAGCTATGGATTCAGCTTGTTCTTGCTTTGAAAATCTGCTTGGGCATTGTCTGTTCCTGCAATACGTGCTGTTGATAGTAAGGCCAGGTTCTGTTCTGCCCACTTGCAGATGTTTGCGGCTTTGAGGGCTAGTGTTTGGCTGTGCATTCCCCCTTCCCGGTTCATGTATGAGACCGCCGCTGCATTGTCCAAGAAACTTCTGACGTGACTTGACTTGCCTGGCTGCCTCCCACTAGGGGAAGAGGCGGTGTCCTGCTGAGCTTGGAAGAAGAGCAGCCAACCTGGCCGCAGAGGTAAGAGGGGCAGTTCACAGGAGCAGCCCGCAAACCGCTGAATGCAACAGATGAGGCATCAAAGTCCAAGTTGACCAAACTACCCTTCAAAGGGGAGTTCTTGTTTGGAGAAGAACTAGAGAAACTTTAAAGGGCTTGGGAGAATCAAAATCATTAAAGTTCCCGAAGGACAAACCACAAACTAGTTCTAGGGCCTCAAGGTATTACCGACTTAGAGACTATCGTGGATATAGAGCAGGTGGCTATGGTACACAGCAGTCTAAAAGATTTAGGGCTCAGCCCTTTCAAGGAGCCAGAAGGCCTAGGAATGAACCCCAGGCTCAGGCAGGAACCAGTCGCCCATCCAAGTGTCATTTAACGGATCCCTCTGGGAATTCCACCAGTAGGTGGACACTTATGGTGGTTTTACACAGAGTGGACCCAAGACACTACAGACTAGTGGGTCCTGGAAGTCATCTGAAGGGTTATGCACCTGAATTAAGAGAGCTGGTTCCTCAAGTCTTTGTGGCTTCCCCGTGCACTTCGTCAGCGAAAAGAGAAGCCATAGAGTCGACTCTTTGAGGACTGCAGGAGAACAGTGGGAGAAAGGCAACTTGAGCCACCTTGATAGCTCTTAGCTCTAATCTGTTCGATGCACTTCCTGCTCCAACCACTGTCCCTGTGCCATGTGGCTGAAGCGGCGAGCTCCCCAGCCGAAACTGCTGGCATCTGTGTCTATGATCACCCTCATGGGTGGAGAAAAAACTCATTCCTTCCAATAGGTTGGTGGGCTGAGTCCACCAATCGAGACTGTCCCTTACCGTAGCAAGATAGGGGTATCTCGTGCCTGTAGTTGCTTGAGGCTGGAGACCATCCTGTTAGGAGGTCCTTTTGTAGCGGACACAGGGTGAGCTCTGGTCCAAGGCACCTGGTCGATTGTTGCTGCCATGAATCACAGTAGATGCAGGCAGTCCCAAGCTTCGGGGGCCTGATGTCCTTGAAAGGCTGAGGTACAGGAGATTAACTTCTCCACCCTTTTGTGTCAAATTGTGCCCCCAGGAACTCCAAGGTCTGGGTGGGAAAAAGATTGTTCTTTTTGTAATTCACCACCCATCCTAGTTGTTCTAGCAAACATATTACCATGGCCATGGCCTGAATATTCTCCTGCACAGACTTTGCCTGGATAAGCCATTCGTGCAGATAAGGGTAGACTAGTATACCTTGACTGCATAGAGCTGCTGCTTCTACCACCATTACCTTGGTGCTGTTGCAATTCCAAATGGTAGCACCTGGAAGTGAAAATGTTTTCCTAGAATGCAAAATCTTAAGAGCCTTTGGTAAGAGTCCTTTATAAGGATATTAAAGTAGGCTTCCGCTAAATCAAGGAGGGCCAGAAACTTCCCATCTTTTACTGCTGCTATTACCGATCTCAGGGTTTCAAATTGAAAATGTGGCACCTTAAGGAATTTGTTGACTCCCTTGAAACCCAGCACTGGATGGAATGACCCATCCTTTTTGGGGACCACAAAATAAATGGAGTATGTCCCTAAGCCCTGTTCTATAATCGCTTGTAGCTCCTGCAGTCCTCAAAGAGTCGACTCTATGGCTTCTCTTTTCGCGGACGAAGTGCACGGGAAAGCCACAAAGACTTGAGGAACCAGCTCTCTTAATTCAGGTGCATAACCCTTCAGATGACTTCCAGGACCCACTAGTCTGTAGTGTCTTGGGTCCACTCTGTGTAAAACCACCATAAGTGTCCACCTACTGGTGGAATTCCCAGAGGGATCCGTTAACTGACACTTGGATGGGCGACTGGTTCCTGCCTGAGCCTGGGGTTCATTCCTAGGCCTTCTGGCTCCTTGAAAGGGCTGAGCCCTAAATCTTTTAGACTGCTGTGTACCATAGCCACCTGCTCTATATCCACGATAGTCTCTAAGTCGGTAATACCTTGAGGCCCTAGAACTAGTTTGTGGTTTGTCCTTCGGGAACTTTAATGATTTTGATTCTCCCAAGCCCTTTAAAGTTTCTCTAGTTCTTCTCCAAACAAGAACTCCCCTTTGAAGGGTAGTTTGGTCAACTTGGACTTTGATGCCTCATCTGTTGCATTCAGCGGTTTGCGGGCTGCTCCTGTGAACTGCCCCTCTTACCTCTGCGGCCAGGTTGGCTGCTCTTCTTCCAAGCGCAGCAGGACACCGCCTCTTCCCCTAGTGGGAGGCAGCCAGGCACGATGCAGCAGGACACTGCTAGCTTCAGCTACCCATGCCTCCCCTTAGGCATGCATGTGCCCGACCTCGGGTCATTTAAAAGGGCCATGGCGGGAGTGTCCCTGTGGCCCCTACTGATGACATCACTGGCATTGCCCTATATAAGGGTAACTTTCCCGATATTCCCTGCCTCAGCAACAGATCCAGCTACGACTGTAGTGCATGTAGTTGGGTTTTAGGGGGGCAGGTTATTATGCACAGTCATATGTACAAGCAGCACAGTTATCTTCAGAAAAGAGTTAATGTGATTTGGAGGGATGGAAGGCGAAAGAAGAGTAGATTTGTACCATGTTTTCTCTCTACCTAGCTTGATTGCAGCTAGGTAGATAGTACATCAAGTTAGGGAGAGAGAACAAGATACAAATCTACTCTTCATTCACCTTCCATCCCTCCAAATCACATTAAATCTTCACTGAAGGTTACTGTGCTGTTCATACGTATGACTGTGTATGTTAACCTGCCCCCTAAAACCCAACTCACCCCACAAACCTCACCCCGAGCTACTAGTGCGTCCCTAGTGCCTCTTTTCGGACAGGAGCGGCGGCTGTCAGCGGGTTTGACAGCCGAAGCTCAATTTTGCTGGCGTTGGTTCTCAAGCTCGCTGACAGCCACGGGTTCGGAAACCGGACACCGGCAAAATTGGGCGTCCGGTTTTCAACCCGTGAGCCGCGGGGCCTATTTCAAATTTTTTTTTTTTACTTTTTTTTTTAACTTTCAGGACCTCCGACTTAATATCGCCATGATATTAAGTCGGAGGGTGCACAGAAAAGCAGTTTTTACTGCTTTTCTGTGCACTTTTCCGGTTCCGGTGCTGGCAGAAATTAGCGCCTACCAAAATGCGGCTTGGCTGCACATTTTGCTTTCTGAATCGTGCGGGAATACCTAATAGGGCCATCAACATGCATTTGCATGTTGTGGGCGCTATTAGGTTCGGGGGGGTTGGATGCACGTTTTGGACGCGCTATTACCCCTTACTGAATAAGGGGTAAAGCTAGCGTGTCCAAAACGCGCGTCCAATCACGGGTTAACAGTGTACTCCGCCGGAGCGCACTGTACTGTATCGGCCTGATAGGCAGCAAAACATCAAAACGAGGATTTTATATTTGATTCTACCCACATTAGTCAGCCAATGAAGTCTGACCAGAGGTCAACTTATGTGTTCAAAGTTTTTGGCTCCACAGAACAGCCTAGCTGCAGGTTTTTGGAGGAGTTTCAATGAAATAGCAATAAGGCCCTGATAAAAGGCATAACAGTCTAGACGATTTAATGCTAAGGAATGAATCAGAGAAAAAAAATTGTCAAATGCTAAAAAAAAATAAAATAATACAAACCAGTGAAGACATTTGTTTCTGCATGGAGGGCTTTGAGTATTATTTGATTCCCAAGGAAGATAATATTTATCCCAGAGATACAAGGCTGGTTTTAGGCCAGCTGTACTCTGAGCAAAAACTGAACTTGGCATCCTCTCCCTTTCAGCAGTGGCAATTCTGGCAAAGACGCCTCTCCTTCTGTAGTCACGGTATCTCCAGCACAGTATTCCCCTTTCTCTTCCCTTATCCAGCATCTCCTTCTCTATGTTCCATGTTGATGTGGTAGCACGACGGGAGAGGAGGCGCTGACATAGCGGCACCCCTGCCTCCCGCCCGTGCATGGCACCCTGTGTAACCACACAGGTCAGACACCCCAAAAGCCAGCCATGCCAAGAGAGATGGTAGGATTGTTCATGAATGACGTCCTCTGATAAGCTAAAGATCCTCAGACTTCTGGCAGACTAGATGGGCCAATCTGCCATCATTTACTATTGCAACTCTTATGATCACAATGTTCCCATTCCCCAATCACAAGAAGCCAAAGTCAAGCATTTAAGTAGACTGGCATATAGAGAGATAGCTGTGTTGGTCTGGTCTAGCAAAAAAGACAGAGTGGAGTGGCACCTTATAGACTAATTTATTAAAGCATGAGCTTTCGAGGACAGAGTCCACTTTGTCAGAATCCATATTCTGTCCTCGAAAGCTCATGCTTTAATAAATTTGTTAGTCTGTAAGGTGCCACTTCTCCCTTCATGAATAAAACTAGGATCACCAGGTCAAGTGCTCCGAACCCATTATCACATGAAAGTGATAGAAGGCTCTGCATTAGAAAGGCATCAGCTGTCCCTTGTGCTAACACCATCAGGATATCACTCACTTACCTCATTAAGGATCCCATTGGCTGGCCCTGGGACAAACTGGATTTTTCCGATTCGAATGAAAGGGATCTCATGATGTGCCACCATTCTACAACCAGAAGCATCAAAATTGTTTTAGACTTAATAGAAGTATACATCATGATGTTTAGTCCTACAGATTTATTAAGCAAAACAAACTCTATCCAATAGCCAATGAGCCTGTCGAGTTACTGTGTCTTTAGAGAAAAAAACAGGCAGCTTGAACACTGAGTTAGTATGGCTGCTGCATATCCCTAATTTACAGATCTAATCCTATCTCAACTATTGTTGATTACAGCATCCCCTAGTGCCCAGTGAGATATCACAGAGGCACAGGTGCCAGCTCTGTGGGTGCTTGAGCAACCCCAAGATTGAGCAAACTCCTTTTCTGTTTCCAGAGAGGGGTGATATGTGTTGTGTTTAGCACCCCAATCATTTTGACAAGTTGGCTCCCATGATAAAACACAATAAATTAAAAAAAATAATAATTCTTAAACTACACCAAAGAAAGGAAGAATCCAAAAGCAGTCTCATTTAAAGCTGGTATTAAAGTTAATGGGCTCCAAAGCTGTTTTAGAACTTCTTCCACATAATTAAACAGCTGGTGAGCATCCGGTTAGCACGTCCAAAGTCATGAACTCCCTCAGATTTACACCCCACACCATGAAGGATCCTATCTCCCTATGCGAAACATCTTGGAAGCATATGAAGGCAGCAGAGCACTCGGAAACTCATCATAAGGTAATACACTATAAAGTTAACACTTGCAGTGTGTTTAGGGGCTCCCACAGGCGCTTTCTTCTCAGACACTACCACCCCCACCACCATACACAGCGCGGATCTACTAATTTCTTCCACTTATCCCAATAATAAATAAAAGTGAAAACACAAATGACCATAATGAATAGAACTCTGGGCATGGAGCGGGGGAATCTGTCACAGTTCTTCTCCGCCCCTGCCAAGTCTAACACATGCCCAGAATCTCCTGGCTCCACGGGTGTGCCCTTTCAGAATCCCACTCCCCTCCCCTCCCCTCCCCTCCCCCACCTTACTTACCCAGCTCAGCTGTGAACAGGGGCAAAGGGCACGAGCCCCTTACACTCCGCCCATATGACGTTACGGCTGCCGGCGGGGACAGGAGGCTGGTCCCCGCCCTTACCCTGCCCCCGCGATGACGTCAGGGCAGATACTTAAAGGTTGGGATTGCACTTTAGTTTCACACCCCGGGAGTTGAGAGAGTAGACGGTGAAGAGTAAGCGCGTGCGAGGCCAATTTGGCTTCTTTTTTTAGTATGGGTTTAACTATGTCTTTCTTCTGTCTTTAATCACGCCAGGACAGTCCTGGCTGGAGCTGTCTCTGAAAAACTTTTCTCCCCTTTTATGCATTTAAAGAGTGGTATGTTGAGGGCTTTAATAGCACGTGATCTGCTTCCTGGTATTCCTTCTGCGTGTTTTGGGTTTTGTTTTTTTTTTGTCCAAGGTTAGATCTGTATGCCGGGGGGCTGCGTTTAAGTGTCTACTAACTACTAGATCTTTCGTCATTGTTTTTTCTAGGGGTAAACAAGCTCTATCCTAGTTCACTGAATCATAGAATCGTGGTCGTCCTAATCTTGTCGTCTTGTGGGGTTTGGCTGTATTCCATGCTTTATTTACTAGTAACACTTAGTAGTCTAAGGATATGATTTATTAGACTATCTAGAGGGGATTTGTAAAATATATTAGTATTCCTGGAGACTTAAGTATGCAAATCAAACGTCACTGCTGCGCCTTGGTTTCACACTTAATTGTATCATTGGCTCACTTAAATCTGTGGGGTGTACTAGTGTTCGAAAACATGAAGGTAGGACTAAAAAACTCCAGTCTCGGACTTCGGAAATTCTCGGCACCTAATGGTTATAGGGTTGTATACTTGCGGTCTAAAGCTTTACATCAGCTAGTAAGCCTAATCAGCTGAATTTCCCGAGATAGCACTATTTAGATAAAGCGGGTCACTCCCTCGGACAAAGTTTATAGGGGGTTAAAGTAATTTCTCTTGTATCTTGTGCCTGGATGCAGTGGGGAGGGTTAGGTCACATTAGCTTGGAGTACCTGGTCTGTAAATGCTACTTGATGCCCTAACTACAGCAATACTCCTGAACATGAAATAATATTTACAGTAGTCTTGTTCTAACTGCTCACATTAATGCAATGTAGCTAACACTATAACTGCTCTGGTAAACCACTACTTTCTCTACTTCACATAACCTGAGCTGCTGTGTGGCACTGTACTTTACCCATTCTCTCAGATGTGACTGATTAAGACCTAGATGAGCATTAATTGCTACCTTATGCTTTCAGTTGTAAAAGTAACAATGTCTTCAGACACAACTGGATCCACCAATCCTGCTACACCAGAGAGTGAAGAGCAGCAGGTGAGTTTATCTGTTTACTCCATCTCCTCTCCGTGAGGTACCTTGTTCATTGTTTACCCTATCTTTTCTTAGCTGCCTATCGTTACCCCCTCTCCCGGTTTTGACCTCCCTGTTAAAATGTAATTTCCAAACTTAACTGTTTACTGTGAATTCGTCCACGACGAATGCCGGTATATAAAAATGTTTAAATCTGGAGGTGGTGAACAAGGGGGGTAGCTCTGATGTTCCTACTTGCCTTTAAGGGATGTACTGAGATCACCCTTATGGTAAGCAACAGGCATTGAGCCTTGTGCAGCTACAAGTCATTCAAGTAGCTAACTTTTTTTTTTAAAGTAGATCTAGACACTTTAATGCTAACAAGTGTGGGTTTGAGCACAGCACAAATCATAGAAACCTCAATTTCATCTTGTAATTTTGAAAAACTGGGAATAGCTGAACTCAGCTCCACTTTTTTTTTTTTTAGAATACTTTATAATGGCTTTCATATTGTAGAGTTCCTGACACTGAAAACTCAATTATCCCTTTTTTGGGGGGGGGGCATGTAACTCCAGTGTCCTACCTGAATTTAGCAGCCAGTCTGATCATCCACTTTTTAAATACTTCCAGCTCCTAAGGCTGGGTGGAGTTGCTGCAGAAATGGGGTCTGTAACCTCTGGGGCAACTCAATTAGCTTATTTTAAAACTTTTCTATACCGTCATTTAATAGAGCACCATCACAACAGTTTACAGTTAGGCACAAATATGTTTGGTTTGGTTTCTAATTTATCCAAAAAAGTGCCAGTATTATACAATTACATAGATCAATAATATACTCTAAATGGGTGTGGTTACCATTTGTGATTGTTAGTGTAATATGTTTATACTGTCTTTCTAGTATAATACTTAAATATGAGAAAAATAATAAAACTAGGAAGTTTTCACTATGGCCAGTGCACTGTATAACCCACAGTTGGATGTGGGTTGTATAGGTGTTAACTAATCTCCTTAATCAATAATATTGATTTATACACTCCTTATGGTGCCCATAATCAAATTCAGCATCCACTTTCTTATCCAGCAGACCTCTTCCGCAGGTGCCGTCAAGGTGTGCAATCTCCCCTAGCACCGCCTCAACAGCAAGAGCCCTAATTTAATACATCGTGTCCCCAGGAGAGGTGCCTGGGGGTATGTTATGAAAGCAGGCACTGAACATAGTACCCACTTTCAGCACAACTCTTTTGCATCTGCCCCACTGGTAGCTCAAGGGGACTTGCATTTTAGTACTGTGGTTATTTCCTTATCCATGCCTGAGGCAATAGAGGGAGAAACAACTTGCCCAAGGTCACAAGGAGGTGTCTGGTTCTTGGCCTACTGCTCTAACCACTAGGAGGCATCACTGGTAATCACAATAATGGCTTTAGTGGCTGGATGAGTGCATTGTTCTTGGCTTTAGAGTTAGACTTGCTTCCTAGATTTAAGTAGGGAATCAAGTCTTCATCTATGAAGACTTGAAGTAGAATTGGGACAATCTTGAATACCATGCACCTGTGTAGAATGGAAGCTGCACCTTCTAGTGTCATAGCCTAGTAGATACTGGTTCCATCTGTTTTAAATCTAAAAACAGGATGGAACTTAACTCCTAGGCAACTCCTTAGGTAGTCAAAAGTGTTAAGCATAGCATGTCTAAAAATGTTCAAAATGAAATTAAACTGTTTAAGGGTTTAGAGGTGGGTTTTTTGTGCAGTTAACTTAGCAACAATGCTGTCAGAACATGTGATCTAGTCTAATTTTCAGTAACTTTTTTTTTTTTTTTTTTTAGAATGTAGTCTCCAGGGTAGCCAGTCTGCCTCTGGTCAGCTCAGCCTACAACATGGTGTCCAGTGCTTATACATCCACCAAGGAAAACCACCCCTACATCAAATCAGTCTGTGATGTGGCTGAAATGGGAGTTAAGACCATCACTGCTGCAGCAGTCAGTGGTGCTCAGCCAATCCTGAACAAACTTGAACCACAAAGTGAGTGAAGTGGGGGGAGGGGAATAAGAGGGAGGTAGCACTCCTAAATATTAATGCTGCCCTCAAAACATTCTTGTGACAGTGCAGGGGTCATGTCACTGGCTGCTTCTCACAGCACTCCTGGTTAGTGTCTGTAGGAGGATAACACTCCCAAACAAATCTTAACTGTGCCTGACATATCAGAGCAAGCTGGCTATAACAGCATTTGCTGGCATCAAGTGGCATTTAAGATCCTTTCACTACTGTCCTTGTTTTGTAGGGTATTAGGGGGAGGAGAGGTCCAGCCTGAGTACTCCTCCTATCCATAAATCTGGACTGTCAAATGTGTAGGCAACATTCCAGAAGCCTGCATTATGACCTCTAGCTACCATGTTGCAAGGGCATACACAGCTACCTCTGCCAGTATAAGTGTTTTTGGTTTTGTTTTTTTTTTGGGAAAGGGGGAAAAGCACCCTTGTACCTAATTTTTCTATGTTGCCTGTTAAGTCTCTTGGCTAGGGTTTTCAACTCATAGAAGCACTCTTCTGATACTTTATCATTGTTAGCTTATAACAATGTACTTGTCAATTCAACTTGACTGTGTGCACAATACCCCATGAGATGGCATTCATAACGTGCAAAGCTTCCTTGAAGTGGAATGGTGGCAGTCCCTTCCCAGTAAACTCTGCAGAGGTTTGCTAGCTTTACATCTGATAAAGCACTTGCTACCAGGTCATACTTTTTATGTTGAGACACTAAAAGCATTGTGGTAATGTCTTATTATGCAATCCCTAATTATATCAAAGCTAGATATTAAATGCCTCTACACATGCACAGTAAATAACTGAGATTAGATAGGATTCTTGTAGCTTTGTTTGCCTGAGAAATAAGCTATCCTCTATCTTACAACAGTTTCAACAGCTAATGAGTACGCTTGTAAAGGACTGGATAAGCTGGAGGAGAAGCTACCATTCCTGCAGCAGCCCACTGAGAAGGTAATGCCCTTCATGGGGTGGGGTGTTCAGAATACTCAAATGGCAACACCTTGACCTACCAGTGGTGGTACCATAGATGAAAGCTTTGTCATGGCCTGTCTTAAAGAGGTGTAAAATCTCCTCTTAGATGTTAAATCTACATTTATCTGACTTTTCATTCTAGGTGGTGTCAGAAACCAAAGAGCTAGTCAGTGGTGCTAAAGATGCAGTTTCCAGCACAGTCACTGGAGCCAAAGATGCTGTGAGCAACCGGGTCACTGGTGTGGTGGACATGGCCAAAGGAGCAGTACAAGGCAGTGTGGAGATGACAAAGGCTGCAGTGACCAGCAGTGTGAACACAGTTATGGGTTCCAAAGTAGGCCAACTGGTATCCAGCAGTGTCGGCACAATGCTGGGGAAATCGGAAGAGTGGGTTGACCATTATCTGCCTATGACAGATGAGGAACTGGGTGAGACTTCAGACTAGGGTGACAAACTCCATGTTTTTTCTATAAAACATGTCAACAGGACAATACTTGTACTGAGCAACTGCAGGGTGATGTCTTATGCTGATAATCTTGACAGTGGTCCTTAACCTTAATTTATATTGCCTATATTCCACATGTACAAAAGTTTCCATAAGGAAACCTAATAACATATATAATAGGCAAGAACACACTGTACTTGTGGCCTGACCTTCAAGAGAAAGGAGGCACAGCTGAGTAACAGCCCACTAGATGGGGCACATGCAGTATCTGGAGTTAGTCTTAACTGCATGATAGAACTTGGTGGGGGGGGGGAGGGTTGATTTGGACTTGTCCAGGCATCCTATTTCTAAATCTGAAAAGATTCTAGATACCTGTCTTTCTGTAGTAAGTACTTGCTGGTGTACTGCATTGGGAACGGGTAAGAGGGACTGAGTTAACTGCCTCCCCACTCAATAACTTTGGCTTCCTAGAATGTAGCAGATGGACTCAGGACCAATGGGTATAGTGTACTCCTGTTAGCAGTTGGAAACAGATCAGATTTCAATCAGACGTCAGCCCCTAGTACATATACCCCTGTACTAGCAGTTAGGGACTATCTGCACACTCACAGCATTAGAACCAAATTTAAAGAAGAAACCTACCTGAAGATGAGCCCTGCTGTCCTGCAGTGATACCCTCTGGTCCCTCCCCCAGTTGAGATTCCCAAGGTGACTTCTGTGGTCCCTCAGAGGTAAGCCTCGGTCTGGCAGCCAAATTGCAGTGAGGACCTAGCCCCGATACTTGGGCACAGCTGAGAGGCAGTGGGTGCAGCAGTGAAGGTATTTGCCCTCTCCCCCCCCCACAGCCAGAGACCACCTGGGACGAAACCAGGAAGCGCCAAAGACAAGGTAAGGTAGAAATCTTCTGCTTGAATCCAGTCTCTGAAGATCAAGGAGGAGCACAGGTCACTGGCCAGGACCAGTGCCACTGGGTTGATCTGCCCTAGCAGGGCCAGGCCCTGGCTATTTCCAAGGGTCTACCCACATGGAGACCCTCCAAGGGGTCGCCATATTGCCCCGCATGCTCGCCGTTGCCATCTTGGGCCCTATTCGACACACTGTTCCAAGAGCACACAATTCGAGCTAGGCACAAAACCTTGCGCACATAAGTTGCACGCACAGAGCCAGGTGCATATCTATGGCTGAACGCACAGCTGTGCACACAACTATACGCTCATCTTAAGTGCACTGGAGCGCATAAGTTTGTGCCGACAGCCATGGCACCTCCAGAAAGGGGGATAAAGACTCAAGGCCTCTACCCAGCATGCAACATCAGAGCCACACAGTGAGGAGGCTGACACCCTGTGCAAAGAGGCCCTGGGAGACCCAGTCCCACCCAGGGCAGAGTTCTAGCTCCTCGGGGGGGGGGGGGTACCCCAGTCCTAGCCAGGTGGACCTCTCCACAGACAGGGACCCCCAAGGAACCAGCATCTATCTCATGGGTGGAGTTCTTAAAGGGGATTCATGCCTTAGTTCAAATGCAAACTGAACCTCAGGCTGACCAGCCACATGTGCCACAGGAGGACCCTTCAAGACCTAGGCACAGACTTCCACTACCCAGAAGCCCCACCTATGGTGACTCTGACATCTCTTGAGGAGGAAACCAAACCCTTAGAGGGGGAGCTCCCCCCCACGGACAGAGCCTCACCGAACCATGAGATGCTGCTTCACAAAACGAGCTCCCAGACCTAGTCAACCAATGCCTGACAGAGCTCGCTATCCCGGGCCCAGGTACTTCAGGGGAACCTAAACCGAACCCCCTGCTGGAGGGTCTTCAACAGACTTCTTGCCATTTCCCTCTGTTATAAGCAGCACAACAGCTGATTGACATGGAATGCTCAAGTCCACTTTCAAGGGGGGACTAGCTTTGGCAGCCCTGTACCCAGCAACCAAAGATCTGCTTGCATGCCCAAGAGTTGATGCCATGGTCTACACAGTCTCAAAGCGTACTACCATCCCGGTGGAGGGAGGAGCCGTGCTCAAGGATGCACATGACCGACAGAGTCCATCCTCAAACAGTCATTTGACATAGCTGCTATGTCTCTACAAATTGTGGCCTGCTGCACTGTGGTGACACCTGCCTGCTTATCACAAACCAGGAGCAACACCCCGGGAGAAGACATGGAACCAGCAGTATCATTCCTTGTGGACGCTGCCTCCGACCTAGTGCACACCGCAGCCAGAGGAGTGTCCTCTGGTGGCAGCCAGGAGGCAACTCTGGCTCCAAAGCTGGTTGGTCACATCTTCCAAAACATGCCTCATGAGGATGCCCTTCAAAGGATCCCTCCTGTTTGGCAGCAAACTAGAGAAACTGGCCAACAAATGGGGTGAGTCCCATTTGCTGTGCCTACCAGAGGATAAGACTAAAACCAGCAACCCTTCTCCAGGGGCAGAAGTTCAGTGCTTCAATCCTTACAGGAGCAACTATCAAGCCCCCCACCCTATGGGCAGGAACAAGTCCTTTCGGACCAAGCACAACAAGAGGGGAACCAACTCGGGTACAGGCCCCAGCTGCACCCCACAATGAGATTCAGCCAACCCATCCAAAGGAAGAAGCCATAGGGGGCAGACTAGCCCTATTCTACCACAGATGGGTCGAACGTCAGACAAGTGGGTCCTAGCCATCATTCGGAAGGGGTACTACCTGCATTTTCTATGAATCTCTCCAGACAAGTTCGTGGAGTCCCCCTGCCACGACATCTCCAAGAGGGCAGCAGTGGAAGCTACACTGTCCAGGCTACTGGCCCTCAAGGCCATAACCCCAGTGCCTCCGCAAGAAATAAGTACTGGGCATATTCCATTTATTTTGTCCCCAAGAAAGAGGGAACATTCAGGCCCATCCTGGACCTCAAGTCGGTCAACCACCGCCTCAGGATTCCCCGCTTCCGCATGGAAACCCTACGATCCGTAATAAGGGCGATACAACCCTGGATCTTTCGGAGGCCTACCTACACATCCTAATCAGGATCACCAGCAGTACCTACACTTCAAAGTCCTGAACCATCACTACCAGTTCCGGGCACTACCCTTCGGGTTAGCCACAGCACCCCAGACGTTCACCAAGGTAGTAGTGGTGGTGGCAACACTGAGGAAGAAATCCTCATTCACCCTTACCTGGACAATTGGCTGATCAGGGCAAAGTCACCAGAGGAAAGCAACCAGCAGTCATAACTCTACTGGAGAGCCTAGGATGGGTGGTCAACACAAACAAAAGCTCCCTATAGCCCTCACAGTCACTGGAATACCTAGGAGTCTGATTCGACACCAAAGAGGACAAGGTCAGCCTGACCCTCCACAAGGAGATCAAAATTGTGGAACTGGTTGCAAACCTTGTTGAACAATCCTCATCCTACAGCATGGATTACCTGCAAGTCCTTGGGCTGATGGCATCCACCCTGGAAGCTCTGCCATGGGCATGAGGCCCCCTACAATGCTCACTCCTATCACGGTGGAGCCCAGGGTCCCAGAACTACACCACATATCTCACTCCCAGACAGAGTTCGGACTAACTACAGTTGTGGCTGCAGGCCAGCCACATGAGCAGAGGATCAAGGCTATTCTCCCCACCCTGGACCCTACTCAAGACATGCCAGTCTATGAGGATGTGAGGAGTTAACCACCCAAGGGCAGTGGAATGCAGAAGAGGAGGATGGAACATCAACTGCCTAGAAGCACGGGCAGTCAGACTAGCCTGTCTGCAGTCTGCTCACATACTCTGAAACAAAGCGGTCAGATTTGTCAGACAACACCATGACAGTGGCCTACATCCCCCAGCAGGGGGGAACCAGGAGCCAACAGGTGTCCCTAGAAATAGCCCCCCCCACCCCGATGGCATGGGTGGAAGCAAACCTCCAGGAGATCTACGCCGTCCACATCTCTGGGAGACATCACGGCAGATTTCCTCAGCAGGGAAAGTCTATTCCCAGGAGAATGGAGGCTATCATCCATAGCCTTCCAATTGATAGTGAATCTGTGGGGACACTGGACATGGACCTTCTGGCAAGCAGATCAAACACCCAAGTATCCAGATACTTCAGCCACAGTCCCAAGGGATCAATGACCTGGCTACCAGGGACTCTACTTTACACCTTCCCGCCATGGCCCCTATTGGGTGCAATCATTCACAAGATACAACTACACAGGACTAGTTCTTTTGGTGGCTACAGATTGGCCAAGAAGACCCTGGTATGCAGACATGAGAAGACTGCTGGCAGGGAACCCTCTACCCCCTGCCCCCACACAGGGACCTGCTACAACAAGATCCAATCCTCCAAGAAGACCCAGCTCAGTTCTCTCTTGCGGTCTGGCCATTGAGGGCCCGCCTGAGAGCGGATACTCGGGCGGTAATCAACACCGTTCTCCATATCCTTAACATAAGGATCTGGAGAGTATTTGAAGCCTGGTGCGAAGACCACAACATCAGGCCACACTCATATAAAGTTACCATGAGCCGGTACCTCTGTGGAATCTCAATCTCGTTTTGGACTTCTAGAGGGAACCACCTTCAGACCCCTCCGAGGCCTGTCCCGCCACCTGTTAACCCTAAAGACTGTGTTATTGCTAGCAGCATGTTCAGCCCACCGCATCTCAGAACTACAAGCACTGTCCTGCCGTGAGCCGTTCCCCAGGGTCCATCCAACTATGCACGATTCCCTCCTTCCTCCCCAAAGTGGCCTCACACTTCCACCTCAAACAGACCATCTCACTACAAACGACGGAAGGCTTGAATTTGTAAGAAGTCCATAGTCTACGTCACCTCAACATCAGCAGACTCCTACCAGGTACCTGGAAATGTCAGAACCCATACAAAGAACAGACCACCTTTTTGTCCTTCACAGCAGAAAGACAAGGGGAAGCAGCCTCACGGGCAACCATTGCCCACTGGATCAAGGCAGCCTACATAGATGGCAATTCACCACCTCTACAGGTCAAGACTCATTCTACCAGAGCCCAGGTAGTATCCTGGGCAGAAACTAGAATGCTGTCACCAGCCAAGATCTGCAGGGCAGCTACATGGTCCTCCAACCATACTTTCTCTAGATTCTACCATCTGGATGTTCAGGCTCAGGAGGACACGGCATTTGCAAGGGCAATACTAAGTGGACCACAGGCAGCCTCCCACCCGGTTCAGGAATAGCTTTTATACATCCCTTGGTCCTGCATCCATCTGCTACATGCTAGGAAATTGAGAAATTACCTGAATTTCATTTTCTGTAGTGTAGACAGATGGACTCTGCATCCCACACTTGTCTGCTGTTATGCATGGTCTTTCAAATAACTCAAGGGTAAGCCATGTTTTCATTTTACCTAGGGCATCCACCCTGCTAGGTGTCAACACTTTCCAGTTGAGTACAGTGGCAGTCTCCAGCTATAGTCAATCAACCAGATCAAGTTTGAACATTTAACAAAGTGATTAACTTTAATTTGGTTAACTTGAGTAACTTCATAAATCAGTCACACACATATCCAATGCTTTTCAAGGAGAATACTGAAGAGCTGCACTTCCTGCAGGGGTATATGTACTAGGGGCTGACATCAGATTGAAATCTGATCAGTCTCCAACTGCTAACAGGAGTACACTATACCCATTGGTCCTGAGTCCATCTGTCTACACTAAGGAAAATGAAATTATCAGGTAAGTAATTTCTCCATTTCTGTTGGTCATCTAAAGGTAGATCTGGATTCTCATTTGACATGAGGTAGCCTAGCTTTTAACTAGTTCTTTGGTTCCTATGTCCTACAGCTCTCCTGGCTTCATCTGTGGAAGGCTTTGAGGGAGCTTCTCTGCAGCAGCAAAAAAGTGAGCAGAGTTACTTTGTGCGTCTGGGCTCACTGTCAACCAAAGTGCGCAATCGTGCATACCAGCACTCCCTGGGCAAGGTGAGGCATGCCAGGCAGAGTACTCAAGAGGCACTCTCACAGCTTCATCAAACCATCGACCTGGTAGGAATACACTTCTATGTCCCTCTAAAGCACTGTCCTGTGGGGCCTACTATCTCTCTGCCAGATGCTTTCACTGCTTGCTCTAAATGTCTTGTCTGACAGTACACTAGCATGGTGGCAACATTCTGCACCCTTCTACAGCTTACTATGCACAGGAGATATCACTTATTGCTGCAGGTCAAATCCTGGAACATTAGGCTCTCTGGGGAATGGGGGAGGTAGGTGGTTAGAGATTCTACTTTCCTCTGAACAGGCACTATAGCCAGTGGCAAGTCAGTTCTGCCATCCTTGCACCAGGTACCTAACAGCTATTTCTGTACTAAAGCCAGGAATGCAGCCAAGCTCGTCTTGAACAAAAATATGATCAAACTTTGTAATGCTCAAAATGCCTCAAGAACAAGTCTTGACTCATTGTAATACTGGCTGCCTTCCAAAATTTAAGGCACCTCTATAAAACTACCCCAGATGTATTGACTACAAACCTTATTCATATTCCAATTAACAATACAAAAACTAAATCTTCTAGGTCATCTGCTCATGCATAAAACATAGCTGAGCATCTTTGGTACTTCTACCAATGACAAGGCATGAGACACCTCACTTACATAAAGGAGGCTGGAATGGACCAAACCAAGCTTTTCAATAACTTGCATAGATATGGCCTACTAAAATGCACACTTCTGCAAACTGCTTGCTTCTAGTCCATTAGATTGGGCCCCTATCTGCTGTGGGATACATGTATGCTTGCTAGATAAGGCCAAAGCTTACATATGGCATTGAACAATCTCATTACTGGCAAGTGTCTATTCAGTAGCTTTAGCCATTCACTCAAGTTGTGGCTTGTGACTTCTTTCCAGATTGACATGGCCAAGCAAAGCATTCATGATGGCCAGGAGAAGCTGAATCAACTATGGCTGGACTGGAACAAAAAACAGGCTGCTGGGACCAGTGCTGATAGGCCTGCAGAGCCAGAGGTAACACTCATGGAGGAGAGGTGGAAAGTGGTCTTTCTGGTGGATCCTAAACATTCTTGTTCTTCTGTAGCTGACAGTAGCTATACTTGTGTTATAAAACAGGTCTTTAATCCATGGCTTTAGCTACCCTGTACCAAGAAAAGCTTCAGCTGCTAGAACCTAATTGGCAAATGATGTATACTAATGCACCACTTTACCAAGACTTGAGTCCCTGGCAGTTAATCATAGCCTTGTTAGGCTCTTCCTATTGGTAAAATGTGCTTGTGTTCATGACACTTCAGCATGCTGACTTGCAAATCTGAGTAACTGGTGCCTCAGGCACATTAGAATCCTGTATGACTGGGGAATGGCAGAAATGTGATTTGAGGCCTTGACTAGTAATTTCAAACTTACAGGCTAGTCTGGCTCAGTCTAAACCATGTACCATTCTGAAATACAGGCTGGGCTTGTGCATGAAATATACTTCCTGGGCAGACTTTAACTGATCAAATATAATGCAAAAAGGCCAGGTAGCCATTCACAGTATGGCTACACTTTATTTTTATTTAAAGCTTTTTTTATACCAACAATTTGCATATCACATCAGTTTACATGGAACAACTCAAACAAGATTTACATAGAACAGTGCTAACAGCAACATATGAAATTAGAACTGAACTAGTATAACAATGAGGATATAAAGGCATGTGGAGAGGTAATATACAGTAGCATTACTTAATATAATGTGGGGGGAATTATGCAAAGGCCTGCTTGAGTCAAGTTTTCAGTTTTTTGTTAATGGGTACAGTGTTCTTGGAACAGGTCAGGGGGGCATAGTTCCAAATGGATGGTCCTGCAATAGTGCACATTCTTTTGTTGCAATCAGATGAGTGAGACTAGGAGAGAGGGTGTGTAGGGTTCCCTTGTAAGAAGATCTGGTGGGTCTGTAGAGGTGTGGAAGTGAAGGGAGTTAGCCAGTGCATGTGTTAGTTATGTAGGGTTTTATGTATGATTGTGAGCATCTTGTAGAGAATTTAGAATGAGATTGGGAGCCAGTGGAGATCTGAGGATGGGGGTGATATGGTCTCTTTTGCAAGTGTTCGTGAGGGATCTGGCAGCAGAATTTTGAATCATTTGTAGGGGTTTAATGGTGGCTTTGGAGGCCTAGAAGTAAGGCATTACAATCCATTTTGGAGAAAATAGTGGCCTGAAGGACAGTGGGAAGTCTAAGGGGAGGAGGGTCTTAGTTTCTTTAGAATATGGAATTTATAATGCCATTCTTTCATAATGGAGCTGATGAATTTTAGGTTTAGTTGGTCATCAATGACACCTAGGTTTCACATGTTTGAGAAGGATATTGCAGGGGGCAGGAGTTAATGTCAAGAGGGTTATGGTGGGGGAGAAGCTCCATTTTGGAAGTATTAAGTGCAAGGTTGAGGTAAGCAAGGAGATAGAGGGGTTTTCCCAGGTTTTGAGGGATTTGGATAAAGAGTCCTTAATAGGGATAAAGATTTGGACTTCATCCACATAAATGAAGTGAGACCTAGATCAGAGAGGAGTTGGCAAGAGGGCAGCCTTGTGGAATGCCTCTAGTTAGGTTGATAGCTTTGGATTCATTACCTATTCTGACCTTGCAGAGTCTATCTAGGTACAGTTCAAACCAGCTAAAGGGGGTTCCTGAGATGCCAACTTCAGTAAGACTGTCTAATAGGGTGCTGTGGCTTATGGTGTCAAAAGCAGATGAAATATAGATCTAGTAATGCAAGAATGGCCCTTGTCTAAACCTTTTGAGAGTGTCTGTGAATAAGATGTTTCAGTACTGAAACATTTGCAGAAACCAAATTGGGAGGGAATAGATTATATCTAAGTGGTCAGTTGGAGGTTTACTACTTTTTTTTTGAGGATTTTTGCTAGGAAGCATAAACTAGAAATTGGCCAAAAAGTTGGCAAGGTCATTTGGATCAATTCAGTTTCTTTAGTATGGGTTTGACTATGGCTTGTTAATCATGAACATTTCTAGGGGTTGGGCTATCAAGTTAGGGATGGACATGAGGGATTTAGTTGGGATGGTATCAGATGGGTGCAGTGAGGGTTTCATTTTTCTGTTTTTTCTAATCTTTATTGAAGAGTAAAGACAGTACAACCATCAAAACAAGTGTCAGATATCCCACAATAGTGTCATATCATACTTCCACCTGTTGCCAGGCACACTGCCCCACTTTTTCACATTCCAGCAGATGCTGACCACCAGAGAATCTGCTAAATCAGTCACACATCTCACTCACCCCATTCATCCCATACATGCACTCATCCAATCCCCTTCCCCAAATCCCTAGGAGAGTATCACATAGGACTGGTAAGACATACTCCTTCAGAGGAAAATCAGATAAAGCAGTACAGTATAGCCCAGCCAATTTGACCCATTTACAAGGATTCTATAACTATAAACTGGCATAGTTTAATCACTTCCATGAATATCCCATTGAAAGCAGATGAGTTTGAATTTCCAGCAGAATTAAGGTGAAACAGCCCAGCATTGTCTGTCTGTAGTCCGGGTCCAGCAGCCATAAGCCCTGCAGTGAGGCTAATCTCTCCATTTGCATAGAGGATGCAAGTCAATAGTACTATGCCTCTATGGTAGGGAGTATATTCAGTTGTATCCAGTCTGCCAGGACCATGCAATAAGCCAATAATATAGCAGTATGCCCAAACCTGTCCAAAGAGACCTGATAGACTGGTACAGCACCCCACAGGCCCAACAGAAGAAGCTTACCACTCCTGCCAATGGTTGAATGTGTACTTTGAGCAAAAACAGCCAATACTTCATTCCAAAACCCTGCCAACTGTGGGCACTTAAATAACCAGTAGACCAAAGTTCCTCTGCCTTGATTACATTTGCTTATTTAAAGCTTTTCTATACTGTCGTTTAGTGCATCATCACAACGGTTTACAGTTAGGCACAAATGTGGTTTCTAAATTATCCATGGGGTGCCATTATACAGTTACATAGTTCAATAATATACTCTAATTGGGGAATGGGTGTAGTTACCATTTATGATTAACTGTCTCATTTAATACTTAATTGTGAGGAGATAACAAATAAGCAGTCCTGCTTTTTCATGGTGACTTTCTGCTTTGTGTGTTATTCCGCTACCTCATTGTGAAATGCTTTTTTGAAGAGCCATGTTTTTAGCTTTTTTGAAGAGTTTTAATTCTTTCATTAGTCTAATTTCAGTGGTAATGTGTTCCATAGTAATGGTCCTGCCAAAGATAGTGCTCTCTAACTTGGGTCAATTTTGCTGTTTTGACTGAGGGTATGGTTAGAGCTTTATTGGCTGATCTGAGATTTCTTTGAGGGACATGTAATCGTAATGCAGTGTTTAGCCAGTCAGAATTTGTCATTTATTAGCTTATGAACTGTGCATAATGTGTTAAATAGAACTCTGTTCTATTGGGAGCCAGTGTAAATCTGCAAGTGGTTGGGTGATCTCTTCTGCCTTTACCAGTAAGTATTCTGGCAGCAGAGTTTTGTAGTATTTGCAGTAGTCTGGTGTATGGTAATCCTAGGAAAAGTGAATTATAGTAGTCCGTGCTGGCAAATATTAATGCTTGTAGTACTGTACAAAAGTGTTCCTGATTTAATAAGGGTTTTAGTCTTCTAAGGACCATTAGTTTGGCATAGCCTTCTCTTGCTTTTATTGATGTGTTGCTTAAGGCTCAGTTCCGTGTCTATAATTCCTAAGTTTCTAGCTTTATCAGTTAATTCTATTGATTTGTCATTTTTAAGTCTAATGGGATTTTGAACTTTCAATGTTCATTCAAGATGTGTAAATTCTGTTTTTTCAATGTTAATTACTAGTTCCATTTGGTTTAATAGTTTAATTATGTCTAGGTATAACATTGCAAAGTTTAGTGTTTTTTCAATTGATTCTTCAACCGGTAGAATCAATTGAATGTCATCGGCATATATGTAGTGATACCTAGCCCAGCCAGTAGGTGGCAGAGGGGAGCATGTAAATGTTAAAGAGTTGCTGAGAGTGCTGAACCCTGGGGGACTCCTGTCACTAGTGTGATTTTGTCTGATATTGAGTTTATCTGAACCTGATAAGATCTATTGTTAAGATAGGATTTGAACCATTCAATTGTTTTGTTTGTAATCCTATTTCTTCCAGTCTTTTCAATAGTATGTCATAGTTTACCATGTCAAATGCTGCTGACAGATCTAGCAGTGTCATGATGTAGTGTTTTCCACTGTCAAATCCATGAAGTAAAGTATCTGTTAGAGATTAGTAACATTTCAGTGCTATAGTGTTTTCTGAAACCATGTTGTGATGGGAAGAGTATGTTGTCTAGATGTTCTGCTAGTTGCTTTTGTACTGCTTTTTCTATTTTGCAATCATGGGCAAGTTTGAAACAGGTCTATAGTTACTTAAGATGGTTAGGTCACTGTTTTTCTTAATTCCGTGGGCGATGCAAGCATCCCCATTTGATAACTATGCATGTCATCACAAATGATGTAAAATTTTAAATTGTAGTTCCTGGAGATAAATCCAGCAAACCTTTTTTGCATATTTTTGAAACATGAAAGCAAGTAGGATGAGGCAACATCAGTCACCCCATTTCAGTCCAATATTGTGCTAGATATGAGATACTGAGGCAAATGATATTGCCTACCCACCTCGCACCATCCTTTGAATTTTGCTTTAAGGCCGCATCAAACACTGAGTGAATAGGCGTTCCTGTCTGTACTGGTTGTCTGTCCACTTGAAACTTTGCAAATGACACATTTGTAAATATGCAGAAAATTGCTTAGCTGGCAACTCATAATCTATGGCCAACAATGCAAAATCTTGCACTAGTGGTGTGTCCTCAGAATAGAATTGATAAGTAAACGGGAGTCCTTTTTGTAGCCAATTGTCAAATAGCATAATGTTCACGCCCTGGGGGAAAATCCCAGTTACCCAGCAACGGCATTAAGAGGAGTCCAGTCAAGCCTCCCTGTGCCTGGATCCATCGCCGTGCCTGGCGGCAGGAGTGAACCAAACTACACAGTATTTGTAAAGACCAATACACAGTATTACTAGCTTGCATAAGGTATAATGGGGACCACGGAGAAACCATACTGACTAGCCATCTTCACAGTAAGTATAGCGATCAAGTAGCTGATGGGCTGCATTAGTCTACTATCTGGCAGACCTAGACCCCCCCTCCCCCAAGAGTATGCCAAGCCCTCTTTCCAGCCCACACAAACTTTTGGAAAACTGCTTGTAACCAATTGACGTCCCTGCCTGTTAGCAAACAAGGCAACATGTGCATCTTATAGAGTAACTTCAGCAGTAGAACCATTTTAAGCAAAGCACATCTGCCAAATAGGGAAAGAGGCAGGGTCCACTATGTCTGGAGTTGGGCAGCTAAAGCTGCAATAGTGTTGGATACCTTTAGTTCATAAAAGTCTGCAAGATCTCATGATATCCAAACCCCCAATTTTATTTTGTGGGCCCAAGTAAAGGTGAAATCTCCTGCACATTAGGGTTTAATGCCAGAGCCTCCAACTTTGCAAAACTAAGCCCGCTATACTGTGAAAAGAGGTAACATGACTGATAACTGGGATACTAGCTTTCAGATTGCCAGTTTCATCTGTCGTCTCCCCAGTCATAGGCCCTCAAATTCCCCATCCAGCCTTAATGTAGTAGCCAGAGGCTCTTAACACAAAACAAAAGGCGAGGGGGGGGCACCCCTGTCCTACCCTACATTGAATAGGAAAAGGTGTAGATAAGGCCCCATTTAATGAGGAGATGGGCACTAGGATTAGAATACAGTGCCTGCAACCAAGTGAGAAAAGGACCAGAGCTACCATAAGTCTGTAGAGCCCAAAATAAATTCCAAGAAAGGGAATCTAAAGCCTTCTCCACATCCAGGCTCAACCACCGCCTCTGTCTGCTGAAAATTTAGCAGGCCAATCAAACTCATCACATTCTCTACTCCCTGCCTCCCTTTAATAAAACCCATGTGGTCTTCATGAATTACAGAAGGCAAGAGGGAGTCTAATCTAGCAGCAAAGACAGCAGAAAGAATCTTCAGGTCACTGTTAAGAGAAATAGGCCTATAAGAGCCAACATCTTGCAAATCTTTGCCTTGTTTCAGCAATAGAACTATAGATTGATTTTTCCATGGGACTAACTGTTGGTCCCTGAAGCAACCCATTATAATACTGCCTCAACACCAGCAGCATGGGAAATTTTAGGATCTTGTAGAATTCCAGTCCTAATCCATCCGGCCCCACCACCTTGCCTGGCTTCAATCCATGTATCACCGCCCGCATGGACATCTGTCTATTGGTTTATTTAACATGGCCTGTTCTGCAGTAAACTTAGGCCAAGGCAAATTATTAAATGCTTCCCTCATCTCATTACGTGGCTTATCACCATATAACTTAACTGTAGTATTCATAAAATTGATCCACTATCACCTGTGTGGTGACATGGTGCACCCCAGTGTGGTCCTTAATACTGGTGATAAAGATTTAGGGCCACACACATGTACTAGACTAGCTAATAGCTTACTAGCTCTACCATAATACATCTGAAACTGATAATAGCACAAGGATTTGGACGCTCTGATGTAAGAGCGCTTGTAACATTTCATGAATACTCTGGACATCACCTGCATATGTCAGTTGGGCAGCTTTCAACTCTTTAAGTTTAAGTATTGGTGTTTCTAGCCTTATTCTGAGTGGCAACATATGCTATGATGTACCCACGCATCACTGCTTTTCCCACTTCCCAAAGAGTCCTGGGCTTGAGTTTGATATATTCCTCCCATCGCTCCTGAAGGAAACCCCTTTCTTTAAAAGGGATTCTATCTCTATGATGGAGGTGGTCTCAAAAGCATTCATAGTATTATGAGGGTTTATTGGGTAGAATTTGGTGTGCAAGGTGGCTGGTGGGAAACATAGTATCAGTTCTGTGATTTTGTTGAAAAAGCGGGCTCATATGCAAAGGTCATCACATTTTTGATTTGGAGTCTTTGTCTGATATAGGTGGGGTGGAAGTTTGTTAGATCAGAAAGTCATGCAAATAGTGCTTTGGTGTTGAATTGCAGGTTGTGGATTCTAAGGGCATAGTCTCCTTTGGTTTTAAGGAGTCTCTTGGTAGAAGTGCAAGGAGGATTTGTGTATTGCCAGCTGGGTGGGATCTTTACACCATTTCTTTTCGTTGAGACTTAGGTCTGGTTTTTTTTTTTCCTTTGTTGCAAGAAGGGTTAAGTTCCTTAGGATGGCGGTAGTGAGATTATTCCAAAAAGAGTGCAGTTTCAGTGGTTCAAGTTTGTCAAGGGCATTAGTGAGGGAATTGATTAGGTCCTCTTTGGTGCAGGGTTTTCTGAAATGATGGTAGTACTGTTTGTGTGGGGGGGGGGGTTGGTTTCTTTTTTTTTTTTTTTTTTGAGTGAATGGTCAGACCGAGGGAGTGTCAGGATGTGAGTTTATAAAGGTTAAATCTAGGGAATGACCTGCTTTGTGAGTGGGGCCAGATAATTTGCTTAACTCATGGCATTGAAGGAGGCTAGGAAGGCTCCACAAGTGAGGGGATGGCATCTATATAGTTAAAAAAAAAAAAAAAAAAAATCCCCAAGCATGATCACAGGAATGTCTCTATTTCTATGTTATAAATTCAATGAGGGGAGGAATTTTTTTTTTCAAGGAGACCTGGGGGGTGTAGACTCAACAATTATAGTTGTGGAGATTTGAAGAGACCTATTTCAAATCTGGGTGCAGTGTTCATATTGCTCTCTAACATAGCAATCTCTTAGCTGACAGGAGTTTTTTGTTTTTGCCTTGGTATAGAAGATGTTATGTGCATGGTGAGTTGGTTTAAGAGGACTAAGTCTGTTTCTTTGAACCAGGTTTCTGTTATAGTACAGATGTCAGAGTATGGGAGTCTTAACGATGGATTGGGAATTGGAAGAGGGAGAAAGCTGTGAGGCCCAGAACCTGTGAGGGGATAACATGATTGGCAAGAATCTTGGGTTAAGGGTGGATTCCTGAATTTGGAAGGATAGTATTTGAGAATAGGGCAAGGTAGATGAGGATGGGGAAAAATGCTAACTATAAAGGCAAAAGGGGGGGGGGGGGGAGCACAGTTATATTGAGGAGCCAAATTGTAGCAGTTGCTAACAGAAGGGAGGGTGTTTGAGGCTTCCACTTCTGTTCAGGTCAATTGTTGGAAGTGTGGTGGATGCAGCACCAAGGGGTATGCTCCTTCTGCACATAGTGCCTAGGGCTGGCACCTGCTTTTAAAACCTCAGTCACAGCCATAGACATGGTCAAGGGGCAGGACTGTAGGCTGCATGGGGTAGTAGCAACTGCAGGTGGACATGGGATGGCTCAGGATGCTAGTTGCACTGAGCAGCTGGTGAAGAGGTGAAGCGACCCTAAAAAGCAACAGGATTACTGGCTTAAAGCTTTCTTTAACTTTCCTTACAGCACATTGAGTCTCGTGCTCTGGCTATGACACGTTCTCTGACACAGCAACTCCAGACCACCTGCCAGACCCTTGTATCCAGTATGCAGGGCCTTCCATCTAACATCCAGGAGAAAGTCCAGCAGCTGCGCCAGAATACAGAGGAGCTCCACTACTCCTTCTCCACAGCTCACTCCTTCCAGGATCTGTCCAGCAGTGTCTTGGCCCAGAGCAGAGAGCAAGTGAACAAGGCCTGGGAACACATGGATGAATTAGTCAACTACTTGGTGACAAACACTCCCCTTACTTGGCTGGTGGGGCCCTTTGCTCCTCAACTTGTGGAGCATCCAGAAGAGCAGGAGATGGAGGAGATTCAGTAACTGTATCAGGGGACACCCAAAGGTCCAACATTTCAGTTGATTTTTCACAATGAATACTACTTAATCCTACATTAATCAGAGCTGGTGGGAGTGCCTGCAGGCAGTCTTAGCTGCATGTCCTGTTTTTCAGTACTTCCAAAATCTAACCAGCTCCAGAGAACAAAGCCAACTTTACTTTAAATTACTTGCCAAACACACCTTGCCTCCAGGGTTCAAGTGCACTAATGTGGTGCTAGAACTTCAAAGCCCTCTACCCACTAGTCTCTAGAATGTGCAATTTTCTAGTATCTGCACTTGCCTCTGACATTCTAACTGCATAACTTTAATACATGTTTTGCATAAGTGTTGGCAGATTAAATTCATTAGGGATCTATACACTTGGGATGCTCTACTCTATTAGCAGCTACTCACTCATCTTCTATTCAGGGTGGCTTTGAGATGTCAGAATAAAACTTAGCCATCTATCCAGGCAGAATCTACTGAAGTGATACATTTCTTGGAAGAAATGTCCTATTGATTGGGGGGGGGGGGGGTCTAAGCTAAACTTCTTCATAGGAGAAGCCAAACCTGCCTTTCCAGGGTATCAAAACATACAATTGCCAAGCTGCCTTCTGAATATATGTATCAGATTCTTAGCCTAATAGATTTTGTACTGTGCCATAACTTGTACTCCTAAAACCAAAATAAAACTTTATTGCATTGAACTTGTTGTAGTATACTGCTGTGAGCTGTTACCAAGCTAATGCTCATGTCATTAGCTGGAGTATCTAAAATCAAAGGTCCAGTGTAAGGCTGAATTACAGTACTAAAGGCTTTAGCTAGAACTTTCAGGTATGTAGCAGCTAGCACCTGACTTGCAACTGCAGGCAGAGGTCTCACTGCAGATCAAGCCTACCTCTATGTAGACAACTTCTAAAGGGTCAAACAATAGGCCCAATTCAGAATAAGTAACTACTTGCCTTGTATCCTCCAGTACAAATTGCAGGTAGGGCATCTACTTGCAGAGTCATACCAGCTACCTCACTCACCTGCTTTCCCTTGTCACCCTGTGGTGATTAGTTTGAAATTATCTGTGTAGTTTGTTCATGGGAAGTAGCTGGAATGCATGTACCATACAGCAGCTGGTATGTACATCATACAGGGTGATAAGTTCATTGAGAACACAAACACATGTCCTTTCCTTTAAATCCCAATTTCTGGACCCTTCCCTTGTGTTAAACATACATGAAACACAGACAACATTCCAGGCAGATGGTGGTACTCTTAAACTGGAAGAGCACTCAGGAGTTCACTAAAAGGTAGTGACCTGACTTCCACATAAAAGAATGAGACTGCTTCTATATGATCTAGTTAACATCAAAACAGCTTGTATTTGGCATTTTTCAGTCTATACATGCAAGATTTTTCACTACATCCTTGCTTGTGCTGGCCAGATTCCTTTGGTAGTGGTTCATTGTCCATCTTGGAGTCTGCCTGAAGATGCCCTTTCTAGCTTACCTTACTTATCAGCAGGATGTCTATGAACATCAGTATAAAGTTGTTTGTTTTTTTTTAAATAAAATAATGGGACATGCACTCAGGGGTTCCCCCCCTCTACAGCTGCTGCTTTACGATCTCAACACTGTTCTTCCTTTTCTGTACTCATGGGTAAGTCTTAAGGATGTGGAATGTCAGGACTTTTGGTTACAGCAGTTAATGTAGCCTGGCTTAAAAGGTTTGGCTATGGTCCTAGACAAAAATCCATACACTACTAGTGTATGGGGTACTTGCTACTTGGCTTGGCCACTGGAAATAGGATGCTGGACTTGATGAACCCTTGGTCTGACGGTGGCAATTCTTGATCTTTAGTCTCATCTACCATGATACTTAAGATACCTTAACCTAACAAAGCACAGATTGGAAATGTGGTGGTCCCTAATACAGAAAAACAGTCTTAAACAAGCTACTGGCCCCCTACTGAGTAAATAACAATTATGTGATAAAGTCCTTGCATGATTTTGTAGATCTCATATTCTCTCCCCATCTCTTCTCCAAACCAAACAGCCCTAACCTCCAAGGGTAGCTGTTCAATGCCACTTATTTTGGTCACCCTTCTCTGCATGTTCTCCAGTGCAACTATCTTTTGAGATACAGCAACCAGAATTGCATACAGTATTCAATGTGATCTCACAATAGAGTGATAGGCATTATATCCATTTCAGTTGCAGTTCCCTTCCTGATGAGTAACATTGTTTACTTTTTGATCACCACAAGACACTCAGCTGATGTCAATGTATTATCCACTAGAACATCTAGATATCTTCCTAGGTGGTAACCCTTAAGATAGAACTTAACTGTGTAACTATAGCATAGGTTATTTTTCCCTATATGCATCACTTTGCACTTGTCCACATTAAATTTCATCTGCCATTTGTAAGTCCAATCTTCTAGTCTTGCAAGGTCCTCCTACAATTTCACAGATTGAACTACTCTGCATAATTCTATTATCTCCAAACTTGATCACCTCACTGGCCATACCCCTTTCCAGATCATTTATAAATATATTAAAGTACAGATCCCTGTGGCACTCCACTCTTTACCTTTTTCCACTGTGAAACTGACCATTTAATCTTACTGTTTTCCTGTCTTTTAACTAGGGCTGGTGCAAGGGGATTAGGTACCTTCAGCCTTGCCCCAGTCACAGCCCCCCAACTTTAGGGGTGAGGACCACATACTGCCACTCCCAAACCCCTGCAAAACTCATAAAATCACCTGGTGGGGCCCAGGAGCAATCTGGTGCTCCTGGGCTGTCAGCTGCTAGTAACTAAAATGGTGCTGGTGCCCTTCAGCCCCTACCATGTGACAGGGGCAACTGGTGTCATTGGTTGGCCCCTGTCACATGGTAGGGGCTAAAGGCCACCAGCACCATTTTGGTTATTGGCAGCCAAGGTGCCGGGAGTGGCAGATCGCTCCTGGGCCCTCCGCTGTACTACCAGGGGGGTGTCAGGAGGGTGGCATGACAGGGTGGGGTGCAGAATTGAAGGGGCACTTTTTGCCCTTTCAAAATTCTGCTGCCTGAAGTGGTGGCAGCACCCTAGGCACAGGCCTAGCTTGCCTGGTGCTTCCACCAGCCCTGCTTTTAACCAGCTTATAATCCACAAAAAAATATCACCTCCTTTCCCTGTTACAGGTAAGTAACTCTGCTTTCTCCCAGGACAAGCAGGATTGTAGTCATCACAGATGAGTGAATGCCAAGCTGCAGGCTGCCCCTGGAATGCACTGGGCTAACATACAGTGGGGCAGACTGAAGCTCATACTGGGCCCTAGCTAGGGAGAGTTGGGTTCTCATATTGGGAACAGGTTGCAGAAGACAGACTGGCCAAAAGCAGTGTCTTGTCAACCATCCTTGTCCAGACAGTAATGGATGGATGGTGGTGTGATGGGAACGCCACGTTGCGGCCTTACAGATTTCAGCAATAGGGACTCTCTGGAAGTGTGCTACTGAGGCTGCCTTGGCCCTGACTGTGCTTTTACTCAGCTTCCAAGCAGAAGGCCCACTTGCTCATAACAGAAAGTGATACAGTCTGCCAACCAATTGTAGAGTGTGCTTGCCCACTTTAACTCAGTCTATTTTTGTCAAAGAGTTGGGTGGGCTGTGGTGCACTCTAAACAAAAAGCAGGAGCACTCTTGCAGTCCAAGGTGTGCAGAGCCCACTCACCTGGATGGGAGTGTGGCCTTGGGGGGAGGTGGGCAACACAGTGGACTGATTTAGGTGAAAATCAGTTACCACCTTAGGCAGGAACTTAGGCTGAGTGCACAGGACCACCCTGTCATGGAAGAACCTCATGTAAGGAGGATAGGTCACTAGGCCCTGTAGTGCACTGACTTTGCAAGCAGAAGTAACAACCCCTAAGAAGATGACCTTCCAGGGGAGGTGCTTCAACATGCAGGGGCTCAAACAGAGGATACATGAACCATGCCAGCACTATGTTGAGGTCCCAGGCCACAACAGGAGGATGTAGTGGAGGCTTTGGTTGAAGTAAGCCTCTCATGAAGCAACCCACTAAGGGCTGTACCATGATTGGAGTATCGCCCACTCCACAGTGGTAGGCAGTGATAGCACTCACGGGTACCCAGATTCTGGTGGTCTGTAGTCCAGGCTCAGAGGTAGTCCAAAAGCCTAGGTGTTGGGCAAGTGAAAGGGTCAAGACCCTGATCCGCACACCAGGACAAAAACCTCTTCCACTTTGCTTGGTAAGATTTATGAGTGGAAGGCTGCACCATGATTGGAGTATCGCCCACTCCACAGTGGTAGGCAGTGATAGCACTCACGGGTACCCAGATTCTGGTAGTCTGTAGTCCAGGCTCAGAGGTGCCAGAGGTAGTCCAAAAGCCTAGGTGTTGGGCAAGTGAAAGGGTCAAGACCCTGATCCGCACACCAGGACAAAAACCTCTTCCACTTTGCTTGGTAAGATTTATGAGTGGAAGGCTTACATGAAGCTACCAGGACTTTCGAGACATTGTCCGAAAGGTCAAGGGACTGCAGCACTAGCCTTTCAATAGCCAGGCAGTGAGGGCCAACGACCGGCAGTTCAGGTGGCACAGCCTGCCCTGATCCTGTCTGATGAGGTCAGGGGAGGTGGGCTCCTGGACCAACAGGTCACAGAGGATTGGATACCAGATCTGTCACAGCCAATGCAGGGCTAAGGATCAAGGAGCCTCTATCCTGTTGTAGTTTCACAAGAGTCTTGCTTATGAGTGGAATCAGGTATGCATATAGGAGATCCACACTCCAGGAGAGGGCGAAGGCATCCACAGCTGGACCCTTTCCCTCTCTGCGCAGGGAACAGAAGCGGTCCACCTTGAGGTTCTGCATATACACAAAAAGATCCACATCCAGTTGACCCCACTGGCGGAAAAGCTTGTCTGCCTCAGAGGGGTTCAGGGACCTCTCGGGGTGGAATGTGCAACTGAGATGGTCCGCCACCTCATTCTACATCACTGCCAGGTAGATCACATGCAGTAGAATGGAACATGACAGGGCCCAGGACCAGATCTGTGCTGCCTCATGGCAGAGGAGATAAGAGCCTGTGCCCTGCTGTTTGTTCATGTACCACATGGCCACTTGGTTGTCTGTCTTGATCAAGATGACCCTGTTGGACAGGTAGTCCTGGAATGCATAGAATGCATACCACATCGCTCAGAGTTCCAGGAAATTTATTTGGCATCTCGCCTCGGCCTCCGACCACACCCCTTGTGTGTGGAGTCTGTTGATGTGGGCTCTCCAACCTAGGTTGGAGGCATCTGTGGTCAGGCTCACCTGAGCCGCTGGGTGCTGAAAAGGAAGCCCTTTGCTCAGCTTGGATTCCTGCACCCCCAGGTGAGGGAGAGCTGAAGCGGTTCGGTTATCTGGACCAGTACAGAGAGTTCTTGAGAGGCTTGGTGCCACTGCGACCGCAGAGTCCACTGCAAAACCATCATGGCCAGATGGGCCATTGTGGGTGATGTGTACAGACGATACCATGTGACCCAGCAACTTCAGGAGCAGGTAGGCCGGGGCTGTCTGCCAGTGGCAGATGGACCTAGCTAAGCCCGCCAGGGTGGCTATGCATTTGCTGGGAAGAAACGCCTTGGCCACCATGGTGTCCAGATTTGCCCCAATGAAACTGAGATGCTGGGATGGTGTCAGCTGGGAATTTTGGAAATAGACAAGGAACCCCAGCAATTGGAGCAGCCCCACCATCACATTCAGGGACGGAAGGGCTCCTTCCCTCAAAGAACTCCTGATGAACCAATCATCCAGATATGGGAACACATGCACCCCCTTCTGGCACAAATGTGCTCCCACCACTGCCAGGCACTTCATGAAGATCCAGGGTGCTGAGGCTAGCCCAAAGGGAAGAACCCTGTACTGGAAATTAGGGATGTGAATCGTTTTAGGACGATTAAAATTATCGTCCGATAATTTTAATATCGTCTTAAACCATTATGGAACACAATACAATAGAGATTCTAACGATTTATCGTTATAAATCGTTAGAATCGTGAGCCGGCACACTAAAACCAATCGACTGCAGGAGGTCGTTCAGCGAGGGTTCCGGCGCCTCGCTGAACAACCTCCTGCAGTCGATCTCCTGCCGGCGCCATTTTCCGTACGAAAACGATTCGCGGCGGGAAATCGCTCCCTGACCCCCGCTGGACCTCCAGGAACTTTTGGCCAGCTTGTGGGGGGCCTCCTGACCCCCACGAGACTTGCCAAAAGTCCAGCGGGGGTCCGGAAGGACCTCCTGCCGTCCAATCGTGTTCGTCTATGGCCGCCGCCATTTTTCGGCGCCATTTTGGAAAATGGCGCCGGCTGAAGACAACAAGATTCAGGAGCAGGAGCCCGTTCCGGACCGCCGCTGGACCCGCAGGTTATTTAACTCATTTGGGGGGGGTTCGGGAGGGTGGGGGATTTAATTTAAAGGGTCGGGGGTGGGTTTTAGGGGGTTTTAATGTGCCGGTTTTGCGATTTTTCACGATTTTTTCACGATATTTTACCCCCCCAAACGGCAACAATACGATTCCCTCCCCCTCCCAGCCGAAATCGATCGTTAAGACGATCGAGGACACGATTCACATCCCTACTGGAAATGCCGCTAGCCCACAACAACGTGCAGATATTTCCCATGAAGCAGAAAGATGGCGATGGTTGCGTAGGCATCTGTCGATCGAGAGAGCAGAGCCAGTCCCCTTGCTGCAGAAGCGTGAGTAAAGTACCCAAGAATACCATTTTGAACCGCTCTCTCCGGAGGAACTTGATTAAGGCCCGGAGGTCGAGGATGTGACGGAGGCCGCCTGTTCTCTTTGGTATGAGAAAATACCTGGAATAGAACCACCAGCCATGCTGGGCCCAGGCCACCGGTTCTACAGCTTTGGTCCACAGCAGGGCCAAGAGTTCTAACGCGAGGGTTGTTGCATGTTCCACGACTCTCCAAGCTGGAGAATATGGGGGAATATCGAGCAGGTTCAGGCAGTAATCCCATGCTATGATGGATAATACCCATCAGTTGGTGGTGATGGGGCATAAGCTTTTTGCGAATAGGCAGAGTCGGCCCCCCACCAGTGGGTTGGATGTGGGCATTGGGGATAGGCTGCTGCTCTCTGTGCCAGTCAAAAAACAGCTGTAGGGCTAGGTTGAAGGGCTGGTTTAGCACGAGGTACCCCTTGTTGGCGAGGGTGGCACTTTTGGGTAGACCAAGCACATAAGGCCAGAGGGTACTCTTTCCGTTGCCTGTAAAATTTCTTTCTGGAATCCCTACGTGGCACCCTGCAGGTCGCCAAGGAGGGGTCGGAGGTGGTAGACAGCTGACGCAGGGTCTCATGGTGATCCTTAAGCTGGGCTATTGTGTCCCTGATTTTGTCCCCAAACAGGTTCTCTCCTGTACAGGGGAGATCAGCCAGTTTGTCTTGGACCTCCGGATGAAGGTCAGAGGCTTTTAGCCAGGCCCAGCACCGGGCACTTAAGCCTGCCACTGAGACCCTTGCTGCCGTCTCAAAGACATCATAGGCTGCCCTCACCTCATGCTTCCCGGCCTCAAATCCTTTTTGAAGGATGGATTCCAGGCCCTCCTGAAACTGTTGTGGAAGGTCCTCGGCAAACTCTTGAACCTGTTTCCAAAGGTTCCAGTTGTACTGGTTCATGTACAACTGGTATGCTGCTATTCGGGCGATGAGCATGGTCCTTGGAAAACTTTCCAGCCCAGAGCGTCTAAAGCCCTATGGTCCTTGATGGGGGGAAGGAGGAGTGAGGACGGGTTCTCTTGGCCTTTTTCTGGGCTGATTCCAGCCCAGAAAAAGGGCTGGAATCCTGACTGGTGAGGCAACCGGCTCTTCTGGAAGCCCAGGGCCTATTGCACAAGATAGGTGGTGTCCGTCTTTCTGTTGATCGGAACCACAGTACCTGGCTGTTTCCAGAGCCGGTAGAGGAGTTCCAGGAGAACCTCATGCACCGGGACTGCCATCACCTCCTTAGGGACGTCCACAAATTGGAGGACCTCCAACATTTTGGGGCAGGCATACTCTTTGGTTAAAAGTTGGAAGGAAATGGTCTTCGCCATCTCCCTCACAAAGCTTATGAAGGATAAATTCTCTGGAGGTGAGTGCCGTCTCTCAACTGGCGGAGAAGGCTCCAGCAGAAGGTCCATGGAGGCCTCCAAGGAATGCTCAGAGGAGGCATCTCCCCTTGGGTCCTAAGGTGCCTCCTCCTCACCACTGAACTGCCTGGGTCGAGGAGAGAAGCCAAAATCCAGATTATGGGCCAAGTTTACCGATTGTCGGTGAGGCAGAATCGTGAGTGGTTGCGCGGGAATCAAGGGGACCAGGACCTTCAATGGACACTGGAGCACCGGGAGGCCCGGGGACAGGATCTGGCAGCAGCAGCATTGCCCATGGAGATAGGCTTGAAGCCTCCTCTTTCGCCTCAGAGGAGCTTAGGATCAAGATGGGGAGAGGCACCGGTGCGGCCCGCTGCCAAGGCACAGAGCAGCACGTCCAGCCTTTCCAGCAGAGGCACCAACATCAAGGGTGCTGGTTCCACTGCCGGTATGGGGGCCAGCGTCAGTGGTTGCTGGAGCCCCCGAAGGGCATTTAGCACTGCCTGTTGAACCACGGAGTCCAATTCCTCTCTGAATGCGGGTGCGGACAAGACCGACCCCAGCGTAGGAGGCAGGCTGGGCGTTACTGGAGCATCCACTGGGGTCCGCGGAGGCTCTGTGCCCAGCACTGATATCGGTGGGGAAAGCCCTGGGCTCCCGGGATTGGAGGAGGACAAGGCCTCCTCCCCTCGGGGCCTCTTCGGAGGGGGTTTGGCCGAGGCCGGTGCTGGCACTGGATGGTGACAACCGTCGGGATCGATGCTTCCCACGGTGCTCGGCCCCGTCCTTCTCCAGTGCCGAGGAAGATGAGCCAGAAGCCTTCAAATGTCCCAATGCCGGTGAGGGGCAATCCCCTGCTCTTTGATCATCATGGCAGGGCACCGAAGGCGAAGGTCCCATTGATCCCCGCGACTCGATGTACCCAGGCGATGGAGCCGTTTGCTTGGAACCAAACATGTGCTCCATCTTGTCCAGGCGGGCGCGCCAGCCCTTGGGGCTCATCTGGGACACCGACAGACATTGTGGGAAGGCCTGAGACACAGGACGCAGATGTCGTGTGGGTCCGTGATGAACACAGTCCATGGACACTCAGGGCACTTTCTAAAACCGGTCGCCGTTGAAAAAAGGAAACGGTGCGTAGTCAGTGGCCAGCAGTCACAGGGAGGTAGACGCTCGGGAACCGACTGCCACAGACGAAAAAGTACCTACTGAACGCGGGAGAAATTGAATTGCGAAGGGGGACCCTGAGGAGGGGAAAAATCAAAGAAAATGTTGAAATTCTTCCATGAGAAAAAAATTAAAGGAGAGCTCCACCAACCGCAAGGCAACAGCACCGTGGAAAAAAGAAGACTGAAGGGGGGACCCTGTGTGGCTATGGGGTTGGTGGCATGCTGGGCATGCTCAGTGTGCCCAGCATGCTCCATCTGTTGATATTGCCCATCTGTGAGGACTACGATCCTGCTTGTTCTGGGAGAAACACGGAAATTTCCAGGTAAAACTGAATGTGCCCCTATTTACAAATAGGCTGAAGAAATGGCCTACCCATGGAGGCCAGCACCGTACTAGATTTTGGAAAGAAGGGGATGAGATCAACTAGTACTACTCCATGTATGGAAATTTGAATGCTCTTCTAACTAAAGCATCTCACCTGAACAGACTAGATACCCAATTATGGCAGATAGGCTAATGTTCTTTATTTGATAGAACTTCTAGCTGTGCAGTCTTTACTTTGAATTAGATTACAACATAACATACACATAAATCACCAGGCCCCAGTACACCTCAATGAGGCTCAAACAAAATAGCCTCTCACAATTTACATCACTTTATTCTCCAAATGGCTGGTGAAATAATCCCTTCACCTACTTTCAAAAGGTCTTGCTACATTGTACTCAAGTAGTAAATACTTATTTAGGTATTTTATATACTGTGGACCAACAACCCTAAATGTTCCCCCTACTGCAGTCTCATGTTTCAAATAGCTACAACTTCTCAGTGGCTCAGCTCTTTAAAGCCCTAAGACTTGCCAGAGTGGGTCAGACTAAGGGTTATCAAGCCCAGTACCCTGTTCTCTAACAGTGGTCAATCCAGGTCACAAGCACCTGGCAAGAACCCAAGCTGCTGATAAATAGTGGCTATTCTCTAAGGCAGAGCTTTCCAAACTGTGTGTCGGGACACGTTAGTGTGTCGCCTGCAGTGTATAGGTGTGTCGCGCAAGCCCGGTCAACTCTGACGCAAGTTTGGGCTTTTTTTTTTCTAGAGATTCACTTTTTTTTTTTTCTTCAGTTTATGGGTTGCTTATTATTGGGTGATTTTTGCTGTCAATCGCGTTTTTTGGGGGACTTGGTGGGTGGAACGAGCCTAGCTGCCCTTGCATTGGCTGCTGCTGCTGATGAGGCCTGGCAAGGCCTCATCAGCAGCAGCTGTTTGGTGATCCTGGAAGGTTTTATGCACCATGGCAGGCTTGAACCCTGAAGGGAGTGAAGCACTTAATTGGCAACAATCAAAAAGAAGAGGTACATGAGTGTGGGGGCGAGACATGTACTGGGGGGGAGAGAAATGAGTGTGGGGGCGAGACATGTACTGGGGGGAGAGAAATGAGTGTGTGGGGTGACAGACATGTACTGGGGGGGGGGGAGATATGAGTGTGTGGGGGACAGACGTGCTGGGGGGGAGAGAGATGAGTGTGGGGGGGCCAGACAATTTGTTTTATTATTGTTACTCATAAATTATAACAATAACATGAACCTTGGAATATTATATATTTTTAATATAAATGAAAGGTTTTCATGAGACAGGTTGTGTCGTGAAACATTTTATTTATGTATATATTTAAGGAAACATACATAAATTGTCGAAATATGTTTCGTTCGTTTAACTTTTAACCTCTGGTTTGCTAGTAGACTGAATTACTGTGTCGTGAAATTATGTTTGTCTAAAAAGTGTGTCACCAACATGAAAAGTTTGGAAAGCTCTGCTCTAAGGGATCAATTGTAAGACCCACACATGGGCGCAGTTTCCGGTATGTGCACATGCACGCGCATGATGCCCGCAACTCGTGCACACAGGAGGTGGGAATTTTATAATCTGCAATTGGCCGGTCCCTAGTTCCCTCCCAGTCCGCTCCAATTAAGGAGAGGACTGGGAGGGAGCTTCCCTAACCCTACCTACCCCTTAATTTTTTATTTTTTTTGTGTATAATCCGTACGGAAAATGGCGCCGGCCATAAGGCAACACGATTCGACTGCAGGAGGTCGTTCCGGACCCCCGCTGGACTTTTGGCAAGTCTTGTGGGGGTCAGGAGGCCCCCCCAAGCTGGCCAAAAGTCCCTGGGGGTCCAGCGGGGGTCCGGGAGCGATCTCCTACCGCGAATCGTTTTTCCGTACGGAAAAACGATTCGCGTGCAAGAAGTCGTTCCCGGACCCCCGCTGGACTTTTGGCAAGTCTTGTGGGGGTCAGGAGGCCCCCCCCAAGCTGGCCAAAAGTCCCTGGGGGTCCAGCGGGGGTCCGGGAGCGATCTCCTACGCTCCTGACGTCGGGGGACAAAAAACAAAATGGCGCCGGCGCTACCTTTGACCTGTCATATGACAAGGCAAAGGTAGCGCCAGCGCCATGTCTACAACGCACCCGGAGGTCCGAGAGTAAAAGATCACACCGGGACCCTTCCTTTGGACCCCAGGTAATTTAAGGCATTTTGGGGGGTTCGGGAGGGTGGGGGATTTATTTTAAAGGGTCGGGGTGGGTTTTAGGGTTGTTTTAGTGTGCCGGTTTTCCCGCCCTCCCCCCCCACTGGACCCCAGGAAATTTAAGGCATTTTGGGGGGTTCGGGAGGGTGGGGGATTTATTTTAAAGGGTCGGGGTGGGTTTTAGGGATGTTTTAGTGTGCCGGTTTTCGATTTACACGATATTTAAAAAACCCAAAATGCGACGATCCGATTCCCTCCCCCTCCCAGCCGAAATCGATCGTTAAGACGATCGATCACACGATTCACATCTCTAATAAAGATTTGCAAAATCAACTTCTGTGTGTGTGTATTATATTCCGCCATGGGCGCACCTAGCAGCACATGCCAAGGACGTGCCTCACATGTTATATCAAGCAACTGCGAGATCCACTGAAACACCCCCTGCCAATAACCCTGTATATGGGGACACGTCCACCAAATGTGGAGATAGGTGCCTTGTACCCCACATCCTCTCCAACAGCAGTCTGAATTATTTGGGTAGAATCTATGTTACGCTTGTGGTGTATAGTGCCATCGATATAGCATTTTATAACAGTTTTCTTGTAAACCAGCTGAGATGGAACACTTGCTAGCCATAGTGTAAATGATGTCCCAATCGCTGTCCCCCAGACACTCCGGAAAATCCAAGTCCCATAGTGCCCTATATTTGTGTGCCACCAATGATTTACTATTAAACATAGTATAGATTTTTGATATAATCCCCTTAATGAATGAAGCATGCTGGCATAAGGTCTCAAACAGGCTATTTTTAAGTCTCAAAGTACACCTCCGTAAACCGGTTTGTATGAAGGACGAGACCCTAGCGTATAACAGAAAATCTATGGTGCTTCCTGGATGTAAATCACTTAGTTGCTGTCTAGTGATCATCTTACCCTGCTGGATTATATGTCCCAGGCATAAGACCCCAGTCTTCCGCCAATATCTAAGACCCACAGACCGTTCTGAACTGGGCACTACAGTATTGGTGAATAAGTGAGTTAACAATGAGTGGTGTTCGGGCATGGTAGTACGCAGTGCATATGGATAGTAGTCAAATTTGTCCCACGATGTGCTAGGCTGCCATGGTAACGCAGCAATAGGAAAAGGCCCCAGTAACCCCTGTTCAAACCTGACCCATTGGGGAATATCTCTAGTTCCATGTAGAGCCACTAAGGCACGTAACTGGGCAGCATAATAATACCACATTAAATTAGGCAGATGCAAGCCTCCCCTATTTTTTGGCAAATAGAGAATAGACCTCGCGACCCTGGGTGGCCGCTTCCGCCATATGAAGCCACATATAAGTTGCTGCCATTTTTTGAGAAGTACAGCGGGTAGACTAATAGGGATAGTGGTGAAGAAATACAAGAAACGAGGGAGGACATTCATTTTGACAATAGCCAATCGCTCCAGCCAGGAGAAGACTTGACGGTCCCACCTTCTTAAACTCTCCCGGATATTGGCCACCAGAGGAGTATAGTTTAAATCAAACAATTGGTTGGTATGGGATCCAATCTTAACACCTAGATATTTCAAGCAGGAAGAGGCCCACAAAAAAGGGAATTGACGTTTAAGACTGTTCACGGTAGGAGAGGGTAGAGTCAAATTAAGAATTTCGGGAGGAAGTGACGTCATTCCTGCTGATGGCAGCATAGCTCTCGAGCTCCTCTCCACCCGCGCTCTAAATATTATATTTCACCTCCATAGCGCTTTCCTCGCAATCATAAAGTGAGCGGACGAGCATTATAAGTTATACCAATGGCTGGGAAGAAGAAATCGGTGGATTTTAAGCATTTTGCATACCATAAAATGACCGAAGACGCAGAGCAGGATGAACGCGGGCACGGCGAAACGGGTGCAGACGCAGATGAGTTCAATATTAATGCTGAAATAGCACCGACTAGGGTTGAGTTCCGAAATTGGTTCTGTGCGATTCGGCAAGACTTGAAAAGCTATAAAAAGGAAATCCATGGTATGCTGGAGGACTTTCGGGAGGAAATCTCCACCACTGGAATTCGAGTGGATGAGTTGGACAATCGCATGGAGGGCCATGCGGAGCTCGCCAAAAGTATGCAGGACAATTTACATGAGCTACAGGAAGAAAATAGAGAGATCAGATCCAAACTAGCAGATCTGGAAAATCGAGCACGAAGAGGGAACCTACGATTCCGTGGCATACAAGAGACAGAGGCTAACGCGGACTGCGAGTCTGCTGTATGGTGCTTTTGTCAATTTTTACTAACCCACGAGGGGAGCGCCACTGAATCTACCCCCCTGCACATTAAAATCGATCGAGCACACCGGGTTTTGAGGCCGGCAAGAGCGAACGTCACACGCGACATTATTGTTTGTTTTCATGACTTTGCACAAAAAGAGCTTATAGCCAAAGCAGCAAGGCAGCAACAGCGGTGGGCCTGGGAGAATCAAGAGGTCTCAGTGTTTGCTGATTTATCTCAGGCAACTCTGCAAAACCGTCTGGAGCTCAGGGAAGCAACACAATTTCTGCGCACAGAGAATGTTAAATACCGGTGGCTGCACCCATTTGGGCTCACCTTCTCCTGGGGGGGGGGTGCCTCACATAAGATCAGCTCTCTGCACGAGGCGGCGGCCATCTTGAAAGACAGGGGGTTCAAGCCTACGACTGGATTGAATCCCGAATCTAGAAAGATCAGCATCAAGGATCAGCATCCCCGATGGCAGCGGGTTGGAGCCCGAAACAGCAGGCTTAAGCGGAATTCGGATGCTGCTACCAGAGCAGCGACAGATACCTGACTTTAACGGACTGTCTGTTCTCATGCTAACCCGATGGCAAGAGTACGTCAGATTCTCAGCAGCTCAAAGTACCGGTAGTTCACTTAGCTATCTTCAGTAGTCCTTGATCAGGCGAGGGTGGATATGTTTTTTTATGGTTGTTTACATGTTATAAATGTTAAATGTGTTGTTGGATATGGGTGGAATAGAGGATTCATGTTTGGGTGGAGGGGTAGTTTTGGACGCTATAGTCTTCCTCCGGTAAAGTTGGAGCATGGGTCTGCGTGGAGGAAAGGGCAGATCTACAAGGGAAGAGGGAGGGGGGAAAGGGGACTTTCAAGGTCATCAACCACTGAAGGGTATCGCATGGCAGCAGTATTCTAGGGGACAGGCAGAACTCTACCGATTGAGACAGGCTGCCGCTTTCATGGCGGGTTTCTTCATAACATCAGGCATCCCGTGGGTAACGTCCTGTAGTGCCATCGCTGGGGAGGCTATCATTCTCAGTAATTTCTAATGGCTCCTATACGGGTTGGATCTATAAATGTTAAAGGGCTGAATACCCCCTTTAAACGACGACTATTCTTTAAGGAGCTGACTATACAACACTTAGATGTGGTTTATATACAAGAAACCCATTTGAAGGCACGATTTGAGCATCTTATGCGCTCCAGATCATACCACAACCAATATTCTGCTCCATGCTCTAAGGGCACCAGATATACAGGAGTGGGAATTCTAATCTCCTCCCAGCTCATTTATGAATGTACGAAATGTATTAAAGATCCCGGTGGCAGATATTTGCTCTTGGGGATTCTTATCGATGGTAAGGAGTATACGCTCTTGAATGTGTATGCCCCCAATAAAGATCAGGGGGTGTTTTATGATCAAATATCCAATTTAATACTAACTCATAGCTCCGGGTTGTTATTATTAGGAGGTGATTTTAATCTAGTTAAGTCTCCTCAGTTGGATGCATCTAAGGGGTACGTAACGGCGCCTGTAGCGCATAGGCGCAAGCTTCAGGGCCTGATTGATACTTGGCAACTTCTGGACATGTGGAGGGTGAAGTTCCCAAACACCAGGTCATACACTTATTACTCAGCGGTCCATAAATCCTATTCACGGATCGACTATTTCTTGTCAGACAAAGGCCCTTTTAATCAGATAACGGCGGCAGATATAGTACCATTGGCTTGGTCAGACCACGCTTTAATAAGTTTAGATGTTCAGCTGGATAGCTATGATGCTGGTCTGCGTTTCTGGAGACTAAATGAGTCCCTATTAGCGGATAAAGATTTTAACCAACAATTAATCTCCCAGATTCAGGATTTTTTCTCCCGCAATGACACCTCCGATGGTGTGGGAGTCTTTTAAGGCCTATTTGCAAGGGATTCTTATCTCTAGAGGTTCCTTTATTAAAAAACGGAATAACAGGGAGGCACGGGTCTTACGAGACACTATTGACACTCTGGCCCGAAAGCATCAAGTTACTGGGAACCCACAGACGCTAACTCAACTATCACGGGCCAGGGAAGATCTCTTAAGGTTGGAATCCTCTCACATGGCGCACTGCCTGCAGTTAACTAAGCAGGTTTATTTTGAAGGGGGAAATAGAGCTGGGAAGGTACTAGCCCATAAATTAAAAAAGGTACAATATCAAAATAATATTGCCAAAATCAAGGGGAACGGAGATACACTACTCACTAATAATACAGATATCCGAAATCGATTTCTTGATTTTTATGCTGCTTTATATAGCTCCAACAGTACTATATCCCAATCTACAGTCACTGCCTACTTAGATAGCCTTTCCATTCCCACCTTAAGTGAAGAGGCAAGAATGGAGCTAGAGGCGGAGATTACAACACCACTGTATGTTATTAAAACCTTGAAAGCGGGAAAGTCTCCGGGGCCTGATGGGCTTACGGCTCATTTTTACAAGCAATTTGGTCCATATATAGTAGCATACCTACAAAAAGTTTATAATTCCCTGAGAATTGATGGACGATTATCAGGCGATGCTAATATGGCAGGCATCACTATATTACCGAAGCCGGGGCGAGATCCAACACTATGGGGGTCATATAGGCCAATATCATTGATAAACCTAGATTTAAAGATATTGGCCAAATTACTAGCGGGCCGTCTTAATAAATATATTACACAGCTTATACACCAAGATCAGGCAGGTTTTATACCTGGGAGGCTGGCAGGAGACAATGTGCGGAAGTTGCTGAACTTGATGTGGCTGGCCAAGAAGGGGGGGGGAGGAAGCTCTTTATCTCTCCATTGATGCCGAAAAGGCATTCGACATGGTCCACTGGCCGTTCTTGTTTGGCGTTTTAGACAGGATGGGCTTTGGACCAGGGTTTTGCACTTGGCTGTAGAAACTTTATGATACGCCCAAGGCATGTTTAAAGATAAATGGGGGCTACTCCAACTCTTTTCTAGTGGGGAGAGGAACCCGCCAAGGGTGCTCTTTATCTCCTGCTCTTTTCGCTCTTTTTTTGGAGCCCCTAGCTATTAATATTCGCCAGAACACAAGGATACAAGGGTTTGAGATAGGGGATGGCAGGTATAAACTTTGTATGTTTGCCGATGATATCATGTTTACCATCAAAAATCCCGGTGCAACTCTGATGGAGATAGAGAAGGAGATCCAACAGTTTAGTGAGGCTTCTGGTTTCAAGGTGAACTGGGAGAAATCAGAGATACTCAATCTCACCTGCTCCAATACTACCTTTGACACCTTACGGATTGCTCACCCCTTCAAGTGGGCCAAACATAAGATTAAGTATCTAGGTGTCTATTTTTCGAATAATCCCAGTGACTTATTCAAACTAAATTTCCAGCCACTTGTACAGAGAGTATATAGAGATTTGGATATATGGAATGGTTTTTCACTGTCCTGGTTAGGGCGAATAGCCACAGTGAAAATGAATGTGCTCCCAAGATTTCTATACCTCTTTCAAACCATACCAATTTTGATTCATTCGCATGTCCTGCAGCGCTGGCAACGCAAAATCTTCAGTTTTATCTGGAAGCGCAGGCCACCGGGGGTAAAACGAGAAGTACTATATCTACCTAAACAATTGGGAGGACAAAGTGTCCCAAACCTTGCTTGGTACTATGTCGCCTCCCAACTAAGGCCGCTGGTGGTATGGCATAATATACAGGATCCCAAGCATTGGGCGTTGATAGAACAACATCAGATGGGGGATATGCCCCTAAGTGCCATCCCTTGGCAACCCCGTAAAACGTGGAGGGAATGCCCTGGTATGTTGTCTACTACTAGGACCACTATGCAGGTTTGGGAGGGATGGCGGGAGCGACTTCAAGGTAAAAGAAACTATTTCCATCTTACCCATCTTTTCCATAACACAACATTTCTACCTGGGTTATCCAGGCGTTCATTTCACATTTGGAAAGTCAATGGGCTGACTTGTTTAGAACATATCTGGAGTGGAGACTCACTCATTCCTTTCTCAACCATTTGTGGTAGCTATGGCCTTACCCCCAAAGATGTATTGTCGTACCAACAAGTGACCCATTTTTATAGAAGTTTGGGGCTAGCTGGTATAATGCTAGCAGGGAAATCACAGATTGAAGGGTTTTGCTCTGCAGCCTCTACCACGCATAAATTAATATTCAAGATTTATCAGATTCTTAATGCCCTATTAGCTACTCAGGCTTCCTTTCTTAAACAATGGGAAATTGACCTACCTTACACATTAGAAAATGAAGCTTGGTCTAAGATTTATATTCAGCTTAGCAAAGCCTCGATATCCTCAGCCATTGTGGAAAATGGATATAAGATGCTTTATCGGTGGTATTATACACCGGCTAGATTATGCAGGATGAAAATTCTTGCATCTGATCAATGTTGGAGAGGTTGTAAGGATGTTGGTACTTTTATTCACATGTGGTGGGCTGGGGCATGTATTAAACATATATGGGAGCAGCTGCAAATGTGGATTAATAACATTTTCGGGGAACGTTTTGAACTCACGATGGACTTTGCATTGTTACATCATGTGGGAGATGATGCTCTGGGAGAGTTACAGCGGTTTGGTCTGCAGGCCTGTGTTGCTATGCGCATGGAAATAGCTGGTGCATGGCGGTCACCAGGAGGACCTAATTTTATGGATTTTCTTCGGAGGATGGACACTGTATGCACCATGAATAAACTAACAGCAGCCAGGAAACGTAATTTTCAACCGTTTTACCGAACTTGGGAGTCCTATCTCAAGTGGCGATTGACTACGGGGACCTGAAGAGACTGACTTGTTATGCCGTGAAGGCTTCATCGTGTTTGTCCCATTGACTGGATTACGTATTTTGATACCCTAGCTGGAAGGTGGCGGAGGGTGGGGGTTGGGGGTTATAGTTGGGGTTCTAGTTGGATTTACGACATAATGTGGCGATGTCATGTTTTCAGTTTGTTGATATTGAATTGTTTTTTATTCGCCAATAAACATATAATTACAAAAAAAAAAAATTAAGAATTTTAGATTTATCATAATTAATTCACATTCCTGAGACTGCCGAGAATCCCTGAAGTTCAGCCATTACCCCCTGCAAAGATGATTCAGGTTCAGAAAGTGTCAACATAACATCATCTGCGAAAAGTGATATTTTGGAATGTACGGTGCCTCCCCAAATTCCTTTAATGTGCCTGGCCTCTCGCACTCTGATAGCAAATGGCTCCAAAAACAGTGCGAACAGCAATGGTGATAATGGGCAGCCTTGTCTTGTTCCTCGCTGTATATCAAAAGGGGGCCCATACCCACCATTAGCCTTCACTCTAGCCAAGGGATGCCCATAAAGCTTCCGGATCCACATCATAAAAGTATTCCCAAAACCCATTTTTCCTAGCACCTTAAACAAGAACTCCCAATGGACGAAGTCAAATGCTTTATCCGCATCTAAAGCCAAAAGCACCGCCGGGATTTGCTTTCGATGGACTATATCGACATTGTTAACAATCCTCCTAACATTGTCTGCGGCCAAGCGTCCCGGGACAAAACCCACCTGATCATTATGTATCAGAGCAGGAAGAACCCCATTAAGTCTAGCCGCCAATACTCTGGCCGCCAATACTCTGGCCAGTATCTTCAAATCTATATTGATTAACGAGATGGGGCGGTAAGAGCTGCATTTGGCGGGATCCCTGCCTGGTTTTGCCAGTATGGTGATCCCGGCTGTATTAGATTCGTTCGTCAGGGTTTTACCCTCAAAGAGGGAATTAAAGGCCTTTGTTAGTGGCTCAACTAGATGAGAGGCAAATTTACGATAATAAACTCCCGTAAAGCCATCCATTCCAAGAGCTTTGCCGGGTTTAAGCTGCTTTATCGCAGCCAGTACTTCATCTGTTTCTATAGGCTTGTCCAAAGTAAGTTTCCGAGACTCGCTAAGAGCCGGCAATGTCATGTTACTTAAATACTGCTCTATATCCCCTGACCGGATATTGGGGTCCTGAGTATAAAGTGTAGAATAAAAATCAGTGAAGGCTTTTTGAATATCCTCTGGCAACGTGGTCATATGACCTTGGGCAGTTTGAATTTTAGATACCATTGTTCTAGATTGAGCCGCTTTTAACTATCTGGCCAGGTATTTTCCCGCCTTATTCCCTCCCTCGAAATACTGCTGTTTGAGAAGCATTAGTTGATGACTGACGGCAGTATCTTCCAAAGCCCTTAGTTTATCTTTAAGGCGGAGTATTTGCTGGTAAGTGACTCCTGATTGTGTGCGACTATGCGATTGGGTCAGGACAGTTAGTTCCTTCAGCCAATCTTGCCGCTGTCTCTCCCTTTCCCTGTTACAGTATGCTGCCCTAGCAATACAAACCCCCTGACCACAGCTTTTGAGCATTCCCAAATAACTAACAGGGACATACCCTCTGTTTGATTATTCTGGAAGTAATCTCTCAGAGTCGTCTCCATTTGGCTGATGAAGGCATTATCTTGAAACAAACAATCGTTGAGACGCCATGGCCTAAACCCTTTATTATTATCTTGAAAATGACACACCAGCCAAATTGGAGCGTGATCTGACCAAGTGATGTTATCTATATCCGTTTGGTGAACAGAGTTCTGCAACGTCTTAGATATAAAAAAAGCATTTTATCCTGGTGTAAGTGCTGTGAGCATGAGAGAAAAAAGTATAAGCCCGGGATTTTGGGTATCTAACCCTCCATATATCTACTAAACTCCAATCCTCTAAGAGCTGACTCCACCGTCCTCTCGTTTGAGGATCTGAAGTCTTCCCAGAGCTTGAGTCTAACAACGGCGTCTGTACAAAATTGAAGTCTCTCCCTATAATAAGTTCCCCCTCATGGTGAAGATGTAATAAATCTCTAAGTTCCTGTATGAACTGCGTTTTATGTGCATTAGGGAAGTAGACATTAACTAAAGTAAAGACCTGCTTGCCCACCCGAACTTTAACCAACACATATCGCCCTTGTGAATCGTATATATGAAATAGCTCTTCATGAGCAAAAGTGGACACAAACAATATGCCCACCCCTGCATATTTTGAATTTTTTGTGCTGGCTGACCAGTGTGTAACTGGGTATTGGGGGAAATGTAATAGCTTTTGATGATGTTTCTGAATATGCGTTTCCTGTATAAAAACTACCCCCGCCCCCTGCCTATGTAGTTCTCTCTGTAAGAGGGAACGCTTGTGCGGTGTATTAATCCCTATTACATTAAGGGATAACAATTTAGTCGCCATTTTATCCAGTAAAAAAGGGGGTCCATCATACCCCGGACCTTCCACCACCACTTTTTACCATTCATCCCAGCATCTTGAAACACTCCAACCAATAGTGTCGCCATCCCCAGGCTTAGGCCAGTAACCACCCACTTAAGAAGTCGTTCTCGCCACTGCGGACATCCAGAAATACCAGTGTAACCCCAAAAAAATCCTATAGTATCCCCTAACGACCTGAAGGGATACTCCACCTCTGGAGGTCTGTTTCGGTGCATACGAAGTGTGCCCCGCCCTCTGTGACCTCCCCACCCACTGCAGTAAACCTTATATACAAAGAGAATAGTAAAAGACCCATTTATAACGCAAACTCAGTGATAAAAGTTCTCACGTCTCACTGTTTCAAAAGTAACTGGATCCCTGAAGTCAGAACAGAGTTCAGTCCATGCCAGCTAGGATGGCCATAACCCCTGGATCCTCACTCGTGTGGTGAGAAAGAAACCAAAACGTTCAGAATTAATTATGAGAAGAGAAAATGTCACCCCTTGTCCGGAACCACTGTACTGCGTGCTCCAGCCTGGCGCCTCAGCCGTTTTCCGCCCTTATCCGCCCTTTGCCACCTGGGCGCGATGTCCCTCTGGGGTTGAGGCTGCTTTTCATTTGGGTGTTGAAACTGAACCGGCAGCTGGGCCTTGGAAAAGACTCCTGGTGCATCCTCCAGAGAAGTTATTTTATATCCCACACCCTGGACCTGAAAAGTGAGCCCAAAGGGATATGTCCACCGGTACCGGATGTCCCGCTCACGCAACTGCGCCGTTACTTCCCGCAGTTCAAATCTCTTCTTCAAGGTGACCAGTGAGAGGTCCTGGTAGATGGAGATCTGGTGATTGTTCCATTTGATGTCCTTCAGGTTCCTGGCTATAGTATATATCTTGTCCTTGAGAGGGAAGCTAGTGAAGCACAGCACGAGATCTCTGGGCCTCTGATCCGCTCTGGGCCCCAGCGCGCGGTGCGCCCTCTCAAATTTTATTTCAGCTATATGTGCTGACTCCTCCCGCTCCCCCTCCGGTGCTTGTTGCAATATACAGGCACATATTTGGGCTGCTGTCTCTGCCACCCCTGCGTATTCAGGAGTCTCCGGTACTCCTCGTATGCGCAAGTTATTGAGCCTGCATCTGTTTTCAAGGTCCTCCACCTTGTTTTGCAGTAGGATTAAATCAGAAGAAATTGTTGCTTGCTGTGAAATAAGGGAGTTAATAGACTCCCCATGCCCATCAATCCTATTTTCGGCGTCGTCCACCCTGTTCCCTAAGGCAGCCAGGTCCTCTTTCAGGTGTGCCACGGACGCCATAATATCTTACCTATGCTGCTTTAGATCGGCCCTTATTTCCATAAACCAAATTCTTGCCTCTGAACGAGTGAGGATTTCAGCGGGGTCAGGCAGCCTGTGTGTTAAACTTGAGTCGTCAGGCTGCTCCGTTTCTTCTCTTTGAGTGCGCGGTTCGCTACTCGCGGCCTCGGCGCCGTCTTGCCCCGAATCTCCTGGCAGCTTCTCATACGAAAATTGCCGTAAGTCCATCGTTTTTCGTTTTGTGGCCATAGCGCGTTGGAGCTCAGGTGTTGTACTCACGTTTGCTGTAAAAATTTGCCGAGTTTGACGCTATTTTTAGCTATTTAATGGGTCTTTTGGTAGGTGGGTTCACAGAGCTCTGCCATCACACGTCTGCACACATTCACTGCGAACAGCGCCCCCCCCCCCTTAATTTTTAGTTTTAATATTTATTTCTGCTCCGGAGGAGTAGTAAATTCCACGCACCCGCCAGCTGCTGGTGTACGCTTCCCCGGGACAGTGGCTAATGCTGTCCCAGCTTGCCCCTTTCAGCAGGTCCGGCCTTTCAGCACGTAAGAAGGTTACGTTTGTGGCCAGGCCCATTGTAAAATGAACATGGCCCTTTTAAAATCGGACCGTAAGTCTACTTCACTAATAGTTTATGGACTTCTCATCCATGAAAATGAAGGAGTGAAAATGAAGGTTGTCTGGACCTCCTTACTGACTAAAAAGAGACGGTTACATTCTCATCAATCTTTTAAACCAAGCTATGCGAAAGGAAAATTGGTTCTTACCTGCCAGTTTTCATTCTTCTAGTACCACAACTCACTCCAGACTCCTGAATTTTGTCTCCCTGCCAGCAGATGGCGACAGTTTCACTGACACTATGCATAACCCAGTATGCTACCTGCAGACCCTCAGTATTGATCTGTACCCAAACCATGATGACAGCAACACCATAAATTTCTAAGCAAACTTGCTCCCCTCCCAACGACCCAGAAGATGGCCAAGTTGCCCAAAAAGGCAATGGAAAACTCATTTCCCAAATTTAACATAAGCGATCAGCACTGAAAAACCTCCAACAACTCGCACTATATACAAAACAACAGTACGAATGGTGGACTCTTTTCCCTCCCCCATAAATGGGTGGGTCTCTGGCCTGATCTATGGTACTACAGGAATGAAAATTATCAGGTAAGAACCAATTTTCCTTTCTTTGTATGTACCCAGATCAATTAGGTACTGGGATGTACCTAACTTTTTAACTTGGGTGGGATGTGGAGAATTCTGCTTGTGGAACACTCTCACTAAAACACATGGAAGCCGGATCCCCAACATCCAAGCAATAATGCCTAGTAAAAGTGTGCGCAACAACTTCCCAGTAGCCACCCAGTAAATTTCATGTGGAGATACCTCTTGTGACTTAGCCCAAGCAGTTGCCTGAAAATGCATCGTGTGCCCCTAACCACTCCCCCCCCCCTCCCAGTTAGTGTGTGCCCTTTAGAAATATAAGTTGACTCGATTGCTTTCTTCAGCCACTGCACAATTGTTGCTTTAGACGACTTATTTCTCTTCTTTGGACCACTCCACAGTACAAAGAGGTGATAGGATCTACAAAGAGGTGATGCGGTCTATGGAAATCATAAGTGACCTGCATGAGGCAAAGAGGAATCCAAATCCATAAAAGCTGGAAATTCTACTGTCTAAGATGGAACACAGACTATCTCAGGCAGAAAAGAAGGCACCATGCATAAAGAAATGCCCCAAATCAGACATCTGGAGGAAGGGATCTCGCACACAGCACCTGGAGCTCCAAAATTCTCCTGGCTGAACAAATAACCACGAAGAAAACCACTTTAAGAGTCAAGTCCTTAACCATACCTTTCTTTAGTGGTTCAAACTGAAACTCACACAATCCTCTAAGGCAGGGGTCAGGAACCTTTTTGGCTGAGAGAGCCATAAACGCCACATATTTTAAAATGTAATTCCATGAGAGCCATACAATATGTTTAAAACTAAATACAAGTAAATGTGTGCATTTTATGTAAGATCACACTTTTAAAGTACAATAAGTCTCTGAAAATATTACACCAGGCCTTAAGACACCAATACATCTCCTATTAGGAAAACGGACCAAGCCAGGCTGTTATAGAGTCCTACACAGAAACTACACGCCAGCAGAAAACCTCACCTGAATCACGTGCTGACCCTCACCTAACATAGAATAAAGAGACCAAAACGCATAACTAGAAGCATGCAGAAAAAACTGAATTGGAAACTGCAACAAGCCAGAGTCTCTGTATGCAGTGTAACAAAGGAAAAAAGAAACATCACCCATCCTTATAAAACAAATCAAGAAATATAAAATCATCAGCAGTAAAACTGTACTAACAAAAATAACATATTTCGAAACAGCTGATGAGTGGAATATCCAATAATTAAAAACTCATATAAAACATTTCCAGATACCAACAAAATATTTCAAAATAGCAGACACAAAGACCCAGTAATGAAAAATAATAAGGATACAAAAATGTTTTTGCTCTGCATACCTGGGAACGTTTGATATCCAGGTGTCCTGAGATTGTTCTGAATTAGCAGGAGGTGGGGTGGTTTGCTTGGAACTTTCTCCTCTCTCAGTCACATACCAGCGCTCTCTCTCACACTGGCTCTCAATGACACACCTATACACACATGCTCTCAGTACTCACATATACACGTTTTTTCTCTCTCACTTATATAGGCTCTTAATTACACATTTACACACATGCTGTCTATCTTTTCACGCTTACACACACACACACAGGCTTTCAATCACATAAATACATGCTGTCTTTTTCTCTCACACAGACTCTCATTCACATGCTTACAAACATGTCCTCTCTTTCTCTCATTTACACACAGGCTCTCAATCACATACTCACATGCTCCATCACCTAAACCAGCTCTCAATCACACACAGACACACATGATCTCTCTCTTACTTATACACACAGGCTCTTAATCATACATACACATGATTTCTCTCACACACAAAGGATCTCAATCATACACACATACTCTTTCACACAAACAGGTTTTCAATCACAAACTTACACATACAGGTTCCCAATTGTAAACTTACATTCATGCTCTCTCTCTCTCACAGGCAGGTTCTCAACATCGGCCCGAAGAAAAGAAGACTGCAGCGTGGCTCGGAGGAAAATGAAGAGCTTCAACCGCGGCCGATGGGACTCCGCCTCTGCGAGGGCTGAAAATGAAGGAGGTTAGCGTTGGGAGTGCTTGCTCGCTCATTCACTCTCTCTCTCCCCCACCCCGGGAACTCGCGGCAGCAGCAGCCTTCTCCCAACGCTAACTTCCTTCATTTTCAGCCCTTGCGGAGGCGGAGTCCCATCTGCCGCGGTTGAAGCTCTTCATTTTCCTCCGAGCCGCGCTGCAGTCTTCTTTTCTTCGGGCCGATGCTGAGCGCACTAGCGTGGCCTCTTCTTGCCGCGCACGCACCCGATACTCTCCACTTCCTCTTCCGGGCCGCGGGGGGGGGGGCGGGAAGAAGAGAGCACGCAGGTGCCGCTGACTCCAGCTGTCCTGCCGCGTTCCGCCCGGGCTGACAGCATTTTAAGCCCGGGCGGAGGAGGACCAGGGAGCAGCTGGGTCAGCGGGAAAGTGTGGCGACACTTGTCTGCGAGCCAGATGCAGCCGTCAAAAGAGCCATATCTGGCTCGCGAGCCATGGGTTCCCGACCCCTGCTCTAAGGACTAGATTCAGATTCCAAGGTGGACACATGTTCTTAGGTCCCTGAAGGAACTGTATAACATCCAGATGTGTGGACAGAGGATACCCTTGCATCTTACCCCAGAGACAACCCAATGTCACTACCTCAGAGAATTTAAGGTCAGTCCCTTGACCAAAACTTTTCTGTAGAAAAGCCAAAATATGCGACACCATAGCCTGAACAGACTGAAGCTGCACTCAGTCAACATGAGACCAGGACTTGAAGATCCACCAAATTTGCATATCAAGGATGTAGAAGGTTGCCTAGTCTGCAAAAAGGTGGAAATAACTGCTTTGAAATATCCCCTCCATTTCAGCTGTCTCTCTCAGAAGCGAAGCCATGAGACAAGTGAGCCCCCTGAACCAAAAATATTGGGCCCTGGAGGAAAACAGTTGACTGATGTCCGACCCTCAGGGTCCCATCTATGGGTATGTTGATCAGATCTGGGAAGCATGGATCACGTTGCCCATATGTTTCTCTATCCACTATAATCCCTTGCCACCAGAGGCCACAGGAGGGAAGACAAAGAATAAATCCACGAGTCTACGGCTGCACCAGAACTCCGATTCCTTTGTACTGTGTTCTGTTCAGTGGCTGTAAAACCACACCACCTTGGTGTTCTCTTTGGTCAGAATTCCCGTCTTCTGTGAATGAGACACATTGCTGCTTTTGACAGCTCTCATTCCTCAAGGTCTAACTTTCTCCAACTGATAAAATTTGCTTGAATATTGCTCACTCCGGTGATGTGAGACGCTGCCAGCTGCTCCAAGCACTGCTTTGCTCAAAGTACAACTCCCAGGCCTCTCCAGCCACTTCCAGATTCTTGGTTCCGACTTGACGATTGATGTAGTCCACCATCATTGCATTGTCTGATAGGATCTGTACTGGATGGCCACGTAACCTTGGCAGAGAGGCAAGCAATGTGAAATGTACTGCTCTCACCTATGATTGATAGGCCATGAGGCTTCCTGTTTCGACCACTGGCCTTGAGCTGACTAATCTTGCCACACCACCCTCCAGCCAGAGGCTTGCAGCAGAAATGTAGAGATTACTTACCTGATAATCTCGTTTTCCTTAGTGTATGCAGATGGACTCAAAACAAGTGGGTATAGTGTGCTCGTGCTAGCAGTTGGAGACGGATCTGACGTCAGCACGGGTACATATACCCCCACAGGAAGTGCATCAATTCAGTAATCTTCCTTGCAAAAGCTTTATGGATATATGTGTGACTGACCGATCGATTAAATGAACAGGATTACCCTGACCAATTGATAGCAGCTGGAGACCGCCAGTGTACTCAACCGGAAGGCGTCGACACCCTGCAGGGTGGATGCCCTATATAAGAAAACATGGCTTACCGTGAGTCGGCGAATCCCCATGTATACCGGCAGCCGGGCGGGATGCTGAGTCCATCTGCATACACTAAGGAAAACGAGATTATCAGGTAAGTAATCTCTACATTTCCTAGCGTGTAGCAGATGGACTCAAAACAAGTGGGATGTACAAAAGCTACTCCCGGACTGGGTGGGAGGCTGCCCGAAGTCCGTTTAGGATTGCCCTCGCAAATGCTGTGTCCTCCCTGGCCTGGACATCCAGACAGTAGAATCTGGAGAAGATATGGAGGGAGGACCACGTTGCCGCTTTACATATCTCTGCCGGTGACAGCATCCTAGTTTCTGCCCAGGAGGCCGCTTGCGCTCTGGTAGAATGAGCCTTGACCTGTAGAGACGGTGGTTTTCCTGCCTCTACGTAGGCCGCCTTGATAACTTCTTTGATCCAGCAGGCAATGGTTGGCCGTGAGGCCGCTTCCCCTTGCTTCTTCCCGCTGTGCAGGACGAACAGATGGTCCGTCTTTCGTACTGCTTCTGACATTTCCAAGTATCTGAACAGCATCCTGCCGATGTCGAGATGACGCAGTATTCGACCTTCTTCCGACTTCTTCAAACCTTCCGTGGTTGGCAAGGATATGGTTTGGTTGAGGTGAAAGTGTGAGACTACTTTGGGTAAGAAGGAAGGGACCATGTGCAGATGGATAGCCTCTGGAGTGATTCTGAGAAACGGATCACGGCAGGACAGTGCTTGCAGCTCTGAGATGCGGCGTGATGAACACACCGCCAGCAAGAACACCATCTTCAAGGTTAACCAACGGAGAGACAGGCCTTGAAGGGGCCTGAAGGCGGGTCCCACTAGAAATTCCAACACTAGGTTGAGGTTCCACAGGGGCACTGGCCACTTCAGTGGCAGGCGAATGTGTTTGACTCCTTTCAGGAAACGTGAGACATCTGGGTGTGTGGCAATGGTGTTGCCGTCACTCCTGGGACCGTAGCAAGACAGCGCTGCCACCTGAACCTTGATGGAGTTGAGGGATAGACCCTTCTGAAGTCCATCTTGTAGGAAATCCAAAATGATAGGAATCTTAGCGGCATGTGGATTGGTGCTGTCAGTGTCGCACCAGGCTTCAAATACTCTCCAGATCCTTATTTATGTTAGTGATGTGGAGAACCTACGTGCTCGGAGGAGTGTATCTATTACCGGCTCCGAGTATCCTCTTTTCTTCAGTCTAGCCCTCTCAATGGCCAGACCGTAAGAGAGAATTGAGCTGGATCCTTGTGGAGGATGGGACCTTGCCGCAGCAGGTCCCTGTATGGAGGCAGGGGTAGAGGATTCCCTGCCAGTAGTCTTCTCATGTCTGCGTACCAGGGTCTTCTTGGCCAGTCCGGGGCCACTAGAAGAACTAGGCCTCTGTGCCGTTGAATCTTGTATATAATGGCGCCCAGCAGGGGCCATGGAGGAAAGGCATATAGCAGGATCCCCTGAGGCCATGGCTGTACCAGGGCATCGATCCCCTGGGATAGAGGATCCCGCCTGCGGCTGAAATATCTGGGTACTTGAGCGTTGGACCTGTCCGCTACTAGGTCCATGCCCGGCGTCCCCCAGTGATCCACAATCAGCTGGAAAGCTGTGGGCGACAGCTGCCACTCCCCCGGGTTTAGGCTTTCTCTGCTGAGGAAGTCTGTCGTGGTGTTGTCCTTCCCGGCAATGTGGACGGCGGAGATGTCCTGGAGATTTGCTTCCGCCCCAAGTCATCAGGGGAGTTATTTCTAGGGATACCTGTCGGCTTCTGGTTCCGCCCCGTCGGTTGATGTATGCCACTGTGGTGGCGTTGTCCGCCATCACTCTGACCGCTCTGTTTCGAAGTTTGTGGGCAAATCGCAGGCATGCTAGCCTGACTGCCCTTGCCTCTAGTCGGTTGATGTTCCACCCCGACTCTTCTCTGCTCCACCGCCCTTGGGCGGTGAGTTCTTCGCAGTGTACTCCCCATCCGTTCAGGCTGGCATCTGTAGTGAGCAGGATCCAGGTTGGGGAGGACATTCTTGACCCCCGGCTCATGTGGCCGGGCTGCAACCACCACAGTAGCTGAATCCATACTCTGGCTGGTAGAGATAGGTGTACGGTGTAGTTCTGTAATCGTGGGCTCCACCGAGATAGGAGGGCGCGTTGTAATGGTCTCATATGAGCCCGCGCCCATGGTACCACCTCCAGAGTGGATGCCATGAGGCCGAGGACCTGTACCTAATCCCAAGCTGTGGGCCGGATGGCGCTCAGCAGGGCCTGCAGACGATTCCGGAGTTTTGATCTCCTCTTGGAGGTCAGGCTGACCTTGTCTTCATGGGTGTCGAATTGCACTCCTAGGTATTCCAGCGACTGGGAAGGCTGTAGGGAACTCTCATTTGTGTTGACTACCCAGCCTAGGCTTTCCAGAAGAGATATAACTCTGTTGGTCGCCCGGTGGCTCTCCTCCAGTGTCTTTGCCCTGATCAGCCAATCGTCCAGATAGGGATGGACGAGAATTCCTTCCTTCCTGAGTGCCGCCGCCACTACTACCATGACCTTGGTAAAGATCCGCGGCGCGGTGGCTAACCCGAAGGGTAAAGCTCGGAACTGGAAGTGTTGGCTCAGGACTTTGAAGCGTAAATAGCGCTGGTGATCCCGATGGATTGGGATATGCAAGTAGGCTTCCGACAGATCTAGGGAGGTGAGAAACTCCCCTGGCTGTACTGCATTCTTGACAGACCGCAGAGTTTCCATGCGAAAGCTGGGGACCCGTAGGTGTCGGTTGACAGACTTGAGGTCCAGGACAGGCCTGAAAGTGCCCTCCTTCTTGGGTACTATGAAATAAATGGAATAATGCCCAGAATTTATCTCCCCTGCAGGCACTGGGATTATGGCTTTTAGGGACAGGAGCCTCCGCAAGGTAACTTCTAGTGCCGCCTTCTTGAGGGGTGAACAAGGAGATTCCACAAACTTGTCCGGCGGGAGCCGAAGAAAATCCAGGTAATACCCTTCTCGGATGATGGTGAGGACCCACTGGTCCGAGGTAATCTCGACCCACCTGCGGTAGAAGAGGGTTAGCCTGCCCCCTATGGCTGCTACCCCCGGATGGGTCGGCTGATTGTCATTGTGGGGTGCGGCCAGGACCAGAACCCGAGCCGGTTCTCCTCTTGTTGTGCTTAGCCCAAAAGGGCTGGTTCCTGGCCTGAGAACGAGGTGCTTGGTAGCGAGCCCTGTAAGGGTTGAAGCGCTGAGAGTTTCTACCTCTGGATGGCCTAGAAAAGGAACGCTGGCTCCTCCTCGACCTGTCTTCTGGTAGACGGGGCAATGGAGAGGCACCCCATCTATTAGCCAGATTCTCGAGATCGCTGCCGAAAAGTAGGGATCCCTTAAAGGGCATTCTTGTGAGGCGTGTCTTGGAGGAAGAGTCGGCCACCCAATTACGTAGCCAAAGCTGCCTCCTGGCTGCCACTAAGGATGACACTCCCTTGGCTGCCGTACGGACTAGGTCGGAGGCTGCGTCAGTGAGGAACGAGAGAGCTGATTCCATGTCTTCTGCTCCTAGCTTGTGATAAACAGGAACGCGTCACCATGGTGCAGCAGGTCGCAATTCGTAGGGACATGACTGCCACCTCGAAGGCTTGTTTCAGAATGGCGTCCATGCGCCGGTCATGTGTATCCTTGAGGGTCGCTCCCCCCTCTACCGGAATGGTGGTGTCTTCACAATTGCGCTATGGCGTCTACCCTGGGGCACGCCAGCAGCTCCTTGGACGCTGGGTCCAGAGGCTACATGCCTGACAAGGCCCAACCCCCTTTGAATGAGGCCTCCGGCGCATTCCATTCTAGATCGATTAGCTGCTGTGCTGCTTGTAGGAGGGGAAAATGGTGAGCTGTTTGGTGCAGGCCCTCTAGCAGGGGGTTCATTCTAGGTTCCCCTGGGGTGTCCTGGCCCGAAATAGCCAGTTCTGATAGGCATTGTGAGACCAGGCCTGGAAGATCCTCCTTCCGAAAGAAGCGTCTCATGGTCCGATATGGTTCTATCTCCGAGGGAAGTTCTCCCTCCTCGGGGGGCTCCTCATCTTCCTCGGAGCAATCCAAATCCCCATAAATGGGGCTTCCGGGTGGCGAGTGGCCGTGCCTAGGTCTTGAGGGTCCAGGGGCCGGATCATCCGGAACGGAAAGACCTATTCGAGGAGCAGACTGCATCTGGACAAAGGCGTGAATCCCCTTGAATAATTCCACCCAGGAAAGTGAAGCTGGATCTGGCCTTAGGGGCACCAGATCTCTCGGGTTCCCTGGCTGCTCACCACGGCCTGCTAAGTCCGGAGTGTTCCCTGAGGAACCGCCAGGCTGGAACTGGTCCTGGCCTGGAACTCCCATGGCCTCCTCACATTGGGCACATAGTGAGTCTGCTTCCTCGCTCTGTGTGGCTCTGAGGTTGCATGCTAGGCAGAGGCTTAGAGCTCTTATGCCTGATTCTGGAGGTGCCGGCTCTGCGGACGTATGGGCTTTCTTATGCTCCATTTCGTCTGTTATTTCCTCTCAATCGGAGTATGCGCCTCGTACTATGTGTTGCCTACGCTTATCCGCATACGCTTATCAACGTACGCCTATGAATGTGCGCTTATCAACATGCGCCTAGAAACGGGCGTCTTATGAACGTGCGCCTTATGAACAGGCGCCTACCCCCAGGCGACTATGAACGGGCGCCTATGAACCGGCGCCTATCAACAGGCATCTATGAACATATGCTTATGAACGGGCGCCTATCGGCGTGCGCCGATCCTAGCAGCGTGCGCCTAGCAACGTACGCCTATCCGCGGGCGCTTAGCAATGTGCGTCTAGGTGGCGAAGGCGAGTAGGCAGGCAAAATGGCGACCTCCTTGGCGGGCTGCCACGTAGGCAGGCCCCTCTAGTCCTCACTTCCTCGGAGACCACAGTAAAGATGTACGCCTTACCTTGTCTTCAGCACTTCCCGGCTGTGACCCGGGCGGTCTCCGGCTGCAGGGGGAGAGGGTGAATACCGTCACCGCCATACTCGAGGAAGTGCACCCGCTGCCTCTAGGCCGCGCCCGAACTCGTCTCGCTCGGGGGCCAAGTCCTCGCCGGGACCGAGGCTGTCTCTATGCCACACCCGAGCCCTTCTCACTCAGGGGCTAGGTCCCTGCCGCGAGTCGGCCACCGGACCGAGGCTCTTACCTCCGAGGGACCACGGAAATCAGCTCGGGAAACTCAACTGGGGGAGGGACCGAATGGTATCACCGCAGGAGTGCGGGGCTCGTCTTCAAGTAGGTTTCTTCCATGAATTTAGTCGTTAGAATTTGGAAACACGCTCAGCAAGTGTGAGGTACCTCCAAACTGCTTTGGAGACATAAATTACTGAATTGATGCACTTCCTGTGGGGGTATATGTACCCGTGCTGACGTCAGATCAGTCTCCAACTGCTAGCACGAGCACACTATACCCACTTGTTTTGAGTCCATCTGCTACACGCTAGGAAATGACTATTATCCAATTTGGAATCTCCAGTTCCACACCATGCTCAAGATTGGTACAAGAAAGCCACTACAAAAGACTGTCCTTGGTTTCTCCCTCTAATGGAAGAAGATGAAACTCTTCCAATAACGGATTCCAGCGGGAGAGAAGAGCCCCCTGCAGAGGCCGCAGATGTGCAAATGTCCAACGTATTAATTCCAATGTCAATGCCAATGAACCCAGGCCCTGTAAATAGTCCCAGACTCTGGGCACTGAAAGCTCTAGCACAGTGGTTCCCCACCCTGTTCTGGGGACCTCCCTCAGCCCTTCTGGTTTTCAGGATATCCACAATGAATATGCATGAGAGAAAATTTGCATGTTATGGAGGAAGTGCATGCAATTTTCTCTCATGCATATTCATTGTTGATATCCTAAAAACCTGACTGGCTGGGGGGGTCTCCAGGGCAGGGTTGGAAACACTGCTCTAGCAGAAGCCTAATCTGACTCTGCAATTTCAGCAATCTCTCTCCGTGAGAAACACTCTCTCCGCCTGTGTGTTGAACTGAGCTCCCAGATACTCCAGAGTTTGTAAGAGGATGAAATTGCTAGGTTCACCACCCATCCTAAAGACTTCAAATGCATCAGTACCTTTTGTGCTGATTTTCAACAGAGGTCAGCTGATTTCACATGAATGAGCCAGTCATCCAGATATGGATACACCACCACATCCTCCTTTTGCAATATGGCTGCCCCCACCACCATTACCTTGGTAGATGTATGTGGAGCAGTCACCAGCCAAAGGGAAGGGCTTGAAACCGAAAATGTTCCCTTAGGACCATGAACCTCAGGAATCTCTGATGCTCCAGCCTGATGGCTATGTGCAGATATGCCTCTATCAAGGCGAGAGAGGCCAAGAAGTCTCTCTTGCGTACTCACTATGACGGACCTCAGAGTTTTCATGCGGAAACAGGGAACCTTGAGAGCTGCATTTACCTTTTTGAATTGGATACGAGGGGAAAAGAAACAGGTTTTAACTTAAAATAGACCTCTAGCCCCACTAAGCGTGTTTAGTCTGAACCCAACAGACTGGCCCCACCAAGTGTGTTCAGGGACTGAGCCAACAAACTCAGTAGGACATCTCTGTGAAAAAAGAAAAAAAATCTGAGTAGAGTCCGAAGTGGCTCTCAAGCATATGCAATTTCTTTCTCTTCTAGAGGTGAGAAAGCCAATTCCCCATCAGAATCCTCCGATGTCTCAGGATCCACATCCCCTTGAACATTACCAGGGACAGCCTCCCTGCGGCATTTGCCCACAGTGACTGAAATAGGAGGCCAGAGCATGCTATCCTTTCATAACAGGCTGCTTCGCATTTGCTGGGTGCCCCAGCAGAAAGGTCTGCAGACCCTGTAAACATTCCACCCAGGAGGAGGATGGATCCATACCGGAGTCCATTGGCCCAAACGTGCTCTCTTGGGGAAGCATCTGCCCTTGGTAACAAGCCTCTACTCCCACTCCACTCCCCTCCAGAGATACCATAGGCCGAGGGGATGTTACAACAAGGGCAAATGGTGGAGTAGTCAAATCGCTTTGAGCTTCTAAACAAAACTAACACAAATGGAGAGAGAGTGAGGACTGAATTGCTATCAGACAGCAAGCCTCACAGATAGCAAGGCGCTTGGACCTGTTCGTACCCGAACTAACTCTCCTGAACTTTGCTCTAGGCGGCCTCCTGTGTGCACACTAATGCTACCTGGGCATACATGCACACCCCTCCAGGAAGCGCGCAAATACGCACTCAAGACTAGGTCATGGGCATATGTGCGCAAGTACATGCAGAGAAGCTGCTGAAAAAACCCATCTCTGAGCTCCCCGAGCTGCCAAGGTAGCTTCCCCCCAGAACCCAGATGCTGCACAGATTTCTCCAACTCCTGAGTTCCTTGTTCTATTTGTTTTCTTTTTTTTTTTAACTCTCTGAGAACAAATAAAGATACACAGAAACCAATACTTTCCTTTGGTGCAGCGGTTCAGGTTCCAGGAGTGCAAGCCGCATGGCAGATATCAGTCTCCTTTTACCAAACCTTGGGATACTTTCCTGCTCTACTGGGCTTGCAGTGCAGAACTGCCAGCAGATTCCACCGGTCTCATGGAGGATGAGGGATCTGGACCACCAGATGTCCACCCCCACAGACCTCCGGACCGATCTATCAGAAGGGTCCCCCCCCCCCCCTTGTCTGCCTCAAACCAGGAGGGATGGCCCCACCAGGACCTCACAATCCCCTGGGAGGATCCATACATTTTGACTTTAAATTTAAATTTTATTTTTTCTCTCTCCAGATTGCAGGTTTTACACCATCTACCATCTGATGGAGACTGAGAAATAGTGAGGGACTGCAGGTAGCACACTGGGTTATGTAGAGTGTCAGTGAAACTCTGTCTCCATCTGCTGGCAGGGAGGCAAAACCCAGGAGTCTACACTGATCTGGGTGCATACAGAGAACTATCAACTACATTTATTTACAGTCTCTTTACACATAAGAGAATCGCTTGCACAGCAGGGTACAAAATTACATAAAATTACAAGCAATAAAACACATACTTCAAGGCATGTTGTAATAGATTATAAACAGTTAAAACAAAACCTATCATGGCACACAGTTCAGGTGAGCTCATTGTAAAGGGACAGATCCTTGATGCAGAAAGCACTTCTCTGGGAATGAATGACAGAGCTTTAGTGATCCTTGGGTGAAATAATTTTGTTCTAAAGTGATTACAGCTGTTCAGCTTGGAGAAAAGAAGGCTGAGAGGGGGATATGATTTTATAGACCATCAGGAGAAGACTAGAACAGGTTAATGTAAATCAGTTCTTTACTCTTTGGGATGAGGACTAGGAGGCATCTTATGAAACGAGTGAAAAAATGTTTAATTTGTTAAATGTGCTTACTAAATACATTAAGCTCTGGAATTTGTTACCAGAGGATGTAGTTAAGGCAGTTAGCTTCTTTGGATTTAAAAATGGTTTGAGCAAGCTCCTGGAGGAGAAATCCTTAACGTATTAGTCAAGCTGACTTAGGGATTAGCCATGGCTGTTACTGGCATCAATAGCATGGGATCTACTGGAGAAATTACTTACCTGATAATTTTGTTTTCCATAGTGTAGACAGATGGACTCAGGACCAATGAGTATTGTGCTTTCCTGATAGCAGATGGGAGATGGAGTCAGATTTCAAAACTGATGTCACCCTACATATACCCGTGCAGCAAGCTTAGCTCTTCAGTATTCTCTTCGAAAAGCCAGTGTGGATACATGTTGCTTAATACTTTTGATTACACTTGATTAAACTTGAACTGGTTCAACTGATTATATATATACACCTAACACTTTTGAAACTGGAGACCACCAGTGCACTCAAACAATAAAAGCCAACACCGGGCAACTGTGGGTGTCTTGAACGAGGGGTAGGCTGTGGCTTACCCGTACTTGCTCAGTCTCGAGATTTGATATCCAAGGTTCTTGATTTCTGGAGCAGCCGTGGGCGGGATGCTGAGTCCATCTGTCTACACTAAGGAAAACGAAATTATCAGGTAAGTAATTTCTCCATTTCCTAGCATGTAGCCAGATAGACTCAGGACCAATGGGATGTACAAAAGCTACTCCCCTACAGGGTGGGAGGCTGCCCGTGGCCCACTTAGTACTGCCCTTACAAAAGCTGTATCCTCCCTCGCCTGAATATCCAAGCAGTAGAACCTGGAGAAGGTGTGTAGGGAGGACTATGTCGGCGCCTGACAGATCTTGGCTGGCGAAAGCAGCTTAGTTTCAGCCCAGGAGACTGCCTGGGCCATTGTAGAATGTGCCTTGACCTGTAGAGGTAATGGTTTTCCTGCCTCGATGTAGGCTGCCTTGATTACGTCTTTGATCCAGCGGGCTATGGGTGCCCACGATGCCGCTTTCCCCTTGTTTCTTGCTGCTGTGAAGAACGAACAGGTGATCAGTTTTGCGTAAGGGTTCCGATCTTTTCAGGTATCGGACTAGAATTCTGCCGACATTCAGGTGGCGAAGGAGGCGTGAGTCTTCCGAAACTTTGTGCTCATCTGGGGATGGTAAGGATATGGCTTAGTTCATATGGAAATGGGAAACCACTTTCGGTAAAAAGGATGGTACCATACGCCGCTGTATGGTGCCCAGGGTGAACTGGAGGAACGGTTTCCGACAGGATAGTGCTTGAAGTTCGGAGATGCGCTGAGCTGAGCATATTGCAATCAAAAATGCTGTCTTTAAGGTCAGGAGACAGAGAGACAGACCGCGTGTTGGTCTGAAGGAATCCCCTGCTAGGAAGTCTAGTACTAGGTTGAGGTTCCATAGAGGCACTGGCCATTTTAGGGGTGGGCGGAGTTGCTTAACTCCTTTCAGGAAGCGAGACACATCAGGATGAGTTGGTAGTCTGATACCATCCACTTCGGACCTGAAACAGGCCAGTGCTGCGACTTGGACCTTGAGGGAGTTGAGAGACAACCCCTTCCTCATGCCTTCCTCATGGGAATCTTGGCTGTCCTCAGGAGGAGACCACGGTCTTCACACCACACTTCGAATACTCTCCAGATTCATATGTAAGACAGAGATGTGGAGAACTTGCGTGCCTGGAGCAGGGTGTCAATCACGGCTTTTGAGTAGCCGCCTTTCTTTAAGTTAGTCCTCTCAAGGGCCATACCGTAAGAGAGAATCGAGCCAGGTCTTCATGGGAGATCAGTCCCTGCTGAATAAGGTCCCTGTATGGTGGTAGACGCAGAGGATTCCCCATCAGTAGTCTTCTCATGTCCGCGTACCATGGTCTTCTTGGCCAATCTGGGGCGACTAGTAGAACTAGTCTCCTGTGGTGCTCTATCATGTAGATGATCCTGCCCAGTAGTGTCCAGGGTGGGAAGGCGAACAGGAGGTCTTCCTCTGGTCAGTTCTGGACGAGAGTGTCAATTCCCTGAGATTGTGGTTCCTGTCTGCAGCTGAAGAACCGGAGGACTTGGGCATTGAGATGAGTTGCCAGTAGGTCCATGACTGGGAGTCCCCATCGATTTACGAGCAGCTGGAAGGCCATGTCTGCCAGTGACCATTTCCCCGGGTCTAGGCTCTCTCTGCTGAGATGTTGTCTTTTTCCGCGATGTGGGAGGCCAAATTCCCTTGCAAGATTTATTTTCGCCCACGCCATGAGGGGGTCTATTTCCAGAGAGAGCTGCTGGCTCTTGGTTCCTCCCTGGCGGTTGATGTAGGCAACTGTTGTCGCGTTGTCCGACATGACTGACAGACTCTCCTCAGAGTCTGTGGTTGAATCGTAGGCAGGCTAGTCTAACCGCTCGAGCTTCCAGGCAGTTTATGTTCCATCCCCCCTCTTCCTTGTTCCATTGTCCTTGGGCCGTCAGTTCCTGACAGTGGGCTCCCCACCCTTGCAGACTCGCGTCCGTGGTGAGCAAGATCCAGTTCAGTGGGGATAGGTTTACGCCTCTGCTTAGGTGGTCTTCCTGTAGCCACCATTGAAGCTGATCCCAAAATTCTGTCGGTAGCTGGAGACGAATTGAGTAGTTCTGGGACGTTGGGTTCCATTGTGACAGTAGGGAAAGTTGTAGCGGTCGCATATGGGCCCTTGCCCACAGAACGACTTCCAGAGTTGATGTCATGAGGCCGAGGACTTGAAGGTAGTCCCATACTTTGGGGCAAACAGAGGTCAACAGTTTTTGCAATTGACCCATCAGTTTCTTCTCCTTGGAGGGGGGAGATAGACCTTGTTCTGTTTGGTATTGAACTGGACTCCAAGGTATTCTAGTGACTGGGAGGGCTGGAGACAGCTCTTGGCTGTGTTCACAACCCACCCAAGTTCTTGTAGTAGGTTCTTGACTCTGGTGGTCGCGTGGTGACTCTCCTCCGGAGACTTTGCCCTGATCAACCAATCGTCCAAATAAGGGTGTACCAGGACTCCTCCTTTCCTCAGTGCTGCCGTCACTACCACCATAATTTTGGTGAAGGTTCTGGGGGCGGTAGCTAGTCCGAAGGGTAGGGCCCGGAATTGATATTGATGGCGCAGGAAGCGCTGGTGGTCCTGATGGACCAGGATGTGAAGGTAGGCTTCAGATAGGTCCAGGGAGGTTAAGAATTCTCCTGGTTGTACCGCCATTATAACAGAGCGTAGGGTTTCCATGCGGAAGTGTGGCACCTTCAGGTAACGGTTGACAGACTTGAGGTTCAGGATGGGCCGGAATGTTCCTTCTTTCTTGGGAACGATAAAATAGATGGAATAGTGGCCAGTATTTTGTTGAAGCATGGGCAACAGGGCTATTGCCTTCAGGCTGAGTAGTCTTGCTAGTGTGGTTTTCCGCTGCCAGTCTCGGAGTGGGAGTGGCAAGGTGATCTCATAAATTTGTCTGGAGGGAAGCTTTGGAATGCCAGAGATTACCCCTCTCGAATGATAATTAGGACCCACTTGTCCAATGTTATCTCGATCCATCTTTGGTAGAAGAGGGCAAGTCTGCCCCCTATGTCTTCTTCCTATGGATGGGTCTGCGTTTTCTCATTGTGGGGTATACCCAAAGCCTGCCCCTGAGCCTGCTCCCCTCTTAATGGCCTGTCCGAAAGGAATGAGACTTTCCTGAAGGGCGAGGTGCTTGGGACTGTGTGTTCTTGTAAGGTTTAAAAATGCTGCAATCCTCTACCCTTGGTTCTTCTGGCGGAGGAGCGCTGATATGTTCTTTTGTTCCTATCTTCAGGTAATAGGGGTACTGGGGATTCGCCTCATTTGTTGGCTAACTTTTCCAGTTCGCTCCCGAACAAGAGAGATCCTTTAAAGGGCATTCTTGTGAGGTTCGCTTTGGAAGTCGCATCAGCTGACCAAATCCGGAGCCTTAGTTGTCTTCTGGCCACCACTGCCGCGGTGACACTCCTGGCTGAGGTGCGCACAAGGTCTGTGGAAGCATCGGTGGCTCCATCATGGTAGCATTGCAGGCTCCATCACTTCTCCGGGCGTGGTTGCGTCTCTGGAGAGGATCAAACGCGCAGCAGGAAGCAATTTGTAGCGTCATTGCTGCTTAAGGATGCTTCCAGCCTTCTGTCCTGGGTGTCCTTCAGTGTCGCTCCTCCCTCCACAGGGATCGTAGTGCGCTTTGAGATTGCACAGATCATAGCGTCCACTTTAGGGAAGCGTAGGAGTTCCTTAGCCGTGGGTTCCAGCGGGTATAGGGTTTCTAGGACCCTCCCCCCTCTGAAGCTGGCCTCTGGAGCATTCCATTCCAGGTCAATCAGTTCCTTGATGGGCTCCAACATAGGAAAATAGCATGAGGCCTTACACCAACATGGGATTCTTCTTTGGCTCCGATATAGGCTCCGTACCTGGAAGACCCAGTGTCTTCATAGTCTGGGACACGAGGGCTGGTAATTCATTCTTGTGGAAGAATCGGAGGATGGTCCGGTATGGTGCCATCCCTGGGGGAATTTCTTCTTCTTCCAGGGAGTCAGTTTCTTCATCTGAGGTGCCTGGATCCCCATCAGGGAGGCTCTTGGTTAGGAGAGGCATGTCTCGAGGAACTTGGGAGGTGCCAGGAAGGGCTTCTGCTTCCGGCAGGGTTTGAGTCAGGTGGGCAGCAGGGGCTGGTTGTGCCTGGACAAAGATTTGCAGCCCTTTAAAAAATTCCACCCATGAGAAGATTCCTGGGTCCATGTTGATCCCAGGAGGGGTTGTAGTGGGAGGTAATTTCCTGTGGGGGCGCAGAGTTGGAAATACTTAGGTCCGGGGTGCTATCATCAGTGATTCCGGATTCCTCTCCTGGCTGTAGGATGTCTTGTTTTGGTTCTCACTGGGCCTGTTCACCACTGTTGGCACAGGAGGGATTCCAATTCAGGCTGCGTGGCTCTTAAGTGGCAGGCTGGGCAAAGGAAGTGTCCCCTTGGCTTTCCCAGATGGCGGTGCCATTGTTTGTGCACATGTAAGGCTTAAAAACTCTTCCATGCGAGGAGGTATGCACGTGGATGCGCTTAGTTGTGCGTACAGACTACGGACTTTGTGCGCGCAGCTGTGCATGCGGCCTCGTTGTGCACAGCCCAGATGTGCGCGCAGTTAAGCGTGTGTCTTTATGGGTGCGCGCAATTTAGGCGCCTTGGGCCTCCAGCCTGCCCCGCACGTACCATCAGTCGAGGGGGGGGAAATGATGCCGACAAGATGGCGACCCCCCCCGAAGGGTCTCCACGTGTGTGGACCCTCGCACCAAATCAGGGCCTAGCCAAAGGAGGGCTGCTCAACCCGATTTCAAACCTCGTCGGAAGATCGGTACGGCTATTCAAGCCTTGGAGACCAGAGACTTAAAAGTAAAGGTTTCTACCTTACCTGGTCTTGGCGCTTACCGGTCACATGCCGAGCAGTCTCCAGCTGCTGGGGGGAGAGGGGAATACCTTCACCGCTGCGCTCGAATCTGCACCCGCTACCTTTCAGTCACGCTGGGGGCTAAGTCCACGCCGGGAGTCGGCTGCCGGACCAAGGCTCACCTCTGAGGGATATCGAAATCACCTCAGGAAAGTCTCGACTGTGGGAGGAATCGTTAGGTTTCACTGCAAGAGAAGCGGGGCTCTCTTCTTAACAAGTAAATATTCTTCTTTGTTGAAAATGTTACACTATTCTCTTTTGGATAGTGTCCGCATCTGCTATGGAGACAGAGAAATACTGAAGAGCTAAGCTTGCTGCACGGGTATATGTAGAGTGACGTCAGCTTTGAAATCTCCCATCTGCTATCAGGAGAGCATAATACCCATTGGTCCTGAGTCCATCTGGCTACACACTAGGAAATTAGTGTTTGGGTACTTTCCAGGTACTTGTAGCCTCGATTGGCCACTCTTGGAAACAGGATGCTGGGCTTGATGGACCCTTGGTCTGACTTAGTATGGCAACTTATGTTCTTACTTACTAACTTTATGGAGCTGCCCCTAGACTTTGTAAATCAGTTATTTACTATTAAAAAAAAAAACAAAACCATTTACCCATTCTTTTCCACTCATGATTTTATAGACCTCTATCATCCCTCCTCAAAGCTGAAGAGCCCTTACCTCTTTAGTTTTTCCATCCCCTTTATCATTTTGATTACCCTTCTCTGTACCTTTTCCAATGCAACTATATCTTTTCTGAGATGCAACAACCCAAACTGCACCCAGTACACCAGGTGCAGTCTCACCATGGAGTGATAGAGGCATTATAACGTTCTCTACTCCTTTCCTAATAATGCCCAAGTTTGCTTTTTTTGACAGTTGCCATGCCCAAAGCTGAGAATTTCAAAATATGGTCACGTATGATGCCCAACTCCTTTTGCTGGGTGATAACTCTTAATATGGAATTTAACATTATGTAACTACAGTGTGGGTTACTTTTCCCATGTGCATTAGTTTGCACTTGTCCACATTCAATTTCATCTGCCATGCTAATACAGAGTGCCCCATCACCATGCAATGCCCAGGGCGGGATTTACACTTTAACACATGCCTAGGTACCCAAAAACTAGGACTTTCCCCTACTGCTCTCTGAGTTCCAATAGCACCCCCTCCCCATGCTTGTTCCTCTGCCTGTAGATGCTATTATCTTACGTTCAGACCTGGCAATGCCTTGAAAATAGGATCTTAAATTTCACGCCAATGTACTACTCCTACACAGCAGGTCAGAATTAAACAAGCAATGAAAGTAGTAAATAAAAATCTCCTGGAAAGAGTAGAGGGTGGTATAAACCATGTGGAAACTTGGCCCTAGGGATGAATTCTATTGTGTTCTTATATATATTGTTCCTGCCAAAGCTTAATTTTTGAGGGTGACTATATAAAACCACCCTAAACATTACCTAAAGATGTCACAGATGAGTTCCCACCTCATGATTTCAAAAGCGAGACACAATGTGATCTTTATACTTCTCAATCTTTGCCTAATTCTAGAGGTGGGCTACCAAACAGCATCACTTTGAAAGAATTTCTAAAAACGTCACAACTTGTAAATCAGAACAGGCCCTCCAACTTTTACATAGTTATTGTACCTAAAGTATTAGACAAAACTCCATTTACAGAAGAAAATGTATGGGAGGAGCTAGGCCAAGTGAAAATGGACAAGGCCATGGGGATACTTCAGGGAGGATGACTCAGAACCAATGTCAAGAAATATTTCTTCACTGACAGGGTGGTGGATGCCTGGAATGCCCTTCTGGAGGAGGTGATGAAGGCAAAAAAGATGAAAGAATTCAAAGGGGCATTGGATAAACACAGCGGATCCTTAAAAACTAGAAGATGGAAATGAAGAAAAAGCAAGTTTGCTTACCGTAAACGGTGTTTCCGTAGATAGCAGGATGAATTAGCCATGCTGTCATGGGATCTGTCAATCAGGTCCAGGAGGCGGAGCTTTACCAAGCAGAGATTTAGATTTTAGATCTCTGCGGCTGCGCATGTGTTCCCACGCAGGAAAGTAACAGATTCTCCTCAGTCTATGATTAAGCTGTAGTGTAGTCGAAGAGACGGTGATTGCCAGGGAGGAGGGTGGGTCAGCATGGCTAATTCATCCTGCTATCTACGGAAACACCGTTTACGGTAAGCAAACTTGCTTTTTCCCCCATCGATAGCAGGGCTGAATTAGCCATGCTGTCATGGGAGTCCCAAGCTCCCGATCACATTGTTTATGGTATATATGTTTGTACGTGATCATGAACAGTGTGGCAGTCACTGTGTACAAGAGGATAGAGATTGCAGGATTGCGTGCCCTATCTTCGCATCAGTGGCTGCTTGTTGATCAAGGAAGTAGTGAGATGTGAAGGTATGAAGCGATGACCATGTAGCTGCCTTGCAAATGTCTATGGGTTGTACATATTTAAGATGTGCCAATGAGGCCACCACTGCTCTAACATGAGCTTTGGGAACAGAATGTAGCTGTAGCTTCTGTTTGTCGTAACAAAACTTGATGCACTGTGCTATCCAGCTGGAGATGGTGCGTTTAGCCACAGGTAATCCAGGAGCCTTCGGGTCGAAAGAGACAGAGTTGAGAAACACGGGAGTCCGAGTTTGTTCGTTCTTTGTAGTATGCTAAAGCTCTTTTGCAATCTAATGTATGCAGCAATTTTTCCCTGTCATTTGCATGAGGTTTAGGAAAAAAGATGGGTAGTTATATGGTTTGATTGAGATGGAATTGAGAAACCACTTTTGGTAGGAAGGATGGTGAGTTCGGAGAGCCACCTTTTGGTGATGAAACTGTAATTATGGAGAATAATGGACCAAGGCCTGTAATTCACTGACTCGTCGTGCTTACTGCAACCAGTAACACCACCTTCCATGTGAGGTATTTAATATGTGCTGAGTTCATGGGCTCAAACGGGAAAAGCATAAGCTGTTCAAGAACTATGTGAGGTTCCACGGACCTGGAGGTTTAGAGATCGGAGGACGAAGGTTGAGTTAACCCCTTGATGAAATGAGATAGTAAGGGGTGATTGGAAATAGGAATATTAAGTGGTCTGTGATATGCTGCTATGGCACTGAGATGAACCCTAATGGATGATGTTGCAAGACCAGCTGTGTACAGTGTATGTAGATAATCCATGAGTAGCTCAGGTGAACAGTCTAATGGTGGTACACCATTAGAAGTGCACTAGGTCGAGTATCTTTTCTAGTTGTAGCTATAGTTTTTCCTTGTTGAGAGTTTCCTGGATTCCAACAAAATGGATTGTGCCGAAGTGGAAACTCCCTGTTCTGTTAAAAGGAGCCTCTCATTCTCCATGCAGTCAAATGGAGAGATGAGTGTAGTGGGTGTAGAAGCGTTCCCTGATCTTGGAAGAGAAGATCTGGGCGATTTGGTAACCGAATGGGGTCCATGATGGACAGTCGGAGAAGGAAACTGTACCACGGTTGCCTTGGGCAGGCTGGAGCTATAAGTATCAGTTGAGCCTTGTCTGCTATGCACTTTGAAGTGTTCGTGTTATGAGTGGAATGGGGGAAAGGCATACAGGAGGCCTGTTGTCCATGGAATGAGGAAGGCATCCTGGGTGTTCCTGAATTGACTTGGTCTTATCGAGCAGAATTTGGGAACCTGAGCGTTGATCTTTGTTGCAAAGAGATCTATCGCAGGCGTCCCCCATTGCCTGAAGATGTCTTGAGCTACCTCCGAATTGAGTGTCCATTCGTGAGGATGAAAGATGCGACTTAGCCTGTCCGCTCTTGTATTTGCTACTCCTGGTAGATAAGTTGCTTGCAGATGTATGCAATGTTGGTGAGCCTGTTTGAAGATTGTCAGGGTCTCCTTGCAAAGGGGCTATGAACGGACCCTCCTTGCTTGTTGATATAAAACATTGCCACTTGATTGTCTGTATATATCATGATCCTGCGGCCCTTTAAGTGATCTTGAAACACTTGTAACGTATTTCGAATTGCTCTGAGCTCCAATAAATTTATCTGTAGAGTCTACTCGGAGATTGTCCATAACCCTTGGGTTTCGTAAATCTCGAGATGTGCTCTCCATCCCTTGCGAGACGCATATGTGGTTAAGACTGTGTTGTGAGGAGGAGGACTGAATAATGCTCCTTTGGACAGGGTGGAGTCTAGGAGCCACCATGTTATGTCCTGTTTCATCTCAGAAGTCAACGATAACTTCTGTGTCAACGGTTGTGAATGTTGTTTCCATTGACGTTTAAGTCCCCATTGCAGGCGTCTCATGTGTAGCCTGGTGTTGGGCACTGTGAAGATAGCCGCCATGTGGCCGAGGACTACCAAAATTTGTCTCGCCGACGGCCTTTGTGTGTTGTTCAACAAGTAGAGAAGGTGACGTATTTGTATTATTCTTTCTGTTGGGAGATATGCCCGTTTGCGAACAGTGTCCAGGCCTGCTCCTATGAACTGTAGTCGTATTGGTTGGAGATGTGATTTCTGAAAATTGATCACTAGTCCCAATTCCTGTAAGCACTGTATCACCCGGAGGTGATCGAGTAAGTTGTCCGGGGTCGAGGCTATTAGCCAATCGTCCAGATATGGAAAGATGGTCATACCTTGTTGTCTGAGATGAGCTACCACCACAACCATGCATTTGGTGAAAACCCTGGGTGCAGCCTATAGTCCAAATGGAAGAACCTTGTACTGGTAGTGTTGATGGCCGTAGCGAAAGCATAGGTAACGCCAAGATGATGGATGGATTGGAATGTGTGTGTAAGCATTCTTCAGATCGATGGAACACATCCAGTGGCTGAGTTGAATCAGAGGTAGGATCGATTTCAACGATACCATCTTGAATTTCTCTTTGATCAGGAATTTGTTCAATTCCCGTAGATCTAATATGGGGCGAAGGCCACCCGACTTTTTGGGTATGAGGAAGTATGGGGAATAAAACCCTGCTTGTTGGGTTTTCGGGAGAATTTGTCGAATGGCCTGCTGTTTGCAGAGCAAAGCAATCTCCTCCCCCAGTTGTGGTTGGAAGCTTTAACTCTTTAGATTGGGAAAGGTGAGGTAGTATGGGTTTTGTGGTAAATTGGAATTGGTAGCCATGTCGTACTCTCTCTAAAAACCCATTGATCGGTTGTTATTCTCTCCCAGGCTGCTAAGCAAGAATGAATTCTGACCGGTGGTGCTTGATGTAGTGGTGGTGGCTGGGTTATTAAAAAGATGGCGTTGATTTTACTGCAGCAGCCGGTTGTTGTGTCTGCTGTCTCTGGTTACGTGGCTTACCCCTACATTGAGTTGTGTTGTTTTGTTGCGGCGAAGGACGTTGGTAAGATGGATACGTCTGTGTACGAAAGAATTGATAAGACCTGTAAAGCCTATGGTTATAGGATTGTCTACGTGTAGATCCCACATAACGACGCGTGGTCGAATAGTGAGATTGTGACGTTAAGGATTGGACTGCTAGAGCTTCCTCCTTTAATTTCCCAACTGTTTCTTGAAACCGTTCTCCGAACAGGTTGTCTCCTGCACACGGGAGGTTTGTTAGTTTCTCGTGTAAATCTTCTCTTATCGTACTAGAGCGTAACCGTGCCATCCTATGGGCTGCGATGGCTGTCGCAGACGCTCTGGAAGATGTTTCAAATGCCTCATATATGGACCGCAGAAGGTGTCTAGAACACTCCTCCATGAAGAGGTGGAGGAATTGAATCTGCCATCGAGGAAAGCATATCCTTTAGGGCTTGTATGCACTCATAAAGGTATTGTACCATGTAAAATTGATAGTGCATAATACGGGCATTCAACATTGAGTTGTGATATATCTTCCTGCCAAAGTCATCTAAACACCGGTTGTCCTTGCCTGGTGGATATGAGGTATGCGACTTTGATTTTTTTAATCTTTGCACTGCAGACTCTACCACAATTGAGGCATGCGGTAGTTGTGGTACAGAGTAAGGCAATGTTTTTCGCATACAGAATTTTATATCCTTTTTCTTGGAAACCGCTGATAGAGAATAAGGTGTTTCCCACGATTTTTGTAAGACAGTATGTAATAATTCGTGTAGTGGGAGAGATATTGGTTCTCCCGGAGCATTGAAGATCTTTAGGAGACCAAAGGTTTCTGATCTAGGGTCGGGTCTCCTTTTGGACCTCCAGGTGTAGTATCGTGCCCAATTTTTCTAAATATTTTGGGTATGTCAGGTCATCTGGAGGGGAATACGGTTCCTATAGTTGTTCCTGTGGATCTGATGGGAATCCAGTGGATGACAATGGGGACGTTTGCGGAGACAGAATATATAGGGGTATCTTCTTGTTGAATTGGTGAAACTGGTCATTTTGTCATTGGGGATGTTGGAGGCTCTACCGACTGTTCTCTGGAAGTATACTGTGTTCCGGGGAACTTGCTGAGAGTTCGTTAGACATCTTAAAAGATGATGGAAGAGTTTCGTAAAACCCCGCCAATGATTGGGATAATTGAAAAAATGCTTCTTTTGTTTAAGGAGGCATTGTTGAAGGACCAGATTGTTTTGGTAGTTCACCTGTTTTAGGTGGTACCGGATTAATTTTAGGGGAAGCAGTTGGTACATCATACTGGTTCCCTATCTTGTCCTCTGTGGTCCTAACAGAATTATCTGAGGATGAAGATGCAGCAGAGGAAGTGATTTGTATTAATTGTCTATGAGATAAGGAATCTGCACTTTGTGGATGAGATGACCTAGAAGTAGAAGGGCTCACTGCCCATGTATCTCTCGTCTTCACAGCTTTTTGATGTGAGTGACGTGATCGTCTATGGTGATGGTGTGACAATGATCCTGTGTGGGTTCGATCTTTAAACTGTGATCGTCTGATACGTTTTGATTTCACCTCTGTAGAATTGGAGTCTGAAGAGGTGGAATGAGGTACATCTGGAGACTGATGTCTTCTTTTTACCCCATGTGGTACTGAATGATACACTTTTTTGGACCTTTGTAGTCCACTGTGCAGTGATCTGTGTGCTGTTGAGTGCGCTAATGTCTTTGGTGCTATGTGCGCCGATGTTCCTTGTAGGTTGTGCGCATAAGTCATCGACGTCGTGCACGCAGATGGTTTCGGCGCCATTGTGTCCAGTGCCAAGTGCGCAGAGGTCTTCGGCGCCTTATGCACATATGTCTTTTGTGCTGTGCGCGCCAGTATCTTGTGCACCGATGTCGATTCGGGTGCAGAAGTGTTATGCGCCAATGGTGATTTGGGCGCAGAAGGTGCTTCAGGTGTATATAAGTTGTCGGCGCTGAAAGTTTAGGCGCCGATCGCTGAGGCTCTTTCGGTCCCCTCGGATCCGATGGCCTATGTCGGTTCGGTAAGTTCTTACCTCCAAGCCTGGAGGGTTGAGGGTCCCATGACTACGCTCTTTTTTGCGACGGAGCTGCCGCTGACGAGGGACCAGGTGAAGAATAAGCCTCCGATGGGCTCAGAAAAGTAAAAGTTCAAGCATTCTGTAGGCCCCTTGTTTTTGGGCTCTTGGGGACATTCGAGCACAAAAATCACAATTTTGTAATTTATGCTCTGGCCCCAGGCATCGGTAACATCGGTCTTGGCCATCCGTGACAGACATCACCTTGCCACAGATACAAGGTTTGAATCCCGCTTTTTTGACATTTCAAGAAAAATAAGAAACGCTGAGGAGAAGTCAGCCCCGCGTGTGATCCTGCTCGCGGAAAATACAGACTGAGGAGAATGTTACTTTCCTGCGCGGGAACACACGCGCAGCCGCAGAGAGCTAAAATCTAAATCTCTGCTTTGTAAAGCTCCGCCTCCCAGACCTGATTGACAGATCCCATGACAGCATGGCTAATTCAGCCCTGCTATCGATGGGAAAAAGAGTGCATGGGGGTAAATTTGCTGGTGTGGCGGTTACTACCCTTAACCAATAAGTCTACATACCATTAATGCAACTCTCATTGCTCTCTGCTTCAACAGTAGGGGAAAAGGGGAATGAGATTCAGACAGCAACCAGGAAGGGGCCCGACTTTTACAGTCTGGGGAACAATTTGCTGGTGAGGCAGTTACTACCCTTAACAAATAAGCCTGATGCTTTTGATGCATCTTCAACATTTGCTCTCTGCTTCAAACTGTAATGTAAAGCGCACTCTACGCTTATAGCCAGGGACACAAGAACACTTAGACTCAGTAGAAAGTATAATTTCTTTTTATTAATCAGTATAAGTATTCTCGGGAGATGCTGGATACTGGATGCCCTTTGACTGACAAACAAGGAAGGGGCCCAACCTTTGCAGTCTGGGGAAACAATTTGCTGGTGAGGCAGTTACTACCCTTAACAAATAAGCCTGATGCTTTTGATGCATCTTCAACATTTGCTCTCTGCTTCAAACACACAGGGTAACAGGGAATTGGATTCACATAGTAACCAACAAGAGACCTGACTTTTAGAGTTTGGGAAACTGATAAGCGGGGAGGGAGGGGGGTTGGGGGGGGGGTAACCTGCATGGCGTGGCAGCTACTACCATTTGGTCCTTTTCTGCCATAATTTCTATGTTTCGATTAGGACAATATGATTCTTTGTAGGTTGGGAAAAAGTTTCAGACAAGATACTTATAAATAATAATGAAGGCAGCTCAGTATATATTTCCATAGTAACTTGGCTCAAACAGCTGCTTTAGGCTTGTTTTCCTTATGCAGGGAGTTACCGACAATAGTGGGGGTGACCACTGTCTTCCTGAAGTAATCCTCTCACACTTTTCACCAGCAGCCTGCTCTCAGGCTTTTACAGTTAAACATACAACAGCCTGCTGATGCTTGGATGGTCTCCATGCCCCTCCTTCCACCCCCAAGTGCTTTCAAGCACAGCAGTGAAGCTTTCTACCAGGCCACAGGAAGGCCACTTTGCTTCTCGTGGCAGGAGCTAACAAATGCAACCTAAGACTTCCAAACTAGCCTTGAATTGGGATTTAATTTCTTTACAAAATCCACCAAGTCAGTGAAGTATGAGAAAAATAAGGGATTGTAGCAAAACTACAGTACAGTCTGATTTAAGCAAAATTTGTGTTAAGAAATAGGACCTTAAAATAAGGGTACAAAACACCTGATTTCCCAGTTCGATGTAACCCCTGTTCTATGTAATGCTTTTTCCTCCAATAAGTTGTTTCATTGTAAACCGATGTGATATGTATTTTTACATGAATGTCGGTATAAAAAAGTTCAAATAAAATAAAAATAAATAAAATGAGTGCTAACAAATTGGGCTTTATTGGTTACATTGCTCTCTCTCTCAAGGGCTGACCCCTTTTTAGTGAACAAAATGTGGTTCAATTTGTTAGAACGTGCCCTGGTTAAACAGACTAGCAGAGAGGTATATTTCTTCTCCCTACAAGACTTCTTCGCTTCAGTCAAGACACGAAAGTCTAAAGGCTGTATCCACAAAACAGACCAGCTCCCCTTGCTACTGCAGCCACTGTGGCACAGAAAATAGCTGTAGCAGCAAATCCAGCTTACTAAAAACATTGGGAAAACGCTGGCCAACTCCAGTCAGCACTTCATTCTTTGGAGGTTAAAAAACCCCCAGAGAGTACCAGTTATAACTATTGAACTGTTTCCAGTTGTCAAAGAATCATGCTGCATTTTTCACCCCATACCCCAATTCATAGCTGGTACGGAGAAAGACAGAAAAATAATGTATTATTTCATTAAAAAAACTCTTTATATTCATTTCATGTTGGTTCACAAGAAATCAGATTGGGGGGGGATCTCCAAAAGGGAACAAATACAGACATCACAGAGCTTCAGAGAAAAAAATAAAATAAAAACATTCTCTGCTTCCGTGGGGCAGGGAATGGAAGGGGTGGAGAAAGGGCGTGGATAGGCCAATGCAGCTTCTCCTTTGTAGTTGGTGCAGTAGTTTCCTGATGCACAGGGCCTAGTGGAAAACCTGGAGCACAAAACTTGGGCCTGGGGAACACAGTAGTCAGGTTTCAGCAATTCAGCTCTCGAGGGTGGATTCTGACTCCATGCGGACAATCTCCGTGTCGCGGCCTTGCCTGTCGTTACCTGGCTTTTCCACTTCAGCATTGTCTTGCATGCTGTAGGATAGGCAGACAAGCAGAATTAGATCTAAGTGGAGAAATGACTTACCTGATAATTTCGTTTTTCCTTAGTATAGACAGATGGACTCAAGACCAGTGCGTTATGCTCCCCAACCACGGTCTCGGAGGCGTTATGCTCCCCAACCACGTCTCGGAGTCAGGTTTCAAAATGGACATCACCCTAGATACACTCCTGCAAGTAACCTCAGCCCTTCAGTATTCTCTTCAAAAGCCACTGTGGATATACTATTGAAAAAACTTGATTAAAAACCTGATTAAAAAAGGATAACTAACTGTACTCAAACACCGAACCCCAGTAAGATTATAGATGCCCTAATCTAGGAACTGGATGAATGCTTACCTGTACTCTCTTGGAAACGATAGTCACTCCATGGGCGAATCCCTTGCACTGGTCTTGGTCAGCATGGGCGGGATGCTGAGTCCATCTGTCTCCACTAAGGAAAACAAAATTATCAGTAAGTAATTTTTCCATTCCCAGCATGTAGCCAGATGGACTAGGACCAGTGGGGATGTACAAAAAGCTATTCCCAATCGAGGCGGGAGGACTGCGTCTCTCGGGTACTATGAACATCCAGGGATAGAACCTGCAGAAGGTATGCAAGGAGGACCCCCATTATCGCTTGGCAGATTGTCGACGGGAAACAGCAGTCTAGACTTCCTTCCGCCCATGAGACCGCCTGAGCCCTAAGTAGAATGAGCTTTAACCTGAAAAGGTATTGGCTTTCCTGCCTCCACCACAGGCTCCCGTGACCACCACCCTGCTTCCTTCCACATGAAGGACAAAACAGGCGAACCTTCTTTCGGACCGGTTTTGAAACTTCCACATACCACATAAAAAGCCTACTGACATTCAAATGATGGAGAAGATGGTATTCTTCCAAGTCCTTGTCCTTATCTAGGGATGGTAACGAAATGCACTGATTCAAATGAAAGTCCGAGACTACCTTGGGCAAGAAGGATGGGATGGTACGAAGCTGAAAAACTCCTGGAGTCATCCAGAGGAACAGTTCCTGACACGGCAAGACCTGTAGTTCAGAGATGCAAAGTGCCAAGCATATAGCCACCAGGGAACACTTTTAGGTACCAACGTTCCATAAGTGGAACATTTTTTCATATACTTTTAATTACTTGCAAATTTTTTTATACCATATTTATACCATATTTGGGTCTAGTTAACTAAGATATGTAAAGATATGTATTTAATATTATCTGTAAAGATATGTATTTAATATTATCTGTAAAGCTTGTTGCTAATTATTGTTTATTGTAAACCGAGGTGATGTTATTAACGTGCCGCGGTATATAAAAATCACTAAATAAATAAATAAATAAATAAATAAATCAGGAAATAATTCCTTCAATGAGCAGGATCTGAAAGGTTAATAAACGCAAGGAAAGACTGCGTAGTAGCTGAAAGGAGGGCCCTGCCAAAAACTCCAATACTAGATTAAGATTCTATAAGGGAACCGGCCACCATAGGGGTGGGCAGGAGATGCTTCACTGCTTTTAGAAAATGGGCCACGTCTGGGTGAGCCAACAGGTGGGTTCCATGCACTTCGCCCCTGAAACAGGAGAGAGCAGATACCTGGACCTTCAAGGAGTTAAGGGTCAAACCTTTATTCAAGCCGTCCTGCAAAAATTCCAGAATAAGTGGGATTTTGACTGTTCAAGGGGAAATACTGCGTTCCTCGCTCCAGGCCCTTAAATAATCTCCAGACCCGCACACATACACTAGGAATGTAGAGAACTTCTGCACGCGGAAGTAAGGTGGCAATTACTTCCACCGAATATCCTCCCTTCATCAGACGAGCCCTCTCAAGGGCCAAGACCGTAAAACAGAATTGAATTGGATCCTCATCAAGGACCGGTCCCTACTGTAGCAGGTCCCTGTGCGGGTGGGAGGCACAGGGGGTCTTCCACTAGGAGTCTCTGCATTTTCAAGACACCTGGGCCAATCTGGAGCTACTAGTAGGACCCAATCTCCTGTACTGCTCGATTCTATGATTGATGCTGCCCAGCAGGGGCCACAGAGGGAAGGCATAAAGCAACTCCTCTTCCCGGCCAGGGTCTGAACAAGAGCGTCGAACTCCATAAGAAACATGCCATACTGGGTCACACCAAGGGTCCTTCAAGCCAGCATCCTGTTTCCAACAGTGGCCAATCCAGGCCATAAGAACCTGGCAAGTACCCAAAACTAAGTCTATTCCATGTTACCGTTGCTAGTAATATCAGTGGCTATTTTTTAAGTCAACTTAATTAATAGCAGGTAATGGACTTCCTCCTCTCCAAGAACTTATCCAATCCTTTTTTAAACACAGCTATACTAACTGCCTACTAACCACATCCTCTGGCAACAAATTCCAGAGTTTAATTGTGCATTGAGTAAAAAAGAACTTTCTCCGATTAGTTTTAAATGTGGCCACTTGCTAACTTCATGGAGTGCCCCCTAGTCTTTCTATTATCTGAAAGAGTAAATAACCGATTCACATCTACCCATTCTAGACCTCTCATGATTTTAAACACCTCTATCATATCCCCCTCAGCCGTCTCTTCTCCAAGCTGAAAAGTCCTAACCTCTTTAGTCTTTCCTCATAGGGGAGATGTTCCATTCCCCTTATTTTGGTAGCCCTTCTCTGTACCTTCTCCATCGCAATTACCGTATTTTTTCGCTCATAAGACGCACTTTTTTTCCCCCAAAAGTGGGGGGGGAAATGTATGTGCGTCTTATGGAGCGAATATAAAAAAACCAAACAAAAATCTAACAAGCCCCCCCTCCTGACTCCCCAAGACCTGCCGACTTAGTTTACCGCAACCCCCACCCTCCTGGACTCCCCCCAGACCTGCCAAACGTCCCTGGTGGTCCAGCGGGGGTCCAGGAGCGGTCCGGGAACGATCTCCTGGGCGTGGGCCGCCGGCTGCCAGTAATCAAAATGGCGCCGACGGGCCCTTTACCCTCACTATGCACTGAGACCAACTATTGGTCGGTCTCAGTGACATAGTGGAGGGCAATAGGGCCGTCGGCGCCATTTTGATTACTGGCAGCCGACGGCCCACGCCCAGGAGATCGTTTCCCGGACCGCTCCTGGACCCCGCTGGACCACCAGGGACGTTGGCAGGTCTTGGGGGGGGTCAGGGAGGGTGGGGGGTGTTGCGGTAAATTAAGTCGGCAGGTCTTGGGGGGGGTCAGGGAGGGTGGGGGGTTGCGGTAAATTAAGTCGGCAGGTCTTGGGGGGGACAGGAGGGTGGGGGGTTGCGGCTAAATTAAGTCGGCAGGTCTTGGGGGAGGTCAGGAGGGTGGGGGGGTTGTTAATTTAAAGTGTGGGATGGGGGTTTTTTTTGGGGGGGGGGAGGGGTTTCCCAGAGAAAAAGTTTTCTGATCTGGGGAGTGGACTGAAATGGCCCTCCCCAGACCCGAAAACAAAATGGGGAGAGGAAAAAAAAAGCTAGTGACACTCCCCTAATTTGCTCCATAAGATGCCCAGACGCAGAGCCGGTTTAGCACAATTTTTTTTTTTTAAATTTTCCCCCTCTGAATCCTAGGTGCGTCTTATGGTCAGGTGCGTCTTATGGAGCGAAAAATACGGTATATCTTTTTTGAGATGCGGGCGACCAGAATTGTACACAGTATTCAAGGTGCGGTCTCACCATGGAGCGATACAGAGGCATTATGACATTTTCCGTTTTATTCACCATTCCCCTAATAATTCCCCAACATTCTGTTTGCTTTTTTGACTGCCGCAGCACACTGAACTGATGATTTCAATGTGTTATCCACTATGACGCCTAGATCTCTTTTCTTGGGTTGTAGCACCTAATATGGAACCTAACATTGTGTAACTATAGCATGGGTTATTTTTCCCTATATGCATCACTTTGCACTATCCACATTAAATTTCATCTCTGCATTTGGATGCCCAATTTTCCAGTCTCACAAGGTCTTCCTGCAATTTATCCACAATCTGCTTGTGATTTAACTACTCTGAACAATTTGGTATCATCTGGCAAATTTGATATCTCACTCGTATTTCTTTCCAGATCATTTATAAATATATTGAAAAGTAAGGGTCCCAATACAGATCCCTGAGGCACTCCACTGCCCACTCCCTTCCACTGAGAGAATTGTCCATTTAATCCTACTCTGTTTCCTGTCTTTTAGCCAGTTTGGAATCCACGAAAGGACATCGCCACCTCTCCCATGACTTTTTACTTTTCCTAGAAGCCTCTCATGAGGAACTTTGTCAAACGCCTTCTGAAAATCCAAGTATACTACATCTACCAGTTCACCTTTATCCACGTTTATTAACTCCTTCAAAAAAGTGAAGCAGATTTGTGAGGCAAGACTTGCCCTGGGTAAAGCCATGCTGACTTTGTTCCATTAAACCAGGTCTTCTATATGATCTGTGATTTTGATGTTTAGAACACTTTCCACTATCTTCCCTGGCACTGAAGTCAGGGCTAACTGGTCTGTAGTTTCCTGGATCGCCCCTGGAGCCCTTTTTAATATTGGGGTTACATTGATATCCTCCAGTCTTCAGGTACAATGGATGATTTTAATGATAGGTAACAAATTTTTACTAATAGGTCTGAAATTTCATTTTTTTAGTTCCTTCAGAACTTTTTTTTTTTTTTTGCGTTGTGAGATGTGGCCATGTTGGACGGAAAGACCCCCCAGCAATCTACCCACCAAGCTGAAAGGGCTTTGGTCGACAACGCCACTCTCCTCTCGGATACAGACTCCCCCCTGCTTAGAAAGTCTGTGGGAGGCTGAGATCATCTGTACTGGTCACCAGTAGATTATTTCCACCCATTCCATAAGGAGGTCTATCTCCTGTGACACCTGCTGACTCTTGGTTCCTGCCTGGTGGTTGATGTAGGCTACTGTTGTTGAGTTGTCTGACATTAGGCGGACCGCTTGACTCTGGAGTAAGAGGCTGAATAGTAGACACGCTAATCTGACTGCCTGGGCTTCCAAGCAGTTTGTGTTCCAGAGGGCCTCTTCCTTGATCCAATGTCTCTAGCCATCACTTCCTGACAGTGAGCTCCCCAGCCCCGGAGGCTCGTGTCTGTCCTGAAGACCAGCCAGTTCAGAGAGGACAGGCGTACATCCCTGCCCTGATAAGCTTCCTGCAGCCACTGATGGAGCAGAGAGCATACTTCCATACGTAAGTGGAGGCGAATCGAATAGTCTTGAGATTGTGGATTCCAACATAACAGCAGGGAGCATTGAATAGGTCGCATGTGTGACCTCGTCCATAGCACTACTTCCAGGAATGCCACCAAACTGAGAATTTGAAGATAGCTCCACACAGTCGGGCATATCATGCTCATCAACTGACACACTTGGGACATCAACTTCCTTATCTGTGTAGTCAGAAGGAAGACCTTGCCCTGCTTGGTGTCGAATCAAACTCCCAGATATTCCAAGGACTGGGAGGGTTTGAGACTGCTTTTGTCCAGGTTTACAACCCAACCAAGCTCCTGAAGTAAGGAGGTCACCCTGTTGGTCACCCAGAGACTCTCTTCCATGGACTTGGCCCGGATCAACCAGTCGTCCAATTACAGGTGCACCAGGATTCCCTCTTTTCTTAACGCTGCCGATATGAACACCCTAATCTTGGAAAATGCTCTGGGGGCAGTGACCAGGTCAAAGGGCAGCACCGAAACTGATAATGGGGACCCAGTACTGCAAAGCGTAGGAAACCATGTTCTTGATGGACTAGACTTAAAAATAAATAAATATGTAGGTAGGCCTCAGATAGGTCTAGGGAGGTTAAGAACTCTCCTGATTTATGACCATTATCACGGAACACAGGGTTTCCATACGGAAATGAATCACTCGCAGATGTCAGTTGACGTTCTTGAGGTCCAGGATGGGGAGAAAGAAACCTTCCTTCTTGGGTACGATGAAATAGATGGAAGAACGTCCCGTATTTTCCTGGGGCGCAGGTACTGGGATTATAGCCCTCATTCTGGGAAGCCTTAACAGGGTAGTCTCCATTGCCTGCTTCTTGTGCAAGGAGTGGCAAGGCGATATCATGAATATGTCTTGAGGAGTGCTGCGAAATTCAAGCGAATATCCTTCTCGTATGACCTCCAGGACCCATTTGTCCAAAGTGATCTCGATCCCCCATCTGTAGAAGAGGGACAGTCGACCCCCCTATGTCCTCGTTCCTAGGATGGGTTGGCAAATTTTCATTGGGGAGTCCGGGACAAACTTGAATCCGAGCCTGCCCCTCTCCTGGGCTGTCGGCTCTGAAAGGACACAGACCTCTGAAATGTCATGTTTCTCTAGGGGTGAAAACACTGGGAGCCCTTGGGTCGACCCCTCATAGGTGAGGGGCACTATAACTGCTTTCTCTTATCTTCTGGTAGCCGGGGAACTGGAGATTCACCCAATGTATTGTTCAGCTTTTCCAATTTGCTTCCAAAGAGAAGTGATCCTTTTAAAGGGCATCTTTATGAGATTTGCCTTGGAGGTTGTGGCTGCTGACCAATTCTGCAGCCATAGCCGTCTTCTTGCTGCCACCACTCCTCTGGCCGAGGTATGGATTAGGTCCAAGCCCACATCAGCTAAAAAGGTGGTGGCGGGTTCCATATCCGCTCTGGAATTCACCCCCGAGAGCAGAGCAGGCACAAATGAGCTACCAGGGCACAACAAGAATCAATATGTAAGGTCATTGCTATTGTGTCAAAGGCCTGTTTACGGATGGACTCCATCCTGTTTACGGATGGACTCCATCTTTTACGGATGGACTCCATCTGTTTACGGATGGAGTCCATCCTGTTTACGGATGGACTCCATCTTTTAAGGCTGCTCCTCCCTCCACTGGGATAGTTGTTTGCTTAGAGGTAACACTTCAGGAGAGTGGGGCTAAATCTTTTCTCCAATTTAAAAGTAGAATTTTTTTCTTACAAAAAGTACGGCAATCCCCATAGGGAATGCACATCCTCTATCTGCTGGAGACGGAGAAATACTGAAGGGCTGAGACAAAACCTGACTGTCTTCATCTGCTGGCAGGGGAACATAACCCACTTGTCTTGAGACCATATGGCTACACGCTAGGAAAACTCTTTTTGAACACATTTATGCTTTTCACCCCATGTCTAGCTTCTGTGCTCTTTTCCCACCAAAGCCTCACTACAAAATGTTAGCATATTGTCCCTTCATAAAAGGGAGCAAATTTTTATGAAAGGAAAATATAAGAAATGCACTTGCTCAACAGCAAGCAGTTTCTGTACTTCTCTATTATCAGGTGCATGACAAAAACAAGACAACCCCAATGCACAATATCAATTAAATGGCATATCACTTCTGCATTGCGAGGTCATGACAGTACTTTTTAAATTGAGTGCATTTAGAATTAGAAGACACAGTTCTGTTAATAATAAAAACAAATCTTCCTTCATTAAGACATGCTACCCATCAACTAGTAGTCCCTATAGCAAGAAACACTGCTAATGGAAGGGGTTGGTTTAGTGAAATGAACTGGGAGATCTTCACTGAACTAGGTAATTTCCATCCCTTGGAGTTCACCCCCACCAGGTCTGGCTTTCTGAAGATACACAATGAATATTCATGAGATATATTTGCATGTAGCTAATCTAAGAGCCAAGTTAAACTTGCACATGTGGGCTATACTTAAAATCAGACCTGCTGGGAGTATCTGAAGACCCAATTTGGAAACCACTATATAAAAGGGTAATTCACTATATGCTTCTCCCCTGCTCACTCATTCTTTATATCTTCAGCCAATGCATCCCGCTTTGTATTGCCCAAGCCGCTGCTTTCTTCCCGGTCCTTGTCCTCGCCGCTCTCACTCTGCTGGGATGCAGATTCTCCGTTCACTGGGGCAGAGATATCTAGAGAAGAGAGAGAACTTTAAGTTGATGAGCAGACAATGAGAGAGAATCACCACCTTCCAGCATATTGTCTGGGGTGGGTTAGAGAAAACAAAGTGGGCCAAAATATAGGAAAGTAGGTTCTTACCTGCTAATTTTCATTCCTGCAGTATCATAGATCAGTCCAGACTCCTGGGTTTTGCCTCCCCTCCAGCAGATGGAGACCAAGAAAGTTTTACTGACACTGCCACATAACCTGAGGTGCCTCCTACAGTCCCTCAATATTTAACTGTATCCAAGCCAGATGAGGAAATCTAAACCACCACATAAGAAACTAACCTTCCCCAACGAGCCATGGGAAAGTGAAACCTGGAAATTCCAATAGTGCCCAAACAAAACCCTGTGTAGGATCAACAAAGAACCTGTGCCATTCCTCAGAAAATATACAATTAACAGTACGAGCAGACTCTCCAATTCCCCTCTCCTGAGGTACGTGGGTACTCTGGACTGATCTGTGGAAGTACAGGAACAAAAATTAACAGGTAAGAACCAATTTTCCTTTCCCTGTATGTACCCAGATAAGTCCAGATTCCTGGAATGTACCAAAGCTTCCCTAAGAGGGGTGGGACTTCGAGAGTCCCGCTCGAATCACATTTTCACCAAAGCCCATGGCCTCTGGGGCCTGAAGGTCCAAATGGTAATGCCTAGCAAAAATGTGCAACGAGAACCACCTCGCTGGGATGAACTTCTATGTAATGCAGGACCTTACTGACCAATGGCCAAGGCAGAAACACATACAGGAAAACTCCTGTTGGCCAAGGCAGAACCAAGGCATCCACTCCTCCTCCTCTTCCCCTGCAGAAGAACCGCGGGGCTTTGGTATTGTGAAAGGTTGCCATGAGATCCACGTGTGACATGCCCCACCTTCAGCGGATGACACATGGCACCTCCTCTGACAATTCCCACTTGCTGGAGTCCAATTGATGCTGGCTCAGAAAGTCCAACTGCTATGTGAGAGGCAGCTATTTGCTCCAGGTGCTGTTCCGCCAGCAAATTAACTCTTGAGCTTCCTGAGCCACTGCTAGCCTCTTGGTGCCCCCGTGACGATTGATGTAAGCCACTATAGTCGCATTGTCTGATAAGATCCATACTGGCTTTCCCCTCACCAGGGGTAGGAGCGCCTGTAGGGCTAACCTCACTGCTCTCGTTTCCAAATGATAGATGGATTAGGCAGCTTCCTCTATCGATCTCCGGCCTTGAACAGGCTGGTTCTGACATATCGCTCCCCAACCGATTAGACTGGCATCGGTGGTGACTATCGTCCAGTTCAGTATCTCCAAGTCCACACCTTGTTGTAGATTGTCCGGCATGAGCCACCAGTCCAGACTGGAGCTCATGAACTCCAGGAGGGGGCAGTGGGAGCTAGAATAGCTGCGATCGCAGGACCCAACGGGAGAGCAATGCGGATTGCAGAGGCCTCATATGAGCAAAAGCCCATGGAACCAACTCCAAAGTAGAAGCCATAGATCCTAGAACTTGTAAATAATCCCAGACCTTGGGCACTTGCTTCCGCAATAAGCTGCATATTTGAGTTTGTAACTTGGAAACCCGATCTTCGGAGAGGAAAACCTTCCCCAAATTGGTATTAAAAAGAGCCTCCAAGAATTCCAAATGCTGCGTAGGGACTAGCTGGCTTTTGGTCAGATTGACTATCCAACCTAGAGAGCATAGACGATGGAGGACCACTTCTACCGCCACCCGACAATGGGACTCCGACTTGGCCTGAATCAACCACACGTCCAGATAAGGATGGACCAGGATCCCGTCCTTCCGGAGCACTGCCGCTACCACAACCATCACCTTGGTAAATGTCCTGGGTGCCAGAATCATGAATCTCAGATATCTCCGATGATTAGGTTTAATTCAGATATGCAAGTATGCTTCAGTCAAATCCAGAGACGCTAGAAACTCTCCTTTGCGCACCGAGGCGATCACGGAGCGCAGGGTTTCCATTCCAAAACGCAGAACCTTGAGAGTAAAGTTGACCTTTTTTAGATCTAGTATGGGCCGGAAGGTGCCTTCTTTCTTGCGGACTACAAACTAAATGGAATATTGGCCCAATCCCCGCTCGTGGAAGGGGACAGGCACAATGGCCCCGAGCTGACGAAGCCAAGCAATGGTTTTCCGTATCGCGAGCTTCTTTTCCAGATAAGAGCAGGGAGATAAGAGGAACTGGTCTCTTAAAGGACGAGCAAATTCTAAAGCAAAGCCTTGACTTATCACATTTCGGACCCACTGAACTGACGTGATCTTTATTTATTTTATTTAAGGTTTTTATATACTGGCATTCATGATAAAATCACATCATGCTGGTTTACATTAAAACAGTGGTGCACAGAAAGAAAAAACAAACTGGAACTGTAGTGCGGAAGAAAGCAGTTACAAAAAACAGGGATGCTTAAACTGGGAGAGGAAGGAAAAAGAAAAGGTTAATAGCATTTTAAATATTTACAACGAACAGTTAAATGAGCTGGTTGTGTTATAGAACTTGAAGTTGAAGGACATTAGCTGGGGTCCGGGAAAGCTTGTTTGAAGAGCCAAGTCTTAAGTCTCTTCCTGAAGGTTGGGAGGCAGGGTTCCTGTCTTAGGTCTGGGGGGGATGGAATTCCATAAAGGGGGACCGGCGGTAGAGAGGGCCCGATCTCTCAAGGTAATATGTCTAGTGGCTTTGGTTGGAGGAACCTGGAGTGAACCTCTATATGCGTCTCTGGTAGGTTTGAAGAATTGTGTAAGAGGAGAGGAATTTGCAGGTCGATAGAAGTATGTTGATGAATGATTTTGTAGATAACGGAGATGGATTTGTAGAGAATTCTGAAGTGCACTGGCAGCCAATGAAGGCTTTTTAGGATAGGGGAGATGTGATCTCTTCTTCTGGTGTTTGTTAATATTCGTGCTGCCGCATTTTGTACCATCTGAAGCGGTTTGGTATAGGAGGAAGGGAGACCTAGTAGGATAGAATTGCAATAGTCTAACTTTGAGAAAACTAATGCCTGAAGGATTGTTCTAAAGTCCTGCAAGTGAAAGAGAGGTCTTATCCTTTTTCAAGACTTGGAGTTTGTGAAAACAGTCTTTGGTAGTTTTGTTGATAGAAGCTTTCAAATTCATCCGATTGTCAATTAAAACTCCAAGGTCTCTCAGTTGCGTGGATTGTGGGATGCCAGGGTGAGTGGAAGTGATGTTACTGTTCTCGGGAGAGATGAGCAGGAGTTCGGTTTTGGAGGAATTTAATACTAAGTTTAGACTAGTGAGGAGGAGTTTGATTTGTTGGTGGCAGTTTTCCCAGTGATCTAGTGTTTTCAAGTATGTGTCTTTAACAGGGATTATTATCTGAATATCGTCCGCATATAGAAAATGTTTTAGATTGAGGCTGGAGAGGAGCTGGCAGAGCGGTAAGAGATAGATGTTAAAGAGCGTAGGGGACAGAGAGGAAACCTGTGGGACTCCTACGGTTGAATTGTAACGTGATGATTCTTTGTTTTGGATTTTAACCTTGTAGCCTCTGTTGTTGAGAAAAGTTTTGAACCAATTAAGTGTGGCGCCAGTAATTCCTATTGCCGCCAACTGATTTATGAGGATGGAGTGATTGACAGTGTCAAACGCTGCTGAGAGGTCCAGTAGAATCAGTAGAAATGATTGTCCTTTGTCGAGGCCCATGATGAGGTAGTCTGTCAGGGAAATGAGGAGTGATTCTGTGCTAAAGGCTTTGCGGAACCCATGTTGGGAGGGGAACAGGAGATTATTATCTTCTAAGTAGTCTGAAAGTTGAGTGTTCACTAATTTTTCCATGAGTTTTGCTATGAAGGGCAGGTTGGCGATCGGGCGGAAGTTATTTGGGTCTTTAGGATCCAGATTGGTTTTTTTTAGGAGTGGTTTGAGAGAAGCCAATTTAAGGTCCTCTGGGTAGAGTCCTTGGGAGAGAGAACAATTAATGATGTCCGCCAGAATTTTGGAAATGGAGTCTGAAATTGTCAAGAGGAGTTTCGTAGGAATGTGATCCGTAGGATGAGAGGAAGGTTTCATTCTCCTTAGTGCTACTTGTATCTCAGTGAAGGAGATGGAATCGAAAGCTTCAAGACGGGTGCTTTTGAAGTAGAGATTAAAAGAAGTCGAGTATGAGGTGGTATTGGAGGGCAGCTGTGTTAGAAGGCTGGCAATTTTGTTTTGGAAAAATAGAGCTAGTTCTTCCGCTTTAGCTTGTGCTAGGTTGCTAGGAACTTCCAGGGGATTGATTTGGGTAAGGCTAGATACGTAGGCAAAGAGTGCTTTGGCATCGAAGACCAGGTTATGGATCTTGGAGGCGTAAAAGTCCCTTTTTGATTTTAGAGTAGAGGACTTGATTTGGTGTAGTGTAGATTTGTAGGCGGAAAGTGTGCTGGCACATGGGGCTTTGCGCCATTTGCTCTCTTTCTGCCTTAAGCATTGTTTTAGCCTTCTAAGTTCATTGGTGAACCAAGGTTGTCTTTTGGAAGTATTTGAGTGTGCCCTTTTTGTAGATAGTGGGCAGAGCTTGTTGGCTATATCTTCTGTAATTTTGTTCCAAGAGCAGAGAGCCGTGTTCGGGTCGGTGAGGTCTATAAGGGGAAGTTGAGCGGTCAGGAGGTTCTTAAGGTCTTCTGAGGAGCAAGATTTTCTGTAAAGAAATGTGGGTGAAGGAACGTGGGGGTTGCTGGATTCTTTCAGTGAGAATGAGGTCGAAATAAGAGTGTGGTCTGACCAAGGTACTTTCTTGCAATTGAGGAGCGATGCAGGATAGATGTCTTTGTTAACAAAGATAAGGTCCAGAGTGTGACCGGCTTTTTGTGTCGGTTTGTTCACTATCTGTTTGAATCCCATTGCTGAGAGGGCTGTGAGAAAGGCTACACAGCTGGTAGTAAGAGTGGGATTGTCTACATGCAGGTTAAAATCACCTAGGATAATGGCTGGGGCGTCCAAGTTGAGGAGAGTTGAGACTATTTCCACCATAGGAGATGCATCTGTTTCCAGGAGGCCCTGGGGAGCGTAGACAAGTAGAATTTGAAGATGGTCTGAAGTGAAAAAGCCGATTTCTAGTTTGGAGTATGAGTTGACTGGGTGTTGAGAGAATCTTAAGTTGTTTTTAGTTGCTAAAAGAATTCCGCCTCCCCTTTTTTTCTGTCTGGGGAGTGAGAAGATGTCATATGTCAGCGTCAGTAGTTGGTTTATTATGGCTGTGTCTGAGTCTTTAAGCCATGTTTCAGTTATTGCGCATATATCGGGCTTAGCATCGGAGAGATAGTCGGCTAGAATCAGTGATTTCTTGGTTAGAGATTGTGCGTTGAATAATGATAGCGAAAATAGGGTGAGGCCTAGAAGTTGGGTGATCGGTGTAATCAGCATTGGAGTGAGGGATTTTAGGTTGCGGTGTTGTGCTTGCCTGGTTGATTTTCCTATAAATGGTAGGCAGTGATGAAGAATCGGGATTGTAAAAACTGGATGCATTCTGGGAGGTCGGTTTGGCAAGAGTGGTAGACAGGAATGAGGGGGTAAAGAGGTGGCAGGCGGAGGATGTTAGAGAATTGGATAAGAATGGGAAGGGAGAAAGTCTTCCTGGGCTGCTGATGAAAGACCGTTGAAGAACTGTTGTATTGTGTTAAAGGTGTTGCGTTGGTTGATTAGAGTTGGCCCCGTGTGGGTGTGGTAGAAGAGGGGTGAAACGCCGCCAAGGTTTGCTTGCAGGGGTACGTGGAGCTGAAGTGATGGTTTGTAGCTGCCTGAGGGCCCTGCAGTGACATAGGAGGAATGGGTTGAAGTGACTATAAAGAGGAGTATAGTCTGCCCTCCGGGTCTGCCCGAAGAGGCGCACTAAGGGGCAGGCCCCTTAGGTCGCGCTCCTTCGGGCGCACTACGCCCGGTGCGCGACGCCCCGGGGAGCGTCTGTAATTTAAGGGCCTGAAAACAGTGCTGGGCTAGACTGGCTGGGTTGGGGGTGGGAGCAGTATCACTCACCACGTGGTCCTGCTGCTTCTCTTTATTATGCAGGTTTCTGAGCCCTCTTCTCCCTTTTTTTCTCTTAATTTCCCGGTTCACTGTTCACTGCTGGCTCACAGAAGGGAGGGGTGAGCGGGCTCTTGCCCCGACTGGGCTGTGCCGACTGCACAAGCCCCTGCAGTGGAGGAGGAGAGAGATTGAGAAAGGATCTCGGCAGAAAGAGGGACGCCCAGGGAAGCGTCTGTAATTTAAACGCCTGAAAACAGTGCTGGGCTAGACCGGCTGGGTTCTACGGGGAGTGGATCTTGGTCCACTCCCCATAGAACAGAGCCAGCCAGTCCCCGATTATTGGACCTGAGGAGTGGACTAGCCTCGCCTCATTGTGTGGATTTGGCTCCTCCACCACCGAGAGAGGTGGTATCCCTGCCCGCCTTGTTTCGCCGAAAGGGCTGAGTCCAAGATGACTGCCTGCTCGAGGACTGCCTCTGAGAAGTCCCCGAAGACTTGGACAGACGAAACCACCGACTGGGTCTAAACCAGGAATGCAGACATCATCGTTCTGGAGGAAGTCCGGATGAGATCACATAAGGCATTGGTACTGTACACTACCATGGCCTCCAGCCACTCGGCTTGTCTCGAATCTGCCTCAGAAAAGTGCTTGTCCGCCTGTAATTGCTGCACCCAGCACAAGCCAGCCCTCAGCACAAAACTGCTACACCTAGTCGCTCGAACGCCCAGGGAAGACACCTCAAAAATCTTGAGGTACACCTCCAGCTTCCTATCCTGGAGATCCTTCAAGGCCGTAGCACTAGCCACCGGAATGGTCATCTTCTTAGTAACTGCCGATACCGAGGCATCCACCTTCGAGATTTTCAGGAGCTCTAGTGTGTCCTCAGGCAAAGGGTATAACTTATCCATAGCCCTGCCAACCTTCAAACCAGTGTCGGGAGTATCCCACTCCCGAAACAGCAAGTCGTTGACAGACTTGTGGAATAGAAAAGCCCTTGTAGGACCCCGAAGGCCAAACATGACCGGAGCCACCGCTCCCATATCGGAGTGTTCCTGCGGGATGTCTATGCCCAGCTCCTGCAGAACCGCTGGTATCAGAGGAGCCAACTCCTCCCTGTGGAACAAGCAGACCACTTTAGGGTCGTCACCGTTGGGCGCCGGGAGGTCCAACACCTCCTGCTCCGGAATCTGGTCCACCAAAGTCTGATCTGAACCTGGGGGACCCTGCGCTGGAACATCCTCCATCGAGAGATTCTCGGGGGGTGTCCAGGGTAGGCAGGAGGCTGGAAGCCCAGAAATCCGCCGAATCCTTGTGGACCCCGTAGTCCCAGGGAGCTTAGGTCATTTAGCAGGAGCTGCAGGACTTCCTGAGCAGCCCTGCATCGCATGGACTTATGCTCTTTATAGGCTTTGTGCATCAAAAGCACAAAGTCGGAAGAAAAGGAAGAGGAAGAATCTGAGTCCCCTGGGGCCTCCTCCTCACTTCCCGAAAGAGCCCTCTGTGCGCCTGGACCCCCACCAGCGATCCCTGGCACTGGCAATAAGCTGGGAGGGCAATCCCCCTTCCCCTTGGCGGTCTGCGCGGCAGCCCTGAAGGAGGATAAAATGGCCTCCATTCCCGCGCTCAGCTGGACCGCTGCGTCAGAGACAGCCACCCGGCTCCTGATGTCGCGAGTGTTTATCTGCTGCTGCGCTCCCTGGAAGATCCTCCCCGCCGGGGAGGCATCGGGAGCACCTCCTATCCTGGGACAGACGCGCGTGCTTCTCCACATGAGGAGCAGGCCACCCCCTCCCACGGTGTGTCGATCAGTCCCGTGAGTCGTGGACAGTAGCGCCGAAGGAGGGGGGGGGGGGAATAAGCACTGGACCAGCCACTAAAAATAAACACAGCAGCACCAGGAAGATAAGCCATTCCACGACTATCCCATTACTGCCCTCACTCACCTTCTGAAAGGATCCTCGTTTTTTTTTTTTATAAAGTTTAACACTCAAGTTAAAGAAGCACTTCCCCGAAGAGAATGGCAGAAGGCTTGAGCAGATCCGCAGGGTGAAGGCACTAGGACCCCCAGGTTTCAACCCTGACCATCAGCGAGGGACTGAGCAACAAGAAGGGTTCCTGACCCTGTGCTCGCCCGCCTCCAGAACCAAGGGGAATGAACCAACCAGGATCTACCAACCCCCTGGGAGGCTCTCTGTAGGCTGAATTTGAAGATTTTCCCTTTTTCAGTCAGACTGCAGGCTTTGCACCTCCACCATCTGCTGGAGACAGAGAAATACTGAGGGCCTGTAGGAGGCGCCTCGGGTTACGTGTCTCCATCTGCTGGAGGGGAGGCAAAACCCAGGAGTCTGGACAGATCTGGGTACATTCAGGGAAACACATTTTGCCTCCAACCCTTTTCACACAGGATGCCCAAATAAGAGACAGGATTCCCTTCCCTGGTCAAGAGATAAGTCTCCTTTCAAGACCATCCTTCAATGCTGTTCCTTCAACCAGCAGGTACTGCCGCAGTGGCTGCCTTCCAGCTGCCCTCCCAGCAATGAGCATGTTACTTTTGTGGCATATTCCACCATAGATAGGAAAGTCATACCTGGTCTTGTGAATAATAAAAGCAACACCAGAAAATGTATGTCCAAAAAGATGACAGGACTTTCATTTAAAAGCTTCCTTTGAAAAACAGCCTCCCCCGACACCCTGCAGGGCCACTGCTCCAATATCAACACAGTAGGAAAACACCCTCTACTGAACCATTGATAGTGCCCAGAAGTCCAAGCGTGCTTGACCCTATTTAGGTTCAGAGATTATATAGGATCAGAGCCCAATCTGGCATAACAAAGGAAAATGGGTTATCTGCTAATTTTCGTTCCTGTAGTACCACAGATCAGTCCAGACTTCTGTATTTTGTACCCCTGCCAGCAGATGGAGACAAAGTTTTACCGACACTGCTATATAGTCAAGTGTGCCACTTGCAGTCCCTCAGTATTGACCTGTATCCAAACCAAGATGTAACACCTACAAAATTTAACAGCCCACCTTCCCCGCAATGAACAGGAAGATGGAGACACTATAACCTACTAGAAAAATTCTGTTCCACAATATAAGTAGAACAATGAGAACTGTTAACAACTCTGAATTACAAACAAGCCACCAGAAAAGAAAATTATTCCTTACCTGCTAATTTTCGTTCCTGTAGTACCATGGATCAGTCCAGACAGTGGGTTGTGTCCCCATTCCAGCAGATGGAGCGCCCTCTGCATCTCTTCAGTATTAAGAATATCAAAGCCATAAAGGAACTTTTGGATGGATCATGAATCAAGTAACATTGAATTTTAAACTTTAATCGTGTAAAACTGTTAAAGAAACTTGCAAAACGAACTAGCAGGCACATAACAGCACATATTGAATCGAGCAGTCGAGCTGAGAATAATCCCTATCCCATAGATTCTTAGGGAGGGCGTTTGGACTGATCCGTGGTACTACAGGAACGAAAATTAGCAGGTAAGGAATAATTTTCTTTTCCCTGTACGTACCCGGATTAGTCCAGACAGTGGGATGTACCAAAGCTTCCTACGTAAGGTGGGCCCCGGACAGCCCAGCTTGAATGACGTGTGCACCGAAAGAACCAAATACCGGTGGTTGCACATTCAAGCGATAATGACGTGCAAACATGTGCAATGATTTCCAGGTAGCTGCTCTACATATCTCCTGTGGAGAAACGGCCTGGCTTTCTGCCCAGGAGGCTGCTTGGGCATGTAGCAAATGAGCTTTGACGCCAACCGGATGAGAGCGACCAGCACAGATATACGCTGAAGATATTGCTTCCTTTAGCCACCGAGCAATGGTGGTTTTAGAAGTCTTATTTCCTTTGTTGGGGACTGCTCCAAAGGACAAAGAGCTGGTCCGATAATCGGAAATAGTTAGTAACCTCCAAATAGCAAATGAGTATGCGCTTAACATCAAGTCGAAGTTCCCTGGAATCTTCGTCCAGAAAAGATGGAAGTTCCACAGTCTGATTCACATGGAAAGCGGAGACCACCTTCGGCTGTAAAGAAGGTACCGTGCGCAAAGATACTCCGGAATCTGAAAAACGGAGGCAGGGCTCTCTACACGACAGAGCTTGTAGTTCCGAGATCCTCCGAGCCGAACAGATAGAAACCAGGAAAACTGTCTTGAGTGTGAGGTCCTTGATGGTAGCTCTTGCCAGTGGCTCGAAAGGCGGGCCGGTGAGAATTTGGAGGACCAGATTCAGGCTCCAAGATGGGCACAAACCGTGAATTGGCGGTTTTACATGTTTCGCTCCACGCAAAAAACCGTACAATGTCAGGATGAGACGAGAGAGTAACTCCATCGAAGCTCCGCACAAGAGAGCCAAGGGCCGCCACCTGGACCCTCAGGAAATTGTAGGCCAAGCCTTTCTCTAGGCCCTGCTGTAAAAAGGAGAGAACGTTGGCTACCAAAGCTCAATGTGTAGAAACCCGCACGGCGTCATACCAGTTCTCAAATAACAGCCTCCGGGTAACCTCGTCTTCTCAGCCTGTGCCTTTCAAAAGCCAGGCCGCAAGACAGAAGCGATCTGCCCGGTCGAAAAATACCGGCCCTTGCCGTAGAAGGTTCGGTAGATGTCCCAGCCGAAGAGGTCTTTCCACTGCCATGTTGACTAAGTCCGCATACCACGGTCTGCGGGGCCACTCCAGTGCCACGAGAATTACCGACCCTTGGTGGACTTCTATTCTTTGAATCACTTTTCCCACCAGGGGCCACGGCGGGAACACGTAGAGTAGGTTTTGCAGCCATGGGAGCACCAGAACATTCACACCTTCCGCACTGTGCTCTCTTCTGCGACTGAAGAATCGCGGAGCTTTCGCATTCTGCCGAGTGGCTATGAGGTCTAGATGGGGAGTTCCCCATCGACGGAAGATCCGCTGAACTGCTGCGTTGGATAGTTACCACTCTCCAGGATCTAAGCGTTGACGGCTTAAGAAGTCTGCCTGAACATTGTCCACTCCCGCGATGTGAGAAGCCGCTAGCCGGGCGAGGTGGATCTCCGCCCACGCCAATTTGTCCGTCTCCCGGGATACATGACGGCTCCTTGATCCTTCCTGAAGATTGACATATGCTACTGTCGTCGCGTTGTCAAAGAGTATCTGCACTGCTTGCCCCTGGACTAGGGGGAGGAAACGCCGCAACGCTAGACGAGCCGCTCTGGTTTCCAGACGATTGATCGGCCATTGTGCCTGCGCGGTTGTCCATCGACCCTGAGTCGACAGTCTCTCGCAAACTGCCCCCAGCCAGAGAGACTGGCATCCGTGGTAACAATCACCCACTGAGGAATCTCCAAGTCCACTCCTCGCAATAAGTGATCTAGACTGAGCCACCAGAGAAGACTGTTCCTGGCTGAGTCCGGCAACGGGAGCAGTGTTTGGAACTCCTGAGATACCAGCTTCCACCGAGAGCGCAATGCACTCTGTAGTGGACGTAGATGTGCGAAGGCCCAAGGAACTAGGTCTATAGTGGAGGCCATAGAGCCCAGTACCTGGAGATAGTCCCATGCCGTGGGAAGCAGAAGGCAACTGAAGCGCTGGACTTGAGATAGGAGAGTTTATGCCCGGTCCAGACGAAGGAAGGCCTTGCCCAATCTGGTATTGAAATGTGCCCCTAGAAAGTCTATCGTCTGCGAGGGCGTAAGACTGCTCTTGGTCAGGTTGATGACCCATCCAAGCAAGCGGAGAAGATGGGAAACCCTGTCGACTGCTCGCTGGCACAGATCTCTGGACTTCGCTCGGATGAGCCAGTCGTCCAGGTAGGCGTGCACCAGAATTCCTTCCTTCCGTAATGCCGCCACTACTACAACCATCACTTTGGTGAAAGTGCATGGAGCGGTCGCCAGACCAAAGGGCAGAGCCTGAAATTGAAAATGCAGGCAGAGGATCTTGAAGCGAAGATAGCGCTGGTGATTGTGCCTGATAAGGATGTGTAGGTAGGCCTCCGTCAAATCCAAGGAAGCCAGAAATTCCTCCTCATGTACCGCTGCTATCATGGAGCGCAAGGTTTCCATCCGGAAATGTGGAATCCCTGAAGGCCCTGTTGACCATCTTGAGATCGAGGATTGGACGAAAAGATCCTTCCTTCTTGGTGACTACGAAGTAGATGGAATAATGGCCTGACCCTTGTTCCTCCAAGGGCAGTGGAAGAATGTCCCCTAAGTCCAGGAGACGATCGAGCGTCTGACAAACTATGCACTCTTTGTTCACTGGACCACAAGGGGAGAAGACAAACCTGTCTCTTAGGGGCCGAGTCCATAGATCTGGCCAGCACCCGGAGTAGGTCGTAGAAGGCATCTGCTCTGTAAGCTATTACCGCTTCCAAGCGTTCCGCCTGCTGTGCCTCCTCTGGAGGTAGCTCCTGAGTAGCTGTTGGACCCATCTGAGGCCTGCTCTCCTCATAAGAGAGCTACAGACAGCTGCTCGGACCCCCAAAGCTGACACCTCAGATACTCTCTTTAGGTATACCTCTAGCTTAAGATCCTGCATATCTCGTAAAGTTGTGCCCCCAGTGACTGGAATAGTCGTTCTTTTCGTGACCGCCAACACTGCCACATCCACCTTGGGAACCTTGAGGAAATCCAAGGAGTCTTCAGGGAGTGGGTACAACTTGTTGATCACTCAGCTGACCCTCAGAGGAGCCTCTGGAGCATCTCACTCCCTGGACAACAACTGGAGGAGCACGGGATGAAAAGGAAATGTCTTGGCTGGTGGGCGGAGTCCCGCCAGGACGAGATCACCCTTTTTTTTCGTCATACTGGTCCATGTGGCATCTGGTAGGGCCTCAATATCCAGTTCGTCCAGCACATGGGGGATAAGAGGATCTAACTCATCCCTCTGAAAAAGTCTCAACACCCGGGGATCATCCCCTTCTATTTGCAACGCAGGCGTCAAATCATCCAGGTCTGGGTCGATAGCCGGGTCCTGAGGAGACGGATTGTGAAAGAGGTTGAGAAAGCAGGCATACCTGGGAGGACCCTTGTGGTGTAGTCCTTGATGCCCGGGGGACTCCTCCACCTGTGGACCCCAAGGGAACTACTGATCCTGAACCTTGTGGGATTCCTGGTAGTTGAGGGGGTGCCATCGGGATTCCTGGAGGTTGGGGGGTACCATCGCATTCACAGACTCATCCAATCTAATCACCTTGGAGGGAGGAGGAGCTGAGGCTGGGTCCATCCTCGCTAAGTAGGCATTATATAGCAAGAGAATAAACTCTGCAGAGAAAGGCTGTGGGGGAGGGGGGGCCGGGGGTGGGTCCACAGGAAATTGCCCCGATGATGTTTCTGTATCTGGGAGAATCGCAGGAGTCAGTACCGGCAGAGAAAGTGGAAATCCGCGGTCTGCAGCTGAATCTGGCTGCGTTGGAGCAAGCAGTGCAGTATACAAAATGGCCGCCGTTCCCGCATTGGACGGGAACAGGGCCGACCTCCCCAAGTGGAGCGCGTGAAGCAGAACACCCCTTGGGCACATAGGCCTTCACGGGAGAGCCGCGATCCGGGCTCTCCACAGGCACAACATCGCGCTGGGCGCGGCATCGGAGGGGAAAGAGATCCGCACAAAAATCACCCCCCCGGAGACTGACAGCAGCCACAAGGTAAACCTGTGCTGGCAGAGCAAACAAACGACCAACTGGAAAAGACAGAAGAATGGCGCCTCTCTCTTAGGGCTGCTCTGAGGAACTGGCTTCTCAGAGTAGCAGGTTGTTATAGGCAGGGGGGAGAGGTTGGACCACCAACATGCACCCCAGTCAGATAGTAAGCTATTAAGAGGACTCCTGTGAAAAATAAAAACTACAGAACTTACCCCAATGTGTATAGAAAGACAGACAATTTTAGGAAGTACCAAAAGTCCTGTCTGCAAGCTTCAAAATAATTGAGAACTAAGAAACAATTAAGGCAAGTTCTTCCACAGATCCTCCTAATCTTATTTATTTATTTTTAAACTAATCCATCCAAAGAAAGAAGATAGAAAGTAATCTGTCAAGAGTACAGGGGAACCGCAAGTGCCACCTTCATCTGCTGGAGTCAGAGGGCGCTCCAACCTATTAGAGGCCGTCCTTACAATTTTGCTCTGACTCCATCTGCTGAAAGGGGGACACAACCCACTGTCTGGACTGATCCGGGTACGTACAGGGAATGAGCGGCTAACTCTCCCTCCCTTCCCATGGGTGGGTGGGTCCTCTGGACTGATCTGTGGTTCTACAGGAATGAAAATTTGTAGGTAAGAACCAATTTTCCTTTCCAGTACATACCCACTAAGCCCACTAAACCAGTTGGGACCTGGAGAGTCCCTCTCGCAGCACTCTCTCACCAAAGTACACAGAAGCCGGAGCCCTGACATCCATGCGATAGTGCCTGGCGAAGGCGTGCAGACTTCCAAGTTGCTATCCTGCAAATCTCCTGCAGCAATACCTGCTGCACCTTGGCCCAAGAGGCTGCATGCAAACGTGTCGAATACGTTCTCAAACAAACAGTCTGGCACAGGCCGACCCTTAGGGACATAAGCTGATCCGATTGCCTGTTTAAGCCAATGCGCAATCATAGCTTTGGAAGCCTGACACCCTTTCTTTGGCCCATTCCACAGCACGGAAAGGTGATCTGACAAGCAAAAATCATTTGTGACCCTCAAATATCATAGCAACGCCTGCCAAACATCCAAGAGTCTCAGCAACCTTGCATGAGGAGCGGAGGAATCCAAGTCTGGAAAAATTGGAAGTTCCACAATTTGATTAACATAAAACCCTGATACCATGTTTGGGAGAAAAGAGGGCACCATGCGCAAAGACACCCCCATCTCTGAAATCTGCAGAAAAGGATCCTGGCATGACAAAGCCTGGAGCTCAGAAATTCTCCTTGTCAAACAAATGGCCACCAGAAACAACACCTTAAGAGGCAAATCCTTCAAGGTTGCTCTCCTCAAAGATTCAAACAGAGCCTCACACAACGTGATAATCACCAGGTTTAGATTCCACAATGGACAATCCTCTCTCACCGGTGGACACAAATTGTTTGCTCCCTGAAGGAATTGTATGACATCCAGATGCCAACAGCAAGAGGGAAATCCTCCTCTTCAAATTCCCCTCGAGCCATCCTGGTGCCTGCCCCAGCTGGGGACAGCTGTGGTGGGGAAATATCAGGCTCCCCTGAGGCCACTGTATATCACATGGCCAAATCCAACATGGCGGCCACTGCGAATGAGCTTTAATACCTTCTGGGGGCGAACGCCCCACGCCAACGTACGCCGTAGAGATTGCTTCCTTCAGCCATCGAGCTATGGTGGTTTTTGAAGCCTTGTTCCCCTTCAACGGCAGGGGAGAAGAAAAAACAACCAATAAGGCTGTATAAACATAGTCTGGGTAAAACAAATAAGCATGGGTGTAGCTTGCTTATTGCGGCGGCTACTACCCCTAACTAATCAAGCTAGATATTTCACTTGGATGCAGCTCCATCACTGCTCTCTACATTAAAGGTGGGGGTGAAAGGGAAATAGAACCAAGAGCTAAGAGAAACAGATAAGTATGAGAGAAAAAATGTGTGAAGCTTGCTGGGCAGACTGGATGGGCCATTTGGTCTTCTTCTGCCGTCATTTCTATGTTTCTATGTTTCTTGGGGCCACTCCAGAAGACAAAGAGGTAATCTGATAAGCGGAAGTCGTTGGTAACTTCTAGATAATGAAGGAGGGCGCGCTTGACATCTAGGTGACTGAGCTCCCTGGAATGAAGGCAGTTCCACCAACTGATTCAGGTGAAAGGACGAGACCACCTTTGGAAGAAAAGATGGTACGATACCCAAAGATACTCCAGAATCCGTAAAGTGTAGATAAGGCTCTCTACATGACAAGGCCTGAAGCTCCGAAATTCAGCGAGCGGAACAGATGGAAACCAAGAAAACTGTCTTGAAAGTGAGTTCCTTGAGGGTAGCTGTCTTCAGCGGTTCAAAAGGTGGACCGCCAAGAATCCGAAGGACCAAATTCAAGCTCCACAAGGGGCATAAATTGCAGATCGGTGGTTTCACATGCTTTACCTCCCTTCAAGACCCGGACCACGTCTGGGTGTGTCGCAAGAGTAGATCCTTCCCGATGATGAACTAGAGCACCAAGGGCTGCCACTTGAACTCGGAGAGAACTGTAGGCTAATCCCATCTCCAGCCCTCGCTGTAAGAACGACAAGATCTGGGCTATGGTCACATGCCATTGAGAGAGGCGTGAGGACTGGCACCAGGCCTCAAACCCTTTCCAAACCTGAACATAGGACATGGAGGTGGAAGTACTCTTAGCCTGAGAAGAGTGGAGATAACCGCCTCTGGATACCCATCTCCTTAGTCGGCACGTTCAAAAGCCAGGCGCTAGACAGAAGCGATCTACCTGGTCGAAAAATACTGGTCCCTGCTGTAGGAGATTCAGCAGATGTCCCAGGCGCAGCGGGCCCGTCCACCGCTAAGTTGACAGTCTGCAAACCCACAGCTGACAAGGCCACTCTGGAGCCACCAGGATCACGGGCCCCTGGTGACCCTCTTTTTCAGAGCACTCTTCCCACCAGGGGCCAGGGCGGGAACACGTAGAGTAGGATGTTCCGCTGCCACAGGAGGACTAGGGCATCGACGCATTCTGCGCCGTGCTCCCTCCTGCGGCTGAAGAAGCGCGGAGCCTTTGCGTGGACATCAGATCCAGATGGGGAGTCCCCCATCGTGTGACGAGTAGTGACACTGCCTCCTGGGACAGCTCCCATTCTCTGGGATCTAAGCACTGGTGACTTAAGAAATCAGCTTGAACACTGTACACCCCTGCAAGTGAGACGCCACCAGACGAGACAGGTTGAGTTCCGCCCCACGGCATCAGCTTGTTGACTCCAGAGCAACATGGAGACTTCTTGTCCCTCCTTGACGGTTGATGTACACTACAATCGTTGCATTGTCGGAGAGGATTCGGACTGCTTGGCCTTGGACTAGGGGAAGAGAAGCGCTGCAGCGCAAGACGGACCGCTCTTGTCTCTAGACAGTTGATGGGCCAAGTTGCCCGTTCTGGTGTCCATTGACCCTGCGTCGATTGCTGTCTGCACACTGCCCCCCAGCCGGCGAGGCTGGTGTCTGTTGTAACGATTACCCACTGCGGAACCTCCAGCTCTACTCCTCGGAGCAAATGATCCAGGTCGAGCCACCAGGTCAGGCTGTCCTTGGCTAGTGGCGGTATCAGCAGAGGAGCCTGAAATTCGAGACACCGGCTTCCAACGGGCGAGTAATGCTCTTTGCAAGGGACACATGTGGGCAAAGGCCCAAGGCACAACATCTATCGTGGAGGATATGGAACCTAGCACCTGGAGATTGTCCCAGCTGTGGGAAGTCGGAGGTCCTGAAAGCGCTGAACCTGAGTGATGAGTGATTGGGCCCGATCCAGACGAAGAGAGACGTGCCCACTTTGGTGTCAAAATGAGCTTCCAAAAAGTCGAGTGACTGGGACGGAGTGAGGCTGCTCTTGGTAAAATTGACGACCCAGCTGAGTGATTGGAGGACGAGTAATACTCGGTCCGAGTGCTGGCACAAATCCCTGGATGAGCCAGTCGTCCAAATAGGGATGGACCAGAATCCCTTCCCTCCTGAGGGCCGCCACCACCACTACCATTACACCTTGATAAAGGTGCGAGGAGCTGTTGTCAGGCCGAATGGCAGGGCCTGGAACTGGAAGTGCTGCCCCAAAATCTTGAAGCGAAGAAAGAAGCGCCGATGCTCCTTCAGGATAGGGATATGGAGATAAGCCTCCGTCAAGTCCAAGGACGCCAGGAACTCTCCCCGGTGCACCGCAGCAATCACTGAACACAGGGTTTCCATCCTGAAGTGTATCTTGAAAGCCCTGTTGACCATCTTGAGATCCAGGATCAGCCGGAAGGAGCCTTCCTTCTTGGGAACTACGAAGTAGATGGAATAATGGCTGAGTCCTTGTTCCGGTACCGGAAGATTGGCTCCCAAATCCAGGAGCCGGTCTAGCGTCTGTCGCACTGCGCCCTGTTTCTTTAGTCCGCACGGGGAGAAGACAAACCTGTCTCTGAGAGGTCGAGCAAATTCTAAAGCGTAACAGTGCTGTAGAATATCCAGGACCCATTGGTCTGAGGTGATCGTGACCCACTCCTCGTAGAAGAGCGGAAGGCGTCCTCCTATCTGAGGAATCGAAGAGTGGGCCGGGTAATGTTTCATTGTGAAAGATTTAGTAGCAGCCCCTTGGGTGAGGGTGTCTCGGGCTGAACTTTGGTCCCCAAAAGGAATGAGACCAGGACTGCGATCTTGACAAGGAAGGCTTGTGAGACACCGGCCACACCTGATGAAAGCACCGTTGTCCTCTGAAACGGTTCCGCATGAAGCTGTACGTTCTGGAGCTCCGGGGACGATCTTCCAGTAACTTATGTACCTTATTCTCCCCAAGCGATTTAATGAGTTGATCCAGCTCCTCTCCAAACAGCAACTTACCCTTGAAAGGGAAGGAGCAGAGTTGAGACTTGGAGGAGGAATCTGCAGACAGTTTCTGAGCCAAAGAAGGTGCCTGGCTGAGACTATGAACACCATAGACCTGGCCAGCACCCGGAAAAGATCATACAGTGCGTCCACGCCATACGCTATGACCGCTTCTAGCCTGTCTCCCCTGGAGGCAGTTTTTGAGCACTGAGCAGTTGTTGGACCCACGGGAGCCCTGCTCACTGCATCAGGGAGCTACAAACAGCAGCCTGAACTCCCAAGGCGGACACCTCAAAAACCCTTTTCAAATATACCTCAAGTTTGCGGTCCTGCAAATCCTCGAGGGCTACTCCTCCAGTCACTGGAATAGTGGTCCTCTTCGTGTCTGCTACCGACGCATCCACCTTTGGTACCTTAAGTAGGTCCAGGGACTCCTCAGGGAGTGGGTACAGGTTGTCCATTGCTCTGCCAACCTGCAGAGAAGCCTCCGGAATCTCCCACTCCCTGGATAGCAATTGGAGGAGCATAGAATGAAAAGGAAAGGTCTTCGAAGGTGGCTTGAGCCCTGCCAGGATGGGGTCCCCTCTCTTCATCGCAGTGCTGGGGCCAGGTGCATCCTGGGGAGCCTCAATGTCCAACTTGGCCAGGACATGCGAAATAAGCGGATCCAACTTATTGCTCTGGAAAAGGCGTAGGATCAGAGGATCGTCCCCTTCGACTTGCGCCAAAGGCGTAGGGTCATCTAAATTAGGATCCACTGCTGGGTCCAAAGGCGGAGGGTGAGGACCGGTCGGCTGGGAAACCGGCTGGGCCACTGGAAAGGCAGGGCCAGGGATTCCTGGTGCTGCACCTGACCGTGGTGGTCCTGATCCCCAAGAAACCCTTGCCAGGTTCGGGAATTTCCCCAGTCTGACTACTTTAGGAGGAGGGGAGCCAGAGCAGCATCCTGATGCTGGTTGAGCCTTGCCAGGTAAGCACTATGCATCAACAGAATAAATTCTGTGGAAAAGAGCTCCAGGGGAGGGATGGCCGGAGAGGGGGGGGCTGGAGGGTCTTCTAAGGGCGGCTCTGTGTCGGGGAGGTGAGCCGGAATGAGAACCAGAGGAGAATGAGGTCGGTCAGGGTCTGAATCCTCGTGAGGCAGCGCTGGAGCAGAAATTAGTGGATCCAAAATGGCCACCGTTCCCACGTTGGACGGGAACGGGGCCGACCTTCTCAGAGCCGATTGATTCAAATGAAAAGCAGAGACTACTTTAGGAAGAAAGGAAGGCACCGTCCGAAGCGACACCCCAGTCTCCGAAAAACGCAAAAATGGTTCTCGGCAAGACAAAGACTGAATCTCCGATATTCGCCTGGCCGAACATATCGCCACGAGAAAGACGGACTTGAGCGTTAAGTCTTTCAAAGTAGCCCTTTTCAGTGGTTCGAACGGCAAACTGCAGACCACGGAATACCAAATTCAGACTCCACGAAGGACAGGATGAACCGGGGGCTTGAGATGTTTCACACCTCTCAAAATTCGTGCCACATCCGGATGAGTCGCTAGGGACGTGCCATTGACCTTACCTCGTAAGGAGCCAAGAGCCACAACTTGCACTCGAAGACCTTGCAAAAACGAAAGAATTTGACCAACCGAGGCTCTTAGTGGTGAGACCCTCAAGTCAGCACAACAGAAATCAAAACACCTTCCAGACACGGACATATGTGAGCGAAATGGAGGTCTTGCGTGCCTTGAGAAGAGTAGTAATGACAAAATCCAAGTAACCCTTCTTCCTCAATTGCCTCCTTTCATAAGCCAAGCTGCCAAACAAAAGCAATCTGCCTGATTGAAAAATATGGGACCCTGTCGTAGCAGATTTGGAAGATGACAGAGACGCAAGGGACCGTCCACCACCAAGTTGATGAGGTCCGTGAACCACGGCCTCCTCAGCCATACCGGTGCTACGAGAATGACCGACCCCAGATGGTTCTCTATTCTTCTCAGAACCTTGCCCACCAGAGGCCACAGAGGAAAAACAGAGCAGGACGTTGCTGGGCCACGGAAGGACCAAAGCATCGACGCCTTCCACCACGTGCTCCCTCCAGCGACTGAAGAAGTGAGCCGCCTTCGTGTTTCTTAGAGTTGCCATCACATCCAGACGAGGAACTCCCCGCGACGAGTCAATAGCCGCATTGCGCTCTCCGACAGTTCCCACTCCCTGGGGTCTAACTGTTGACCACTGAGGAAATCGGCCTGTACATTGTCCACTCCGGCTATGTGCGAAGCCGCCAGGCGGGCCAGGTTTTTCTCTGCCCAGACCATCAGCTCGCCCGCCTCCTGGGTGACCGGCTGAATCCTCGTGCCGCGTTGACGATTGATGTATGCCACCGTCACATTGTTGGACAGGATCCTTACCGACTGATGGCGAACTAGCGGAAGAAAAGCACAGAGTGAGAAGGACTGTCTGCGTTTCCAATCAATTGATGGACCAATGTGCCTCCTGAGATGTCCACTGACCGCGCTTGACACACTGCCCCCCACCCAGAGAGGCACAATGACCCACTGGGGATTCTCCAGGTCCATCCCGCGATGCAGGTGTTCCAGAACCAGCCACCATGCTAAACTGTCCCTGGCTGGGTCCATCAGCGGTAAGGGTAACTGAAATTCCTCAGACTTGGGGTCCCAGTGGGAAAGCAACGTGCTCTGTAAAAGTCTCATATGTGCGAAAGCCCAGGGGACCAACTCCAGAGTAGAAGCCATAGAGCCAAGAACCTGCAAATAATCCTACGCCGTGGGTACCGGCAGGCCTAACAACCGCTGGATTTGATCCGTTAATTTGTTGATCCGTTCCTGGGGAAGAAAAACTTTGCCGATAGCTGTGTCGAACCGAGCGCCGAGGAATAGCAAGCACTGTGAGGGAGTCAGCTGGCTCTTGAAGAAGTTGACGACCCAACCCAGGGAATACAGACGCTCCAGGACTGAATGTACCACCTTTCGGCAAAGATCTTCCGTCTTCACTCGGATGAGCCATTCGTCTAAGTATGGGTGAACCAAAGGAAAATTAGTTTCTTACCTGATAATTTTCGTTCCTGTAGTACCAAGGATCAGTCCAGGACATCTGGGTTGTGACTCCGCACCAGTAGATGAAGACAGAGCAAAACTTGTCGGGCTGAGCCATATATGACCCTGTGCCAGTCACAGCCCCTCAGTCATACGTAATGTCAAAGTAGAAATCCAATCAGGCAACCAAAGCTAACTAGTAAAATCGCTACTTGAACGGAAATAATTCCAAATCCCTTCTGGAACCAGGACTCCCCAACCGGGAGAGCTAAACAAAACAAGCGGAACAGCTTAACTAACAACGATGAGCGGAACTCTCTGTTACTTCAGCGTAGCACTGCGGGCGGGATCCTGGACTGATCCTTGGTACTACAGGAACGAAAATTATCAGGTAAGAAACTAATTTTCCTTTCCCTGTACGTACCAGGATCAGTCCAGGACACCTAGGATGTACCAGAGCCAACTTACCGAGGGTGGGAAGCAGAGAGTCCCGCTCGGAGTACCCTCTCTCCAAACCCTCCGGTCTCAGTAGCCTGAACATCCAACTGGTAATGTCTAATGAAGGTATGCAACGACTTCCAGGTAGCCGCCCTGCAAATCTCTTGAGGCGACACCTGAGAAGATTCCGCCCAAGACGCAGCGTGGGACCGCGTCGAATGAGCCCTAAGACCCACAGGCTGTGGTTTTCCCCGCACTAGGTACGCTGAGCCAATGGCCTCCTTGAGCCAACGGGCGATCGTCGTGCGAGACACTGCAGCACCTTTCTTTGGACCGGAAACTAGAACAAACAGATGATCCGAGGTCACTAATCCCGAAAGGGATTAGTGACCTCTAGATAGCGAAGAAGGGACCTCCGTACATCCAGCTTTCGTAATTCCCTCGTTTTCGGGTCTGAAGACTCCCCAACCGCGAAGCGGAAGCTCAACAGATTGATTCAAATGAAATGCCGACACGACTTTAGGCAGAAAGGAAGGGACCGTCCACAAGGAAACCCCTGAGTCGGAAATGCGCAAGAACGGCTCCCTACAGGACAGCGCCTGCAATTCCGAAACACGCCGTGCTGAGGCAATCGCCACCAGGAATACAGTCTTCAACGTGAGATCCTTGACAGTAGCGCGCTTCAAGGGCTCAAACGGTGCTGAGCATAAGGCGGAGAGAACCCAATTGAGGTTCCAAGACAGACAGGGGGGACGCAATGGAGGACGGAGATGTTTAGCCCCCCGAAGAAAACGGGAGATATCCGGGTGAAGAGCCAGGGAGGTTCCCCGGACCTTACCTCGCAAACAACCAAGCGCCGCCACTTAGACCCGTAGAGAACTGCACGCCAAGCCCTTGGCCAGCCGGCCTGGAGAAAAGCCAGAATATCGGATACAGTAGTGGGTGGTCTTTGAGGAATGGTGCGTGAAGACGCACCATTCCTCAAAGACCACCCATACCCGGACATAAGCCAGGGACGTAGACTGCTTTCTGGACCTCAGCAGCGTGGCTATTACCGCATCCGAGTAACCTTTTCTCTTCAACCGATTCCTCTCAAAAGCCATGCCGCGAGACAGAAGTGATCCGCATCCTCCAAACAGACGGGGCCCTGATGGAGGAGCCCCGCGAACCCCTGGAGACGAAGGGGTGCCGCCACCGACAACTGGATGAGGTCCGCAAACCACGGACGGCGCAGCCACTCCGGTGCCACCATGGTGATCATGGTGGCACCGGAGTGGCACCGGAGTGGCACGTGATGTTGGACGGGTGCACGTGATGTTGGACGGGTGCACGTGATGTTGGACGGGTGCAATTCTATGCGCCGCAGAATCTTGCTGATCATCGGCCACGGGGGAAACACGTACAGTAGCACATCCGTCAGCCAGGGAAGCACCAACGCGTCGACTCCCTCTGCTCCCCTTTCTCGACGCCGACTGTAAAATCGCGGGGCCTTCGCGTTGTGCCACGTGGTCATCAGATCCATGTGGGGCATTCCCCACTTCTTGCAAATGAAGAGGAACGCTTCGTCCGCCAGCTCCCACTCCCCGGGATCCAGGCGGTGGTGGCTGAGAAAATCCGCCTGGACGTTGTCGATTCCGGCAATGTGAGACGCTGCAATATTGCTGAGATGTTGTTCTGACCAGGCCATCAAGAGCTGCGCCTCCTCCGCCTCTAGTGGACTTCTCGTCCCGCCTTGGCGATTAATGTAGGCCACGGTGGTTGCGTTGTCCGACAACACTCGGACCGCCTTTCCTCGCACCAGCGGCAGGAAGGCTTGCAGTGCCAGACAGACCGCTCTGGTCTCTAGTCGGTTGATAGACCACTGGGCTTGCGACTCTGACCATAGGCCTTGAACCGATTTCCCCAGGCAAACTGCTCTCCAGCTGGAGAGACTGGCATCCGTGGTCACCACCGTCCAATTGGGCACCAGAAGGGACACTCCACAGGACAGATGACTGGGATCCAGCCACCAGAGCAGGCTTGCCCTGTTTCGTGTCGAATACAGCTCCAAGATATTCCAAGGACTGAGTGGGTGTCAGTTGACTCTTGTTGTAGTTGACTACCCAAGCCCAGGAACTGCAAGAGCTGTAGGACCCTGGCCACTGCCTGCCGACACTGACCCTCTGACTTCGCTCGAATCAGCCAATCGTCCAGGTAAGGATGAACCAGGAGTCCTTCCCGATGTAGCTGTGCCGCCACTACTACCATCACTTTCGTGAATATACGAGGAGCTGTCGCGAGACCAAACGGGAGCGCCCGAAATTGGTAGTGCCTTCCCAGGATGCAGAACCTTAGGAACCGCTGGAACGATGGCTGAATGCCCACGTGAAGGTACGCTTCCGAGAGATCTAGGGAAGCCAGGAATTCGCCAGGGCGCACCGAGGCGATCACCGACCGAATTGTCTCCATTTTGAAGTGAGGAACGCGAAGGGATCTGTTTACCCCTTTTAGATCCAGGATTGGTCTTGAAGTGCCGTCTTTCTTGGGAGCTATGAAGTAAATGGAGTAACGTCCCTTGCCGTGCTGATTGACAGGGACGGGGGAAATGGCTCCCAAGCTTTCCAATCGTCGGATGGTGTCTAGCACCGCCGCCCTCTTCTTGGGGGCCTTGCAGGGCGAGACCAGGAACTTGTCCGCTGGGATGCGAGCAAAATCTAACGCGTAGCCGTGTCTTATCACGTTGAGGACCCACTGGTCTGACGTCACGCTGGCCCATTCCTCGAAAAATAACGTTAACCGCGTCCCGACATTTGGAATGACGTGCTGAGGCCGCGGCGAGGGATGGGCCGACCGAATTTCATTGCGAAGACTTAGACCCCGTGCCCGACGGGGCTCCTCCTTGTCTACCGTAACGTTTCCCCCGAAAGGACTGCTGCCACTGAGGGTTTCGAGAGGAAGACGACCTATACGAAGGGCCGGTGGATCTTTGAGGACGCGATTTCCTGGGCCCCGAAAACGGGATCTGGCAGGAAACGAGGACCACGACCTGGCTCTGTCCTCGGGCAGCTTAAATGCCCTGTTCTCTCCCAGAGAAATCATGAAATCGTCCAACTCCTTGCCAAACAACAATTTCCCCTTGAATGGCAGCGCTCCGAGGCGAGCCTTGGAAGAGCCATCCGCTGTCCAGTTGCACAGCCATAGGAGGCGGCGCGCCGCCACAGCCGCCACCATGGACCTAGCTGACGTACGCAGAAGATCGTGAAGGGAGTCTGCCCCATACGCTATTGCCGCCTCCAATCTATCTGCCTGAGATGCCTCTTCTGCAGACAGGCCCGCATTCACCTGAAGGACCTGGGCCCAGCGCAGGCTAGCTCGCATAGCGAAGTTAGTGCAAATTGCGGCCCGTACCCCCAGGGCGGATACCTCAAAAATCTTCTTAAGTTGCACTTCCAGCTTCCTATCTTGTATATCCCTGAGGGCCGTCGCTCCCGTGACCGGGATGGTAGACCTCTTCGTCACCGCGGAGACCGCTGAATCCACCTTTGGAAGTCTGAGAAGCTCCAGCGCCTCCTCTGGTCGCGGGTAGAGCTTATCCATGGCCTTGCTGACTTTCAATCCTAATTCCGGAGTGTCCCATTCCCGGAACAAGATATCCGTCGAAGAAAAATGAAATGGAAAAGCAACTGCCGGCCCTGTGAGACCTAACAGGACTGGATCCATGTTGGCCTCTTGGCAGACCACCACAGGTGGGGCCTCTATCCCCAGCTCCTGAAGAATGGCCAGAATGAGTGGGACAGTTCCTCTCTGCGGAACAGTCAGACCACCTTGGGGTCATCCCCTTCCACAGCCTGTGCTCAGCTGGGCGGAGCCATCCGCCGCCGCCTCCTCGGCCCCCTTCAGGGGCTCCTCGGGAAAATCCGTATCTGCCACGGAGGAAGCCTCTGAATCAGACTCCTGCGGCACGCCACGTGGGAGCCGCTTCCCCGTGACGGCTCCTGGGTGACCTCCGCAGCCTTCTTAGCCTTCCTCTTCCTTGGTGGGGCCTTGTGGGAACCCCCCACAGAGACTCCCCCTCTGCTGCGCTTGTAGCTAAGCACTTTGCGCAGCAAGAGCGCAAAGTCCTCAGAAAAAGAACCTGAATCCGAAGAATCGTCACCGGAATCCCCCCGGGACCTAAGCCCCTCCGAAACGACCCCTCCCGCCGTGCCCCGCTGCGAAGAAAGCGTGGGAGGCAAGGCCGAATCCACCGCCGCATCCCGCGCGATTTCGCGGCTGGTGGCCAAAATGGCTGCCACTCCCGCGCTGAGCGGGAAAAGGTCTTGGGGCCTATCCGTCGAGCCCCCACCTCGCGGCGGCAATCGTGCGATCCTGGAGCAGGTCCCCCGAGGTGCCCCGGACGACCCCTCTCCGCCCGGGACGCAGGCCGAACAGAGGCCCTCCCGAGAAAGGCGCGCGCCAAGCCGCAGGCCCGACACGAAGAACCACGCGGCATGCCGGTGATCGTGGCTAAAATGCAGAGAGACGCGCCCAAAAATTAAATTAAAATTAAATTCGGCGACCTCCCCCCCTGCTAAGAAACGGAGCGGCGACGCAAGGTAACGGAGAGCCGGCAACAAGCAAAAACAAAACAGTAAGTAAAAAAAAAAAAAAAAAAAAAAAAAAGTTTCTTAACACTTGTCGCTGTCCTCGGTCCTGGAGCCCTGTTCCTGCAGGGGTGAGTGAACCGGGCTCCCCGGTGTCACCCCTGGCGCTGCTACTAGTGAAGCCGGGTCCTCGAACCTAGCAGCGGCCTTGACCGGGGGGGATGGTCCCCTCAGAACCTCACAACCCCCCTGGGAGGCAGGGCGGCCGGGACTTCACTCTCCAATCAAAAGAAAACCCAATTTGGAAACAAAAACCGCAAACTAGGCTTACCTAGACATACAGAACTGATAAAAATAAACCAACCCTGACTAACTACCAGAATCAGGGCAGGCAAGGGCTGTGACTGCACCTGCACCATCTACTGGAGACAGAGTAAGACTGAGGGGCTGTGACTGGCACAGGGTCATATATGGCTCAGCCCGACAAGTTTTGCTCTGTCTCCATCTACTGGTGCGGAGTCACAACCCAGGTGTCCTGGACTTATCCTGGTACGTACAGGGAATATCCCTTGTCTCCTGAGAGCCACCGCTACAACCACCATGACCTTGGTGAAGACGTGGGAGAGCCGTCGCTAACCCGAACGGTAGCGCACAGAACTGGTAATGTTCGCCCAGGATCATGAACCACAGGAACTGCTGATGGTTTTCTTGGATACCTATGTGAAGGTAAGCCTCCTTTAGGTCCAATGAGGCCAAAAATTCTCCTTTGTGGACGGCCGCAATGACTGATCTCAACGTTTCCATTCGAAACCGAGGTATCCGTAACACCTTGTTCACCGTCTTGAGGTCCAAGATAGGATGGTACAAACCCTCCTTCTTGGGAACCACGAAATAAATGGAATACCTGCCCTTGCGGTGTTCGGTTGGCGGAACCGGTACTATGACTCCCAGAGCTTTCAGGTGGTCCAGGGTTTGACTCACCACCAACTGTTTTGCTCGGGGGCCGCAAGGAGAGACCAGAACAAATTCCCGCAGCGGCCGAGCAAAATCCAAAGCATAACCGTGTTCGACGATGCTTAGGACCCATCGATCCGAAGTAATTTTGACCCATTCCTTGAGAAAGAGAGAGAGACACCCGCCAATCACCGGAACAGAGGAGTGGGTCAGTGCACCTTCATTGGGAAGATTTGGCGCCAGAGGATCCTTGAGCAATGCCGTCTCCACCCGGTCTACGCCCGCGAAAGGAGTGAGCCCAAGTCTGGGATCTTGTCGACTGCAGTCAGGGGGCAAAGGCTTGAGTCCTGCCCGGACGGAAACTGCCCCGAGAGGTACCAAAGGACCGAGAGGAGCGAGACTTATCCTCCAGAAGCTTGTAAACCTTATTGTCTCCTAACGTCTTAACAAGCTGTTTAAGTTCTTCTCCAAACAAGAGCTTGCCTTTAAATGGGAACGAGCCCAACTGTGACTTAGAGGAAGCATCCGCAGACCAGTTACGGAGCCACAAGAGTCTTCTAGCCGACACCGCCGAGGACATGGTGTGTGACGAAGTCCGAAAGAGATCATACAGAGCATCCACTGTATAAGCCACCGCTGCCTCCATACGGTTTGTCTGCTCTGCCTCTCCCGGGGGCAAAGCCTGAGCCGTGAGCAGCTGTTGTACCCATCTGAGGGTGGCCCGCTGCACAAGACTACTGCAGCCCTGACACCCAGCGCGGACACCTCGAAAATTCTCGAGGAGAACCTCCAGCTTCCTATCCTGGAGATCCTTAAGCGCGGTGCAACCAGTTACCGGGATAGTAGTGTGCTTGGCAATAGCCGTGACCGCCAAATCTACTTTAGGAGTCCTCAGAAGCTCCAGAGACTCCTCCGGCAATGGGTAAAACTTCTCCATAGCCCTGGTAACCCGCAGACTAGCCTCCGGCGTGTCCCACTCCCGGGACATAAGCTGGAAAAGACTCTGGTGAAAAGAAAAGGCTGCGGGGAGGGGTCGAAATCCCGCCAGAACCGGGTCCTCTAAAAAAGGATCAGCCACAGCCTGCGGAGCCTGAATATCCAGCTCCGCTAACACGTGAGGGATTAAAGGTTCCAACTCCTCCTTGGAAAATAGACGGAGGACACGTGGGTCATCGCCATCCACAGGAGCCACCACATTGCCATTCCCAAGCGAATCTGGGTCCAGGGATGGAAGAGCAAGCAGGTCAAGGTCTTGGGGGGGGGGGGGGGGGCCGCTACATTCGGAAGGGTGCCCCCCGGACCCTGGGGACATCTGGGCCTGGATCAGGTCTCAGTATCTTTACAGGTGGAGAGACTTGATCCTGCCAATCCGATTCTGCCTCCATATATGTCTTGTGCAAAAGCAGCACAAGCTGGGAGGAGAAAGGATGCTTTCGCTTTAAGGACCCCCCCCCCCCCCCAGGGAGGGTTCGGGGGAGTAGGAGGATCATGCCCTGCCTCCTGTTGCCTTACAGGGCTCAAATCGGGTGGTGACAACGGTGGAAGAAAATCCCTTCCCCCCGAGCAGGGCTCGGGCAGCTCAGAGGGAGACAAAATGGCCGCCGTTCCCGCGCTAGACGGGAACGGGGCAGGCCGAGGTCTGACAGACGGCAGAGGCATCCCTGAAGCTCGCAATCGCGGAGCACCCACTCCCCTGCCTACAACGAGCTGATCCAACGGGCCCTCTCCCCCGGGAAAGCATCGGGAGCAGAGGACGTCGCGGGAGAGCCAGTTGCCCGACTCTCCACAGGCAGAACACTGCGATCCACGTGGCATGGCATCTAAAGGGGAGTCCCGGCGCAGTGAGTACCTGCAAAAGCAGAGAAGTCCTCCGGAGCCCCGGGAGAGCAGTGAAAACAGCGAAAGCTGGTTTAAAGTTGTTTTTTTAAACTGTGTCTCTCCTATCAGAACCACAGGTTATGCTTCTCCTATCTGCTGGAGTCAGAGAAATACTGAAGGATCACAGGGGGCACACCAGTACATAAGGGGTGCTTTTTCAGTTTGTTTCTCTGACTCCATCAGCTGGAAGGGAGGCATAATCTCAGCGGGCTGGACTGATCCTGGTACATACAGGGAAATGTGTCATCTTCACTGATGGAGAAGGCACATACTGAAGCCCTACTGTGCTCAGGGGATCCCATCTGCACATGCAGAAAACGAGATCTGCAGTCATTGGAAAACTTTAAGGAGCTTCCCCCCCCCCCCCCCCCCAAAGCTGAGCATGAGGAGTTGTGTGGTGCAAGTTACCTGTGTTGGGCTCCTCCTTCTCCATCTTGATCTCGGCCTCCTCCCCTGTTAGCTTCTCATTGTTTCTCTCAGCTTTGTCTTTCTCTAATATGGCGCTTTTGTTTGCTTTCTGAGGCAGCCCCATTTTTGGTCCCAGGACACGGGATTTCAGCCGCGAATAGACCTCAGCAGCCTTCTCCATCACGTCCTTGTTGGCTTTGTAACGGCGAATCTGGTGCCAGACAAGCATGGAAGACATGAAGCGCAACAATCATGGACAGACATACATAAGCCAAATAAGGATCTGAGCTTTCATAGCAGAAACTTTTCATATAGGACCTTCAGTTTAAAACCTAGTGTTAGAAGATGGGTTCGCTAATGATGCATGTTTGAACATTATTACATAAGCTGGCCCTAAGGCAGCCACCATCAGAACTGTTTCTGTGTAACACCCTAGTTGAAGAGCTGCATGGAGGAAAAGCACATACCCCTGCAAAAGGAGGAGCAGATGTCACCACAGACCCTGGCCATAGTAAGTGAGGGACAGGAATAAATGAGTAAGTGCAGACAACACTAAAGTCATTCTCCCCTACAGATATTCCAGTCTCACCCTCTTCAAAACACTACCTTGCCTGCTTGTGTCCGAATGAAACAGTAAGCTCCAGGGAAGGTTTCTCCCTTGTGGGCCTCAGTCAGTTTGTAATCACACAATGCAGCTACCGTGTTTCCCCAAAAATAAGACATCCCCTGAAAATAAGACCTAGTAGAGGTTTTGCCAAATTGCTAAATATAAGACCTCCCCCGAAAGTAAGACCTAGCACATATTACATGTACACGATCGAATTAGCTACGGTATTCCCTCCCATACAGTAACGCGCGCCCCTGCTGTTTTGCTGCGCGTTTAAGCTGCTAGCTTACTGCCTACCCTTACCCCTGCGTTAGAGGCAGGGGGGTAAGGGTAGGCGGCAAGCTTTCCCCCAGCCCCCGCTCACCTGCCCTGGCCGCGTCCATGAGTGCTGGTCTCCAGGGCAGCCCCAGTCCTCTCCCCTCCTCCCGAAGCAACGAAAGCGGTAAAAAAAGCGAAAAAGCGAAAAAAAAAAAGCGAAAAAAAATAAAAGTTGCAAGAGAGAGAGGGGAGAGAGGATGGGCAATCCTACGCTCGGGATTGCCAGTCCTCTCCCCTCCTCCCGAAGCAAGGCGCGAAAAGCAGCCTTGCTCCGGGAGGAGGGGAGAGGACTGGCAGTGTAAAGCAACGAAGTGACTTACTTTTTTCACAGCCCTCCTCCGGAGACGGACATCGACCGACACGGATCGCGGCTCACCTGCCTCCCGGAAGCGAAGATGGATGCCTGCACGGGCGAAAGCGGCCCCTGTACGTGCGATTGAGCCGCTCAATGCGTGACGTCACATGCCGTGACGCCAAACGTCATGACGTCACGCATTGAGCGGCCCAATTGCACTCCCAGGGGCCGCTTTCGCCCATGCAGGCATCCATTTTCGCCTCCGGGAGGCAGGGGAGCCGCGATCCGTCTCCTCTGGAGGGCTGTGAAAAAAGTAAGTCACTTCGTTGCTTTACCGTACACTGCCAGTCCTCTCCCCTCCTCCTGGAGCAAGGCGCGAAAAGCAACGTGGGATTGCCTGTCCTCTCTCCCCTCTCTCTCTTGCAACTTATTTTTTTCACTTTTTCGCTTTTTTTTTTTTCCGCTTTCATTGCTTGCTTCGGGAGGAGAGGAGAGAGGACTGGCAATCCCAAGCGTAGGAGAACCGTCCACTTCCTGGTACCTGTCATTTCAAATGTCATTTGAAATGACATATGAAATGACAGATACCGGTACCAGCGTGTCCGTGAAGCGTTAGGCCAGCACACCCAGGATACCGTATAGCGCTCTATACAGTAAAATGGGTTGCACGGGCCTAATGCTTCACGGACGCTTCTTACCGTAGACGCAGCTTGCATTTTTTAAAATTACTGTATAAAGAGCGTCACTCTTCTTTTTCAGTCAATCTGTGATTCTGTGAGCACGCAAGCCCAAAAGGGAAGAGAATGCAAGCTTTGTTTTGTTTTGTTCAGCAACTGCCCTATATATTGGTGATATAATTGGACATCTAGATTAATAAAATATCATACAAATTGCTATAAGAAGGAAGGAATCAAATTAATCAGATTAGTCTGAGTTTCCTTTCTTCTGCATTCTCTCAAAGATCAACAAATGAATGGAGAAGAATGGATGGAAAATGACAATGTGCTCAACGCCCCTTTCTCTCAGGATTCAGTAACATCAGTGGTCATTTTCTAGGTTTGAGTCAGCAGCAGCCTCCACCTTTCAGTTTTTCCCAATGGAGAAAAGGAAGCAAGTTACAAATGATCCCAGCAGGCAGAAGTAGTTGAATACAGGCACCGAGGCAGGGAGAGCAGGCCCTCGAGGAGCGAGTTCATTTTTTTGTTCAACAATATACCGGTATGTGAATTCTTCTTCATGGAAAAATAAGACATCCCCTGAAAATAAGGCCTAGTGCATCTTTGGTAGCAAAAATTAATATAAGACACTGTCTTACTTTCGGGGAAACAGGGTATCATAAGAAATGGGGCAGGCACACTTTTTTCCCTTTTCATTGTTTAAGACCATGTATACCTTCTTCAGTGTGGCCACCACATCGGTGTTCTTCTGCAGAATGTGGGACGTGACCTGCAAGTTTCCAAGCTCTTCTAGAGCAGTCAGACACTTCTTGACATCCTGCCACGAGAGAAAGCATATTTACCCAAAGATATGGAGGCTGGGGACAGCCAACACTCCAGTGAGCAGCGATCTTGGGAGCCAACAGGCTCAGCAGCTGCACCAACACACACCTTCCCAGACCCCAAATTTAAAAAAATAGAAACAAAACAAAAAAATACAGGCTAAGGCTTGGAGGTTTTTATCTAAAGCAACACATTAAAGTTGACTTCACAAATCAGAGCTCAAAACTGCATTCTGCATCAGCCACTCACAGGATTTCATCACATTTCCACCTGCTTTCTAACAAAAGAGATCTGCACTACCCTCACTAGTCCAGCTACACCTTCTTTAGTACTCACAGGGTTATCGACTTTCAGTGCAAACTTGATCTCACTGTGGAGTTTCTGCAGCTTCTCCTCCACAGACGGCTCTAAAGTATTGGAAGGAGAAGCGTTAAGATTGTTAGCTACTAATTCCAACTTGCGACCCATGCCTGGTCAAGGATAGAAGCATCAATCTAGACAATATCAACTGAAAAGAAGAAAAACCAGTGAGCTGGTACAGAAAAGAATGTCTTAGCCTGTATACTGTAACAACGCATTACCCGTCACTGCTAGCCAAGCATCAGATGGGCTCTCACAGTGGTATGGCATCAATCCCTCAAACATCTCACCCACACCTGAACCTGCTGCTGCTCTCTCCCTTTCCACCACATTGTGCATCAGCCTCTGTCCTGCCACCAGCTCTCTCACCTTTCTTTTTTTCTGCCTTCCTGTCAGAAATTGGGTCAGGCTTTTTCCTGGCTTTATCCACCTTCGGAGGTCTGAAAATCATAGAACATTGCAGAGGTGTCAGCAAGAGAGACAGAAGATCCATCTCTCTCTGCATTTCTCTCCTCCAACCCATCTCTGCATTACCTCTTCCCACCCAAACTGGAGGGCTCATCACATTCCAGCCTTACCTATGCATTTCCCCACTCCCTAGATCAGAACTTCCCAGCTACACTTCTGTATCCCTGACTTGCCCCTGGGTTACTCTCATTCCCTCCCCTTGCCCCATTTCTGTTTCAGAGCATCCCTGACCTGCCTCTGGGTTTTTCCCCCTCAGCACGGCCACGTTTCTCCTTCTGAATTGGTTTCCTTGTAGACTCTGACTGCAGCTTCTTCACTGGTTTTTTCACCTTAAATATACAATACAACAGGTGAGGCAATGCAACTTGGCGCAGATATGAAACCTATTCTTCCTCTTCAAAACGTCAGCTCTGCTGGCAAAGCACCCATGGCCAAGACTAGGTTACCAGTCATACTCAGGGGAATGCTCTGGACATCTAGGTCCCTTGCTAGCTGACAGCTGGAAAAGAAGCTTCCTCTGAGGCTGAACACCTCTGCAGTAGCAACCCCTGCTGTGGTTGTCCTCCTCCACCACCAAGAAGTCAAACCTCTCAAATGGGTAATTCAACTGCTGGGAGGAGACTAAGATTCAAGCCTCCTGCATTCCAGCATGCAATACTATAGCTAAGTGACAGGGCTCCTTCAGAATATTTGGGGCTCCTCCACACATCCCATATTCTCTCTCCCCTCGTACCTGTTTCTCCAGTTCTGAGTCAGAGGAGGATGAGGAGGAGGAGGATGGGTCTCTGGCTCGAGCCTTCTTCCCTCTCTTGGCAAGCACCTCCTCCTTAGCATCAGCACTGCTGCTGTCACTGTCACTATCCTGGCGCGACGCATCACCCTTCTCCATCTTCTCTCTCTTCTTTCTCTCCTCCTCCTCTCTCTCCTGCTCCCGCAGTCTCCGGAGCTCCTCCTCCTGCTCCTTCCTCCGCCTCTCCTCTATCTCTCGGCGTCGTTCTTCGTCCCGTTTCCTCCACTCACTGATTCGGTCCACTTCGCTGTCACTGTCAGGGAGAGGGAGGCCACATGCGCTCAACACTCAGCAGAACCTGGATTCTTTGCAGGCTCCCATACCTTGTATTGGAGCAACAGAAGAATTAGCCATAGATGAGGTTGACTATACAGGTGTCTTGACAGCACTTAAAGAAAGGCTTTGTGTGGGGTGAAATGACATGTACCTCGCCATCTTTAACTTAGTCTTCTGTTCATCCAACCTGCAAAGAATCCAGCTTTCTCCAGGACCAACATGGTTACTAGAACTTTGTAAACAAGAGCCAAACATTTTAGTCACAGCTCATACAAAAGCATCTTATCCAGATGCTTCTGTTGCCTTCTGCACAAAACCCTCTTATGCTACTGAAAAGGATCTCAAACAGAAGTCAACACTGGCACAAAGGGATGCTGTCAAGAAACAGTTGCCTTTAGCAATTTCCCAACAAGTGAACAATCGAGTACCATACTGAATGACCTCCTTCCCTTAAATTCCTACATCCACACTCACCTGTCACTGCTAGAACTGGTCGGCATCCTCTCTGGCTTTGGCTTCCTGCCACGGGGCTTGGGAGGTGGCTTCTCGGCTGGAAGATATCAGGATGCAGTTTTCAGATGAGGTGTATGCTTTTAGTATACATTAAGCAAATAAAATATCCTTTCCTCTTCCGCTCTTTAATGACTGAGGCCAGAGAAAGGATAATGAGACATCGTAGAATTTACTGTGATGTTAAAGTAGCTAAAGGAGACAGTAACCTCATTTCTTTGTTTAAAACTAAAATGGGAATTACTTTATTTGCAAAAACAAATCTGAACAAGTATCCAGGCTTGTTTCTAGGCTCTGATGTTAACATGATTTGTGCGCCTAACTTCCAAGGATCTTTTTGACACACTCAATATGTTCACCATGCAGCAATAACAATTTAAAGCGAGTGAAAGAGAAAGAACCCCAAAATGTGAACAGATAATGTAAAAGGCTAAATTAGAGGAATATCAGCATACATATTAGGGGGTACTTCCATTCTTACCTGGCTTTCTGCTTCGGGAAGCCTTCTTCACAGGCTCAGAATCTGAGTCAGAATCGGACTTTTTAACATTTGGTGCCACTTCTTCCTCATCCGAGTCCACCTTTGAGTCAGAGTCAGACTCCAAATCCACTATCTAGGAAGGATGCAAGAGATACAGGGCAGTGCTAGCTACTGAACCTGACAAGGAGAGGAGATGGAACGGTGCTTGTCCCAGTTGTTGAAAAGGTATGTAGAGCCAGCACAGTCATACCACTCTGCCACAATTTACTCCAGTCATTTCTTCAACAGTGGCTGCATCCCACCCCCCCAACCTCATACTTTCTCTGTGACTGGGATGGTAAAGGAAAATTAGTTTCTTACCTGATAATTTTCGTTCCTGTAGTACCAAGGATCAGTCCAGACTGATGGAGTCAGAGAAAAGCTGAAAAGCTCCCCCTAGATATACCTGTGTGCCACCTGCGATCCCTCAGTATATTCGATATCAAAGCAGAAGGAACTAAATAATCACTTCCACCGAGAATCAACCATTTTAGCTCAACCACTGACCAGATCAAGTAGTAACACTGGCTAAAGACAGAAACAAACCTGTCACCCTATATATTAAACTAGAAACAAACCTCAGAACAACCTACCGTATAATCTGCAGCAACACTTGTAATTATAACCTGTAGGTGTAGATCACTGCAAAAGAACGAACCGATAGAAACACGAGCGGACTCTCATAAAAATGACTTGGGCAGGCGTCTGGACTGATCCTTGGTACTACAGGAACGAAAATTATCAGGTAAGAAACTAATTTTCCTTTCCCTGTACGTACCAGGATCAGTCCAGACTGCTGGGATGTACCCGAGCCGCCTTAAATGGGGTGGGACCCCGAGAGTCCCACTCGAATTACACTGCTCCCAAAAGACTCAGTCGACGGACCACGAACATCCAAGCGATAATGTCTAGAGAAGGTATGCAACGATTTCCAAGTGGCCGCCCTGCAAATCTCCTGGCAAGACACAAACTGACTTTCAGCCCACGAAGCTGCCTGAGAACGTAGAGAGTGAGCCTTGAGTCCCTCAGGAACAGACCTTCCGCAGCCAATGTATGTGGACACAATTGCGCCCTTCAACCAGCGGGCGATAGTCGTCTTGGACGCCTGAAGACACTTCTTGGGTCCAGACCACCACACAAACAAATGATCCGACCTTCGAAACTCGTTAGTCACCTCCAAATACCGCAGGAGTATGCGACTGACATCCAAACGCTTCAAATCCCAACCTTGAGAGGACTGGATCTCCTCCTCCGTAAAGGAAGGCAATTCCATCGTCTGATTAACATGGAAGGCCGAAACCACCTTAGTCAAGAAGGAAGGTACTGTGCGCAAAGAAACTCCGGACTCAGAAATACGCAAGAACGGTTCTCTGCACGAAAGCGCTTGCAGCTCCGAAATGCGACGCGCAGACGAAATGGCCAGGGGAACACCGTCTTAAGAGTTAAATCATTCAAGGTGGCCCTCCTAATAAGCTCAAAGGGAGAAGTGCAGAGACCCCGGAGAACCAGGTTCAAGCTCCAGGAGGGACATGGAGCCCTCAGATGAGGACGCAAATTCCGAACTCCACGCAAAAAACGAGCAACATCTGGGTGACATGCAAGAGAGTAACCCTCAATCTTGCCCCTCAGGCAACCCAGAGCCGCCACCTGAACCCGAAGAGAACTGTAGGCCAAACCTTTCTTCAAACCATCCTGCAAAAACGTAAGGATATGACCTACCGAAGCCCGCCGGGGAGGAACCTGCAACTCACTACACCAGACGTCAAAAACCTTCCACACCCTAGCATAGGTTAGAGTAGTTGAGGACCTGCGCGCCCGAAGGAGGGTAGAGATCACCGCTTCCGGATAACCCTTCTTCCTCAGCTGCCTCCGCTCATAAGCCAAGCCGCCAGACAAAAGCGATCCGCCAGATCGAAAAATACCGGGCCCTGCTGAAGCAGATTCGGGAAATGACCGAGACGCAAGGGTCCATCTACTGCCAGATTAACGAGATCCGCGAACCACGGACGTCTTGGCCACTCCGGAGCCACGAGAATTACCAGACCCTGATGGGACTCTATGCGACTTAAAACTTTTCCCACCAGGGGCCACGGGGGAAACACATGAAGGATGCGAGGAGGCCACGGGAGCACTAGCGCATCCACCCCCTCTGACCCGTGCTCTCGCCGTCGGCTGAAGAAACGCGCCGCCTTGGCGTTTAGCCATGTGGCCATCAGGTCCACGTGTGGAACTCCCCATCGCCGAGTGATGAGGTGCATCGCTTCGGCCGACAGCTCCCACTCTCCTGAGTCTAGATGCTGACTGAGAAAATCCACCTGAACGTTGTCCACGCCCGTAATATGTGTGGCCGCGATGCAAGACAAATGGCGCTCTGCCCAGGCCATCAATAAAGACGCTTCGGCCGCCACTGGGCGACTTTTTGTGCCCCCTTGACTGTTGATATATATGCCACCGTGGTCGCGTTGTCGGACAGAATTTGTACCGCCTGGAGGAAGTGATGTCATCCTAACAAATGGCTGCCTGAATGAGAACCTCTCCTGACAACAAATAGAATCCCCTCATCTCATTTTCTGGCGGCTCTATTATTGTTAAAGTGCAGCGTGCAAGCACATCTCTTCAAGCTGATGGCATGCAGACGGAAAAATATCGATTTAAAAAAGTTCTCATACCAAAAACTATCCGAGAACGCTGAGGCCTCTGATCCGGACTCAATCATGGCAGAAGCAGACCCACCAGCGGGTGACGATATACAAGATAAATGTGAATCGGATGACGGCGAATGGCCCACTAAGGCGGAGATGAAAAAATGGTTCGAGGACCTAAAGTCGGATATCTCCAAAAATACTAATAACATCATGAGCTCCGTTGAGGAACTAAAAGACGACATGGCAGAACATGGCCGCCGGCTATACGAAGTGGAGACACGAGCGGAGGCAAATACGAAGGACATTAAACAATCGCGGGAGGACTTCCTAGCGTTAAAATCGGAGGTCACTAGCCTGCATGAAAAAGTCGAGGACCTAGAAAACAGGTCCCGGAGGCAAAATCTACGATTCCATGGCATTCCGGAGTCCCCCGAATACCAAGACTGTTCTCGAGTAGTGCAGATTTGCGAAATGTTGCTGGCTGAAGATAACACTGCCTTGGCAACCGGGAGCAGCGAACCTGTGAAAATCGCCCGTGCTCACAGGATTTTGAGCCCCAGAGACAATAATAAAGCGAAGGATATAATAGCTTGCTATCAAGAGTTCGCAGTGAAAGACAAAATTGCGCTGATCGCACGGAAACAAGCTACTTGGAACTGGGAAGGCCACGAGATTATGGTCTTCGCTGACCTATCTGCCCTTACTATCAGGAAACGCTGTGAACTGAAACCCATTACAGACTACCTGCGGAAAGAGAATGTGAGATACCAGTGGCTCTTTCCCTTCGGGCTCAGCTTCTTTCTCAGGGGGGAGAATTATCGGGTAAAAACATTAATTGACGCTGCCCGAGTTCTTAAGGAAGCAGGCTACGAAGGTTTTGCTGACGCAGCAACTACTGCAAAAACTCCCGCCCGTAGAGAAGACCCACCACGATGGCAGAGAATAAATAGAGGAGACAAGAGGCTGCATCGCAATCCAGACACTCAAACATCTACTAGAGATCAAACATGAGCTGGACATAACTACTTATTTCTCATCTCTTTGAGAGAAGGATGAGGGACAGATCCGCTAAGTAGAGCGACAGGTGATCTGTGATCATGCTTACAATATTTGTTTTCTTGATCACAATATAACTGCTATTTTCAGGGGTATTAGATAGCAGGTTGATAATTTAGCGATGTTTGTAGATTTTCAATACCATTATGCCTTATATTTCAAGTTCTCAATGTTGTCAGGTTAAAGGGGTTGTTGTTGGGATGATTGCTTCCTCTATTATTGTGTCAGCTATGAATCATATATGGGTTCTAGCTGAATGGGGAAGGGGAGAGCTACAGGGGGATACGGTGGTAAAGAACTTACAGATGTTTCAAGATACAGGGAACATACATTTTAAGAGACTCATTATGCTCATTAATGTCAGAGGGACACAAAGGGGGCATGTAGGGGGCAGAGGGAACGAGAGTGAGTCTGGCATATGGGACCATTCACTACTAGAGAAATCTCATATCAAACAAGAAAAAATTACAGTTATGGCCACTTTAAATTTACTTTCCCTTAATGTCAAGGGATTGAACTCTCCAAAAAAACATCACTCTCTCTTTTCGGAATTGCTGCAATCTCAAACTGCTATTGCTTTTGTGCAAGAAACGCACCTCAAAAAGAGGTACGAAAGATTGCTTAAACATCATCTCTTTCCCTCACAGTACTGGGCAGCCCGTCCGTTAGCTCATATATATCTTGGAGTGGGTATATTAATCCATAAAGATATTATCATCGAAGAAGTGGCATGTCACGCGGATGTGGAAGGGCATTATCTCTTACTTACTATTGATATAGGGGGAGAGAGATATACGCTAATTAACATATATGCCCCTAATAAGGACCAAGCTATATTTTTCACCAAATTGGCAAGTATTGTAGAACGCCTTGGGGAGGGCCATCTGATTATGGGTGGAGATTTTAATTTGACACTTAACCCGCATCTAGATAATTCTCAGTCCTCTGCACACGATCTTGGAAAGGATCACAAAGCTTTTAAGGGATTTCTTTCTGGCTCGGGGCTTCTTGATGTCTGGAGAATATGGAATCCTAGAGCCAGAAATTACACCTTTTATTCGAGGGCCCACCAATCCTATTCTAGGATCGATTATTTTTTTGCTGATAAAAGCTGTATCAATTACATTTCAGCCCCCTCATTGGGATCTATTACTTGGTCTGACCACTGTCCCATCTTCATCCAATTGCGCATTACATCTTATGATAAAGGTCTACAATTTTGGAAATTAAACGACAGCTTATTAGAGGACCAAAATTTTTGTCAGCAAATAGAAAAAGATATTCAAGAATATTTACAATTAAATGAACCTGCCGAACCATCTCCATTGATATTATGGGAATGCCTAAAAGTGATTATCAGGGGTAAGTTAATTGCAAGAGGGTCCTATCTTAAAAAACAAAGTAATAGGGACAAACAAGAGACCATCTTCAAATTACAAAAACTAGGGCATATACATGTCCAAACTGGGGATGGGCAGATCCTGGCACAAATGGATGAGCTTCGAAAACATTTGGGAGATTTAGAAGCTGCACAAATAGCTCTTAAATTGGTCATTACTAAACAGTTACATTATGAAGAAGGAAATAAGGCAGGTAAGCAATTGGCCAGAAAACTGAAAGCCAAATGAACTCTTAATAATATTGTAAAATTAAAGGATGAAACAGGGCAAATGTTAACCACTAACACTGCTATTCGGGAACGATTCCTACGTTTTTATGCAGATCTCTACGCCACTGATTCCCACATTAATCAGCCAGAGATAGACGACTATTTAAATCACACCCATTTGCCACAGATTCCGCCAGAAGAACGAGAGCAGTTGGATAGAGACATCACACAGGTTGAAGTAGAGTGGGCTATTAAATCACTGAAATTAGGGAAATCCCCAGGCCTGGATGGGTATACTGCTTTCATTTATAAAAAATTTGCCACTACGATCACGCCCCTATTGGTTACTCTTTTCAATGCCTTACAGGGTTCATTTTCTTTCTCTCAGTCTGCCAACCTAGCTGGAGTGACCCTGATAGCAAAGCCGGGGCGCGACCCTACAGTTTGTGGGTCTTACCATCCTATATCCATGATAAATTTAGATATGAAAATTCTTGCCAAAATACTGGCTAATAGGCTAAATGCTGTGTTACCGGAGCTGATAAATATTGATCAATCTGGTTTCATACCAGGACGGATGGCCTCCGATAACGTTAGGAAGATAGTAGATACACTAGGGTGGGCGCGGACCCAACATCACTGTCTAGTGACGGAGGGTGCTGGAAGCCAATAGAGACGGGTGGGAGGGAGAAAAAAGGGGGAAAAAAAATGGATAAACTGCGTAGCTTGCTGGGCAGACTGGATGGGCCATTGGTCTTCTTCTGCCGTCACTTCTATGTTTCTATGTTAGTGCTTCTCGGTATTGATGCGGAGAAGGCCTTTGATTACGTACATTGGCCTTTCCTATTTCAGACTATGCGGGCTTATAAAATTGGAGAGAAATTCATTAGATGGATACAAAAATTATATGAAGCACCAACGGCATGTCTTAAAATGAATGGGGGATACTCTAAGCCGTTTTCAGTGGGTCGTGGACGAGGCAGGGTTGCCCTTTATCCCCATTATTCTTTGCCCTATTCCTTGAACCACTCACCTACAGAATTCGGCATAATACTCAAATAAAAGGTGTAGAGGTAGGTGACTATCGCTCCAAGCTATCATTATTTGCTGACGATATCCTATTCACTATATCTGACCCTGAGAGTTCACTACAGGCCGTTACTGAGGAAATAACCAGTTTCAGTCAAGTGTCTGGTTTTAAGATTAACTGGGAGAAATTGAAATTACTGAATGTCTCCGCAACACCAAACATAGTAGCACAATTAAAACGAAAATACCCATTCAGATGGGCTACTACGAAAATAAAATATTTGGGGATATATATAGGTAAAGAACAGGAGCTTTTTCGATTAAATTACCCACCCCTTATGGCCAAAGTATACAAAGATCTTGAGGAATGGGATCGATACCATATGTCATGGCTAGGCAGACTCGCTGTCATAAAAATGAATATTATGCCCAGAATCCTATATTTGCTGCAAACTTTGCCCGTCACTGTCCCCACGAAGCTTTTAATTAAATGGCAAAATCGTATCAATAAATTTTTGTGGAAGAGCAAGAGACCCAGAATAGCCAGGGCCACCTTGTATTTACCCAAAACCCAAGGCGGTTTGGGCTTACCTTACCTCTTGCGTTACACCAAGGGGCAGTTCAGTTGAAAGCCGCAGTTGACTGGCATAAAATGCATAGACAAAAACCCTGGGTAATTTTTGAACAAGCTCTAATTGGTTCATTTCCCCTTAAGGCATTGCTCTGGCAACCACAATCTACATGATACCCGAAAGTAATACTACCAGACGCAGTGAAGGCTACTTTAACTATATGGAATAAGTGGAAGAGATTGTTAGTAGGCAATAAAACATTTTCATAGCACTCATCTCTTTCACCATATTTCATTCCAACCAGCACATGATCCATTGGTATTTCAAGGGTGGAGGCACAAAGGTATTACACAGATGACACATATATGGGACCCCAATGATCTAGTGCCCTTTTACTTCCCTTTGTGAAAGGTATCAGTTAACTGACAGGGATTTATTCAAATATTTACAAGTGCGACATTACTTTATGCAAAATCATGTAGAAAAGGATCTTACTGGAGGTATATCCACGTTTGAGCTAATGTGTAGAGGGGCGGATAAGGTTTGTAAACATATTTCAAGAATTTATTTGCTACTTGCTGGTACTATGTCTCTATCGGCAACTCATATAGTGGCCTGGGAACATGACCTTCAAGGTGGCTGGTCGATTGAAGACTGGAAATGCATATTCTTGCGCCTGGCTTAATATCCTCCCTCCATATTGAAAATGGATATAAACTATTTTATAGGTGGAACATGACGCCCACTCAAATCAAACACATGTCCTCCAATGCTTCAGGACTCTGTTGGAAGCTGTGCCAAGCTAAAGGCACTTTTTTCCATCTCTGGTGGACGTGCATCAAGATTCAACCTCTATGGAAGGACGTGTCAAACTGGCTGACCACGGTCTTGGGGTATTCAATAATACTCCATCCTTCACAAGCCTTGCTGAATGAAGAAATACCAGACATTTTGATAATGTATTTATTACATACATAGTCACAGCCACAAGGTGTGCCATCGCACACAATTGGAAGGACCCTAAGGTTCCGACCTTACAAGATGTGCAAACAAGTTAAAATGATGCATATCCTTGGCAAAATTACAGCACACAAGCACAAAACCACTACTAAATTCAGTAAAACCTGGGAGAAATATGAAAAGTGGTCACTGATTTCCTTGCCCATTGTGGAAGAAAGGACAACTGTCTAGATTGTTAATTCATCTTGAGTAATCCGTTGCAGATTATCACTTTTGTGAACTGGTTAACAGGTTTAGTTTATCTGTCTTTGACATTGGTTGTACCATATCCATCTGACTATAGCTACATGAATATTACACATAATTGAGACTTTTCATTCTCTAATGTTTCATAATCCATTACTTTGTCTTACCTTGTATCCACCTGGGGGGGAAGGGGGGAGGGTAGGGCCTAGGGGGTTATACAGATACGCTTGATATTTTGGTGACATGTCAATATATGTGTTTATGTAATGTTGATTTTACGTTTGTAATCACCCAACATGAGTGTACGCTCACTAAGTTTGTTATAATACTAAGCGTTTAAATTTAATAAATATATAAATTTAAAAAAAAAGAATTCGTACCGCCCGACGACGCACCATCGGAAGGAGCCGACGCAAGGCCAGACGGACTGCCCTGGTCTCCAGGCGATTGATGGACCACTTGGCTTGTTGAGAGGACCATCTCCCTTGCACCGCCCGGGACTGACACACAGCTCCCAAACTGAACAGACTGGCATCCGTCGTCACAACTATCCAGGGTGGCGGTTCCAAATCCACCCCCTGCAAGAGATGGTCCTTGTTCAACCACCAAACGAGACTGGACCGGGCTGGTTCCAGCAACGGTAGCGACATGTCATAGTCCTCGGACAGGGGATCCCAGCGAGAAAGAAGTGCTCTCTGCAAAGGCCACATATGCGCAAAGGCCCAAGGCACCATGTCCAGAGTAGACGCCATATGTCCAATGACCTGTAAATAATCCCAGGCTGTAGTTAGGACCTGGTCTAATAGGTTTCGCACCTGAGTCATCAGATTGACCATCCGCTGATGTGGCAGAAACACCTTGCCCACCGAGGTATCGAACCGGGCTCCCAAGAACTCCAACTGCTGAGTCTGTTCCAAATGGCTCTTCGCGAAGTTGACTATCCAACCGAGCTTCTGAAGTTGTTCCACCACTAAGCGAACTGCCCGCCTGCACAACGCTTCCGACTTTGCTTGGATGAGTCAGTCGTCGAGATAGGGGTGGACCAGTATCCCTTGACGTCAAAGAGAAGCCGCCACCACCACCAGAACCTTGGTGAAAACTCTGGGGGCGGTTGCTAGTCCGAAGGAAAGGGCACAAAACTGAAAATGGTCCCCCAACACTGCGAACCGCAGGAACCTCTGGTGACGCTCCTGAATTCCAATGTGTAGATATGCCTCTGTTAGATCCAAAGAAGCCAAATATTCTCCCTTGTGGACGGCCGCAATAACAGACCGCAGTGTCTCCATGCGAAAACGCGGAACACCCTGTTGACCTGCTTTAAATCCAGGATCGGTCTGAATGTGCCTTCCTTCTTTAGAACCACGAAGTAAATAGAATACCGGCCGGTCCGACGCTCGGCATACGGCACCAGGATCACTGCTCCCAGGGCCCGCAACAGGTCCAACGTTTGCGCAATGACTAGCAGCTTTTCCGGAGGACCGCATGGCGACACCAGAAACAGATCCCAAAGCGGACGAGCAAAATCCAACGCATAACCGCGACCTACAACATCTAGAACCCACTGGTCCGAAGTTATTTTGACCCATTCCTCCCGAAATAGGGACAACCGACCCCCAATGCGTGGAAGGGAGGAATGGATCCGCGCGCCTTCATTGAGAAGCTTTGTTTGGAGTAAAGACCTGCGAGGAGCCCGACCTCTGAGGCCGCCGGTCACGAAAGGAAGGTGTCCAGGATTGCGACCTCGATGCCTGTTGCTTTTGTGGAAAGGGACCTCCCCTTCCCACATGAAACCGGCGTTGGCCCCGAAACCGGCCCCTGCAATTAGTGAAAGATCGCGACTGGCGGTACTTATCCTCAGGCAACTTATAAACCTTGTTGTCCCCAAGTCCTTGATGAGCTGATCCAACTCATCTCCAAACAACAACTTCCCCCTTAAAGGAAAGGAACCCAGACGTGACTTAGAGGAAGCATCTGCCGCCCAGCGCCTAAGCCAAAGCAACCGCCTGGCTGACACAGCAGCAGACATAGTACGAGCGGAAGTCCGCAACAGATCATATAAGGCATCCGCCGTATAGGCGACCGCAGACTCGACGCAGTTAGCCTGCTCCGCTTCATCCGGAGGAAGCTCCTGGGCTGTGAGCAACTGCTGTACCCAGCAAAGGGTGGCCCTCTGCACAAGGCTGCTACAGACCGCCGCCCGGACCCCTAATGCCGCAACTTCGAAAATGCGCTGCAATACGACCTCCAACTTCCTATCCTGGAGATCCTTCAGCGCTATACCCCCGGTCACAGGGATGGTAGTATGCTTTATCACGGCCGTAACCGCCGAATCGACTTTGGGAATTTTAAGGAGATCCAAGGACTCAGGCGGCAAGGGATACAACTTATCCATAGCCCTACTGACCCCTCAAGGACGCTTCCGGAAGATTCCATTCCTTAGACACAATTTGAAACAGTTTGGGATGGAAGGGAAAAGTTTGTGGAGGGTCCCGAATGCCTGCTAAGGCCACATCCCCCAGGGAAGCGTCCGCGTCCTGGAGCAGATCCGAGATATCCAGCTCCTTTAAGACATGTGAAATCAGATAAGCTAGCTCGTCCTTACCAAACAAACGAAGGACCTGGGGATCATCCCCTTCCACGGACGCCGGGCCATCTAATTCACCACCTCCAGCATTATCAGGAAAATCCGGATTAGGATACGGAGCCGGAGTCACTGGAATCCCCGCATGCCCCAGTGGACGGGAACCACGATTCCCCGCTTTCTCCTGGTCCGGGGCTACTCTAGGGACTTTAGGTGGAGGAGACCCTGGGTCTTCCCAGCCCACCTGCGCTTCTAAAAAGGCTTTGTGCATCAATAGCACAAACTGGGAAGAAAACGGAGCCGGCCTTTTTAAGATGAGAGGGAGGGGGGATGGAGGGGCTCCTTTTTAAGATGAGAGGGAGGGGAGATGGAGGGGCTCCTTTTTAAGATGAGAGGGAGGGGGGATGGAGGGGCTCCTGAAACTAGCGACTCCGGCGGGCTCAGGGCCGGCGGAGAGGAAAGAGGAGAATCCTCCTCCTCCGACGCTGCCCCCTCCGCCGGCCGCGTGGTTAAGATGGCCGCCGCCACCTTCTCTAAGGGAGGCGGGGCTGCCAACCGCGCGGCCAGAACTCTCCTCGGCTGCGACGACAACGAAGAGCTGCGGGCAGCACTCGGCCCCGAGAGGGTCCCTCGCCCCCGGGAGCAGAGACCCTCTTGGGAGAGTCGCGCCCCCGCCCCCCCACAGGCCATGCAGTCCGAAGATCGCGGCATGAGACAACGAGGAGAAGAGGAAAGAAAGCGCCAAAAACAAAGGTAAGCACCAGGTGAGCTAGCCACCCCCTCCGGAGCCCTGGGACAGTAGGACGGCAGCCCGGGGCTGGATGTAATCGCACCCTGCCTGTTACCAACAGAACTGAAGGGTACTCAAACCACTTGTGCTGCGACCTTTTTTTTTTTTTTAAACAGCACTTCACCAACAAAACACAGCCCCCTTCAGAAGCCTCGGACTTCTGGAATAATACGACTTGGGGGGGTGACCAGCCCACCGGTAAACTCTCCCCCTGGTCCCTAGGGAGTATCTCCGGGCAAGTGGCCTTAGGGCATTGCCCTGCCAAGCCTGCCTTACAAACCTACTCGAAGAAAAAAACCCCCGAATAGAAAAGAACAGAATAGCAGAGACCCGAAGAACAGAAAATAGACCTCTTATTATTATTTTTTTTTTTTTTTTAAACTAACAGAATAAACCAGTTGATCTAGTTGGTGCTAGGACAAAAGACTGAAAGAACCTGTACACCACAGATCAAATTTGCAAAGACCAGGACCGCAGGTTATGCTTCTCAATCTGCTGGAGTCAGAGAAAATACTGAGGGTTCGCAGGTGGCACACCGGTATATCTAGGGGGTGCTTTTCTCTGACTCCATCTGCTGGAGGGGAGGCATAACTCAGCAATCTGGACTGATCCTGGTATGCAGAAATACACAATAAGCAGCCTAATGTCCAACAATATCAAATTTATTATGTAGAATCAGAATATGCAATAAGCCCGACTCCAGCCGAGTTTCGCCCTTTTTCAGTAGGGCTGCATCAGGGGCTAAAAACATACAATAAATGACATTAAATAATATAAAAATAAATTGTTAAAAACTGATAAAAACATAAAGTACACAGACATTCAGAATGAACATATAAAATGAACATGTAAAATGAACATATAAAATGAACAAATAAAATGGTAACATGGAAATTTAGGTGTGAACATGAAACTAATTGAAAACATTGGTAATATATCATAAACATAAAAGTATGCAGTAAAAGTAATAATAAATATTTAAAAAATGTAGCATGTGCAGTAAAACCAGCAAAAACATCTAAAAATGAGGTACCTAAAATTTGGTTATTGCCTTAAAATTATTATATATAATAAATATAGATGCCCAATAAAATGCTCTCCAAGTGATTAAAAGAAAAAATAATTGCCTATATAAATGTGTAAAAAATGTATGAAAAATTGGAATTGTTATGCCATAATTCAACAGGAACTGTTTCACAATTACATTAAAAAACTCAATGCTTACAATTTGCATATGATAATCTTAAATCTTCATCAGGGAGTTGTAAGTAAAACCTGTGAAAGGTACCTATGGAGTTGATATAGAAAGATCAAAATAGTAAATTTATGTACTTGAAACATGTGGGTAGCCAATGAATGCAATCTAACTTTAAAATTTAATAGCTTGCTATACGTTAAAAAATATAATCCAAATAAAAACTAACTTAATAAGCAACCAAAAAATTGTGATGTCAAACACAAGTGGACAATACTGTGTTCAGTGCTATCGTATGGGATATAAAAAAGTGCAAACAAGAAAAAACTAAATTGTAGATAATTATGAAGGGATGTCAATTTTGACAGCGTTCAATACATAAAAAAAGAAGAAACCTGAATCAATACCGTGGCGGACAAAGGACTCAATGGAAAACATGAGGTAGACACAAAAGAATAAATAAAAAGTGCTGGCGTATTTGATGAATTGAATATATACTGAAGTAAAAAAATCCAAATGGAAGATAGAATGAAAAAAAGAAAAAATGAAAAAAACAAAAAAATGCCATGAATAAAGTAAATGAACAAATAGAGAAAGTGATCAGGTGATTTACTGTTTCTCTATTTGTTCATTTACTTTATTCATGGCATTTTTTTGTTTTTTTCATTTTTTCATTCTATCTTCCATTTGGATTTTTTTACTTCAGTATATATTCAATTCATCAAATACACCAGCACTTTTTATTTATTCTTTTGTGTCTACCTCATGTTTTCCATTGAGTCCTTTGTCCGCCACGGTATTGATTCAGGTTTCTTCTTTTTTTATGTATTGAACGCTGTCAAAATTGACATCCCTTCATAATTATCTACAATTTAGTTTTTTCTTGTTTGCACTTTTTTATATCCCATACGATAGCACTGAACACAGTATTGTCCACTTGTGTTTGACATCACAATTTTTTGGTTGCTTATTAAGTTAGTTTTTATTTGGATTATATTTTTTAACGTATAGCAAGCTATTAAATTTTAAAGTTAGATTGCATTCATTGGCTACCCACATGTTTCAAGTACATAAATTTACTATTTTGATCTTTCTATATCAACTCCATAGGTACCTTTCACAGGTTTTACTTACAACTCCCTGATGAAGATTTAAGATTATCATATGCAAATTGTAAGCATTGAGTTTTTTAATGTAATTGTGAAACAGTTCCTGTTGAATTATGGCATAACAATTCCAATTTTTCATACATTTTTTACACATTTATATAGGCAATTATTTTTTCTTTTAATCACTTGGAGAGCATTTTATTGGGCATCTATATTTATTATATATAATAATTTTAAGGCAATATCCAAATTTTAGGTACCTGTCATTTTTAGATGTTTTTGCTGGTTTTACTGCACATGCTACATTTTTTAAATATTTATTATTACTTTTACTGCATACTTTTATGTTCATGATATATTACCAATGTTTTCAATTAGTTTCATGTTCACACCATAAATTTCCATGTTACCATTTTATTTGTTCATTTTACATGTTCATTCTGAATGTCTGTGTACTTTATGTTTTTATCAGTTTTTAACAATTTATTTTTATATTATTTAATGTCATTTATTGTATGTTTTTAGCCCCTGATGCAGCCCTACTGAAAAAGGGCGAAACTCGGCTGGAGTCGGGCTTATTGCATATTCTGATTCTACATAATAAATTTGATATTGTTGGACATTAGGCTGCTTATTGCGTATTTCTGCTTCCACGGCTTTATTAAGCAGCCTTCCTTGCTGTTTTGTTAGTCTGATCCTGGTACGTACAGGGAAATGTTTTTTAAAAAATCGTCAAGTGCATAATTTTTTGTATACAAGCAAGCCACGGCCATTCCTTTGGGAACTATAAAGAGGCTGCAATCACCTACCTTGAATTTCCTCGAGCAGATTCTGTGCACTTGGTTCACTCTATCCTCTCAGCTCAGTTTGATCAAACATACAAAGCAGAAGTGACAAACAAGCCTCTCTGTTTTTTTAAATGTAAATGTGGCCATGTCGTCTCAAGGTGCTCAGCTACCTTCCAAGGAGACGCATGACTGATTGATCTATTCTTAAGAGAGATCAACTTACCTTTTTTTTCCTTCTACCAGCAGCTAGCTTCCGTGGACCTCGGGACACTGTCTTCTTCTCTGGAGTGAAGTCCTAGGAAAGGAACAAAAGTATCGCTGTACAAACTCATTCACAAGAGCATTCTGTGTTAAGAAGCTGGCAAACGCAGTGGATAAGCACTTTCTGCTCTGCAAACTGACCCAATTTTCCTTTCCTGGTCAGTCCAGACAAGTGGGATGAAACAAAGCACCCCTATACTGGGCGGGCTCACGAAAGACCCCCTCCCCACACACTTTCGCCAAAGGTCAGCTCTCCTGGAGCCTGAACATCTAAATGGTAATGGCAAGATAAAGGATGAAGGGAAGACCACGTCACCGCTCTACAAATGTATGCGGCTACACTAACACTCAGCCCACGCCGCTGCCTGCACTCTAGTAGAGTGTGCACGCAACCCCTCTGGAATTCTGCCCTTACAAAGGTAGGCCGAAACAATAGCTTCCTTCAACCAACGCACTATCATACCCTTGGACGCCTTGCATCCATTTTTGGCACTTCCAAACAATACAAACAAATGATCCGACTGCTGAAAACTGTTAGTGACTTTTGCCTCCGGCAACTCAGCAGACCAATTCAGGAAGGCAGGTGCTCCACAGTTTGATTCAGGAGAAACAAAGATTCCACCTTAGATAGGAAAGGAAAATTTGTTCTTACCTAATTTTTGTTCCTGTAGTACCATGGATCAGTCCAGACCGTGGGTTGAGCCTCCTGTCCAGCAGCTGGAGACAGACAAAAACTGTGAGGGTATCCTATATCAGGACAGAGCCTACCCTACACCCCTTCAGTATAAAGTACTTGCAAAGCAGATATAACTTCCCAAAGATCAAGCAAGCAATAAGAAAAAACTAACAAATTGAACAAGTGAACAATTGAAAGGATTCTGTATGAATAAAAACGCTCTTGCATACAATTTTATTTTCATCTGTTGATACTTCCGGTGCCTTTAGTAATAGTAGACAACAAATCAGATAATTGAAAAAACCTGTAGAAAAGACAGAACATTCGAGCGGACGTATCAGATCTAGTACGGGCGGGTGTCTGGACTGATCCATGGTACTACAGGAACGAAAATTAGCAGGTAAGAACCAATTTTCCTTTCCCTGTACGTACCCGGATCAGTCCAGACCATGGGATGTACCCAAAGCTTCCCTAAACAGGGTGGGACCGAGATAGTCCTGCTCGAAGAACCTGCCGCCTGAAGGAGCCAAAAACTGGAGCCTGGCACATCCAGACGGTAATGATGAGCAAAAGTATGCATGAATTTCCAAGTAGCTGCCCTACATATCTCCTGCGGAGAGACCGATTGACTCTCCGCCCAAGAAGTAGCCTGAGACCGTAAGGAATGAGCTTTTAAGCCTTCCAGTAAGGGCAGACCCTTACAGATGTAAGCCGACGCAATGGCCTCCTTTAGCCAATGCGTGATAGTGGCCTTGGAAGCCTTATTACCTTTATTTGGCCCACTCCACATAACAAACAAGTAGTTGGAGACCCAGAACTCATTTGTAACCTGAAGGTAACGCAGCAAGACCCGTTTCACATTGAGGCGCCGCAGATCACCCCCAGCTGTATTTGCTACTTCTGACGAAGAAAAAGCCGGAAGTTCCACGGCCTGATTGACATGAAACGAAGACACGACCTTTGGCAAGAAAGAGGGTACCGTCTTAAAGGATATCCCTGAATCCGAGAAACGTAGAAAAGGCTCTCTGCATGACAACGCTTGGAGCTCTGAGATTCTTCTGGCTGAACAAATGGACAACAAGAAGATAGTTTTGAGAGTCAAATTCTTGAGCGTAGCCCTCCTTAAGGGCTCAAAAGGAGCTTTGCAGAGAACCCGGAGAACCAAGTTAAGACTCCACGAGGGACCAGTAACCCAGACCGGAGGATTCAAGTGCTTAGCTCCCTTGAGGAAACGGACGACATCGGATGAGCTGCCAGTGAATAACCGTCAATGGTGCCTAAGAGGGAACCGAGAGCGGAGACCTGCACTCTCAAGGAACTGAACGACAACCCCTTGGTGAGACCGCTCTGGAGAAAAGAAAGGACCTGGGAAACTTGAGCCTTATGAGCCGAGATACCCGAGGCGACACACGCATTTTCAAAAACCTTCCATACTCTGACATAAGCAAGCGAGGTAGTCGGCTTCCTGGTCCTCAATAGAGTGGATATAACTTCTTCCTTATATCCCTTCTTTCTCAATCTCCGCCGTTCAAAAGCCAGGCCGCTAGACAGAAGCAATCCGCATGATCGAAAATACGGGACCCTGCCAAAGAAGATAGGAAAGATGTCCAAGGCTAGATTCACGAGGTCCGCAAACCACGGTCTGCGAGGTCATTCCGGAGCCACTAGAATGACAGGCCCCATGATGAAGCTCGATTCTTCGGAGTACTTTGCCCACTAACGGCCAGGGAGGGAACACATACAGAAGAATGTTGCGAGGCCAGGGAAGGACCACGGCATCCACCCCTTCCGCGCAATGTTCCCATTTGCGGCTGAAGAACAGAGGAGCTTTCGCATTGGTAATGGTGGCCATCAGATCCAAGTGAGGGGGACCTCACCTGTGGATGATCAGATTCATCGCTGCATCTGACAATTCCCACGCGCCTGGGTCTAACCTCTGGCAATTGAGGAAATCTGCTTGAACATTCTCCTTCCCCGCAATATGGGACGCCGCTAAGCGCTCTAGGTGACATTCCACCCACGCGAAGAGCCTGCTGGCTTCCAGAGCGACTAGGCGACTCCTGGTGCCCCCTTGTCGATTGATGTAGGCTACAGTGGTGGAATTGTCCGACTGGACCCGCACCACCTTGTGGAGGAGCAGGGGAAGGAAGGCCTTGAAAGCCAGTCGGACCACTCGAGCTTCCAGTTGATTGATGTGCCAGCGAGATTGGGTCAGAGACCAACACCCCTGAGCAGACTGGGTCTGACATACAGCTCCCCAGCTGGAGAGGCTGGCGTCCATTGTTACCACGATCCACTACGGTGTCAGAAGGGACATCCCCCTTCTGAAGATGGGCATATGATAGCCACCACTGCAGTTCTGCGATGGTAGACTCAGAGAGCGGCAGGGGCGTCTGAAACTGTTCCGATACCGGTTTCCAGCAGGATAGCAAGGCTTTCTGTAATGGACGCATATGCGCAAAAGCCCAGAGGACCAGATCGATAGTGCAGGCCATGGACCCCAGAACCTGGAGATAATCCCAGGCTGTTGGCAAGGCAAGAGAGAAAATTGCGCACTAGGCCCCTGACTTTGAGCGATCGGTCCTCCGGAAGAAACACCCTGCCTACTTGAGTGTCGAATCGCACTCCCAGGAATTCCAATGTCTGGGAGGGTTGAAGCTTGCTCTTGGGAAAGTTGATGACCCACCCCAGAAAGGTCAGACACGACAGGACCTTGCTGACCGCCAGCTGGCAAAAAAAACTTTGATTTGGCCCGGATGAGCCAATTGTCCAGGTAAGGATGGACTAGGACTCCATCTCAACACAGGGTGGCCGCCACTACCACCATTACCTTGGTGAAAGTGCGCGGCGCCGTGGCAAGACCAAAGGGGAGTGCTCGAAACTGAAAATGTTGGCCCAGTATCTCGAACCAAAGATACCACTGGTGATCGCAGCGAATCGGGATGTGTAAGTAGGCCTCCGTCAGATCGAGTGAGGCCAAGAATTCTCCAAATCGAACTGCTGTTATCACCACCCCCAAGGTTTCCATCCGAAAATAGGGAACCTTGAAAGCCCGGTTGACGCGCTTGAGATCCAAAATTGGACGAAAGGAGCCCTCCTTTTTGGGCACAACAAAGTAGATGGAATATTGGTCGGACCCTTGTTCTTCCATTGGGACTGGGACTATGGCCCCCAGTTCCAGCAGCCTGCGCAGGGTTTGTTCGACCGCAGGCCTCTTTCGACTTCCGCAGGGGGAGATCAGGTGAAGATCTGGTAGGTCACGAGCAAATTCTAACGTGTAGCCTTTTTCTATCACCTCTAGGACCCACTGGTCAGTCGATATGGTGGCCCGTTCCACGAGAAACTGGGACAGTCATCCACCTAAGTCTCGAACGGAGGAATGAGCCGGCCCCATCTCACTGAGAGGACTTGGTGACCGAGTGTAGCTGCCCCCCCCCCCCACTCCGGGGCATGAGGGGTGCCCAAATCCGGAGGAGAAACTTAAAAAAAAAAAAAAAAAAAAATCGGGCTCACCTTCCTCCTGCACATCCGATTCTGCATTTAAGCCTGCTTCCAAGATGGCCACCGTTCCCATGGTTTTCCGGGCTGGGAACGGCCTGGCCACGTGGCGGGGAATTCGCCACCGGGTCGCTGTGGGCGAGGGGACCGATGAGGGACCCGCCCCTCCCGGTAGGCACCCTGAACAGAGGCCTCCGCGGGAAAAACGTTGGCAGACTCTCCACATGGTTTATAGGCACTGGAATGGGGCAACAGCGCCGAAGAAAAAAAAAGTCACTAAAAAAGTAAAAACAGCTGAGCTGTGCAGGGCTGAAGTCGGTCAGCGGAGGCAGCGACTGAACTCTGCACGCTGCCAGAGCTGTCCACAGTTCTTAAAAAGTAAAAGTAACAAATACAGCCCTGCTTGTACCCCCCTTTTTTTTTTTTTTTAAACTGCTCAGCTAAGCCAGGGGAAAAACACTCCCTGAGAGGGTACTGTTTTACAGTGGACAGCTAGATAATGGGGGAGGGACTGGACCACTAGAATTACCCCAGATGGTCACCGGAAAAAAGGGGCCTAGGATGGGCAAGCCCCCCCCCCCCCCCCCCCCCCCCCCACCCCCCCCCCCCACCAGGCTCCAAGAAGAGCGAAGAGACCGAACTGTCTCTGAGGAAAAAAAAAAGGGAGAAAACATAAGAAATTGCCATGCTGGGTCAGACCAAGGGTCCATCAAGCCCAGCTTCCTGTTTCCAACAGAGGCCAAACCAGGACACAAGAACCTGGCAATTACCCAAACACTAAGAAGATCCCATGCTACTGATGCAATTAATAGCAGTGGCTATTCCCTCAGTAAACTTGATTAATAGCCGTTAATGGACTTCTCCTCCAAGAACTTATCCAAACCTTTTTTGAACCCAGCTACACTAACTGCACTAACCACATCCTCTGGCAACAAATTCCAGAGCTTTATTGTGCGTTGAGTGAAAAAGAATTTTCTCCGATTAGTCTTAGTACTTGCTAACTTCATGGAATGCCCCTAGTCCTTCTATTATTCGAAAGTGTAAATATTCGAGTCACATCTACTCGTTCAAGACCTCTCATGATCTTAAAGACCTCTATCATATCCCCCCTCAGCCGTCTCTTCTCCAAGCTGAACAGCCCTAACCTCTTCAGCCTTTCCTCATAGGGGAGCTGTTCCATCCCCTTTATCATTTTGGTTGCCCTTCTCTGTACCTTCTCCATCACAACTATATCTTTTTTGATGATGCGGCGACCAGAATTGTACACAATATTCAAGGTGCGGTCTAACATGGAGCGATATAGAGGCATTATGACATTTTCCGTTCTATTAACTATTCCCTTCCTAATAATTCCTATCATTCTGTTTGCTTTTTTGACTGCTGCAGCACACTGAGCTGACAATTTTAAAGTATTATCCACTATGATGCCTAGATCCTTTTCCTGGGTGGTAGCTCCTAATATGGAACCTAACATCGTGTAACTACAGCAAGGGTTATTTTTCCTTGTATGCAACACCTTGCACTTGTCCACATTAAATTTCATCTGCCATTTGGATGTCCAATCTTCCAGCCTTGCAAGGTCCTCCTGTAATGTATCACAGTCTGCTTGTGATTTAACTACTCTGAATAATTTTGTATCATCCGCAAATTTGATAACCTCACTTGTCGTATTCTTTCCCAAATCATTTATATATTTATATATATATATATATATATATATATATATTGAAAAGCACCGGTCCAAGTACAGATCCCTGAGGCACTCCACTGTTTACTCTTTTCCACTGACAAAATTGACCATTTAATCATACTCTGTTTCCTATCTTTTAACCAATTTGTAATCCACAAAAGGACTTCGCCTCCTATCCCATGATTTATTAGTTTTCTTAAAAGCCTCTCATGAGGGACTTTGTCAAACGCCTTCTGAAAATCCAAATACACTATATCTACCGTTCACCTTTATCCACATGTTTATTAACCCCCTCAAAAAAATGAAGCAGATTTGTTAGGCAAGACTTCCCTTGGGTAAATCCATGTTGACTGTGTTCCATCAAATCATGTCTTTCCATATGCTCTACGACTTTGATCTTGAGAATAGTTTCCACTATTTTTCCTGGCACTGAAGTTAGGCTCACTGGTCTATAGTTACCCGGATCGCCCCTGGAGCATTATTTAAATATTGGGGTTACATTGTACCTGAAGACTGGAGGGTGGCCAATGGATGATTTTAATGATAGGTTACAAATTTTAACTAATAGATCAGAAATCTCATTCCTGAGTTCCTTCAGTACCCTAGGATGCATACCATCCGGTCCAGGTGATTTGCTACTCTTTAGTTTGTCAATCTGGCCTACTACATCTTCCAGGTTCACAGTGATTTTGTTCAGTTCGTCTGACTCATCACCCCTGAAAACCATCTCCGGAACTGGTATCTCCCCAACATCCTCATTAATAAACACGGAAGCAAAGAATTCATTTAGTCTTACTGCAATGGCCTTATCTTCCCTAAGAGCCCCTTTAACCCCTCGATCATCTAATGGTCCAACCGATTCCTTCACAGGTTTCTTGCTTTGGATATATTTTTAAAAGTTTTTATTATGAGTTTTTGCCTCTATGGCTGACTTCATTTCAAATTCTCTCTTCGCCTGTCTTATCAATGTTTTACACTTAACTTGACAATGCTTATGTTTTATCCTATTTTCTTCAAATGGATCCTTCTTCCAATTTTTGAAGGATTTTTTTTTTGCTAAAATAGCCTCTATCACCTCACCTTTCTACCCAGGAGAAAGATGCCGAGTCTAAATTGAGAGGCGCTGCATCCCCGGGGAGCCCCGTTTGAAGGAGGCTCCCGCTGGGGGTAGCAAGGTCCGGTGTACTGCCGGTGGATCCGGATCCCAGTACCGGCTGGGGAGGACCTTGGGCTAGATCACCCAGAGCCTCCTCGCACTGTATACACAGGGCCGTGGCCTCTTCGAGCTGCGTAGCTCTAATGTGGCATGCTTGCTTGGCAGAGGCCTTGAACTTCTTGTCTGGTGGTGCCATGGCTTGTGTGCGTAGGATTGCAGAAACCTCCGGTTTGTGCGTTCAAGACTACGCCGGGAGGCTTAGTTGTGCGCTCCGGGCGCACCAAATTTGTATGTGTAGGTCGAATGCGCGCGCAAGAAGATGCGCGCACCGCTGTGCGCACGGGGTTTACTTATGCACCTGGCACAGTAAAGCATTTGGCTGTGCGCCCGGTGCCCTCGTGCGCATCGCTGTGCGCATGGCACTTATGCGCGCACCAGTGTGCGCACAAGAGATTTTGTGCGCATGGATCGAATCAGCAGACAGGGCGGCGATCAACCGAAAATGGCGACGGCGACCACACGAGCAATATGGAAACCACCTCGGAGGATCTCCAAGTGGGAGGACCCTCGTATCGGACCAGGGTCTAGCCTAGAAAAGGCTGATCAACCCGGTGGCACGGACGCCAGCTAGCGATCTGTGCGATACTTCGAGCCTTGGAGAACGGGGACTTTTAGGAAGTTTTCTACATTACCTTGCCTCAGCGTTTCCCAGTCTCGTTCCAGGCGGTCTCTGGCTGCGGCGGGAGAGCGAAAAGTACCTCACCGCACGCTCAAAGTTGCACCCGCTGCCTCTCAGCCGCGCCCAAAGTTGGGGGCTAAGTCCACGCCGGGAACCGGCTGCCGGACCAAGGCTTACCTCTGAGGGATCGCGGAAATCACCTCAGGAATTCTCAAATGGGCTCGTCTGTAGAGGTAAGATTTCTTCTTGTTCTGAATATCTTTGGTTAGAATACTCTAATGCTGAGCAAGCGTGTATAGAGCCCTGAACTGCTATGGAGACGGAAAATACTGAAGAGCTGCACTTCCTGCAGGGGTATACGTACTAGGGCTGACGTCAGATTGAAATCTGATCCATCTCCAACTGCTATCAGGAGCACACTATACCCATTGGTCCTGAGTCCATCTGCTACACGCTAGGAAAAGTGGTCTTTTTGGTGACAGCTGACACCGCTGCATCCACCTTGGGAATCCGTAGGAGATCCAGAGCCTCTTCAGGTAAGGGGTACAACTTATCCATCACCTTCAGGCCCAAGTCTGGAGTATCGCACTCCCGGAACAACAAGTCCATAACTGAAAGATAGAACGGAAAGGTCTTGGCCGGACCACGGAGACAGACCATGACTGGATCGATGGAGCCCATGCAGGAGTCCTCCGGAGGGGCCTCAATACCCAATTCCTCCAAAATTTCAGGAATAAGAAGGCCCAGCTCATCTTTCCTAAAGAGATCATCTCCCTCCACCACTTGGGAGCTGGTATGGGAAGAAAGACTCTGGTCCTCCCCTATAGCTGCTCCCTGAGGAGGCGGGCCCCTGGCTCCGGGTCCTCCGGCTCAGAGGAAGAATTCGGCTTTGGGCAGGATGTGCTGGTTCGGAGGGGGCGCTTAGATTTAGGAGCCTATGCAGTCTCCAAGGACCTTGCATGCTTAACGGGCAGGGCTCCCGATTTTCCAGAAGACGGGACAGCGCAGGAGCGATTGCTGCCCCCCCCCCCCCCCCCCCCCCCGTGCTTCCTAGCTGACCTCCGGGCCTTGAAAGCCCTATGCAGTAGGAGGATAAAACCTGAGGAAAAAGATGAAGGAGTCTGGAGCCCCCTCAGAGCTCTCCTCCTCCTCAGCATTATCTTCATCTAAGCTACCCCCTTCGGGGGCCGTGGGCTGCGGGGAAAGGGGACTCCCCTCCCCCCATCTCGGCACGCATCGCCACGAGAAAGGTGGACAAAATGGCTTCCGTTCCTGCGCTAAGCAGGAATGGATCTGTAGCAGCAAGCTGCGAACGCTTGGACCTCGCAGGCTCCCGGCGCGGTCTTGAAACGCGCCTCCAACCACCAACCTGAGCAGACCCCATCTTGCGAAACGTGCACATCCCCGCAAGCCTGGCAGGCCGCACCACGCGGCATCGGAGCTGAAAACAAGAGAAAAAAAACGGCAGGCAAAAATGAGCCGCTGCGGCAGGGGAAACAGGTGCCAAGAAGGGAGCAACGCGACTAAACCGTTCGGACTCTTTTTACTTTATTTTTTATTTTATTTTTTTCTTATTGTACAACCTGGTCAGCCGCTGTCCACAGCACGGGTCCTGTCCCTTATGAGGTGAGTGAGCCGGGCTCCCTGGTATCACCTCAGTGGCTGAGGGGAGCTGCAGCAGGATCCTCGACCGACTCCACTAGCCTCAATACCAGGGGGGATGGTCTTCTCAGGACCTGCCAGCCCCCTGGGAGGCGTCCCAACAACGACTATCCTTTTTTCTAAACAAAAGTTGTTTTGTTTTCTGTTTTTCTTTTTAAAGAGATAGAACTTGCCAACTGCCTCAAAAAAATTCCCTTAGCTAAAACTATTTTTTTTTTACAGCTAAGAAGAAGTAACTACAGACTGCAGGATTTTGCACCTCCACCATCTGCTGGAGACAGAGAAATACTGACAGACTGTGGGTGGCACCTCAGGGTATAGGGCAGAGTCTGTCAAAACTTCTCTGTCTCCATTTGCTGATGGGGAGGCAAAACCCAGGAGTCTGGACTGATCCGGGTATGTAGAGGGAACTTCTATTCCTTTTTCTTTAATTAATTAATTTATTTTTAAACTCCAGTCTGCAGGTTTGCACCTCTAACATCAGCTGGAGGGATGTCTCAAAGTTTTGTTCTCTGCCTCCATCTGCTGGTAGGGATGTATAAAACCCACTTGTCTGGACTGATAGGAAAATTGGGTTCTTACCTGCTAATTTTCGTTCCTGTAGTACCAAAGGATCAGTCCAGACCGCTGGGTTGTCTCTCCCTTCCAGCAGATGGGAGTCAGAGAAAAAAACTGAAAGGCATCCCCCCTCTTACCCTGGTGTGCCACCTGCGTCCTTCAGTATAATCCATACCATAGCAGAATGAATCATAACCTCAACATAAGAACAATGGCTATAATCAAACCACCTAATAAAAGAAACTGCATAACTTCTGGAACTTATGTATATGGAGGGAGTACTTCCATATGCAAAGTAAATGTTGTCCACTTGAGAATATTTTGCAGAATAAAAAACGATAGCGAACGGACTCTCCAGATTCCATGGACGGGCATCTGTTCTGATCCTTGGTACTACAGGAACGAAAATTAGTAGGTAAGAACCCAATTTTCTTTTCCCTGTACGTACCAGGATCAGTCCAGACCACTGGGATGTACCCAAGCTGCCCTAAATGGGGTGGAACCTGGAGAGTCCTGCTCTAAGAACACTACTGCCAAAGCAGTCGCCATCCAGAGCACGGACGTCCAAACGGTAATGCTTAGGAAAAGTGTGTAAAGATTTCCAGGTAGCCGCTCTGCAAATTTCCTGTGGCGAAACAAACTGACTCTCCACCCAAGACGCCGCCTGAGATCGAATTGAATGCGCTTTTAAACCTTCCGGAACTGCACGCCCAAGACATATATATGTCGAAGTTATGGCTTCCTTCAACCATCGAGCAATAGTGGCTTTAGTTGCCTTATGTCCTTTCTTAGCACCACTCCATAAGATGAACAGATGATCAGACAAACGAAAAGTATTGGTTACCTCCAGATAGCGAAACAGAATTCGCCGCACATTTAATCTTCGCAAGTCGCGAGCCTGAGGCGAATTCCGATCCAAATCTGTGAAGGCAGGCAACTCCACAGTCTGATTCAAATGAAACTCAGACATGACCTTTGGTAGAAAGGAGGGCACCGCCCTAAAGAATACCCCTGAATCCGGAGAAAAGGTTCCCTACATGACAACGCTTGAAGCTCAGAAATGTGCTGTGCCAAAGTGATAGCCACCAGGAAAATCGTCTTAAATGTCAAGTCTTTCAAGGTGGCCTGTTTCAAAGTCTCAAATGGAAGACCGCACAAGCTAAGAAGAACCAAATTCAAATTCCAAGAAGGACACACTGGACGAACCGGAGGGTTCAAATGTTTAGCACCTCTCAGGAAACGCGTTACATCCGGATGAGCCGCCAGTGATGTCCCGTCAATCTTCCCCCGCAAACATCCCAGGGCCGCTACTTGAACCCTGAGAGAACTGCATACCAAGCCTTTTCTTCAGACCCTCCTGTAAGAACGCCAGAATATGGACAATTGAGGCGCGCCATGGGGACACATTCAATCTGCTACACCAGGAATTGAAAACCTCCCAGACTCGAACATAGGTGAGCGAGATAGACATTTTTTGCGCTTGCAGGAGGGTGGAAATAACAGAATCCGTATAACCTTTCTTCCTCAACTGCCGCCTCTCATAAGCCAAGCCTCTAGACAAAAGCGATCCACTTGATCGAAAAATACTGGACCTTGCCGAAGAAGATTCGGTAGATGACTGAGCCGAAGAGGACCGTCCACTGCTAAGTTGATCAGATCTGCAAACCACGGCCGCCTTGGCCACTCCGGAGCCATGAGAATGACTGAACCTGTGTGAGCCTCTATCCTTCACAAGATCTTGCCCACCAATGGCCAGGGAGGAAACACATACAGGAGAATGTCGCGAGGCCACAGGAGGACCAAAGCGTTGATACCTTCCGCCCCGTGTTCCCTCCTGCGACCGAAGAACCGAGCCACCTTTGCATTTCTCTGAGTCGTCATCAGGTCCAGGCGAGGAACACCCCACTGACGAGTCACGAGATACATCGCCTCCTCGGAAAGTTCCCAACTGAGAAAATCCACCTGAACGTTATCAATCCCGGCTATGTGGGAAGCTGCCAGCCGGACCAGATGGCGTTCCGCCCACAGCATTAGCCGATCGGCTTCTAATGCCATTGGACGACTTCTGGTTCCCCCCTGATTGATGTAAACCACCGCTGTCACATTGTCACTGATCGACGGCTGTGCAACGCCAGACATACTGCCCTGGTTTCCAAGCGATTTATGGACCATTTCGCCTGCTGCTCTGTCCAACGGCCCTTTGCTGCCCTCGACTGGCAAACCGCACCCCAGCCAGAAAGGCTGGCATCAGTCGTCATGACAACCCACTGGGGCTCCTCTAGGTCCATTCCGCACGACACGTGGAATCAACCACCAACGGAGACTGGACCTGGCAGGTTCTAAGAGCGGCAATCGGATTTGGAACTCTTCTGACTTCGGGTCCCAACGAAAAAGTAATGCCCTCTCCAAGGGTCTCATATGAGCAAAGGCCCAAGGCACTAATTCTAGAGTAGACGCCATAGAACTAAGCACCTGCAAGTAATTCCAAACCCGGGGTAGCGGTAGAGACAACAGCCACCGGCTCTACGCCATTAACTTGTCTATTTGCTCCTGTGTGAGAAGACCTTGCCGACCGATGTGTCGAACCAAGCACACAAGACGTTCAGCATCTGGGATGGGATTAATTGGCTCTTGGTAAAATTGATGACCCAACCAAGGGATTGGAGCCGGGCCACTACTGACTGAACCGCTGCCCTGCAAAGCTCCTCCGACTTTGCACAGATGAGCCAATCGTCCAGATAGGGATGAACCAAAATCCCTTCCCACCTGAGGGCCGCAGCCACTACCACAATTACTTTGGTGAAGACGTGGGGAGCTGTCGCCAATCCGAACGGAAGTGCCTGAAACTGATAATGCTCGCCCAGAATCATAAACCGGAGAAACCGCCGATACTGCTAGCGGATCCCTATGTGAAGATACGCTTCCGTCAGGTCTAAAGAAGCCAAATATTCGGAGTGGACGGCCGCAATGGCTGAGCGAAGAGTTTCCATGCGAAAACAGGGTATCCGAAGCGCTCTGTTCACCTTCTTCAAATCCAAGATCGGGCGGAAGGAGCCTTCCTTCTTGGGAACCATGAAATATATGGAGTATCTGCCGGTCCTGCATTCCTCCAGCGGGATTGGGACAATGGCTCCCAGTGCTTTCAACCGGCCCTGGGTTTTAAGCACCGCTGTCCGTTTCGCGCGGGCCACACCGGGTGACATCAAGAACAGGTCCCACAACGGGCGTGCAAAATCCGAAGCGTAGCCGTGTTCGATGATGCTTAGAACCCACTGGTCCAACATAATCTTTACCCACTCCTCGAAGAATAGAGACAGGCGTCTGCCTATCACCGGAACAGAGGAGTGGGCCAGGACACCTTCATTGGGAGGACTTGCCCCCAGAAGATCCCTGAGGACCCCGTCGCGGAGTGGCCTGTGGCCGTGAAAGGAATGAGACCAAGCCTGAGACATCGTTGACGGCTGACGTGGCGTGAAGGCCGGAGCCTTGGTCTGCCGAAACTTGCGCTGTCCCCGGTACCAAGGGTGTGCCGACCCAAAGGACCTGGGGATTCTAGGCTTGTCCTCCGGTAACTTGTACACCTTATTGTCCCCAAGGGATTTGCTAAGGGCTTCCAGATCATCCCCGAACAAGCATTTCCCTTTAAAGGGAAGATTGCCTAGCTGGGCCTTGGAGGAAACATCGACCGACCAGTTGCGGAGCCACAGAAGCCTTCTAGCGGAGACCACCAAAGCCATAGTGCGTGAAGACACCCAAAGAAGATCATACAAGATATCCGCGGTGTAAACCACAGCTACCTCCATACAATCTGCCTGCTCCACTTCCGCTGGAGGCAACTCCTGCGCGGTGAGCAACTGCTGCAGCCAACCAAAGGGCAACCAAGAGTTGCCCTTTGCATGAGGCTACTGCAGACCGCTGGCTGAACGCAAAGCGCCAAGACCTCAAAAATCCGCTTGAGAAGGACCTCCAGCTTCCTATTCTGAAGATCCTTAAGAGCAGCAGCCCCTGCTGCCGGAATTGTCGTCTGCTTAGTGATGGCTGAAACGGTTGCGTCCACTTTAGGGACACTCGTCTGGCAGCGGGTAGAGCTTTCTCCATGGCTCACCCCACCCGAAGGCTGGCCTCGGGAGCCTCCCATTCTCGGGTCACTAGTTCCAGTAGCATTGGATGAAAAGGAAAAGCTTTAGGAGGGACCCGAAGCCCCGAGAGAACGGGATCCTCCTTAGTAGCCTTCGAGCTCTGCTGTGGCGCCTCAATACCGAGCTCCGCCAGAACATGAGGGATTAAATGATCAAGCTCCTCCCTCCGAAACAACCTGAGGATCCTCGGGTCATCCCCTCAACTGGGGTGGGCTCATCAACATCCCCGCCAATATCCACGAGGAGAGGGTCCAGCGAAGGGGGATCCGGTGGATCGGAAGCCAGGGTTCCAGAGGGATTCCTCCCCTCTGGAGGAATCGGACCCCCAGAAAGCCTAGCCACCTTCGCAGGCGGAGGCTCCTCAGCCTGCAACTCAGCCTCAGCCTCCAAAAAGGCCTTGTGCATTAAAAGCACAAATTTGTTAGAAAAGGGACGCTGCCCCTTTAAGGCATGAAGGAAAAAATCTCACAGAGGGAAGTAAATTGGTAAAGAGAGGGAACATAAGAAAACGCCATACTGGGTCAGACCAAGGGTCCATCAAGCCCAGCATCCTGTTTCCAAAAGTGGCCAATCCAGGCAATAAGAACCTGGAAAGTACCCAAAAACTAAGTCTATTCCATGTTACCATTGCTAATGGCAGTGGCTATTCTCTAAGTGAACTTAATAGCAGGTAATGGACATCTCCTCCAAGAACTTATCCAATCCTTTTTTAAACACAGCTATACTAACTGCACTAACCACATCCTCTGGCAACAAATTCCAGAGTTTAATTGTGCATTGAGTAAAAAAGAACTTTCTCCGATTAGTTTTAAATGTGCCCCATGCTAACTTCATGGAGTGCCCCCTAGTCTTTCTATTATCCGAAAGAGTAAATAACCGAGTCACATCTACCCGTTCAAGACCTCTCATAATTTTAAACATCTCTATCATATCCCCCCTCAGTCGTCTCTTCTCCAAGCTGAAAAGTCCTAACCTCTTTAGTCTTTCCTCATAGGGGAGCTGTTCCATTCCCCTTATTTTGGTCGCCCTTCTCTGTACCTTCTCCATCGCAATTATATCTTTTTTGAGATGCGGCGACCAGAATTGTACACAGTATTCAAGGTGCGGTCTCACCATGGAGCGATACAGAGGCATTATGACATTTTCCGTTTTATTCAAAATTCCCTTTCTAATAATTCCCAAAAGAAAATTATTCCTTACCTGCTAATTTTCGTTCCTGTAGTACCATGGATCAGTCCAGACGGTGGGTTATATCCCCCGTCCAGCAGATGGAGTCATAACAAACTTCAAGGGGCGTAACCACATAAACCAGTACACCCTCTGCTGGAGCTCAGTATAACGTATAGCAAAGCCCGATTAGACCAAGAACAGTCTGGATCAAGTCTACTTAACCATGAATTAATTGGAAACGATAACCATAAAAAAAACAGCCAACTAGCGGCAAAATGGCCAACTTGTTGGGAGTTGTGAACATAGATAAGAAAATTGAGAGATACAGGAGACATCTACAGTAAACTACCCGAGCAGGAGCAAGATCCCAGAGTGGTGGGCGTCTGGACTGATCCATGGTACTACAGGAACGAAAATTAGCAGGTAAGGAATAATTTTCTTTTCCCTGTACGTACCAGGATCAGTCCAGATGGTGGGATGTACCCAAGCTTCCCTAAACCGGGTGGGTCCCTGAAAGCCCTGCTCGGAGAACCTGGTCGCCAAAGTGCCCAGTGTCTGGCGGCGCCAGGTGTAGTCGATAATGTCTCGAGAAAGTGTGCAGCAATTTCCATGTTGCTGCCCGGCAAATTTCCTGAGAGGAGACGGCGCGAACTTCCGCCCAGGATGCAGCCTGTGAGCGGGTCGAGTGAGCTATGACGCCACGTGGTGGAATCCATCCCGCTCCAATGTAAGACACGGAAATGGCGTCCTTTAACCATCTCGCAATCATCGTCTTCGAGGCCTGTGACCCCTTCCTCTGACCCGACCAGAGCACGAACAGGTGATCGGAGACCCAGAAATCATTAGTAACCTCCAGGTAGTGGAGCAACGCGCGCTTGACGTCCAAATGACGAAGGGACCTTGGTTCATCGGGACCAAAGGCAGGAAGTTCCACCGTCTGATTCAAGTGGAAAGACGAGACTACCTTCGGGAGAAACGAAGGAACGGTGCGAAGGGAGACTCCCGAATCCGTGAAGTGGAGATAAGGCTCCCTGCAGGACAAAGCTTGAAGCTCCGAGATGCGCCGTGCTGAACAGATGGCTACGAGGAACACCGTCTTGAGGGTGAGGTCCTTAAGAGTCGCTCCGCAGAGTGGTTCGAATGGAGAACCTGACAAGGCACAAAGCACAAGGCTGAGACTCCAGGAGGGACAGGGATCCCTTACCGGGGGTCGTATGTGCTTGACACCCTTGAGGAAACGTGCGATGTCCGGTTGAAGAAGGAGAGAGCCGTCCCTTAGGACAAGGGAATTCAGGGCCGCCACCTGGACCCGAAGGGAATTATAGGCGAGCCCCTTATCCAGGCCATCCTGAAGGAACTGGAGGATCAGTGGTACAGACGCCTCCGTGGACCGGACCCCCTGATTGGAACACCACATCTCGAAGACCCTCCACACTCTGACGTAAGCAACTGAAGTGGACGATTTGCGGGCCCGCAGCATAGTCGAGACTACCGCCTCCGGGTAGCCTCTGCGTTGGAGGCGACGCCGTTCAAAAGCCATGCCGCAAGACAGAAGAGTTCTGCCTGCTCGAAATATACCGGGCCCTGGTGTAACAGACGAGTGAGATGTCCCAGTCGAACCGGACCGTCTACCGCCAACTGTAGAAGGTCTGCAAACCAAGGCCGGCGGGGCCACTCCGGGGTGACGAGAATCACGGCTCCCTGATGACGTTCTATTCTGCGAAGAATCTTGCCCACCATGGGCCAGGGAGGGAAGACGTAGAGCAGTCGGTGTGCCGGCCACGGAAGGACTAGGGCATCTACCCCTTCCGCGCCGCGCTCTCTCCTGCGACTGAAGAAGCGGGGGGCCTTGGTGTTGAGGGAAGTCGCCATCAAATCCAAGTGCAGCGCACCCCATCGGCGGACCAGAAGATGCATCGCTTCTTATGAAAGAGACCATTCTCCGGGATCCAGTTGTTGACGACTTGGGTAGTCCGCCTGAATGTTGTCCACCCCGGCGATGTGTGAGGCCGCGATCCGGACAAGATGGATCTCCGCCCACTCCATCAGGGGCATCGACTCGAGCGAGACATGCTTTCTCCTTGTCCCTCCTTGCTGATTGATGTAGGCCACGGTGGTGGCGTTGTCTGAGAGAATCCGTACCTCTCTGTTCCGCACCAACGGAAGGAAACGATGGAGAGCTAGACGTACTGCCCTGGTTTCCAGGCGGTTGATCGGCCACGTTGCTTCTACCGATGACCACGTCCCCCTGCGTGGCGCTTCGGTCGCAGACGGCGCCCCAACCCACTACGCTGGCGTCGGTGGTGACCACCACCCAATTGGGCACCTCGAGGGAGACGCCGCGAGCCAGGTTCAACGGATCCAACCACCAATCCAGACTGTCCCTGGCGGTTGGTGGAAGTGGCAGGATCGCTTGATAATCCTGAGATACTGGTTTCCATCGGGAGAGGAGAGCCGCCTGTAGGGGACGCAGATGCGCAAATGCCCAGGGCACCATATCAATGGTGGAAGCCATCACGCCCAACAGCTGAAGATAATCCCAGGAGGTGGGTTCTGGTAACGCAGAAAACCGACGTACATGTTCCCGCAATGATTGAGCCTTGTCTGGGCGTAAGAACACCTTGCCCTGATGCGTGTCGAAGCTGGCCCCCAAGAAGTCCAAGCGTTGCGAGGGCACGAGGGAGCTCTTGGAGAAGTTCACCACCCAGCCCAGGGAGCAGAGAACCTGGACAACCCTGGATACCGAGGACTGCCCGTGGCTGAAAGACTTCGCACGAATCAGCCAGTCGTCCAGATAGGGATGCACAAGTATGCCCTCCCTCCTTAGGGCCGCCGCCACTACAACCATGATCTTGGTGAATGTACGAGGTGCGGTCGCCAAGCCGAACGGGAGTGCCTTGAATTGAAAATGCTGACCCAGGATCTTGAAGCGGAGAAATCGGCGGTGAGCCGGAAGAATGGGAATGGCAGGTAAGGCTTCCATCAAATCTAGGGAGGCAAGAAACTCTCCCTGGTGTACTGCCGCAATTACTGAGCGAAGAGTCTCCATGCGGAACCGGCTGACTCGCAGTGATTTGTTGACCTCCTTCAGATCTAGGATGGGCCGAAAGGAACCGTCCTTTTTGGGCACGACAAAGTACATGGAATAATGGCCCAAGCCCACCTCGCCGAAGGGGACGGGAGAAATGGCTCCTATGTCCTGCAACCGATAGGAAAATTAGTTCTTACCTGATAATTTTCATTCCTGTAGTACCACGGATCAGTCCAGACACCTGGGTTGTGACTCCGCACCAGCAGATGGAGACAGAGCAAAACTTGACGGGCTCCCTACATATAGTAAGGTGCCACCCACAGCCCCTCAGTCGAACGGAATGTCAAAGCAACAAAATGCCAGACTAACTAACTATGAACGCTATAACATAGGCCGATTCACAACAGCACCCCTGGCTGGAACCGAACTGTCAGAACCAGAGGCAAATGGCCTTGTACCAAATTAGAACAATGTAGTAATCGCAACAGGAATAAACGAGGACTTAATCCAACCGAGCGGACTCTCCCTCTATTCATCAGTAAAAACATAACAGACAGGCGGGAGCCTGGACTGATCCGTGGTACTACAGGAACGAAAATTATCAGGTAAGAACTTATTTTCCTTTCCCTGTACGTACCCGGATCAGTCCAGACACCTGGGATGTACCAGAGCTAATTACCGAGGGTGGGAAGCAGAGTCCCACTCGGAGAACACTCGCCCCAAACCCTTGAGACTCAGCTGCCTGGACATCAAGCCTGTAATGCCTAGTAAAAGTATGCAACGACTTCCATGTCGCTGCTCTACAGATCTCCTGTGTGGACACCTGAGAAGCCTCAGCCCAGGACGTGGCTTGCGCCCGAGTCGAATGAGCTCGAAGCCCCTCAGGCGCCAACTTACCCTGCAGAAGATACGCCGAACCAATCGCCTCCTTGAGCCAACGCGCAATCGTGGCACGCGAAGCCGCAGGCCCTCTGCGAGACCCTGAGCAGAGAACAAACAGGTGGTCGGAAACCCGGAAAGGATTCGTAACCTCCAGATAACGGATCAGAATCCTGCGGACATCGAGTTTCCTTAACTCTTTCGATCCCTTGTCCATCTGAGCCATGGTCGAAAACCCTGGAAGGTCCACAGACTGATTCAAGTGAAAAGAGGACACCACTTTTGGCAAAAAAGACGGAACATTTCGCAGAGAAACTCCGGCCTCCGAAAATCGCAAAAATGGCTCTCTACAAGACAGAGCCTGTAGTTCCGAGACCCGACAAGCGGACGTAACTGCGACCAGAAACACCGTCTTCAAAGTAAGATCCTTCAGTGTCGCCCGCTTGATTGGTTCAAACGGCGCTCCACAAAGAGCTGACAGTACGCAGTTTAAATTCTAGGATGGACAAGGATTACGTACCGGTGGGTGTAAATGTTTAGCCCCACGAAGAAAACGCGTCACATCCGGATGGCAAGCCAAGGACACTCCTTGGACCTTACCTCTGAGACAACCAAGTGCAGCTATCTGGACTTTTAGGGTACTCCAGGACAGCCCCTTCGAGAGGCCCTCTTGGAGGAAAGCGAGGACCTCAGGCACAGCTGGCCGGATAGGGTTTACTTCGTGAGAACTACACTAGTCCTCGAAAACTGTCCAAACCCGCATATAGGTTAAGGACGTAGACTGCTTTCTAGCTCTCAACAAGGTAGTGATCACAGCCTCTGAGTACCCCTTAGTCTTCAAGCGCGCCCTTTCAAAAGCCAAGCCGCGAGACAAAAGTGATCCGCATCCTCCAAACAGACGGATCCTTGAAGAAGGATGATCGCGTCTCCGTGAAACCAAAGCGGAGGCTCCGCCGCAAGCTGAATGAGGTCCGCGAACCACGGGCGCCTTGGCCACTCCGGCGCAACCAAGATCACCTCCGACGGATGTAACTCGATTCGCCGTAGGACCTTGCCTATCAGGGGCCATGGAGGGAATACATTTAGCAACACGTCCGTGGGCCAGGGAAGCACTAGTGCATCGACTCCTTCTGCTCCCCGCTCCCTCCGCCGACTGAAGAACCGCGGAGCCTTTGAATTTTGAGCGGTGGCCCATCAGATCCAGGTTGTGGCTTGTCCCCACCTGGCACAGATGAGACGATACGCTACGTCCGGTAGCTCCCATTCTCCTGGATCCAGCCGGTGTCGGCTGAGGAAGTCCGCTTGGATGTTGTCTACTCCGGCGATGTGAGACGCCGCGATGCTGCTGAGATGTCGCTCCGCCCAGCACATCAACTGACTCGCCTCCACCGCCACCTGCTGGCTCCTTGTTCCTCCCTGGCGATTGATATAGGCCACCGTGGTCGCGTTGTCCGACAGAACCCGGACCGCTCGGCCCCGTATCCACGGGAGAAAAGCTCGCAACGCCAACGCTACCGCCCTGGTCTCTAACCGGTTGATGGACCACAGCGACTGCTGGATCGACCACTGACCTTGCACCGAGCGTCCCCCACATACCGCTCCACAACCAGAGAGACTGGCGTCCGTCGTAACCACCGTCCAACTGGGCATGAGCAGAGAAACCCCGCACGTCAGATGGTCGGGGAAGAGCCACCACTGCAGGCTGGCCCTGGCACGGACTGTGAGGGGCAGCGGACGATGAAACTCCTCCGATGCCGGCTTCCAACAGGAAAGTAACGCTGATTGTAACGGTCGCAGATGAGCAAAAGCCCAGGGGACCAAGGCGAGCGTCGATGCCATGGAGCCCAAAACCATCAGGTAATCGCGTACCAGCGGGCACCTCATGGACAACAGTCGTCTCACCTGACTCTGAAGCTTGACCACTCTCTCCTGAGTCAGACACACCCTGGCCCTTTCGGTGTCGAACAGGGCCCCCAGGTATTCTAATCTCTGCGTAGGCTGTAGATGACTCTTGGCTAGGTTGACCACCCAGCCGAGAGATCGCAAGAGCTGCAGGACCCTGGCAATCGCCTGCCGGCACTCGACCTCGGATTTGGCCCGAATGAGCCAATCGTCTAGGTAAGGGTGTACCAGGAGCCCTTCCCTCCGGAGCTGGGCAGCCACCACCACCATAACCTTGGTAAAGGTGCGTGGAGCCGTGGCGAGGCTGAAGGGAAGAGCCCTGAACTGATAGTGTCTGCCTAGGATGCAAAACCTCAAATATCTGTGATAGGCCAGCTGAATCCCGATGTGTAGATACGCCTCCGTAAGATCCAGCGACACAAGGAACTCGCCCGGACGAACCGAGGCCACCACCGAGCGGATCGTCTCCATCTTGAAACTCGGAACGCGAAGGCACCTGTTGACCCCTTTTAGGTCGAGAATTGGACGGAACACGCCGTCTTTCTTTGGGACCACGAAGTAAATGGAGTACCTTCCCATGCCACGTTGTCTCGATGGAACGGGAGTAATGGCGCCCAGATCTTCCAGGCGCTGGAGGGTCGCCCTTACGGCTGCGCGCTTGTTGATAGCCTTGCAGGGAGATAGGAGAAACTTGTCCACCGGCAGACGTGCAAAATCTAACGCGTAACCGCGTCTTATCACGCCGAGGACCCACTGGTCTGAAGTTATCCTGGTCCATTCCTCGTAAAACAACGCGCGCCTCGGCCCCACGCTTGGTATGGCTTCTTGAGGCTGCAACGAGGAATGAACCCTTCTCGTTTCATTGGGCCGACTTGGACCCCGATCCCGACGAGGGCCCACCTGTTCTGTTGAACTTCTTCCCTCGAAAGGACTGAGACCATGAGGAGGATCTGGCAGAGCCCGATCGGTAGGCCTGTCCCGTCCCAGCCGATCTTTGCGGCCTCTGGAAAACGGTTTCTAGATGAAAAAGTTGACCTAGGTCTGAGCTTGTCCTCCGGCAACTTAAAAGCCTTGTTCTCGCTCAGGAACTGCATCAGATCGTCCAGCTGCTTTCCAAATAGCAGCTTCCCCTTAAAAGGCAAGGAGCCCAAGTGAGCCTTAGACGTACCATCCGCAGCCCAGTTACGGAGCCAGAGGAGACGGCGGGCTGAGACCACCGACACCATAGCCCTGGCCGAAGTCCTCAGCAAATCGTGCATAGCATCTGCGCTGTAAGCTATCACCGCTTCCAAGTGATCCGCCTGCGAGGCCTCCCCATCTGAGAGGCCTGCATTCGCCTGTAAATTTTGGGCCCAGCGGAGCCCAGCCCGCAACGCAAAATTACTACAAATGGCCGCCCTGACTCCCAGGGCGGATACCTCAAAAACCTTTTTGAGTTGTACCTCCAGCTTCCAATCTTGGATATCTCTGAGCGCTGTGGCGCCTGTGACGGGAATGGTAGACCTCCTCGTCACTGCCGACACCGCGGCGTCCACTCGCGGGAGACGCAGTAATTCCAAGACATCCTCAGGCAGAGGATACAGCTTGTCCATGGCCTTACTCACCTTCAGACCCAATTCCGGGGTATCCCATTCTCGAAAAAGAATATCGGAGGCCGAAAAATGAAACGGGAAAGCCACCGGGGGCCCAGCTAGGCCTAAGAGCACCGGATCCATATTAGCACCCTGACGGGCTTCCACCGGCAGGGCCTCCACCCCGAGCTCCTCGAGGATCGCCGGGATAAGGGGAGATAGCTTATCTCTTCTGAAGAGCCGCACGACCTTGGGATCATCCCCATCCGCTGCCAGCGCTCCCTTGCCTGTCCCCGGCTGGGCTGGACCCTGGTCATTGGGCCCCTCAGGCCCTCCTGTGGTCCCCGAGACCGACCCCTCCTCCGAGGAGGTAGACTCTATTTCCGAGTCCCGAGGGACTCCTCGCTTCGGCCTTTTTTCCCTGGGTTGGCCCGACAATTCCCTATGGCAGGCCGACCTCTTCTGGGGGTGAGAGCATCCCTCCCTGCCCCCTGGGACCTTCCCGGGCTTGTGCTTGGACCGCTTATATTTCGCCAACTTTTTTAGTAACAATTTATTTATTTATTTATTTATTTAACATTTTTCTATACCGACCTTCATGGTTAAATACCATATCAGGACGGTTTACATCGAACAGGGATAAAAATAATTAGGTAAAGGAAGAGACAAAGTTACATTAAACGAGGACCGTGAACTTGGAAGCTTAGGTAGCTGGAAGAAAAGAGATAAAGTTAAGTAAAGAAAAGAGAAATAACAAATTCCGGACTAGAGATAGTTCAGAATAGAATTAGTCCACATGTTAGAGTTGGTATCCATGCTGTCCAGGAATCAGATGAGGGGAGGTATAATTGTTCGTATAATTGTTCGTGAGTAGATAAAGTCTAATGTGTATCCCAGAGTTCTGGGAAGGCTAGGCGGAACAACCACGTTTTGAGTTTTTTTTTAAAAGTTAGCAGGCAAGGTTCCAACCTGAGTTCAGCAGGGAGGTTGTTCCAGATAGCTGGGGCTGCTGTTGAAAATGCTCGGTCCCTGGATGCAATGAGTCGCATGGCTTTGGTTGGAGGGGCTTGTAGTGTTCCTTTGGATATTTCTCTCATTGGCCTATTAGAAGTATGGAGTTTTAATGGAATTTCAAGGTCGAGATAAAGGAGATCATAGATGGATTTATGTATTAATGATAAAGATTTGTGAAGGACTCTGTGGTTGATTGGTAACCAGTGTAGATTTCGGAGGATGGGTGTAATATGATCACTCCGCTTGGTGCTTGTTAGGATTCTGGCAGCAGCATTTTGTATCATCTGAAGTGGCTTAATGGTTGAGCTGGGTAGACCTGTGAGGAGAGCGCTGCAGTAGTCTATTTTGGCAAATATCAAGGATTGAAGAACTGTCCTAAAGTCGTGGAAATATAAGAGAGGTTTGAGTCTTTTTAATACCTGTAGTCTGAAGAAGCAGTCTTTGGTGATAGTGTTAATCATACTCTTTAGGTTAAGACGGTTATCGAGTATTACCCCCAGGTCTCTAACCTGAGTATGAGTGAGGGCATGGTTATGATGGGTCTGTGATTGGATGTTGTCTTGGTTGGCGGAAATGAGAAGGAGTTCAGTCTTGTTAGCATTGAGGACCAAATTTAAACTGTTGAGGAGACTAGTGATAGATTGTAGACAGTTGTTCCAGATCGAGAGTGATTTGGTAATGGATTCCGTTATGGGGATCAGGATCTGCACATCATCTGCGTAAATGTAGTGAATAAGGTTGAGACTTGTTAACAATTGGCACAAGGGGAGGAGGTAGATATTGAAAAGTGTGGGGGACAGGGAGGATCCTTGAGGTACTCCTAGTGATGAATTTGTTGGTGGTGATTCTTTATTATTTATTCTGACCTTGAAGCTTCTATCACTAAGGAAAGACTTGAACCAGTTGTAGACTTGTCCTGAGATGCCTATGTCTAATAGACGATTCAGGAGAATGGCGTGGTTGACAGTATCGAACGCCGCTGATATGTCTAAGAGGATTAGCAGAAAAGAGTGTCCTTTGTCAAGTCCCATAATAATATGGTCAGTTAGGGAGATGAGCAGGGTTTCTGTACTGCGTGATTTGCGGAAACCATACTGTGAAGGATATAGTATATTGTAATCTTCTAAATACTCTGAGAGCTGGGTGTTAACCACCTTTTCTGTGATTTTGGCTAAGAATGGAAGATTCGATATAGGGCGAAAATTAGCTAGTTCACTAGGGTCTAAGTTGTGTTTCTTAAGGAGGGGTTTGAGAGAGGCGTTTTTTAGGATGTTTGGGTACAAACCTTGGGTTAAGCAGCAGTTTATGATGTTGGCCAGAGGTCCAGAAATTGTGTTTGGTATGAGTAGGAGTAACTTTGTTGGTAGGTTGTCTGAGGGGTGGCTGGATGGTTTCTGCTTCTTGAGAATGGATTCAATCTCTTTAGATGAAGTTAATTCGAAGTTGTCTAATTTGGCTCCCTTAAGCATATGGGTATTGGTAAATGAAGCGAGGGTGTTGTTATTGGGTGGGAGGAGTGAGAGCGTGTTTGATATCTTCTGCTGAAAGAAAATGGCTAGCTCGTTTGCCTTGGATTGAGCTTGTTCGTCTGGGATCGGTGGTGGTAGTGACTTTGTGATTTGAGACACATATGAGAAGAGAGCCTTCGCGTCATATTGGAGATCATGGATTTTATAGGCGTAAAAAACTTTTTTTGATTTTAAAATTAAAGACCTGTAATGATGTAAGGTTCCTTTGTAAGAAGAAAGCGTGGAGGAGGAAGGGGCTTTACGCCATTTGTTTTCCTTGTGACGTAGTTCTTGTTTTATCTGTTTGAGTTCATTGGAGTACCAAGGTTGATTTCCTTTTTTTAAAGGATTAATTCTTTTCGAGATAGATGGGCAGTGTTTATTTGCTACAGCTTCTGTGATATTGTGCCAGGAGAGCACCGCTGTGTTGGGATTGGATAGATCTATATTTTTTAGATCGTTAGTGAGCTGTTCGTTGAGTGTGTCGGAAGCACATGATTTCCTGAAGTGAATGGAGGAGAGGTGTTGGGTGGTAGGTGTCTGTTTATTTGAGGTGAAGGTGGTTGTTATCAGATAGTGGTCTGACCAGGGGATGGGGGTACAAACCGGATCCTTGGTGATGGAGAAGTTAGAGTTGATAAAGATAAGGTCCAAGGTGTGTCCTGCTTTATGTGTGGGTCCGTTGACGATCTGGGTGAATCCCATAGCATTGAGGGCGGTGAGGAGGGCTTCACAGTTGGGTGCATGGTGAGTGGCTTCAAAGTGTATGTTAAAGTCTCCCAGGATTATGGTAGGAGAGTCAGTGTTGATATGTTTAACGATGGATTCAATAAGGGGGGAGGCGTCTGCTTCCAATACTCCTGGGGGGGCATAAACTAGTAAGACTTGCAGATGATTAGATTTGAATAAACCTAGTTCTAGTTTGGATTCTGTCTTGATTGTATGAGATGTTAGTCTGAGTTCTTTCTTGGTGGCTAGTAACAGGCCGCCCCCTCGTTTTTTGTGTCTGTGGATAGAGAAAAAGTCGTATTTGTGGGTAGGCAATTGATTGATTAACGCTATGTCCGAGTTTTTTAGCCAGGTTTCTGTGATGGCGCAGATGTCAGGATTACAGTCTAAGAGATAGTCGTTGAGGATATGAGTCTTTTTTGTCAGGGATTGAGAATTGAATAGGGTCACTGAGAGAAGAGTTAGACCTAGGAGCTGAGTCAGGGGAGTGATCAGGATAGGGATGAGAGATCTGGGAATTCTTGCTGGAGAGGATTGAGCTGGAAGAATGTTGAAGGGGTGACGGTGATATCTGATGGGAATATGTTGGGTCATCATATTTGTGTTACTCTGGAATTGTTGTGAGTGCAAAGATGAGACTTGATTAAGGGTCCTGGGCAAATGTCGTTTTCAGGCCTTGCTTTTCAATAAGAAAGTTGAAAAGGGTTATTTGAGCCGCGGGCGTGTGGAGTTGAAAGGGGGGGGCTGCTCAGGGGCTGCACTAAGGGGCTCACAAAGGGGCAGGCCCCTTTGTCGTGCCCCCTAGACGCGCGGCGCAGACGCGCGGCGCCTGAGCTCAGGTTAGTTTAAATGTCCCTCTCCCTCGCTGATTGGTTGCTTGGGCTGGTGGGCGGGTCTTTTTGCCGCTGCCTGTGGGATCGGAGCTCAGGCTCGCCGGGGGGAAGGGAAAAAAATTGAGGCCTTACCCCGACGGGTCTGGGCGCCGATCGCGCAGGCCTCCCCTCCCTGATGCACAAGTGGAAGCAGAAGCAGCAGTATCAGCGGTTTGAGCAGGAGATGAGCAGTGCCGGAGCTCAGGTTAGTTTAAATGTCCCTCTCCCTCGCTGATTGGTTGCTTGGGCTGGTGGGCGGGTCTTTTTGCCGCTGCCTGTGGGATCGGAGCTCAGGCTCGCCGGGGGGAAGGGAAAAAAATTGAGGCCTTACCCCGACGGGTCTGGGCGCCGATCGCGCAGGCCTCCCCTCCCTGATGCACAAGTGGAAGCAGAAGCAGCAGTATCAGCGGTTTGAGCAGGAGATGAGCAGCGCCGGAGCTCAGGTTAGTTTAAATGTCCCTCTCCCTCGCTGATTGGTTGCTTGGGCTGGTGGGCGGGTCTTTTTGCTGCTGCCTGTGGGATCGGAGCTCAGGCTCGCCGGGGGGAAGGGAAAAAAATTGAGGCCTTACCCCGACGGGTCTGGGCGCCGATCGCGCAGGCCTCCCCTCCCTGATGCACAAGTGGAAGCAGAAGCAGCAGTATCAGCGGTTTGAGCAGGAGATGAGCAGCGCCGGAGCTCAGGTTAGTTTAAATGTCCCTCTCCCTCGCTGATTGGTTGCAAAATCCTCGGAGAAGGACTCCTCCGAGTCCGAGGAGCCCTCCCCCGAGACAAAATTTCCAGATTCTAGGCCCCCCGGGGGCTCCCCCCCCCCGATGCCCGAGGCGAAAGCGGAGGTGGCTGGCCGCCATGTTCCATGGCTCTCCTCGTGGCCTCCCGGACTGAATTCAAAATGGCCGCCGTTCCCGCGCTAAGCGGGAACGGATCAGCCCCCCCGACTTCTGCAGACACGGCGCGCGGCGGCGACCGGGACGCCCGGGAACGGCCCCCCCCCCCCCCCGACCGCCCTCCGACGGCCCTTCGCCCCCGGTAACACAATTTGAACACATGCCGTCGCAGGAGACCCGCACGCGCGGCAAGCTGCCCCTATAGGCATCCCGGACCGGAGCTGAAAGAAAAAATTCGCCGACTCTAACAACAAAATTCCTCCCCCCTACGGAGCGCCCCGGCCGAGGGAAGAGAGAGCGAGACGGCGCGGATAAACAAAATCGCAAAACTTTTTTTTTTATATACTTAGCCGCTGGCCCAGGTGCTGAATTTTCCGCTCCAGCAGGGGTGAGTGAACCGGGCTCCCCGGTGTCACCCCCGACGCTGCTGCCAGGCACGGCCGGGTCCTCGACCCTCAGCAGCGGCCTCAACCAGGGGGGGATGGTCCCCTCAGGACCTGCCAAACCCCCCTGGGAGGCTCCACTGACGGGAGACGACTTCTATATTCTTTATTTTATTATTTTTTTTTTTTTAATTAAGGTAAGCTTTAACCTCTACAGATACTCTTTTTTTTTTTTTTTTTTTACTATCCCTGACTAACTAAACCCCAGGGATCCCAGAGACTGTGGGTGGACCTGCCCCATCTGCTGGAGACAGAGAAAGACTGAGGAGCTGTGGGTGGCACCTTACTATATGTAGGGAGCCCGTCAAGTTTTGCTCTGTCTTCATCTGCTGGTGCGGAGTCACAACCCAGGTGTCTGGACTGATCCGGGTACGTACAGGGAACCAGGGTTTGTTGCACTGCCGCTTTCTTGAGGTCCGAGCCACAGGGGGAGAAGAGAAACCGGTCCCTCAGAGGGCGGACAAACTCCAAGGCGTAGCCGTTCTTTATAGTGTCCAAGACCCACTGGTCCGCGGAGATACGCACCCACTCCTCGTAGAAATCCGCAAGTCGACCCCCGATTCTAGGAGTGGAGGAGTGGGCGACTCTGGCATCATTGGGTAGACTTTGGTGGAGGGTTTCCCTGCCCCGAGCCATCGCGCGTGGATCTACGCCCACGAAAGGACCGTGGCCAGGCCTGGGATCTGGAGGAGGCTGTCCGAGACCCAGACTGCCTGTAAGACCTGTAGCGCCGCTGCGCCCTGGCCCTGCTTCTGGAGGAGGCAAAGGACCGTGAAAGACGTTGTCTATCCTCGGGAAGCCGGTGGACTGCATTCTCCCCCAGGGACTTGATGATTTGATCCAAATCGTCTCCAAAAAGAAACTTGCCCCGGAAAGGCAGAGATCCCAGGCTCGACTTGGAGGAGGCATCCGCCGCCCAGTTGCGCAGCCACAGTAGCCGCCGAGCCGCTACAACCGATACCATGGACTGCGCCAGCACTCAGAAGAGATCGTACAGAGCATCAGCTCCATAGGCTATGGCAGATTCCAGACGATCCACCTGGAGGGTCTCTTCGGGCGGCAGGTCTTGGGAAGTGAGGAGTTGCTGAACCCATCGAAGACTGGCCCTTTGCGCAAGCGAGCTACACATGACAGCCCGCATCCCCAGGGCGGAAACTTCAAAAACCCTTTTGAGGAAGATTTCCAGCTTGCGGTCCTGTGTATCCCGCAGGGCCGCGCCGCCCGTGACCGGAATAGTCGTCCTCTTGGTAACCGCCGACACCGCCAAGTCCACCTTGGGAATCTTAATGAGCTCCAGGAAATCCTCAGGCAGAGGATACAATTTTTCCATGGCACGCGTGACCTTCAGAGATGCTTCAGGAGTGTCCCACTCCCTGGTGAGGAGCTGCAGAAAGGAATCATGGATGGGGAAAGCCTGAGCCCTAGGCCGGAGGGTGGCGAGGACTGGATCCCCCTTCTTGGATGAAGTGGTGATGGCGGGAGCCTCGGGGGCTGGCGGATCCGGTGGAGGATCAAGATCCAGCTCCAAGAGGATCTGAGGAATAAGGTCATCCAGCTCATCTCTCTGGAAAATCCTGAGCGCGCGTGGGTCGTCACCCTCAGACTGCGCGTCCGGCTGCGCAGGATCCGGTGAGTCCGGGGAGACACCCCCCGATGGTGCAGCCGCTCCCATACCCCCCAGGGTAGTACGCAACCAAGGCGGCAGTCCAGGGTCCCCCGGCACCGAACCCGCAAGGGCAGGAGGCGAAACATGAGGAGCAGTAGAGACCCTAGGCGTCTTGGACGGCAGGGGGCCCGGGGGAAGACCCCCGGGAGCCCCCAGACCCTGCAAATACGCGCTATGCATCAGGAGTATAAACTCCGGAGAAAACCGCGGAATGCTGGGAGGGGGCCCTGAGGAGGGAACCTCTGTGTACCCCTGCTCGGGCAAACCCCCCTCCGGGGATAGATTCGGAGGAGAAACCTCCCGAAAATCCCTCTGCTCCTGTACCGCATCTGAGGCAGCATCGCGCTGCGAATCCAAAATGGCCGCCGTTCTCGCCAATGGCTGCGGGGAGGGGAGGAAAGAGAAGGTGCTGAGGGGCTGCGAGGTGCCTTCCCCACCGGGAAGGCATTGAGCACAAATCCCCTCCCGCAAGATCCTCGACCCCGGCTCGCCACAGGCCGCACACCAGGACAGCCGCGGCATGAAATTGCTGGGGAAGAGGAAGAGAAAGCCACGGGGGGGGGGGGGGGGGGCCAGAGCGCGAAAAAAAGTGCTGCGGGGGGGCCGGAACGGCCTGCGCTGCCCGCCGAAGATGTCCCTGCACGCGGGGGAATCGCCCTCCCAGCCGCAGCGACCCCGGCGAAAAACTGCCTCGGGACCGCGGGACAAAGCCGCTGACGCGGAGAGGCCGGCACCGCCGGCTTCCACGAGGCACCTGCGCTCAGCCAAACCTGCAAGAAAATCAAGAATCCTGCAAAAAAGAAGAAACCAACACTTACCCCGGCCAGGGAAGGAGGAGAGATCGACAGAGAAGGAGGCAGAACAGACCTGAGCCACGCCTCCCCAAAAATTGAACAACTTTTTTTTTTTTTTGTTTTAAAACTTGATCCAATGTGAGGGAGTGACAGGAGAAAAGAGAGAAGGAGAAAAAAACCTAAGGCCCTGCCACCCTGGGGAAGCCGCTGGTTCCCCAACTCTCATCTGCTGGAGTCAGAAAGATACTGAGCTCCAGCAGAGGGTGTACTGGTTCATGTGGTTACGCCCCTAGACATTTGTTCTGACTCCATCTGCTGGACGGGGGACATAACCCACCGTCTGGACTGATCCTGGTACGTACAGGGAACATTCTGTTTGCTTTTTTGACTGCCGCAGCACACTGAACCGACGATTTCAATGTGTTATCCACTATGACGCCTAGATCTCTTTCTTGGGTTGTAACACCTAATATGGAACCCAACATTGTGTAATTATAGCATGGGTTATTTTTCCCTATATGCACCACCTTGCACTTATCCACATTAAATTTCATCTGCCATTTGGATGCCCAATTTTCCAGTCTCGCAAGGTCTTCCTGCAATTTATCACAATCTGCTTGTTATTTAACTACTCTGAACAATTTTGTGTCATCTGCAAATTTGATTATCTCACTTGTATTTCTTTCCAGATCATTTATAAATATATTGAAAAGTAAGGGTCCTAATACAGATCCCTGAGGCACTCCACTGTCCACTCCCTTCCACTGAGAAAATTGGCCATTTAATCCTACTCTCTGTTTCCTGTCTTTTAGCCAGTTTGCAATCCACGAAAGGACATCGCCACCTATCCCATGACTTTTTACTTTTCCTAGAAGCCTCTCAAGAGGACAGGTTCAACTGCCTGCATCGGCTGGAGACAGAGAAATACTGAAGGAACGCAGGGGAGGGGGGGGGGGGGGCGGCGCTCTGTCCTGATATAGAATACCCTTTCAGTTTTTTCTCTGTCTCCATCTGTTGGACAGGAGGCTCAACCCACTGTCTGGACTGATCCAGGTACGTACAGGAAATAGCCTTGGGAGGACTGACTGTCATCTCCAGAAAGAAAACTAACTACTTTTTTTTTTTTTTTTTTTAATAGCTTGATTTAGCCACTGGTAGAAAGCAAACTCCTCTAGGTCATACTATTCCTGGCTTGCTTTGATTTCCTTGGGTTTTTTTTTTTTTTTTTAATGGATCAGGACCGCAGGTTCTGTCGCCCTCATCTACTGGAATCAGAGAAATACTGAAGGATCGCAGGTGGCACACCAGGGTAAGAGGGGGTGCCTTTTAGTTGTTTCTCTGACTCCATCTGCTGGAAGGGAGACACAACCCAATGGTCTGGACTGATCCTGGTACGTACAGGGAACTGGGTTATGAATAGGAATGTCACTTATAAACTATTCATAAATGGATGAAAACATGGGAGGAAATTGAAGCAGCACTGTTATAATCTGTGGCCCAACCAAATGTCAGCCCAAAACTCTTGTACCATCTGTCTTTAGTCGTTTCTGGCAAGCAGCAAGGACACACCTGGTCACTGTTCTTCTCAGACACAGATGAACTTTCCGTATCTTCTTCAGATGCAGAAATGCTGCCCTGATCCAGGTCACTGGAAGACTTCCGGGCACGCTTCGCCACTGGCAGCTAAAAGCAAAGAAAACATGAGTGCTGTGGCTGCAACATGTCTATTACAAATGCTTACTGCCACTCTCTACTTTTGGGGGAAGCTGCCAGTAGAGAAAAGGGTGATGTAGACTACAAACAGAAGGACTTGAATTGTAACTTGCTTTGAGCTTGGATGTGAAAATTATGAGCAATTACTGTATTTTTCGCTCCATAAGATGCACTTTTCCCCCACTTTTGGGGGGGGAAATGTCTGTGCATCTTATGGAGTGAATATTAAAAAAAAAACAAACCAAAAACTAACTACAACCCCCCACCCTCCTGAGCTCCCAAGACCTGCCAAAAGTCCCTGGTGCTCCAGCAGTGGTCCAGGAACGATCTCCTGCCGTGGGCCGTCGGTTGCCAGTAATCAAAATGGCGCAGACGGCCCTTTGCCCTTACTATGTCACAGGAGCTACCGGTGCCATTGGTTGGCCCCAGTGACATAGTAAGGGCAAAGGGCCGTCGGCGCCATTTTGATTACTGGCAACCGATGGCCCAAGTGCAGGAGATTGCTCCCGGACCCCCGCTGGACCACCAGGGACTTTAGGCAGGTCTTGGGGAGGGGGGGGGGGAGCAGGAGTGTGGGGGGTTATAGTTAATTAAATTTAAAGGGTTGGGATGGGGTTTTATTTTGGGGGGTTTTTTCCCACAGAAAGAGAATGATAGAAGTTTTCGGATCTGGGGAGTGGACAGCAATGGCCCTCCCCACACCCGAAAACGAAATGGGGACAAAAAAATTTTTATGCACTCCCTAATTTGCTCCATAAGATGCAGACACCTGGGAACAGAGCCGGTTTAGCACACCATTTTTTTTTTTTTGTTAATTTTCCCCCTCTGAATCCTAGGTGCGTCTTATGGAGCGAAAAATATGGTAAATCTAAAATCCAAATTGGCACATGGTGAGGAAGGGGAGCTTTTATTTATTTGTACAGCTTATCCGCTATTTCAATACCTTTCAAAGCGGAACACAAAAAAGAAAATTATTCCTTACCTGTAATTTTCATTCCTGTAGTCCCACGGATCAATCCAGACAGTGGGGTTATATCCCCCTTCCAGCAGATGGAGTCAGTGGAGCCTCAATATCCAATTCCTGTAGGACTATGGGATGAGAGGGTCCAACTCATCCCCCTGGAAGAGACGCAGTACTCTCAGGTCATCCCCTTCCAGCTGAGCCATAGGGGAGGGCTCATCCAGGTCTGGGTCCGGAAGAGGGCCTTGGGGGAAGAGGATTCGAACTCCCAGGAGGATGATGGACCACTCAGACCCTGGAAGCACTTGGGGAAGCCCCTGCTCCTGGGGCCCCTACCCCTGGGGAATCAGCCATTCTGCTCACCCCGATGCTAGATCCTGCTGCTGGCCAAATCTGGCCAGATAGGCATTATGCAATAACAGCACAAAGTCTGTCGAAAAAGGAGGTGGTCCTGAGGAAGGCCCTGAGGAGAGGTCCCCTGCAGGTGGACAAGGGTCCAGAGGAATGGCAGGTGTCAGAATCTGCGGCAATAGTGAAGAACCGTCGTCAGGATCCTCTCCTGGCTGCGCAGGAGCAGTCGGCTCAGAATTCAAGATGGCTGCCGTTCCCACGGTAGGCGGGATCAGGGCCGGCCTCTGTACCTCGAGGCGTGCCTGAGAGCACGAACCTGCTCGTCCGGCTGGCCGCAAGGGACCCTTCCCCATCAGGGAGACATTTTGCGCAAATCCCCTCGCGGGAGAGTCGCGAACAAGGCTCTCCGCATGCACAGCACCTGGAGGACTGCAGCATGAGGACGGGGGTGGGGCAGCCCAAGGATCCGCTGGTGAGTAGCTGCAAGGGGCAAGTACAAATCCTTCGCTCAGCACTACTCCTCCTCTCTCCGACCTGTTGGTTTTTTTTTGTTTTGTTTTGTTTTTTTAAACAACACAGAGGAATATCGCATCTCTGTGGAGGCTGCCCCGAGGCAATCGGCTTCTCAGGGCAGCGGGTCAGATCGGAGGAATGGGGGAGAGGTTGGACCACCAACTTACACCCCGGAGAGACTGACACAGAAATCTAACCTGCAAAGATATAAAACTATCACAACTTACCCCCACAAGGCATAGACTTTTGGTTTTGTTTTTTTTGTAAAACTATACTCTGTTAACCTTGATCCATCCAAGAAAAGGAGGAAGCTAAGAAAATAGATAAAAGATTACTAAATCTAGCTTTCCAGAAATCTTAGTGGAGAACCAAAGTTCAACCACTCATCTGCTGGAGTCAGAAGAATACTGATGGGTAACAGAGGGTGTGCACTGGCTTATAAGGGAGCACTCTTCGAAGTTTTCTCTGACTCAATCTGCTGGAAGGGGGACATAACCCAACTGTCTGGACTGATCTGGGTATATACAGGGAATACATACATAATAAAATGGACACATTAAAACATACAATATAACATAAAAAGTTATACATTCATAGTAAGATTAACACTTTAAAACACACATAGCAAAGAAAAAAAATTATAAAAACAAGTAGATAGATTTCTTCAGGAACTATGTCCAACAAAACAAAATCAGGAGGCAATTAATGTCACCACTGGATGAGGCTTAAATAGGACGGGCTTTACAGTATGGCCTAGAGTTTTTGGTCCTATACAAAAGAAAAGAAAACTTATCAGTGAACTGAAAAAAAAATCTTATTAACCTTTTGGTAGCTAGGAAGCTCAAACTGCCAGGAGAAGCCTTCTGAACTACTTATAAAGATTTAGAGCTCCTTGAATTATCCTATACAAGTGTATGAGACGGACACAAGGGCTAACTGGGCAAGTTTCACATCTGGACCCATGGAGCGAACAAGGAGCCATTGGTTAATTAGACAGGAGGTGGCAAACTCATTGAAGAGAATGAGTCCTAAATACGAGGACAGTTTACACAGCCATTTAACCAGGTAAATAGCCATTTATCTGGGTAAATTGCTCTCCTCTACCTGGCTAAAACCAAGCTCAGGCTTAGTACACACGATTTTTAGCCAGACTATTTGGAAGTGTTCCCCAAGGGGAAGGGGGAGTGAGAAAACCGCATGCTTATATTTGATTATGTAATGTACATGTGCTATTTTAGCTCCGCTTGACTGACCACTTAAACACAACCTTTACACTAGTTAAATTTGAAAATTAGCCATAAAGTGCATTCAGACAGTTCAACCAGGCAGCCTATTAACCCCAGCATGGTTAAGCTGTGGCACAAATAGCCAACAGCATCCATCCCAGCCAGTCTAGAGAACAAATCCCTAATGGCTGAAGGTATACTGGAGCCTACAGATCTACTGAAATTCTCAGACAGATCCTGATCCAGGAATTTGTTTTAAATCACAGATTTTGTTTGTTTGGGGTTTTGTTTTTTTTACCCACAGAACAAAGTGGCAGAAAGCTTTTTGGTCTTTTTCTGGATCCTCACAACTAAATAATCCATCAAAACGTGGCACTTCAAATGGACCAGAGCTAGGCAGTCTATGACCTAAACTACAAACAACCGTACCTTCGGAGCTGGTGCTTTTCGCTTTACCCCACTGTGTTCACTGCCTTTATCCGATTCATCATTGTCCTCATCACTACTTTCCAACTTCTGAGGCACTGGTGCGATTGGTATCATTTCTTCCTCTCCAGCCAAATCACTGCCCACTATGGGCTCGCTGTCAGGAACTTCACTGTCAGACGAGCTCACGGGCTGAATGGCAAAGAGTTACCAAAGGAGACAGTCACTGCTAAAGCTCAAGACCTGCTCTCCGACTTGGGGAGGGGCTAAACGGAGCTGGAAACAGGAAGAAAAACCATTTACAAAGGGGGAAGGAACATCAACAAAATGAAAGACGACAAAGAATACAGGAGGGGAAAGGCATGAACAAAAGCAGGGACGATGAGAAGACATTACAGAAAACAGGAAAAGAACAATGAGAATGTACTAAAAAAGTAGGAGACAAGGGGGGGAATAATGAAAGACAACAAAAGAAAACAGAACTGGAACAGAAGGGCCAAGGAAAGCGAAGATCTCTGAACTGGTTTACGGTGCTAGTTCGCAGTCTCTGAATCAAAGACATACTCACTTGGGGAGCAGTGTAGCTGGCATGAGGGTTGTTCTGGATTTCCCATAATCCCTCATTAAAGCCTTTTCTCTTATTTGGCTTGCCATACTTGTCTTTATATTTATCGTACAGGAACAAGTCCTTGTGTCCCAAGAAGGCTCTGGAGAGAGGAAGCCAGACTAAAGTGAGAAAAGCAGTGCTGTGGCATGGAGACATGATACAGAATGCCCCCAAAAAAGAGCAAAGGACAATGATATGTACTTACGTTTCATGAGTACCAAAGAAGAATATGGGATACTTGTTAGGAGGTGGTTTCACTGCCCCATCAGCAATGTCATCAATCTAAAAGGAAAAGAAAATTATTCCTTACCTGCTAATTTTCGTTCCTGTAGTATCACGGATCAGCACAGACAGTGGGTTATGTCCCCCTTCCAGCAGATGGAGTCAGAAAAAACTTTGAAGGGTGCTCCCATATAAGCTAGAGCACCCTCTGTCATCCTTCAGTATTAAGAATACCAAAGCCTGAAGAGACAAGATGGATGGATCAAGGTATAAAACCCTTTCAACTGGAACAACTGTACAGTGTGTACTAAACTTTAAGAGGCAATTAAACTTGCAAAATGAACCATGAAACAGCCACTAAACACGTGGTATACGGAAAACAATTTGAGCAGAGAGACAACCCAATCCCATAAATCCTTAGGGTGGGCGTCTGGACTGATCGTGGTACTACAGGAATGAAAATTAGCAGGAATGGAATAATTTTCCTTTCCCCGTACATACCCGGATCAGTCCAGACAGTGGGATGTACCAAAGCTTCCCTACTTAGGGTGGGCCCCGGATAGCCCTGCTCGAATGACCCGATTGCCAAAGGAGCTGAAAACCGGTGGCTGTAGATTCAAACGATAGCGCCGAGCAAAGGTATGTAAAGACTTCCAGGTGGCTGCTCGGCATAACTCCTGAGGCGAAACGGATTGACTCTCCGCCCAGGAAGCCGCGTGAGCTCAGAGGGAATGGGCCTTGATGCCCACTGGAGGCTGCCGACTGGCACCAATATAATGCTCAGGCGATGGCCTCTTTCAGCCAGCGAGCAATGGTGGGTTAACATCAAGCTTGCATAGCTCTCGGGAATCTTCAGTTGAGAAAGACGGGCGTTCCACCATCTGATTCATATGGAATGCGGAAATAACCTTGGGCAGGAAAGAGAGCACCGTGCTCAAGGAAACTCCTGAATCCATGAAACGGAGATAGGGCTTCCTGCACAATAGCACCTGACGCTCCGAAATCCTGCGGGAAGAGCAAATAGCCACCAGGAAGACTGTCTTGAGCGTAAAATCCTTGAGGGTAGCGGCTCATAGCGGTTCGAAAGGTGGGCTGCCTAGAAATCGAAGAACTAAGTTGAGGCTCCATGAGGGACACAGAGCGTGTACTGCAGGCTTAACGTGTTTCACTCCCTTGAGAAATCAGACGATGTCCGGGTGAGAGGAAAGGGGGGGGGGGGGTTTCCCTCCCAGTGCTGGATCAGGGAACCAAGAGCAGCCACTTGCACCCTCAGGGAATTGTAGGCCAATCCCTTTTCCAGGCCCTGTTGCAGGAACGACAGTATCTGAGCCACTGAGGCGCTCCGCGGCGAGACAGGTACGGAGCCACACGAGGTCTCAAAGACCTTCCAAACTCGGACATAGGCAATGGATGTAGAGATCTTCCTAGCCTTGAGGAGGGTCAAGATCACGGCTTCCGGGTATTCTCGTCTTCTCAACTGGTGCCTCTCAAAAGCCAAGCCGCAAGACAGAAGCGATCTGCCTGGTCGAAAAATGCCAGACCCTGGTGCAGTAAGCATGGTAGATGTCCCAGGCGAAGAGGGCCATCCACTGAAAGTTTGACCAAGTCCGCAAACCACAGCCAACATGGCCATTCTGGCGCCACCAGAATTAGTGGACCGTGGTGACTGTCTACTCTTCGGATTACCTTTCCCACCAGGGGCCATGGCGGAAACACGTAGAGGAGAATGTGCTGCGGCCAGGGAAGGACTAAGGCATCCACTCCCTCCGCACCGTGCTCTCTTCTGCGGCTGAAGAATTGTGGAGCTTTGGCATTCCATGTAGTGGCCATCAGGTCCAGGTGGGGAGACCCCCACCGACTGAATAGAAGTGCCACTGCTTCCTCGGAGAATTCCCACTCTCCGGGATCTATGCGTTGATGACTCAAGAAGTCGGCTTGAACGTTGTCCACTCCTGCGATGTGAGAAGCCACTAGGCGGGAAAGTTGGATCTCCACCCAGGCCAGCAACTTGTCCGTCTCCTGAGAAACGTGATGACTCTTTGTTCCCCCTTGACGACTGATGTACGCTACTGTTGTTGCGTTGTCTGACAGAATCCGAACCGCCCAACGCTGGACTAGGGAGAGAAAACGTTTCAACACCAGGCGTACTGCTCTGGTCACCAAGCGATTGATCGGCCAGGATGCTTGGAACTCCGTCCACGTCCACTGTGCTGATTTCGTCTGGCAGACCGCTCCCCAACTGGAGAGATTGTCATCTGTGGTGACAATCACCCACTGAGGGTCTGCCAAGGTTACTCCCTTTAACAAATGATCCAGGTTGAGCCACAGGCCAGACTGTCCTTGGTCCTCTCTGGCAGCGGGAGGACGGCCTGAAACTCCCGAGAAACCGGTTTCCAGTGGGAGAGCAAGGCTCTCTGTGGAAGACGCATATGCGCAAAAGCCCAAGGTACCAGATCGATAGCGGTCACCATAGTGCCTAGAACCTGAAGATAATCCCAGGCTGTGGGAAGAGAGCGCGAAATGAATCGCTGTACCTGGGAGATGAGAGCCCGAGCCCGATCCGGATGCAGAGGTACCTTGCCCACAGCTGTATCGAAGTGTGCTCCAAGGAAGTCCAGGGACTGAGATGAGTAAGGCTGCTCTTGGAGAAAATGACCACCCATCCGAGGGACTGAAGGAGATGCAACAAGCTGTCTATCGCTCGTTGACACTGGACCAGGGACTTTGCCTGGATGAGCCAATCGTCCAAATAGGGGTGGACCAGGATTCCCTCCCTCCTGAGGGCTGCCGCCACTACTACCATTACTTTGGTGAAGGTACGGGGAGCTGTCACCAGTCCAAAGGGCAGGGCTTGGAATTGAAAATGCTGTCCCAGAATCTTGAAGTGAAGGAAGCGCTGATGCGCCTTGAGGATGGGAATGTGGAGATAAGCCTTCGTCAGATCCAAGGAGGCCAGAAATTCTCCGCTGTGTACCGACGCTATCATTGAGCGTAAGGTCTCCATCCTGACATGTGGGACCCTGAGGGCTTTGAGGACTATCTTGAGATCCAGGATCAGTCGGAAGGAGCCCACCTTCTTGGGGACTACAAAGTAGACTGAGTAATGGCCGGCTCCCACTTCCGTTGGAGGGACCGGGCGAATTGCTCAGAGGGCCAGGAGCCTGTTGAGTGTCTGGCGTACTATGAGTTGTTTCTGTGGTGGTCTGCAGAGAGAGAAGAGGAACCTGTCTCTTAGAGGATGAGCAAAATCTAAAGCGTAACCGTGCTTTAGAATATCCAGGAACCACTTATCTGAGGTAATCTTGACCCACTCCTCGTGGAAGAGGGAGAGACGGCCCCCTATCCTGGGGACCGAGGAGTGGGCCGGCACGGCCTCATTGTGAAGATTTGGGACCTGCCTAGAATACTCTCTTGAGATACACCTCGAGCTTTCTATCCTGCATATCCCGTAGGGCAGCACCTGCCGTCACTGGAATGGTAGTTCGTTTCGTCACTGCAGATACCGCCGCGTCCACTTTGGGAACCTTGAGGAGCTCCAGAAAATCGCCTGGGAGGGGGTATAGCTTATCCATAGCTCTACCCACCTTGAGGGAAGCTTCAGGGGAAGCCTATTCCCGGGACAGAAATTGCAGTAGCGTAGGATGGGAAGGAAAAGACCTCGACGGTGGACGTAGAACTGAGAGCACTGGGTCCCCCTTCTTAGCTGGAGGGGGATATGACAGAGGTCTTTAAGATCATGAGAGGTCTTGAACGAGTAGACGTGACTCGGTTATTTACACTTTCGAATAATAGAAGGACCATGGGGCATTCCATGAAGTTAGCAAGTAGCACATTTAAGACTAATCGGAGAAAATTCTTTTTCACTCAACGCACAATAAAGCTCTGGAATTTGTTGCCAGAGGATGTGGTTAGTGCAGTTACTGTAGCTGGGTTAAAAAAAGGTTGGATAAGTTCTTGGAGAAGTCCATTAACGGCTATTAATTAAGTTTACTTAGGGAATAGCTACTTCTATTAATTGCATCAGTAGCATGGGATCTTCTTAGTGTTTGGATAATTGCCAGGTTCTTGTGGCCTGGTTTGGCCTCTGTTGGAAACAGGATGCTGGGCTTGATGGACCCTTGGTCTGACCCAGCATGGCAATTTCTTATGTTCTTAAGGCCCCGGAGGGTCTTTTGGATCCTCAATATCCAATTCCTGCACAACATATGGGATGAACGGATGCAACTCATCCCCTGGAAGAGACGCAGTACCTGGGGATCATCCCCTTCCATCTGAGCCATCAGAGAGGGTTCATCCAGGTTTGGGTCCGGGAGAGGGCCTTGAGGAAGAGGAGCCAAGCCCCCCAGAGGATGATGGACCATGTGGACCCTGAAGGCACCTTGGTGAACCCTAGGTCCTGAGGCCCCCACTCCCTGAGGGCATCCCAGAGGCCCCAGGGGATCAGCCATCCTGCTCACCTTAGGAGGAGGAGGCCCTGTTGGATCTTGCTGCTGTTCCATTCTGGCCAGGTAGGCATTGTGCATTAAAAGCACAAAACCCCCCGAAAATGGAGGTGGTCCAGAAGAAGGCACCGAGGGGGGGGGGGGGGTCTCCTGCGGGTGGACAAGGGCCCAGGAGGGTTGACAGGGGTCAGGATCGGCGGCAGCACTGAAAAACCGGCGTCCTAATCATCCCCTGGCTGCTCTGGAGCAGTTGACTCAATCAAAGATGGCCGCTGTTCCTGCGCTGGGCAGGATCGGGGCCGGTCTCCGTGCACCATTCCCCACCAGGGAGGCATCTCGCTCAGATCCCCTCGCACAAGAGCCGGGCTCTCCGCACACGCAGCACCTCGAGGATCGCGGCATGGGACTGTGAGCTGAGTCGCGTACGAATTGCTGGTGAGTGGCTGCGAGAAGGGAAAAAACCCCTCTGCAGCACTATTCCTTCTCCCCGACCCGCCTGAATTGCTATTTACACCACACAGAAGAATGTTGCGTCTCTGTGGAGGCTGCCCCGAGGCAAAACAACTTCTCAGGGCAGTGGGATAGCTCAGAGGAAAAGGGGGGAAAGGTTGGACCACCAACTTGCACCCCGGGGCTTACAAATCTAACCTGCAAGTAAGAAAGGTACAAAAACTTACCCCCACAAAACAAATACAGCAATGGAGACTGAAAAACAGCTCTTCCTGCAAGTTAGATTGCTGGGCCCTAGACAAGGGTCTGAGCTTTCCCTGTCTCTTTTTTTTTTTTTTTTACTATCCTTGATCCACCTTAAGATAGGAAGGAAGCTAAGAAATAGAGAAAAGAGCACTAAATTTAGCTTTTCAGAGGTCTTAGTGGGGAACTAGAGTTCAGCCACTCATCTGCTGGAGTCAGAAGAATACTGAAGGATGACAGAGGTTGCACTAGCTTATATGGGAGCACCCTTCGAAGTTTTCTCTGACTCCATCTGCTGGAAGGGGGATATAACCCACTGTCTGGACTGATCCGGGTACGTACAGGGAAAGGAAATTATTTAAAGCCTAGCTTCCCCGTTCCAAAAACAGTGGTAGCTAATTATTCAAATTCACATTAGTATACATACTCTATATTAATCAGGCTGCAGCGATGTGTTAATATCCATACTGATACAATATGCCCTCTTACAAAGGATTCACATACAGGTTATTCCAAGTTTCATTAACATCTGTATTACTTAATAGCTGGGTTATATTAGTACCAGGGTGCACTTCCTCACAGCAGTGCCCCTCATCAGTGTGAGAATCTTCACAGCAGCGCCCCCCCCCCCCATCAGCGTGAGCTTCCTCACAGCAGCGTCCCCCCCCATCAGCATCCCCCCCATCAGCGTGAGCTTCCTCACAGCAGCGTCCCCCCATCAGCGTGAGCTTCCTCACAGCAGAGCCCAGCCATCAGCGTGAGCTTCCTCCCAGCAGAGCCCAGCCATCAGCGTGAGCATCCTCACGGCAATGCTCTCCCCCCAGTCAGCGTAAGCTTCCTCTTAGCAGTGCCCCCATCAGTGTGAGTTTCCTCACAGCAGCTTCCCCTCCATTAGTGTGAGTTTCCTCACAGCAGTATCCTCCCATCAGCGTGAGCTTCCTCACAGCAGTATCCCCCCCATCAGCGTGAGCTTCCTCACAGCAGTATCCCCCCCATCAGCGTGAGCTTCCTCACAGCAGTATCCCCCCATCAGCGTGAGCTTCCTCACAGCAGTATCCCCCCATCAGCGTGAGCTTCCTCACAGCAGTATCCCTCCATCCCATCAGCGTGAGCTTCCTCACAGCAGTATCCCTCCATCCCATCAGCGTGAGCTTCCTCACAGCAGTAGTCCCCCCATCCCATCAGCGTGAGCTTCCTCACAGCAGTAGTCCCCCCATCCCATCAGCGTGAGCTTCCGCACAGCAGTAGTCCCCCCATCCCATCAGCGTGAGCTTCCTCACAGCAGTATCCCCCCATCAGCGTGAGCTTCCTCACAGCAGTATCCCCCCATCAGCGTGAGCTTCCTCACAGCAGTATCCCTCCATCCCATCAGCGTGAGCTTCCTCACAGCAGTAGTCCCCCATCCCATCAGCGTGAGCTTCCTCACAGCAGTAGTCCCCCCATCCCATCAGCGTGAGCTTCCTCACAGCAGTAGTCCCCCCATCCCATCAGCGTGAGCTTCCTCACAGCAGTAGTCCCCCCATCCCATCAGCGTGAGCTTCCTCACAGCAGTAGTCCCCCCCTCCCATCAGCGTGAGCTTCCTCACAGCAGTAGTCCCCCCATCCCATCAGCGTGAGCTTCCTCACAGCAGTAGTCCCCCCATCCCATCAGCGTAAGCTTCCTCACAGCAGTAGTCCCCCCATCCCATCAGCGTGAGCTTCCTCACAGCAGTAGTCCCTCCATCCCATCAGCGTGAGCTTCCTCACAGCAGTAGTCCCCCCATCCCATCAGCGTGAGCTTCCTCACAGCAGTAGTCCCCCCATCCCATCAGCGTGAGCTTCCTCACAGCAGTAGTCCCCCCATCCCATCAGCGTGAGCTTCCTCACAGCAGTAGTCCCCCCATCCCATCAGCGTGAGCTTCCTCACAGCAGTAGTCCCCCCATCCCATCAGTGTAAGCTTCCTCACAGCAGTAGTCCCCCCATCCCATCAGTGTGAGCTTCCTCACAGCAGTAGTCCCCCCATCCCATCAGTGTAAGCTTCCTCACAGCAGTATCCCTCCATCCCATCAGCGTGAGCTTCCTCACAGCAGTAGTCCCCCCATCCCATCAGCGTGAGCTTCCTCACAGCAGTAGTCCCCCCCATCCCATCAGTGTGAGCTTCCTCACAGCAGTAGTCCCCCCATCCCATCAGCGTGAGCTTCCTCACAGCAGTAGTCCCCCCATCCCATCAGCGTGAGCTTCCTCACAGCAGTAGTCCCCCCATCCCATCAGCGTGAGCTTCCTCACAGCAGTAGTCCCCCCATCCCATCAGCGTGAGCTTCCTCACAGCAGTAGTCCCCCCATCCCATCAGCGTGAGCTTCCTCACAGCAGTAGTCCCCCCATCCCATCAGCGTGAGCTTCCTCACAGCAGTAGTCCCTCCATCCCATCAGCGTGAGCTTCCTCACAGCAGTAGTCCCCCCCATCCCATCAGCGTGAGCTTCCTCACAGCAGTAGTCCCCCCATCCCATCAGCGTGAGCTTCCTCACAGCAGTAGTCCCCCCATCCCATCAGCGTGAGCTTCCTCACAGCAGTAGTCCCCCCATCCCATCAGCGTGAGCTTCCTCACAGCAGTAGTCCCCCCATCCCATCAGCGTGAGCTTCCTCACAGCAGTAGTCCCCCCATCCCATCAGTGTGAGCTTCCTCACAGCAGTAGTCCCCCCATCCCATCAGTGTAAGCTTCCTCACAGCAGTATCCCTCCATCCCATCAGTGTGAGCTTCCTCACAGCAGTAGTCCCCCCATCCCATCAGTGTGAGCTTCCTCACAGCAGTAGTCCCCCCATCCCATCAGTGTGAGCTTCCTCACAGCAGTAGTCCCCCCATCCCATCAGTGTGAGCTTCCTCACAGCAGTAGTCCCCCCATCCCATCAGTGTGAGCTTCCTCACAGCAGTAGTCCCCCCATCCCATCAGTGTGAGCTTCCTCACAGCAGTGTCCCCCTCCATCAGTTTGCTTCCTCACAGCAGTGTCCCCCCTCCCCTCCATCAGTTTGCTTCCTCACAGCAGTGTCCCCCCTCTCCTCCATCAGTTTGCTTCCTCACAGAAAAATACCCCCTCCTCCCCATCAGCTCCTGAGCTGTAAGCTTCCTCACAGTAGTGTCCTAGCCGTGCACAAGGAGATCCCTGCAAACGGACCTTCCTCCGGCTGCCAGCGCGGCCGCCGCCTCCGAGCTAGAAACTGGGCTCAGCCCCTTCCCGGGCTCCCTCCTCATAGCCGCTCCTCTCCTTTCCCTGCGCTCCGCCCCCGCCCCCTTCTCACCCGCGCCGGCCAGTGCGGGTATCCCTTCATCTTGGCGAAGACCAGGTCTCCGGGCTTGAAACTGTGCGGCATGGCGGCTGCGGTGCTGCGCGTGACTCCTGGGCCGTGCGTGGTGCCGCCCACTGCCGGCTCGCTGCAGCCGCAGGTACAAAAAAAATTAATAAAAAATAAATTTAAAAAATCCCCGCAGGCCGCAACAGGCCGCCGACGAGAGCTACAGGCAACTGGCCTGGGAGAGCGGGAAGTCCCGCCCCCTCCTGCCCAGGTTCCGCCGCTTGGCCGCGCGTGCTCATTGGCTGGGGCGCCTGCCACTTCAGAATCTGAGTTCCTCGGCTGTCATTCAAGGTGGAAGAGGAGGAGGGGGGAGGGACGGACCTGGCGGTGGGCGGGGTAAGTGGGAAGCAAGACTTCTGAAAGCGAGTGGTGTGAAAATACCTGCGATTGTAGATAGAGCTTTCCTTCTCAGCTTTCTTAAGAAGCAACCTCAGTAATGAGAAGAACCAAGAAAAGAGAACTGCATTTGTTAGAGGAGTGTGCAACGGGAAGGGATAACATAAAAACACAGGAAGTGCTGTGCTGGGGTCAGATTAAGGATCCAGAGCTCAGCATCCTATCTCTGACAACGGCCAGTCCTCAAAGTACTGTAGAACCAATTTCAGGGATCGATGCAATAAAATGTGCTCGGCAGAATGCAGTTTAATCCGCAGCTGTGTGCTTATTTTTTTTTTATGTGCAAAGTAGATGCAGCAAGAAATTTTGTTTACAAAACATGTGCACATTCAATGTAAATACAGGTTAGCCTCTTATGCAAATCCCATGCTATTGATGGCATTAGCTCTTATCCCCGAGTGCAAAGAGATGCCTTGGCTTTCTTCATGTTTTACATAAGAATATGAAAAGTGCCATGCTGGGTCAGACCAAAGGTTCATAGAACCCAACATCCTATCTCCAACAGTGGCCATTCCATAAAAGTAGATTCAACGTTATGTTGCTTACTCCCTATGACAAGTGGTGGTTCTCCCTGAGTCAGCCAGTTAATAACTATTTATGGACTTTTCTTCTAGGAATTTGTCTGAACCCTTTTTAAACCCAATTTATGGGCCGATATAGTAAAGTGCGCTCAGGCCATGCGTTGGACATGCGTTTTCCACGCACTATTTTTACTCTTTATACAGTAAGGGGTAATAGCATGTGGAAAACGCGCGGCCAACCCCCCCCCCCCCCCCCCCCCAAAACTAACCGCCCGCAACATGCAAATGCATTTTGATGAGCCTATTAGTTAGTCCCGCGCAATCCAGAAACTAAAATGTGCAGCCAAGCTGCACATTTTACTCTCAAAAATTAACTCCTGCTAGAGGCAGGAGTTAATTTCAGCCAGCACCGGGAAAGTGTACAGAAAAGCAGAAAAAACAGCTTTTCTGTACACCCTCCAACTTAATTTCATAGCGTTATTAAGTCGGAGGCCCCAAAAATAAAAAATCTGCCCGCGGGTTGGAAAACAGACACTCAATTTTGCCGGCATCCGTTTTCCGAACCGGTGGCTGTCAGCAGGTTCGACAACTGACACCGGTAAAATTCAGCGGCGACTGTCAAACCCGCTGACAGCCGCTGCTTCTGTCAAAAAGGAGGCGCTAGGGACACGCTAGTGTCCCTAGCGCCTCCTTTTTACCGCGGGCCCTAATTTGCATACCTTTCCTTAGTGAATCGTGTGCCCAGGAGAGTGGCCTGGGCGCATGTCGGGAGAGCGGGCGCTTGCCGGCACTCCCGCGCGGTTTACTGTATCAGCCAGTATGCTAGCTGACTTGACCACATGCTCCAGCAGTGTTGTACTGGGGGGGGGGGGGGGCGAGGGTCACCAAGGCCTCCAGGTGATGTACTGGGTGGTGCTGATGGCCAACATTAGAATTGCTATAGGGTGGTTTGCCACCTCAGTTTCAACATTGCATCGGGCCTAGGATAATGCAATCCCCTGCCTGATCCAATGGAGTACAATCCACTAAATTTCGTCCTCTTCTTCATTCACCCCCCTTCTTTGCATGAGCCAGTAGCATTGTTTAAGTTTACATAATCACCTGCTGCTACAGGGCCTGTCTTGCGACAGGAGCTGTGAGAGTATGCTGCTTCTATCGCGAGACAGACCCCAAGGTAGAAGGAGATGACGTAGACTTAAACATCATGATTTCTTTTGTCGGTTCACTGCTCGCAGGGAAGTGGCAATACCCCTCAAAAAGGATTTGCCACCGCAGCCTAAGGAGAGGCCCTGAAGCAGAGCCATCATGGACCCCATCCTGCAGCAGCCTAAAAACAGACCCAGAACCAGAAGATATGGGAAGGCCCTGAAAGAAAGAGTGAGAATGTGTGAGAGCATATGAGAGAGCCTGCGTATGTGTGTGTGAGGGAGTCTGTGTCAGTGAGAGTTCATTTGTAAGAAAGAGTATGTGAGAGTGAGGAAGCCTCTGTGTGTGTAAGCCTGTGAAAAACAGCATGTGAGAGTGAGAGTCTGTGAGTGTGTGTGCATGTGTGTGAGCCTCTTGGAGTGAGCTGTTTTGTGTGAGTGAGCATGTGAGAATGAGGAAGTCTGTGTGAATGTATGTGAGAGCATATGTGTGGTGAGGGAGCATTCACAAGTAAGAGCCTGTATGTGGGTGAGAGAGAAGGGACTAAGTGTATGAGGGAACCTGTGGGAGTAAGAGCCCGTGTGTGCATAGCGGGGGAGGAAGATAAAATATCTGAGAGCCTGTGTATGAGAGTGTGTGTGTGTGTCTGCAAAAGAGAGAGGACATGGGGTGTGGATGTATATGAGAGCATGTGTGTGTGGTGTGTGTGACAGTGGTAAGAAAAGATATAGTTTGTGTGCCTACCCTCCAAGCCCCCTAATCCATGACAGTCTCAGGGTGACTAGAAATCAAGAGTTCTCAGGTATGGAGCGGGGTTTTTTTTTTTAAAAATCCTTATTAGTTTTAATTATTAGGTGTTATTTGATGTCTGCTGTTTTGAAATATTTTATTGGTACTTGGGAAATTTTTTAAAAAGTGTATATGACTTTAATTATTGGATGTTATTGTTATGACTTGTAGGTGTGTGGGCCCTGGGCCAAGGTGAGAGATGGTATCGCCCACAGGGAGGAGCCCTGTGAGCCTCACCGTTGGGAGGCGCGGTCTCAGTGGACGTAAGACACAGCTGTGGAATAGAATCTTTATTGTAAAAGTAGAAAAGGCACAGCCTGCGGATCGGGGGATGCAGGAGGACGAGATAAGGTCTGAGATGGGGTACACCCAGAGGGAATACCTCAGACGTGAATATCTGGTAATGGTCCGCAGAGCGGGGTACACCGAAGAAGTCTCTCTGAAGAGGTGATGCGGTAGTGGCCTGCAGCGCAGAGTACACCGAGGGATTCCTCACTCAGAGGTGGTAATGTAGTAGCCCCAGGTACGGGTACACCAGCGAGGAACCTGTAGTGATGACGTGGCAATGGCCTGCAGCGCAGGGTACACCGAGGTGGTTCCTCACTAATGCTGGCATGGTAGTGGCCCAAGGTACGGGGTACACTGGAGAGGATCTCACAATAAAACTTTCAGTAGTAGTCCGTAGAATCAAGGTACTCACAGAGTGACAGTTCCAGGAGAGGTCCCGGGGAACGGGAACAGACCGTAGTTCAAGGCAAAAGGCCCTCCGAGGAGCAGATAGCCAGAGACGAGGAAGGGCCCTCGAGGAGCGGGTACCCAGAGCGTTTCACACTGAAGTGCAGGAACTGGAACAGGAAGTCCATACGAGAGAAGCGGATTCAGCAATGAGGGAACTCCTTGCTAACTCATTGATAGGCAGGGCCAGGCAGCTTAAGTACAGCAGAGAGTTGACGCCATCCAGAGGGGACGCCCCAGAGGTTCCTGTCATGACGTGCTTAATATTGGCCCGTGAACGCGCGCCTAAGTGATCCCATGAGCAAGGTGGTGGTCGGCAGCGCCCACGCTGTCCCAAGAACATCAGGGAGGTCGGCGATAGCTGGCGGAGGCCGCTACCTTCCCCAGTGATGTCAGGGCTGCATAAAAAGAGGTGAGCATTAGTGGTCGCAGCTGTCTGCGACCGATGGGCGTAACAGTTATTCTATTTGTCAGCTGTTTTGAAATATTTATGTTTTTACTATTAAAACTGATGCTTTATATTTCTTGATTTTATTGTTTGATATTTTATGAGGAATGGTGATGTTTCTGAATTTCCATTGTTACCTTGAGGACAGAATCTGGTTTTTTCGGGATTTCCATTTCAGGTTTTGTCTACATATTATTGACTCTAATTTATGATCCTTTATTCTGTGTTTGGTGAATGTTGGGATCTGTGGGAGGGAGCGCTAGGGAACACTCTCGATTCCGGGGAGATGTGTGCCCTTGGACCACGACGCGACTGCAGAGAGGAGCTCCATGGAAGCGCCGCGGCAGGCAAGACGTGTCCCAGCATGGGAGGAGCAGGCTGACCACCGCCCTAACCTCTGCCAAACCTGCATGTACCGGTAGAGACCCAACAATGCAATGCTGGTCTCTGGGGTAGCCCTCCGGCCACTCGATAGCCCTTTCGGACCTGCCACTGGGTAGCAGCAGATGCAGCAGGACGGAGAGAGGTCGAGGACAGGCGATGGTACTGTTATGGTTTTGATGAATTAGTGAACCCCGGGCCAAGGTGAGAGATGTCTCCGCCCACAGGGAGGAGCCCCGGTGGCCTCAGCATCAGTGGGCATGGTCTCAGAGACGTAGGACACAGCTGTGAGAGAGACTTTATTAAGGAGGAAAAGATAGTATATAACCTGAGGAGCAGGAAATATAATAAACACAGTCTTTGAGCAAATACTGTAGTCAGGATGATGATGTATATATGGAGGTCCGGTAGTGGCCCACAGCGCGGGGTATGCCAAGGAACCTGTACAATAGATACCAAGGAGGCAGAGGTCAGTGATATAGGAACCAGGCCATAGACCTTGTAATCCTGAGGCACAGACAGAGTAGCGTAGACAGGCTGAAGAACAGTAGTGGCCCAAGGAACGGAGTACACTGTGGAATCTTCAGTATAGTTGATAGAAGTTGGAGAATGTACACATACAAGGAAGTCCCAGCAGAGATACCCGAAGAGCAGGTCAGGATAAGAACATAAGAACATAAGAAAATGCCATACTGGGTCAGACCAAGGGTCCATCAAGCCCAGCATCCTGTTTCCAACAGTGGCCAATCCAGGCCATAAGAACCTGGCAAGTACCCAAAAACTAAGTCTATTCCATGTAACCATTGCTAATGGCAGTGGCTATTCTCTAAGTGAACTTAATAGCAGGTAATGGACTTCTCCTCCAAGAACTTATCCAATCCTTTTTTAAACACAGCTATACTAACTGCACGAACCACATTCTCTGGCAACAAATTCCAGAGTTTAATTGTGCGTTGAGTAAAAAAGAACTTTCTCCGATTAGTTTTAAATGTGCCCCATGCTAACTTCATGGAGTGCCCCCTAGTCTTTCTACTATCCGAAAGAGTAAATAACCGATTCACATCTACCCGTTCTAGACCTCTCATGATTTTAAACACCTCTATCATATCCCCCCTCAGTTGTCTCTTCTCCAAGCTAAAAAGTCCTAACCTCTTTAGTCTTTCCTCATAGGGGAGTTGTTCCATTCCCCTAATCATTTTGGTAGCCCTTCTCTGTACCTTCTCCATCGCAATTATATCTTTTTTGAGATGTGGTGACCAGAATTGTACACAGTATTCAAGGTGCAGTCTCACCATGGAGCGATACAGAGGCATTATGACATTTTCCGTTTTATTCATCATTCCTTTTCTAATAATTCCCAACATTCTGTTTGCTTTTTTGACTGCCGCAGCACACTGAACCGACGATTTCAATGTGTTATCCACTATGACACCTAGATCTCTTTCTTGGGTTGTAGCACCTAATATGGAACCCAACATCGTGTAATTATAGCATGGGTTATTTTTACCTATATGCATCACCTTGCACTTATCCACATTAAATTTCATCTGCCATTTGGATGCCCAATTTTCCAGTCTCACAAGGTCTTCCTGCAATTTATCACAATCTGCTTGTGATTTAACTACTCTGAACAATTTTGTGTCATCTGCAAATTTGATTATCTCACTCGTCGTATTTCTTTCCAGATCATTTATAAATATATTGAACAGTAAGGGTCCCAATACAGATCCCTGAGGCACTCCACTGTCCACTCCCTTCCACTGAGAAAATTGCCCATTTAATCCTACTCTCTGTTTCCTGTCTTTTAGCCAGTTTGCAATCCACGAAAGGACATCGCCACCTATCCCATGACTTTTTACTTTTCCTAGAAGCCTCTCATGAGGAACTTTGTCAAACGCCTTCTGAAAATCCAAGTATACTATATCTACCGGTTCACCTTTATCCACATGTTTATTAACTCCTTCAAAAAAGTGAAGCAGATTTGTGAGGCAAGACTTGCCCTGGGTAAAGCCATGCTGACTTTGTTCCATTAAACCATGTCTTTCTATATGTTCTGTGATTTTGATGTTTAGAACACTTTCCACTATTTTTCCTGGCACTGAAGTCAGGCTAACCGGTCTGTAGTTTCCCGGATCGCCCCTGGAGCCCTTTTTAAATATTGGGGTTACATTTGCTATCCTCCAGTCTTCAGGTACAATGGATGATTTTAATGATAAGTTACAAATTTTTACTAATAGGTCTGAAATTTCATTTTTTAGTTCCTTCAGAACTCTGGGGTGTATACCATCCGGTCCAGGTGATTTACTACTCTTCAGTTTGTCAATCAGGCCTACCACATCTTCTAGGTTCACCGTGATTTGATTCAGTCCATCTGAATCATTACCCATGAAAACCTTCTCCATTACGGGTACCTCCCCAACATCCTCTTCAGTAAACACCGAAGCAAAGAAATCATTTAATCTTTCCGCGATGGCCTTATCTTCTCTAAGTGCCCCTTTAACCCCTCGATCATCTAACGGTCCAACTGAGTCCCTCACAGGCTTTCTGCTTCGGATATATTTAAAAAAGTTTTTACTGTGAGTTTTTGCCTCTACAGCCAACTTCTTTTCAAATTCTCTCTTAGCCTGTCTTATCAATGTCTTACATGTCCCAGGCAGGAGGACCCTCCGAGGAGCGGATAGCCAAGACATGGAAGAGCCCCCGAGGAGAGGGTCCTCAGGATGTCCGAATGGCAGGAGGAGAGTCTGGAACAGAAGATCCAAGTTAGAGCGGATTTAACAAGTGAGAGAACTCCTTGCTAACTCGTCTTAACAATGGACCAGTCCGTATAAGTACACTCGCGGTGTTGACATCATCGGGAGGGGACGCCCCTGAGGTTCCCGCCATGACGTATTCATAAGGAGGCCCTGCGAACGCGCGCACGCTTAAGTGATGCCAGAAGTAAGATGGTGGTCGGCAGCACCCACGTGGTCCCAAGGATGCCGGAGGAGTCGGCGTTGGTTGGCGGAGGCCGCCATTCTCCCAGTGATTGATGGTGCAGGGAAAAAAGAGGTGAACATGAGAGGCTGCAGCCGTCTGCGACCGACAGGCGCAACAGGTACTGGAACCTGGAAGAAGACGAGACCTCGGCCTTGGACTAGGCTGATGGCTTGAGGAAGGCGAGGAAGTGGCAGCTCAGATGACATGAGGACACGTGGAGGTTGGGATTCAGACGAGACGAGGAGATGAGGTGGCTTGGAACTCAGACACAAGACACTCAGGCGTAGATGGAGATCAGAAGTTGATTCTAGAGAGTCAGGCGAGGATTCCGGATATTCCGATGAGGATTTGGAACAGGGGAAGACTCAGACGAGGATAAGGACTCAGGATACTCAGACGAAGACAGAGGCTTAGGAACTAGGAGGAATCCGGGCAGTGCTTGAAGATAGATCCTGCCAGAAGAGGGCTCCAGCCACCAAACTCAGACACCGGTTAGAAACGGATTTACTCCCAGAAGGTCACCTGAAGACGAGGACCGGGGCGAGAGAGCTGAACCCGTAACTTAAGGACTGATGGTACTTTAGGATCAGGACTGGACAAAGGACATCAGAAACGAGACTTGGAACATCAGGGTTGGAATGTAGGACATCGGATATGAATGTACACCGGTACCTCAGGACATCAGGACACCTATGACATCTGGACATCAGGGGACTTCTAGAGAGGAGGACCACAGGGACAACTGGAACATGACGGATGAAGACATCAGGAGACTGGAATGTTTGGACATCCAAAGACAAGGAAGCGTCGGGACATCCGGAGTTAGGGAGACATCAGGACACCTGAAGACGAGAAGACATCTGGAGACATGGTGGCATCGGGGCGACTGAAGACAAGAGGATGGGATCCAACGAGAGAACAGAACATGGAATGAAGACAACGACGGAGGTTCAGGAACCATGGACAAAGACAAGGAGGACCAACGAAGAACAGAGTGCCTTGAAGAAGTGATCATGGAAGACTCCTGGAATGAAGAGCTGGAACTGAAGATCCAGGAGAGGTCCGACTCCATGACCAACTCCTTGTGAAGGCGAAGACTGAGTGAAGGAAGGCTCTCTTTATAGGGATGAAGAGGAAACCCTTAGAAGACGTCAGCAGGAGGAGTCTAGGAAGACAACCCACTGCTGCCCTTTAAATGGACAGAGGAGGCGCGGCCGCGCGCCTAAGAAGAGGGCAGGACTTTGGAGAGCAGCATCCTGCCGCACAGGAAGAAGCAGGCCCTTGTTGTGTTCGTGCCTGCTCTTGCCCTCGCCCCACCCTCTCTACCTCTGAGGTGACTCCCTTTGGGTCTGATGGACAGTTGCTGCCGCGGCTTCTCCTCGCCGTTTCTTCCCGGAGTCCCCGGACTGGCCTGACACTGCAGATCCGCCATGTTCCTGATGATGTAGGGCACGTGCATGCGCACGCTCCGAAGTTTGTACCAGCAAGGGCGCGAACCTCGGGGGCGTCCCCCCGTAGTGACGTCATCCGCTTCCAACATAAAAGGTCTTTGCTTACGCTTACGAATCGAGTTAGCAAGGGATTGATTGCGGGGATCATCTCGACCCGCTTCATTCTCCGCTGCTCTGCCTCCTCGAACTTATCAGGGGTACCCGCTCCTCGGGGGCCCCGCTCTCTCTTCTTGTTTTCAGATTGCTAAGATGGGATCCGGTACTCGCTCCTCGAGGGCCTACGTCCCTGAACGCTCAGAAGACTCCCCATTGCCTGGAAGCGATCGCAGACGTGAACATTGTGAGTTTCTATTCCAGTTGCATATAGGAGCCGGTACTTGCTTCTCGAGGGCCCATGTTCCTAGAACTCTGAAGATTCTCTTCTGTCTAAGATGGTATCGCAGGTACGGAAATCATGAGTTATTACAGATTACAGATAGGAACAGGTACTCGATCCTCGAGGGCCAATGTTCCTAAAACCCTCCGAAGACTCTCTTCTATTTCCAAAGTTATTTCATATACAGATATTGTGAGTTCTTATTTCAGTTTGCATATAGGAACCAGTACTCGCCTAAAGGCTCCTGTTCCTGAATATACTAACTATTCTCTATTGCCTAGAAAGTTTCGAAACCATTACAGAGATAGATAACTGTGAGTCACCATCACTCTCTCAGCGCTGTCCCTGGAACCAGGAACTCGCTCCTCGAGGGCTTAACTCTCTCCAGCTACTGTGCCTTCTTATTAATCTATGTGAGTGTATCATCTACTTCAGGTTATGTATCCACATTCCCTGTCTACTCACTATCTATGAGACTCTCTCTACTAGGGATGTGAATCGTTTTTTGACGATTTAAAATATCGTCCGATATATTTTAAATCGTCAAAAATCGTTAGGGCCACGATACAATACCAATTCCCCCGATTTATCGTTAAAAAATCGTAAATCAGGGGGAAGGGGGAGGGCAGGAAAACCGGCACACTAAACCCCCTAAAACCCCCCCCCCGACCCTTTAAATTAAATCCCCCACCCTCCCGAACCCCCCCCAAATGCGGTCCGGAACCCCCGCTGAACAACCTCCTGCAGTCGATCTCCTGCCGGCGCCATTTTCCGTACGGAAAACGATTCGCGGCAAGAAATCGCTTCCTGAACCCCGCTGGACTCCCAGAAACTTTTGGCCAGCTTGGGGGGGCCTCCTGACCCCCACAAGACTTGCCAAAAGTCCAGTGGGGGTCCGGAACGACCTCCTGCGTCGAATCGTTTTTGTCTATGGCCGCCGCCATTTTGCGGCGGCCATTTTGCAAAATGGCGCCGGCTGAAGACAACAGGATTCAATTGAGGGGGCCATTCCGGACCGCCGCCGTTCTGGACCACCGCTGGATCCCCAGGTAATTTAAAGCATTTGGGGGGGGGGTTCGGGAGGGTGAGGGATTTAATTTAAAGGGTCGGGGGTGGGTTTTAGGGGGTTTTAGTGTGTCGGCTCACGATTTTAACGATTTTCACGATAGTTTACACACCCAAACGGCAACAATACGATTCCCTCCCCCTCCCAGCCGAAATCGATCGTTAAGACGATCGAGGACACGATTCACATCTCTACTCTCTACAGCTCAGCAAACCCGGAGGTAGCAGTTCCAGGATCTGAGGGACTTCAGCCCTGCCAGGCACATAAGAACATAAGAATATGCCATACTGGGTCAGACCAAGGGTCCATCAAGCCCAGCATCCTGTTTCCAACAGTGGCCAATCCAGGCCATAAGAACCTGGCAAGTACCCAAAAATTAAGTCTATTCCATGTTACCGTTGTTATTTTCTAAGTCAACTTAATTAATAGCAGTTAATGGACTTCTCCTCCAAGAACTTATCCAATCCTTTTTTAAACACAGCTATACTGACTGCACTAACCACATCCTCTGGCAACAAATTCCAGAGTTTAATTGTGCGTTGAGTAAAAATGAACTTTCTCCGATTAGTTTTAAATGTGCCACATGCTAACTTCATGGAGTGCCCCTAGTCTTTCTATTATCCGAAAGAGTAAATAACTGATTCACATCTACCCGTTCTAGACCTCTCATGATTTTAAACACCTCTATCATATCCCCCCTCAGCCGTCTCTTCTCCAAGCTGAAAAGTCCTAACCTCTTTAGTCTTTCCTCATAGGGGAGCTGTTTCATTCCCCTTATCATTTTGGTAGCCCTTCTCTGTACCTTCTCCAACTTCTCCATCGCAATTATATCTTTTTTGAGATGCGGCGACCAGAATTGTACAAAGTATTCAAGGTGCAGTCTCACCATGGAGCGATACAGAGGCATTATGACATTTTCTGTTTTATTCACCATTCCCTTTCTAATAATTCCCAACATTCTGTTTGCTTTTTTGACTGCCATAGCACACTGAACCAACGATTTCAATGTATTATCTGTTGTGAATAAGATGTTTTAGTGGACCTTTGGGCCGGCCTGCAGGAGACTGGAGAGAGATGGACTATAGTCTCTGCTTGAGGGCAGGCCGGGAGGCAGATACCAGGCAGGCGATGGACGGTGAGCTTCACCCAGGAAGCTGGTACTCCCCCGGGAGGAGCCCGTTGGAGCCCGGCCACTGGGACTTAGGAGATCACGGAGGCTACAGCTGAAGCAGACGGGCAGGGATCCGGAATCAGGCAGGAACTGAAGCAGGACAGGTACTGGATCCAAGCTGGAACTGAAGCAGGACAGGTTACTGGAACCAAGCAGGATCTGAAGCAGGACAGGTACTGGATCCAAGCTGGAACTGAAGCAGGACAGGTTACTGGAGCCAAGCAGGATCTGAAGCAGGACAGGTACTGGATCCAAGCTGGAACTGAAGCAGGATAGGTTACTGGAACCAGGCAGGAGCAAAGACAGGACTTGGACACAGAAGCCTAGCAAGTCTTAGGCAGGAACGGAGCTGCTAACGCAATAGCATGCTCCGGGGCTCGGAGGAACTGGGAACCGCAAGGAACCCCTTTGCAAGGCAAAGTTCTGGGCTCCGCGGCGGCCTTACATAGGCCACAGCGTCTGACGTCAGGGGTAAGGCGGAGCCTTCAGTGGCGGGAAAAGGCCTTCATAAGTGCGGCTCCTGTGCGCGTGCGCGCCTAAGGAGACGGCGTCCAGGAAGGGTTTCTTGGCGGTGTCCCCCCCATGGGGATGCCGCGAAACAGGCCGCAGACTCTCGGAGATGAAACGGGACCAAGGAGGTGAGGGCCGGGTTGCGAGCGTTGCGACCGGGATCGTAACAGTACCTCCCCTCTTACGCCCCCTCTTAGCAGGCCTGGGTTTACCTGGGTGGTCTTGATGGAATGTCTTCAACAACTCCTTATCAAGAATGTTGCGGGCAGGCTCCCATGTGTTATCTTCAGGTCCACAGCCTTCCCAGGCAATTAGATACTCCCACCGGCGTTGATGGAATCTTACGTCGAGGACCTCCCGAACTTGATAGGTGGTATCTCCTGGCACGGAAGGATATGGAAAATCAGGAGCCCGGGGATGGTACCTGGAAAGAATGAGAGTCTTCAAGAGTGACACATGGAAGACCTTGTGCACATGCATCGAGGAGGGTAAGCGCAAGTGATAGGAAACAGCCCCTACATGCTAGGCAATACGGAATGGTCCACAGAATTTGGGGGCGAGTCTGCGGGAGGGAATCCGAAGTTGCAGATTCTTTGTACTCAGCCAAACGTGGTCTCCAGGGAGGTAGACTGGCGCGGGCTGGCAATGGCTGTCTGCCCATTTTTTGGCAGACCGGGCAGCTTCTTGTATCTTCTTTTGGATGGACTTCCATAGAGCAAGTAACTGGCGGGCGGAAAGCTGCACTGCTGGCAGCGCACTAGGTTCAGGCGAAGGCAAGGGTGGCCGCAGCTGTTTCCCATAAACCGCTAGGAAGGGGGAGCTTCCTGTAGTGGAATGTGTATGATTGTTGTAAGAAAACTCCGCCCATGGGAGTAGTTTGGCCCAATCATCTTGTTTTTCATTTACGAAGGATCGTAGGAAAGTCTTTAAGGTCCGGTTTGTTTGTTCTGTCTGCCCATTGCTTTGGGGATGAAAGGCAGATGAGAGACTCAGTTAAATATTGAAGCACTTGCATAATGCCTTCCAATAGCGGGTGGTGAATTGTGAACCTCGGTCAGATACTATGTCTTGAGGGAGGCCATGGAGTCAGAATACGTGTTGGATGAACAGGGTAGCCAAATCGGGAGCTGAGGGCAATTTTGACAAAGGGACAAAATGCGCCATTTTGGAGAACCGGTCCACTATTACCCAGATGACCGTGTTCCCGGCGGATGATGGAAGGTCCACCACAAAATCAGTGGAGATATGCGTCCATGGCTCCACTGGGATGGGCAATGGTTGTAGCAGTCCTCTTGGTTTCCCGACGAGCGGTTTCTGTAGTGCTCAGGTGGGGCAAGAGTCCACGAAGAGACGAACATCTTGTCTTACCATCGGCCACCAATAGTACCGGTTAAAGAGGTCTAAAGTCGCGGTGCGACCCGCATGACCCCCGGTGAGGGATTCATGGGCCCAAAGTAGCATGGCCTTTCGGGAGCAGCGTGGGACAACGATCTTTTCTTCAGAAGACACAGAGGTGGCGGCAAGACACACCTTCTTGGGATCTAAAATATACTGAGGCGTCTCCGGAGTCTCTTCAACCTTGGTGGACCATGACAGGGCGTCTGCGCATATGTTTTTTGAGCCAGGACGATATCGCAGTGTAAAATCAAACCGGTCAAAGAACAAGGACCACCGAGCTTGCCTCGGGTTCAGGCGCTGGGCTTGGCGTAGAAATGACAGATTCTTATGGTCCGTGTAAATGGTGAAGGGATGGTTGGCTCCCTCCAACCACTGTCTCTTCTCTTCCAGGGCAAGTTTTATGGCGAGGAGTTCTTTGTCCCCAATACAGTAATTACTCTCGGCCGGGGAAAACTTCCGTGAGTAGTAAGAACACGGGAGAAGTTGTCCTGTGTCGGAGTGTTGGCTCAGAACTGCTCCGACTGCCAGGTTCGAGGCGTCGACCTGCACCACAAATGGTCGACTGGGGTCAGGATGGTGGAGGCATGTGTCTAGCAGGAAGGAATTCTTAAGGTCCTCGAAGGCTTGGCAGGCTTGGTCAGGCCAGTCCGTCGCATCAGCTCCTTTCCAGGTGAGCGCAGTCAGGGGAGCCACAATACGAGAGTACCCAGGGATAAAGTGCCTATAGAAGTTAGCAAAGCCGAGGAAGCGTTGTAATGCCTTGAGACCCCTCGGCCGTGGCCAGTTCCTGATTGCAGCGACTTTCTCCGGGTCCATCTGGAAGCCGTCTGCCGAGACAATATAACCCAGGAACGGCAGGGAAGTTTTTTCAAAACTGCATTTCTCAAGTTTAGCATACAGGCTGTGCTCCCTGAGTATTTGGAGCACCTGGCGGACATGCTGGCGATGCGTAGGCAGGTCACGGGAGTAAATCAGGACGTCGTCGAGGTAGACCATCACACAGGTGTTGAGTAAATCCCGTAGCACCTCGTTCATCAGGTGCTGGAAGACCGCCGGGGCATTACAAAGGCTGAAGGGCATTACGACATACTCGTAATGCCCATCCCTGGTGTTAAACGCGGTCTTCCATTCGTCTCCGGGGCGGATTCTAACCAAATTGTAGGCCCCGCATAGATCCAGTTTGGTGAAGACTCTCGCGCCTTGGAGCCTATCAAGTAGCTCCGGGATTAGTGGGACTGGGTAGCGGTCTCGCTTCGTAATCGCGTTGAGTCCTCGGTAGTCAATACAGGGCCTCAGTGAGCCATCTTTCTTGCTAACAAAAAAGAAGCCCGCCCCAGCGGGCGATTTTGACGGGCGAATGAACCCTTTCGCCAGGTTCTTTGTAATATACTCGGACATTGCCCGAGTCTCGGGCAAGGACAAGGGATATACCCTACCTCGAGGAGGCATGGTTCCGGGCAGCAAGTCAATAGCACAGTCTTACGGACGGTGCTGCGGGAGAATCTCTGCTTTAGTCTTTGAGAAGACGTCGGTAAAGTCCTCATAAGGAGCTGGAGGTCCCAGGGCAGAGTGCAGAAGCAGGAGTGCTGGAGGCTTGGGTACCTTCATACAGTGAGAGAGGCAACAGGGACTCCACTTGGTGATCTGCAGAGTATCCCACTGAATCATAGGCGAGTGCTTCTGGAGCCACGGCAGCCCTAGCACCACGGGGTGGACAGCCTTTTCTAGGACCAGAAAGGCTATCTCCTCCGAGTGGATCGCCCCGGTGCGGACAATGATGGGCGCCGTGGATGTCAAAATACGACCTGGAAGGAGCGTTCCCTGAATGGAGGTAATTCGAAGCGGAACCTCTCGTTTCTGCGTAGGGATCCGCAGCTGAGAGACCAAGTCTTGTTGGATAAAATTACCCCCGGCTCCGGAATCCAGGAAGGCGAGGGTTTCCAAAGACCCTCCAGGAAATTCCAAGGTAATAGGTAAAGTGCTTTGCGGAGCTGTAGCACAACCTAGGAGGAGCTCCTCCCGACCTCCTAGGTTCTGGAGTTTTTCCGCACGCTCCTGGCAGCATGCTAGGAAGTGGCCTTTCTGCCCGCAATACAGGCACAGGCCCATCGAGCGGCGACATTGTCTCTTCTCTGTGGAGAGCGGGGCACGTCCCAACTGCATAGGTTCAGAGGCGGGAACATCAGGACGGGCAGGCCTCGGAGGAGGCGGCGAACGTGAGGAACCATGGGCAGGACTGTGTCTCGTTGTGCGTACCTCTCGGGCTCGCTGTTGCAGGCGGCAGTCGATCCGGGCAGCCATGTCGATGAGCGCATTAAGATCTTCCGGGAGATCATGGGTGGCGATTTCATCTTTGATGCGCCCAGACAATACTTCCAAGAAGATAGCCTTGAGGCTGCCGTCTTGCCAGCCTACTTCCTGAGCAAGAGTTCTAAAGTCCATTGCATAGTCCGCCAGGGAACGGGATCCTTGGCGAAGCTGGAGCAACTCAGAGGTAGCTGAGGCCAGGCAGGCCGGTTCGTCAAAGGCTTGACGAAAGTTGGAGACAAACTGCTGCAAGTCCTCCAGGGAGGAGTCATTATGCTCCCAAAGGGGAGAGGCCCACACCAGGGCCTTCTCATCAAGCAAGGAGAGGATGTACGCTACTTTAATGGAGTCCGTGGGGAACTGTCGAGGCAACAGGGAGAAGCTTACAAAACACTGGTTCAGGAACCCTCGGCAGGTCCTATTATCTCCAGCGTAGCGAGCGGGTGCCAGCAGCTGAGTCACAGGTGAAGCTGTGTCCACGGATATCGAGTCCACAGCAGCCGAAGGACGAGTATCGCTGGCATCCATTCGGGCAGCCAGTTGCCCAACGGAGCCGGCCAGGACATCCAGGTATTGCTGTTGCTGTTGTAGCTGCAGAGCCAACCCAAGAAGATCCTGGGGTCCTGGTACCTCGGCCGAGTCCATGGCCTTGCAATCTGTTGTGAATAAGCTGTTTTAGTGGACCCTTGGGCCGGCCTGTGAGAGACTGGAGAGAGATGGACTATAGTCTCTGCTTGAGGGCAGGCCAGGAGGCAGATAACAGGCAGGCAATGGACGGTGAGCTTCATCCAGGAAGCTGGTACTCCCCTGGGAGGAGCCCGTAGGAACCCAGCCGCTTGGGACTTAGGAGATTCACCCTGGAAGCCGGTGCTCCCCCAAGAGGAGCCCATAGGAGCCCGGCCGCTGGGACTTAGGAGATCACGGAGGCTGGAGCTGAAGCAGGCAGGTAGAGATCCGGAATCAGGCAGGAACTGAAGCAGGACAAGTACTGGATCCGAGCTGGAACTAAAGCAGGACAGGTTACTGGAACTGAGCAGGAACTGAAGCAGGACAGGTTACTGGAACCAAGCAGGATCTGAGGCAGGACAGGTACTGGATCCAAAGCTGGAACTGAAGCAGGACAGGTTACTGGAACCAAGCAGGTTCTGAAGCAGGACAGGTACTGGATCCAAGCTGGAACTGAAGCAGGATAGGTTACTGGAACCAGGCAGGAGCAAAGACAAGACTTGGACACAGAAGCGTAGCAAGTCTTAGGTAGGAACGGAGCTGCTAACACAATAGCACACTCCGGGGCTCGGAGCAACTGGGAACCGCAAGGAACCCCATTGCAAGGCAAACGTCTGGGCTCCGCGGCGGCCTTACATAGGCCGCAGCGTCTGACGTCAGGGGTAAGGCGGAGCCTTCAGTGGCGGGAAAAGGCCTTCATAAGTGCGGCTCCTGCGTGCGTGCGCGCGTGACTAAGGAGACGGAGTCCAGGAAGGGTTTCTTGGCAGAGTCCCCCCCGTAGGGATGCCGCGAAACAGGCCGCAGACTCTCGGAGACGGAACGGGACCAAGGAGGTAAGGGCCGGGACCGTAACATTATCCACTATGACGCCTAGATCTCTTTCTTGGGTTGTAGCACCTAATATGGAACCTAACATTGTGTAACTATAGCATGGGTTATTTTTCCCTATATGCATCACCTTGCACTTATCCACATTAAATTTCATCTACCATTTTGATGCCCAATTTTCCAGTCTCACAAGGTCTTCCTGCAATTTATCACAGTCTGCTTGTGATTTAACTACTCTGAACAATTTTGTATCATCTGCAAATTTGATTATCTCACTCGTCGTATTTTTTTTCCAGATCATTTATATATATATTGAAAAGTAAGGGTCCCAATACAAATCCCTGAGGCACTCCACTGCCCACTCCCTTCCACTGAGAAAATTGTCCATTTAATCCTACTCTCTGTTTCCTGACCTTTAGCCAGTTTACAATCCACGAAAGGACATCACCTCCTTTCCCATGACTTTTTACTTTTCCTAGAAGCCTCTCATGAGGAACTTTGTCAAATGCCTTCTGAAAATCCAAGAATACTACATCTACCGGTTCACCTTTATCCCCATGTTTATTAACGCCTTCAAAAAAGTGAAGCAGATTTCTGAGGCAAGACTTGCCTTGGGTAAAGCTGTTACGGTCCTGGGCCGTGCCCCGGGACCTGCACTCACCCGAAAGCCGGCCCGGACCTCTGGAGGGACTCCCCGGCCGGCGCGGCCTGGTCGAGCTCCTGCCGCAGCATTCTCCCCGCAAGGGAGATGCCGTTGTCCTCTCGTCGCTGGCCCCGACCCCTAGGCGCGCGTGAGCGCAGGGGGCTCCAGATTTAAAGGGGCCAGCGCGGGAGAATAAGGCCAAACCCCCTGGATGACATCAGATGCTGCAGGGTTATTTAAACCCTGCAGCTGGCCTAGAACCTTGCCTTGCAACAAGGTTCCTCAGTCTTCTGAGTCTCAGGTTGCTGCTGTAGTCCCCGGATTGCCTTCTCTGTCTTCAACTTCCGCCCTTGGTTCTGGTATCGACGTCTGACTTTTGGATTCTGACCCGGCTCTGTCCCACGACTTCGTCTCCAGCCTCCGTTCCTGGCTTGGTATTGTCTTCTGACCTCTGGCTTCTGACCCGGCTCCGTCCCTCGACTCCGTCTTCTGCTTTCGTCCCTGGCTTTAGTTTGGATCTCTGACTCCTGGCTTCTGACCCGGCTTCGCTCTTGGACTCCGACTTCGGCTTCTTTATCACCTCAGGTACCCAGTACTTGCTGGCTCGGAGGATTCTCCTAAGTCCCAGCGGCTCGGGCCCTCATGGGCTTCCGAGGGTGAAGACTCTCCAGCTACCTGGTCCCAGCCGTCCTTCGTCCATCTCATCGGCCGCAGCTCGGATCCTTGGTCGCAAAGGATCCCACCTAAAGTCCAAGAGGTCCGGGTCCCTATAGACTCCTCCTGGGGGGACCTCGGACTTCCAGTGGGAAAGCCTCATCCGAGTCTCTTCCATGCCGCCTCCCGGCTGTGACGCTCGCTGTGGTCCACCACAGCATTCCATCCACTGTCTCAGCCGGCCCAAGGGTCCATGACCATAACAAAAGCCATGCTGACTTTGTTCCATTAAACCATGTCTTTCTATATGTTCTGTGATTTTGATGTTTAGAATACTTTCCACTATTTTTCCTGGCACTGAAGTCAGGCTAACCAGTCTGTAGTTTCCTGGATCGCCCCTGGAGACCTTTTTAAATATTGGGGTTACATTAGCTATCCTCCAGTCTTCAGGTACAATGGATGATTTTAATGATAGGTTACATATTTTTCTAATAGGTCTGAAATTTCATTTTTTAGTTCCTTCAGAACTCTGGGGTGTATACCATCCGGTCCAGGTGATTTACTACTCTTCAGTTTGTCAATCAGGTCTACCACATCTTCTAGGTTCACCGTGATTTGATTCAGTCCATCTGAATCATTACCCATGAAAACCTTCTCCAGTACGGGTATCTCCCCAACATCCTCTTCAGTAAACACCGAAGCAAAGAAATCATTTAATCTTTCCGCGATGGCCTTATTGTTACGGCTATGGCTGCTGTGCAACCGCCTCACCACCAGGGGTCCCTCTAGAGCTGGCTCCCCTGACAGACCCAGTCTATCTCCCTTCTCCTCTCTATGTTCTGGGCTTTCCCTTATAACCCTGCCTGACAGTTCCCTCAGGGCTTTGGCATCGAGCTCGCCTGGGCTCCCTGCTCTAGCCTTCCTTGCTTGCTGTGCGTGTGGTCCTTTGACCTTGCTCTGCCTTGCCTTGCGTGGCCTTTGGGCCTTCTACCTTGTCTTGCCTTACCTTGCCTTGCGTGGCCTTTGGGCCTCCTACCTTGTCTTGCCTTGCCTTGCCTTGCGTGGCCTTTGGGCCTTCTACCTTGTCTTGCCTTGCCTTGCGTGGCCTTCGGGCCTTCTACCTTGTCTTGCCTTGCCTTGCCTTGCGCGGCCTTCGGGCCTTCTACCTTGTCTTGCCTTGCCTTGCCTTGCACGGCCTTCGGGCCTTCTACCTTGTCTTGCCTTGCCTTGCCTTGCGCGGCCTTCGGGCCTTCTACCTTGTCTTGCCTTGCCTTGCCTTGCGCGGCCTTCGGGCCTTCTGTCTTGTCTTGCCTTGCCTTGCCTTGCGCGGCCTTCGGGCCTTCTGTCTTGTCTTGCCTTGCCTTGCCTTGCGCGGCCTTCGGGCCTTCTGTCTTGCCTTGCCTTGCCTTGCGCGGCCTTCGAGCCTTCTGTCTTGCCTTGCCTTGCGCGGCCTTCGGGCCTTCTGTCTTGCCTTGCCTTGCCTTGCGCGGCCTTCGAGCCTTCTGTCTTGCCTTGCCTTGCGCGGCCTTCGGGCCTTCTGTCTTGCCTTGCCTTGCGCGGCCTTCGGGCCTTCTGTCTTGCCTTGCCTTGCCTTGCGCGGCCTTCGGGCCCTTCTGTCTTGCCTTGCCTTGCCTTGCGCGGCCTTCGAGCCTTCTGTCTTGCCTTGCCTTGCCTTGCGCGGCCTTCAGGCCTTCTACCTTGTCTTGCCTTGCCTTGCCTTGCGCGGCCTTCGGGCCTTCTGTCTTGTCTTGCCTTGCCTTGCCTTGCGCGGCCTTCGGGCCTTCTGTCTTGTCTTGCCTTGCCTTGCCTTGCGCGGCCTTCGGGCCTTCTGTCTTGCCTTGCCTTGCCTTGCGCGGCCTTCGGGCCTTCTGTCTTGCCTTGCCTTGCCTTGCGCGGCCTTCGGGCCTTCTGTCTTGCCTTGCCTTGCCTTGCACGGCCTTCGGGCCTTCTGTCTTGCCTTGTCTTGCCTTGCCTTGCGTGGCCTTCGGGCCTTCTACCTTGTGCTGTGTATGGTCTTCGGACCTTCTGCCCTGCCCTGCCTTGCTTACTGTGCATGCAGTCCTACGGGCCCTCTGCTCTACTGTCTGTGTGTGTTTGGCCTACGGGCTCTCTGCCCTGCTTACTTTGTGTGGCCTACGGACCTTCTGTGTGGGTGTGGCCTACGGGCCTTCTGACCTGCCTTGCCCCGCTTACGGTGTGTGGCCTACGGGCCTTCGGTGTGTGTGTGGCCTACGGGCCTTCTGACCTGCCTTGCCCCGCTTACGGTGTGTGGCCTACGGGCCTTCTGTGTGTGTGTGGCCTACGGGCCTTCTGACCTGCCTTGCCCTGCTTACGGTGTCTGGCCTACGGGCCTTCTGTGTGTGTGTGGCCTACGGGCCTTCTGACCTGCCTTGCTCTGCCTCCTGCCCTGACCCAGCCTGAACCTAGACACTGCTACCTGCCGCCTGCCCTGACCCAGCCTGAACCTAGACACTGCTATCTGCCTCCTGCCCTGACCCAGCCTGGACCCAGACCCTGCTAACTGCCGCCTGCCCTGACTCAGCCTAGACCCAGACACTGCTACTTGCTGTCTGCCCTGACCCAGCCGGGACCCAGACACGGTTTCCAGCCATCCCTGTCTCTCTCCACCTGGAGCCACCCTTTTGGGTGGTGTTCACTACCCCTGAACTCAGCCCAAGCGTAACACTTATCTTCTCTAAGTGCCCCTTTAACCCCTCGATCATCTAACGGTCCAACTGACTCCCTCACAGGCTTTCTGCTTTGGATATATTTTAAAAAGTTTTTACTGTGAGTTTTTGCCTCTACGGCCAATTTCTTTTCAAATTCTCTCTTAGCCTGTCTTATCAATGTCTTACATTTAACTTGCCAACGTTTATGCATTATCCTATTTTCTTCTGTTGGATCCTTCTTCCAATTTTTGAATGAAGATCTTTTGGCTAAAATAGCTTCTTTCACCTCCCCTTTTAACCATGCTGGTAATCGTTTTGCCTTCTTTCCACCTTTCTTAATGTGTGGAATACATCTGGACTGTGCTTCTAGAGTGGTATTTTTTTAACAATGACCACGCCTCTTGCACACTTTTTACTTTTGTAGCTGCTCCTTTCAGTTTTTTTCTAACAATTTTTCTCATTTTATCAAAGTTTCCCTTTTGAGCCATGGATTTGCATACTGTTCCCCTTCCAGTCATTAATTCAAATTTGATCATATTATGATCACTATTGCCAAGCGGCCCCACCACCGTTACCTCTCTCACCAAATCCTGTGCTCCACTGAGAATTAGATCTAAAATTGCTCCCTCTCTCGTCGGTTCCTGAACCAATTGCTCCATAAAGCTATTGGTTCACCTGACTCATCAATTGTTTATACTCTTTGTTTACTGCGTTCTTAGGCCTTTCTTTCTTTCCAGCAGTCCTTGCTTCCAAGTTTGCTCTCCTTGTTAAATGTAACTTTGTTCTTCCTTTCAATTTATGGTTTTTGTCACAGTTCCCCAATTCGATGTAAACCGATCTGATATGGTCTTTTAACCATGAAGGTCGGTACAGAAAAGTGTTAAATAAATAAATAAAGAAATAAAGAAATAAAGAAATAAATAAATCATTTATTCCATCCAGGAACGTTATCTCTCTAGCATGTCCCGATGACCCAGTCAAACCCATTGTTATCAACATCAACACTCTGTCATCAACCTCATTCACGACTTCATTTCTACCACATTGGAATTAATTTTGCATCTCTGTAAATAATCGCTGTAAATAATTTGCTGTCAGTTAATCTCTCTTTTCTTCTTCTTCCTCTGCTCCCAGTTGTGTACTTCCCTGTTTTATTGTAACTGCAATTCCTGTACCAGTTATAGTTGCTCGAGTTCTCTGTATAATGCACACCCTGTTAAATGTAAACCGGTTTGATGTGACTCCTGTCTTGAAAGCCGGTATAGAAAAATAGTAAATAAATAAATAAAATATTGAGGTAACTGAAGTCTCAACAATATCGAAGCAAACCCTTGCACATCAGCAAGTACCCAGCAATAATGGTGCAGGAACAAATCTTCAGTTCCACAAGTTCTATTTTATTATAAATGAAAGCTCATAAGAATGAAGATGGCAACTCCACAACTCAACAGCAATCATTTGTACACAGTCCCCCGACACGGTCCCGTGTTTCGCGGCGGCTGCATCGGGAGGGACCACAGGAGTTTAAACATTCTGTGAACAAAGATAAACATATAGTGGAATACAAACATATGCTACTAGACTCAAACCATTCAAAAGACAAGTGTACATACCATTTTCAGCTGTCAAGGAGCGCAAGCGCCCTCGATCTGACAGGCATTTAAAACCAAAAATTGGCGCGAAAACTGGGATCCCTCGCGAGATCCTTCCACCAATCACAGAGCACATATCAACAAAATAGATACCATTCAATCTCTTTATTGAGGCCTCCCGGGCTAACGGTGTCCAACAAATAAATCCATCTTTGTTCTCTTCTCCCCAGTACCTCAGAGAAGTCTCCTCCCCAAGAAGGGGGCGAGACCACCTCAAGCACGGTAAAAAAGAGATCCGAGATGGAGTGATTTAGCTGAGACCAATGAGTAACAAGGGGTTCGTCCATTCTAAGATGTCTTATATTGGAACAGTGTTCAGTCATCCTGGTTTTAACCATTCTGATCGTTTTTCCCACATATAAGAATGGGCATGGGCACCGCACTAAGTAAATTACACCTCTAGTTGTGCAGTCAGACTTAGATCGTAGGCGGAATATACTTCCAGTTTTTGGATGTTTAAACACAGTAGCCACTTCCGTGTGTTTACACATGGGGGCGGATTTTAAGAGCCCTGCTCGCCTAAATCCGCCCAAATCCGGGCGGATTTAGGCGAGCAGGGCCCTGCGCGCCGGTAAGCCTATTTTACATAGGCCTACCGGCGCGCGCAGAGCCCCGGGACTCGCGTAAGTCCCGGGGTTTTCGGAGGGGGCGTGTCGGGGGGCGGGCCCGAACCGCGCGGCGTTTTCGGGGCGTGTCGGGAGCGTTCCGGGGGCGTGGCTACGGCCCGGGGCGGGCCCGGGGGCGTGGCCGCGCCCTCCGGACCCGCTCCCAGATCGCGTCCCGGCGCGCTAGCGGCCCGCTGGCACGCGAGGATTTACGTCTCCCTCCGGGAGGCGTAAATCCCCCAACAAGGTAAGGGGGGGGTTTAGACAGGGCCGGGCGGGTGGGTTAGGTAGGGGAAGGGAGGGGAAGGTGAGGGGAGGGCAAAAGAAAGTTCCCTCCGAGGCCGCTCCGATTTCGGAGCGGCCTCGGAGGGAACGGAGGTAGGCTGCGCGGCTCGGCGCGCACTGGCTATACGAAATCGATAGCCTTGCGCGCGCCGATCCCGGATTTCAGCGGCTACGCGCGTATCTACTGAAATCCAGCGTACTTTTGTTGGCGCCTGGAGCGCCAACAAAAGTACGCCTATTCGCGGTTTTTGAAAATCTACCCCATGGTGCAGTGCCCACAAGGGCCATGCCTCCCTTCCAAACTAGGCCCTGTGTCATATCTCAAAAAATTAGCAAGTACAAGTCGGTCACGTAAGCTCCTTCCTCTCTGGAATGTGAATCGGAGGGGACCCTGGAACAAATTAGAGAGTGAAAGTGCGTTCCAATGTCTACGGACCATATCTGCAATGGTTTTTCCTACAGTAGAAAATGGAAGAATACAGTTGTAACTGACGTCCTCCTCCGAGTCACCTGAAGGAAGGAAAAGCCAGTCCCTGTTTGAATAAAGGGCACGCTTAAATGCCTTTCTGACCACCCGTACCGGGTATCCTCTTTGTATAAATCTAGCGGTCATGTTTTTTGATTGGGTCAAAAATTCCGATCGGGAGGTGCCTAATCTCCGGAGCCGCAGAAATTGTCCAGTGGGGATATTATCGCGGAGCGCCCTCTGATGACAACTAGAGTATGCCAGAAGCGTATTCCGATCAGTGTCTTTGCGGAAGAGAGTGGTAATGAATTGACCCTCCCCCTTTGAAATAAGAATATCCAAAAAAGCAATTTCAGAAGGATGGATACAAAAATTAAATTGTAGATGGTCATTTAAAGAATTAACCCAGTCCAAAAACATATAAAACTGGATGTCTGTACCCACCCATAATAGAAACACGTGGTCTATATAACGCAGCCATAGGGGAATAAAAGAAAACCATTCCGAGGGGTAAATCCAAGAAGACTCAAAGAAATCCATATACAGGCAGGTGAGGCTGGGGGCCATAGTAGCCCCCATCGCTGTGCCTTTAATTTGTTGGTAGTGGGTTTTATCAAATCGAAAAAAGTTTTTTGTTAGGGCTACTTCTGCAAGTTGTAACAAGAACGAGGTAGGGATACGGTACGGCTCAGGACGAGAATTTAAAACATTTTCAATAACTCGAAGGGCATCTCCCTGAGGGATGTTCGAGTATAGGGAGATGACGTCCAGGGTCACAAAAAAGAACCTTCCCGAGGGTACAGGCAATGCAGCCAGAATGGAAATGAGATGGGCCGAGTCTCTTACATACGACTTGATCTTCGATACAAATGGCTTCAAAAAAATGTCCACAAATTTGGATAGGGGCTCCAGAAGGGAGCCAATACCCGAAACGATGGGACGGCCAGGGGGATGATCCAGAGTTTTGTGGATTTTAGGAAGGGTATAGAAGACCGGCATAATCGGATGGGATGTCACGAGGAATTTTCCTTCCTTATTAGTAATGATATTCCGGTCAAGTGCCCCTTGCACCATTGTTTTTATTTCTCTCAATAAGGACTCAGTCGGGTCATCAGCCAACGATATATAAAAGGAGGTGTCATTAAGCTGCATAATACTTCAGTTTCGTATGCTGCCCTATCTAGAACCACTATGCCCCCTCCCTTGTCTGCAGGTTTTATAACAATCGAGGTATCACTCGAAAAAGGTGACCTTTGCGCAGGACACTTCATCATCAGAAGACACGTCCGGCGAAGATTTACAACGAAGTCGGGGGCAATCTCGGAAACCCCGGGTTGCTGCACAAACAGAACCATTACCTTCAACTATTGCTCCTGCATCTGCACGTTATCATCAATTGCGGCTTCTTTTTTAGACTCTGGCCAGATGCCCCGGGAAACTCACAGCACACACTCCCGGCTGGGCCCTGTAATGCCTCAGAAAGTTTCACGAACACCTCGGCCCCCTCCCGACCCATGGCAATAGATCCTGGTAGGGATGTGAATCGTTTTAGGACGATTAAAATTATCGTCCGATAATTTTAATATCGTCTTAAACCGTTATGGAACACAATACAATAGAGATTCTAACGATTTATCGTTATAAATCGTTAGAATCGTGAGCCGGCACACTAAAACCCCCTAAAACCCACCCCCGACCCTTTAAATTAAATCCCCCACCCTCCCGAACCCCCCCAAATGACTTAAATAACCTGCGGGTCCAGCGGCGGTCCGGAACGGCAGCGGTCCGGAACGGGCTCCTGCTCCTGAATCTTGTTGTCTTCAGCGGCGCCATTTTCCAAAATGGCGCCGAAAAATGGCGGCGGCCATAGACGAACACGATTGGACGGCAGGAGGTCCTTCCGGACCCCCGCTGGACTTTTGGCAAGTCTCGTGGGGGTCAGGAGGCCCCCCACAAGCTGGCCAAAAGTTCCTGGAGGTCCAGCGGGGGTCAGGGAGCGATTTTCCCGCCGCGAATCGTTTTCGTACGGAAAATGGCGCCGGCAGGAGATCGACTGCAGGAGGTTGTTCAGCACTGAACAACCTCCTGCAGTCGATCTCCTGCCGGCGCCATTTTCCGTACGAAAACGATTCGCGGCGGGAAATCGCTCCCTGACCCCCGCTGGACCTCCAGGAACTTTTGGCCAGCTTGTGGGGGGCCTCCTGACCCCCACGAGACTTGCCAAAAGTCCAGCGGGGGTCCGGAAGGACCTCCTGCCGTCCAATCGTGTTCGTCTATGGCCGCCGCCATTTTTCGGCGCCATTTTGGAAAATGGCGCCGGCTGAAGACAACAGATTCAGGAGCAGGAGCCCGTTCCGGACCGCTGCCGTTCCGGACCGCCGCTGGACCCGCAGGTTATTTAAGTCATTTGGGGGGGGTTCGGGAGGGTGGGGGGATTTAATTTAAAGGGTCGGGGGTGGGTTTTAGGGGGTTTTAGTGTGCCGGTTTTTGCGATTTTTTTCGATTTTTTCACAATTTTTCACAGATTTTTTCACGATATTTTACCCCCCCCAAACGGCAACAATACGATTCCCTCCCCCTCCCAGCCGAAATCGATCGTTAAGACGATCGAGGACACGATTCACATCCCTAGATCCTGGGACTGTGTTCAACTTATCTTCACGCCAGTTAACAGATATAGAAATGGGGGCCCTATATAAGTGACTGTCGTTTGTGCCATCCATTAAATGCGATGCGTTTGATGTACAGGTTCATTTACACCGCTTCTTTTCGCATATTAAAATTGAAATTATTTTTTGCGGGGTCTCCGTCTACTTCGGACTCCTCTGTTATTTCGAAGAAGAAATCTCGTGGACACCTCCTGGGCCGGTTGATCCACTTTTAGGGGCTTTTGAACGCCTGGTATGTTCAGATGTACAGACACTTACACACAATAAACAATACATTCGCTATAATCTGACAAGACAGGAGGAGGCAGCCATTAGGGGTTTAGCTAGTGATACCTCGATTGTTATAAAACCTGCAGACAAGGGAGGGGGCATAGTGGTTCTAGATAGGGCAGCATACGAAACTGAAGTATTACGCCAGCTTAATGACACCTCCTTTTATATACCGTTGGCCGATGACCCGACTGAGTCCTTATTGAGAGAAATAAAAACACTGGTGCAAGGGGCACTTGACCGGAATATCATTACTAATAAGGAAGGAAAATTCCTCGTGACATCCCATCCGATTATGCCGGTCTTCTATACCCTTCCTAAAATCCACAAAACTCTGGATCATCCCCCTGGCCGTCCCATCGTTTCGGGTATTGGCTCCCTTCTGGAGCCCCTATCCAAATTTGTGGACATTTTTTTGAAGCCATTTGTATCAAAGATCAAGTTGTATGTAAGAGACTCGGCCCATCTCATTTCCATTCTGGCTGCATTGCCTGTACCCTCGGGAAGGTTCTTTTTTGTGACCCTGGACGTCATCTCCCTATACTCGAACATCCCTCAGGGAGATGCCCTTCGAGTTATTGAAAATGTTTTAAATTCTCGTCCTGAGCCGTACCATATCCCTACCTCGTTCTTGTTACAACTTGCAGAAGTAGCCCTAACAAAAAACTTTTTTCGATTTGATAAAACCCACTACCAACAAAGGCCCAATCAGCATTCCATGCCTTGAAAGAGGCCTTCTGTACTGGCCAGTGTTTATGTCACCCGGATCCTAACCGTCCCTTCATAGTCAAAGTCGATGCGTCCGCTATTGGAGCAGGAGCAGTCTTGAGTCAATACTCCACTAAGGGACCCTTAGTTCCTTTTATTCACATAAAGTCTTCTCCACAGAACAAAATTATACCATAGGGGACCGCGAATTCCTTGCAGTGAAACTCGCCCTCCAGGAATGACGTCTCTTGCTTGAAGGGGCGCAGCACAAATTCACAATATTTACCGACCATAAAAATATGGAACACCTAAAGGAGGCCCAGTTACTTAATCCAAGACAAGCCCGCTTGGCCCTATTCTTTGAGCGCTTCAACTTCGAGCTCCGCTATCATCCAGTGGCAAAAAATCTCCGTGCAGACGCGCTCTCTTGCTCCGTCGAGCCAGAAGACACACCCGAGATTCCCAGGCACATCATTGATCCAGCCTGCATATCTATTGCAGTCACCACCACGGTACCAGCTGGGAAGACGGTGGTTCCCCGCCGTCTCCGTGAACACATACTTCGTTGGGCTCACGACTCCAAGCTGGCACCCCGGTTGAGCCCGAACTCTCGAGATACTCCGAAGGCACTGTTGCTTGCCTGGTATGACAAAGGACTCCCAAGAATACGTAGACTTCTGTCCGATTTGCGCACAGCAAGATAACTGAGCTGACCTCCTGCCATGGGCAGAACTATCCCATACCACCCATATCACCTCTGCCACGGAGGTTCTCCCTTCGCTGTAGTCTTTGGTCGTCAACCTCGCCTACCACTGCTGGTTCCACTCAGTGTACCCTCACCTGCAGCCCAATCTACAGCATAAACCATACGCCGGCTCTGGAACCAAGTGAGAGAGCAGTTCTGCCAAGCAGCTGACCGGGCCAAACGCATCACAGACACCCATCGTCGGACCGCACCTCTGTTCCTGCCTGGACAAAGAGTCTGGCTTAGAACTAAGCACATCCGGCTATGCTTGCCTTCCCAACGGCTAGCTCCCAAATTTATTGGTCCATTCTCCATCCTTCGACACATAGGAGCAGTTACCTACCAACTGAAACTTCCAACTTCCATGGGAATTCACAACACGTTCCACTTGTCGCTACTCAAATCCTTGATCCTGTCCTGGCCTTCCCAAAGGCCTCCTCCACTGACGCAACACTCAGCAGAACCTGAGAACACCTTACAAGTTAGAGAGGAATTAGACGTCCGATGCTGTCAGGGCCACTGGGAACACCTCCTTTCATTGGAGGGCTTCGGCCCAGAAGAGAATTCATTGGAGCCCTCTCACCACATTCTTGATAAAAACCTTCTGCAAAACTTCCATCAACAACACCCAGAAAAACCCAGACCGGTAAGGGGGAGGCCTAGAAGGGGATGTAATTTTGCGCATCCCGGCCGCATGGGTACCGCGACCGGGCCTGCTCACCTTGTGCTGCCCTCTACTAGCTCTGGTCTTGCCGCTACTGCCAGCTCCCTATGTCCCCGACTCTCACTGCGGCCCTCTCCGGCTTCCTCCATGCTGCAGGCCTCACAGCAGAGCTCCCGTCAAGGCTCCGCGTCTTCGGCCGCCTCGGCCCCATCCCTAGGTGCGCGCGTGGCTGACGTCCTCAGTTTTAAAGGGCCAAGCGCGGGAAGACCGGCTCTGATGCATCCCGATGACATCACGTAGCCCCAGTATAAATAGCGAGGCCCTGTCCCCAGGACCTCGCCTTGGCAATCGGGTCAACACCTCGGTATACTAGTTTGCCTTTTCTTTGTATCTGATCCTTGTTCCAGCGTCTCCTTGTTCCAGCATCTCCGTGTGTTCTTGTGTCTTTACTCAGGTATAACTTCTCGGACTGATCTCTGGTACTGACCTCGGCCTGCCTGTCTACTCTCTTCGTCTGCTGCCTGGAACTGACCACTGCCTGCCTGACTACTCTCTTCGTTTGCTGCCTGGAACTGACCTCTGGCTGCCTGACTACTCTCTTAGTCTGCTGCCTGGAACTGACCCTTGCTTGCCTTGACTACGCTCGGACTGACCCTGGTATTGACCCCTGCTTTGGCTGACCACTTCTGGATGGAAACTCTGGCTTTGACCCTTGCGCTTCACTTGGACACTCTCTTCTGGCCTACCATGACTACCAGATCAACCTGCTTGGATTCCAACCGTGGCCTTCACCCGACTAGACCCGCAGGCGCTGCCTGGCTCGCCTTCCTGAACTGCTACCTCCCTGAGGTCTCTGGAGCTTCCAGTTCGAGTCTGGTCCATCCTCTCTGCATCAGCTGCACACCCTTGCTCGTGGTGGGCACACCCCTCCGCTACCTCTCCAGGAGACCATCCGAGGCCCACCTAAGTCCAGCCAGGGCTTAACCTGCAGAAACATAAGAACATAAGAACATAAGAAAATGCCATACTGGGTCAGACCAAGGGTCCATCAAGCCCAGCATCCTGTTTCCAACAGTGGCCAATCCAGGCCATAAGAACCTGGCAAGTACCCAAAAAGTAAGTCTATTCCATGTAACCATTGCTAATGGCAGTGGCTATTCTCTAAGTGAACTTAATAGCAGGTAATGGACTTCTCCTCCAAGAACTTATCCAATCCTTTTTTAAACACAGCTATACTAACTGCACGAACCACATTCTCTGGCAACAAATTCCAGAGTTTAATTGTGCATTGAGTAAAAAAGAACTTTCTCCGATTAGTTTTAAATGTGCCCCATGCTAACTTCATGGAGTGCCCCCTAGTCTTTCTACTATCCGAAAGAGTAAATAACCGATTCACATCTACCCGTTCTAGACCTCTCATGATTTTAAACACCTCTATCATATCCCCCCCTCAGTCGTCTCTTCTCCAAGCTGAAAAGTCCTAACCTCTTTAGTCTTTCCTCATAGGGGAGTTGTTCCATTCCCTTTATCATTTTGGTAGCCCTTCTCTGTACCTTCTCCATCGCAATTATATCTTTTTTGAGATGTGGGGACCAGAATTGTACACAGTATTCAAGGTGCGGTCTCACCATGGAGCGATACAGAGGCATTATGACATTTTCCGTTTTATTCATCATTCCTTTTCTAATAATTCCCAACATTCTGTTTGCTTTTTTGACTGCCGCAGCACACTGCACCGACGATTTCAATGTGTTATCCACTATGACACCTAGATCTCTTTCTTGGGTTGTAGCACCTAATATGGAACCCAACATTGTGTAATTATAGCATGGGTTATTTTTTCCCTATATGCATCACCTTGCACTTATCCACATTAAATTTCATCTGCCATTTGGATGCCCAATTTTCCAGTCTCACAAGGTCTTCCTGCAATTTATCACAATCTGCTTGTGATTTAACTACTCTGAACAATTTTGTGTCATCTGCAAATTTGATTATCTCACTCCTCGTATTTCTTTCCATATCATTTATAAATATATTGAACAGTAAGGGTCCCAATACAGATCCCTGAGGCACTCCACTGTCCACTCCCTTCCACTGAGAAAATTGCCCATTTAATCCTACTCTCTGTTTCCTGTCTTTTAGCCAGTTTGCAATCCACGAAAGGACATCGCCACCTATCCCATGACTTTTTACTTTTCCTAGAAGCCTCTCATGAGGAACTTTGTCAAACGCCTTCTGAAAATCCAAGTATACTATATCTACCGGTTCACCTTTATCCCACATGTTTATTAACTCCTTCAAAAAAGTGAAGCAGATTTGTGAGGCAAGACTTGCCCGGGTAAAGCCATGCTGACTTTGTTCCATTAAACCATGTCTTTCTATATGTTCTGTGATTTTGATGTTTAGAACACTTTCCACTATTTTTCCTGGCACTGAAGTCAGGCTAACCGGTCTGTAGTTTCCCGGATCGCCCCTGGAGCCCTTTTTAAATATTGGGGTTACATTTGCTATCCTCCAGTCTTCAGGTACAATGGATGATTTTAATGATAAGTTACAAATTTTTACTAATAGGTCTGAAATTTCATTTTTTAGTTCCTTCAGAACTCTGGGGTGTATACCAACCGGTCCAGGTGATTTACTACTCTTCAGTTTGTCAATCAGGCCTACCACATCTTCTAGGTTCACCGTGATTTGATTCAGTCCATCTGAATCATTACCCATGAAAACCTTCTCCATTACGGGTACCTCCCCAACATCCTCTTCAGTAAACACCGAAGCAAAGAATTCATTTAATCTTTCCGCGATGGCCTTATCTTCTCTAAGTGCCCCTTTAACCCCTTGATCATCTAACGGTCCAACTGACTCCCTCACAGGCTTTCTGCTTCGGAGAAGAGACGACTGAGGGGGGATATGATAGAGGTGTTTAAAATCATGAGGAGGTCTAGAACGGGTAGATGTGAATCGGTTATTTACTCTTTCGGATAGTAGAAGGACTAGGGACACTCCATGAAGTTAGCATGGGGCCACATTTAAAACCTAATCGGAGAAAGTTCTTTTTTACTCAACGCACAATTAAACTCTGGAATTTGTTGCCAGAGAATGTGGTTCGTGCAGTTAGTATAGCTGTGTTTAAAAAAGGATTGGATAAGTTCTTTGGAGGAGAAGTCCATTACCTGCTATTAAGTTCACTTAGAGAATAGCACTGCCATTAGCAATGGTTACATGGAATAGACTTAGTTTTTGGGTACTTGCCAGGTTCTTATGGCCTGGATGGCCACTGTTGGAAACAGGATGCTGGGCTTGATGGACCCTTGGTCTGACCCAGTATGGCATTTTCTTATGTTCTATGTTTCTTATGTAAAATATAATGAGTTTTTGCCTCTACAGCCAACTTCTTTTCAAATTCTCTCTGTAGTACTCTCTTGACATCCTCTTGGTGAGTGGTGACATCTTGTGAGAAGATTAAGATGTCATCTAAGTAGATAACACATTTATAGAGGAGGTCTCGGAAGATGTTGTTCATTAGATTTTGAAAGACAGCTGGAGCATTGTACAGGCCGAACGGCATCACTAAATACCCGAAGTGGCCGTCTCGAGTGTTGAAGGCCGACTTCCATTCATCGCCAGCTCTAATGTGAAGTAGGTTGAATGCTCCTTTCAGATCTGTTATGAACGCTGCCCGCGGGTTTCCCCGCGAGCAGGCTCTGTTTTTCTCACCTCGTGCTGGTTATCTTCAGCCGATGCGGCAGGACGCCGCCGTCGGCCTTCCCTCACGGCCGGAGCCGCGGACTGAAGTTTCTTCTGCGGCCCGGAGGCCGCCCTGCATTGTCCTCTTCACCGCGGCCGGAGCCGCGGACTTTCTGTTCTCCCACGGGGCCCGGGAACGCCGCCGACGTCATCTTCCTCTTCGCGGCGCTAAGGCAGCATCCCCGGGCTCCCTGCAGCGGCTGGAGCCGCTGCTGACATCAGGGCCTGCTCCTCAGGCCCTGCCCTACGTCTGCCACGATTACGTCGGTGCAGGCCGCTGTCCGCGGTCCTGCACAGCTCCTACTCTCTCCTAGGCGCGCGGCCGTGTCTTCTTGCTTCATTTAAAGGGCCAGACACAGGAAGTGTCCTGGCCCCACCTTTGTGACTGTTTCCTGCCTCAGCCCTATAAAGGGCTGCTCCGTCAGATGTTCTGAGCCTTGCATCGTGGTGTCTTAACTCTGGAGGCTCCTGCCTGCCAGAGCCTTTGTAAGGTCTTCTTGTCTTGTGAAGCTCCTCATCTTGTGATGTCTTCTCGTCATGCTATGTCATGTCTTCGTGCCTGAGGTCCTCGACCAGGTGTCCTGGTGTCTTGATCTTCTACGTCCTGGTGTTCCTGCCTTCCTGGATGTTCGTTCCTCTGTCCCGTCTTCGCTCTCGTGCCTTCTGGTCCGGTAGGCCGGGGGTCCCTCGGATGATGTGTGCCTGAGTGGACTAGCCTGCTTGTGGACGGTTGTCCTGTGCTCCTGAGCCGTCATGTCCTGGATTTTTCCTGCGCTGTCCCGTTCTCCTCGTGGTCCGTGACCAGTCTGCAAGGGCTGTGTAGGGCGCGCAATGGGACAGGGTGGTCCGCGACTCAGTCCCACGGGTGGCCTGAGTAGGGCACCCTGAGAGACAGTGCCAATGTCCGCCTTCCTTGCTTCTCGTCTCTTCTGGATTCCAAGTTCCTCGTTGTGTCTGCACTTCAGCGTCATGTTTCTGATGTCGTTGCATCGACCCTGGTCCGGGATGCCGTCGCATCGACCACTGGTCCGTGATGTCTTCGCATCAGCCTTGGTGTCAAGTCTCGTCTGCGATGCCGTTGTATTGATCCTGGTGTCACGTCTCCATAGTCCTGGTGTCATGTCTTTAACCCTAGTCTTCATGCCATGGGATGCCGTCGCATCAACCCAAGTCTTCATGCCTTGTGATGCCGTTGCATCAACCCAAGTCTTTGTGCCATGTGATGCCGTTGCATCAATCTTCTTGTCTACGTGTCAAGGTCCGTCTGTCCTCAACCTCAGGCCAGGCCTGCTGCTCCATGCTGCTCGCAGCAGGTCCGAAAGGGCTCGGAATGGTCGGAGGACCATTCAACTTCCAACATCCTCGGATGTTGGCCTTGGGAGCTTGCCGGCCTGGCGGAGGGTAGACTGTCAGCCATGCAGAGCCACCGTCAACCCTTGGCTCGGCCCGGAAGGTCTGGGTCGGGCTGAGGCCCATGGGCACACTAAACCATCAGAGTACAACAAGATCCAGTTTTGAAAAGATCTGGGCTCCTTGTAGTCATCAAAAAGTTCTGAAATCAGAGGCAGGGGATAACAGTCCTTAACAGTTATTTCGTTAAGGCCTCTGTAATCTATGCAAGGACGGAATGTGCCATCATTTTTTCCCACAAAGAAAAAGCCTGCGCCTGCAGGAGACTTGGACGGTCTAATGAAGCCCTTGTTGAGATTCTCCTGAATGTATTCAGAAATGGCCTTGTTCTCTGCCACAGACAAGGGGTACACTCTGCCCTTGGGTGGCTCCGTATTCAGCTTCAGACGAATGGCGCAATCATAGGGTCTGTGAGGCAGAAGTGTATCTGCAGCTTCTTTTGAAAAGACATCTTGAAAAGATGTGTATTGAGGCGGCAAGCCCGGCATTACTGGTGTGGTGTTATTGTTTGTAAGGTTTTGGGTGGACCCTTGGTCACTGTGGCAACTGACCACGTCCACAGGAGGAAGTCTCTTGAGGGGCCACAGGTCAGGCTCAGCTTTGGGACACACAACACAGAGTTAAATCTTTTATTAGACAGAGTTGAGAAGCCACCAAAGGTGGCAGTAGTGAGTAGAGATGAAGCCCAGCTGGGCTAGGGTTCCTCAGGATACTGGAACAGCGATTCCCTCTATGGCTGTGCTGTAGTGGAGAAAACTGAGATAGTGAGTACAGTGGGGCTGTTATGCTCAGGCTTGTGAACCCTTGGGCCGACGGGAGGATGGAATACCTTGGGATGATGGTCCGTAGGTTCTCCCGTCGGGTGGCGAGGTAGGAACAGAAGACGTGACCAGCTGACCCTCGGCACAGGAGACAGAGGCGACTGTGAAGGCAGACGAAGAGTCATGAGGTGAAGAAAGGAAGTGTGTCTTCGCCACTGGAAGTCTGCGGTCCCCCCAGGAGGAGCCCGTAGGGACCCGGGGCGCTGGGACTTAGGCGGGTCCTTGGAGACGATGGTCAAGAAGGAGTCCGAGGTCAAGTGCCAGAGGGTCGTCGCTTACCAGTCCGAGGTCACACACCGAGGGATCACCACTTGCCACTCCGAAGTCACACACCAGAGAATCACCGCTTGCCAATCCGAAGTCAATACCAGGAATCACCACTAGCCGATCTGAAGTCAATACCAGGAATCACCGCTAGCTGATCCGAAGTCAGGAACCAGGAACTCCAAAACAAGACAGGAACGAGGATCCAAAGCACAGGAACACTCACCGAAGCAAGCAGATCTGATAAACGAAGGACGTTGCCAAGTCGAGGAATAAGCAGAGGAAGTCTCCTTTTATACTTCTTCTGCTGTGGCTCATAGGGAACAGCTCAACCTAGTTAAAGGGATCATGTCCCTTTAAAGCTAATGAGGAGGCGCGGCCTCGCGCCTAAAGATGGTGGCGGCCATCTTGGATTTCCTCCGCGGAGGAAATGCAGCCGGACGCCGCGAGGGAGGAGCAGGGACGGCCCCGCACCCGGCGGCCAGGGCAGGAGCCCGCGCTGAAGCGGCAGGCATCGGGTCAGGGGTTTCCCCTGGATTTCCCGCGGCGGGTCGCCGTCGCGGGTGAGGTAGGGGGCCGCGGAACACAACAGTACTGTTACCGAGTGGGGGTGCTGCGGAGTGATCCGCTGGGGTTTTAGTGTGCCCTTGGGCCCCTGGCACGACCCTGCACCAAGGGTCGTGCCCCCAGCCGGACCTGCATGCCTCGGGAACCAACATGTGGAATGTTGGAGATGAACGGTCCTCTGACCGTTCCCGGCCCTTTCGGACCTGCCACTGGGATGGCACGAGGCAGCAGGCCGGACACGGGGTGTGGGCAGACGAAGGTCCAAAGCAGGAGACGAAGACTGGGGAACCATAGACGTAGACAGACGCTGAAGCAGGATACCATGGACATAGACTCTGACACAACAGGAAGGGTGACGGTGGCGCCGTCCCTCAGGGCGCCCTACACAGCCAGCACAGCTGGACTGGTCATTGACCACCCTGTCCCACAACCACGGGAGCGGAAGCAGCGCAGGAAAGGCAATGCTGCAATACGCAGTCCGGGGAATGTACTGCACTCATGGCAGTCAAAGGTCGGTTGCTGCACTCCTGGCAGCTGAAAGCAGGTGCTGCACTCCTGGCAGCCGAAAGCAGAGTTAAAAACATCAAGGGCAGGAACAAACACTATGGAACGTCGAGGAACATCAGGGCGTGCAAGACAAGGACACGAAGCTGGAGGAGAGTCCAGAGGCCAGACGGAGCACTGGAAGCGAAGCCAACCAGAGTCTTGTAACTCCATGCAAGGCGAAGAATGAATGCAGAAGCAAGGCTTTTATAGTCCAGAAACAGGCAACTCCCTGGGAGGAGTCTAGATGGTCCGCCCCTCGCTGGCCCTATAACTGTGGAGAGGAGCCGTGGGCTCGCCCCTTAGGAGAAGGGCGTGGCTGGAACCAGGAAGTCCAAACAAACACAAGCAGCCTCAGGCAGGCCCCGGGAACAACGAGGCCTCCCAGGCCCTGGAGCCAATCCTGGACACTTGCTCAAGCGGGGCCCTGGCTTCAGAGCGGCCTCCAAAGGAAAAGGTAAGATGCCTCCTATGGGGCAGCCACAGGAGGGATCATAACAAGTACCCCCCTCTTTAGGGCACCTTCCCGGAGGCCTGGGCTTAGACGAGTGGTCTCTGTGGAATTGCTCAAGCAAGCCCCAGTCTAAGATGTTGGCCAACGGCTCCCAGGTGTTTTCTTCGGGGCCGAACCCCTCCCACGCTAGCAGGTACTCCCATTTCTTCCTATGCTTTCTTGCGTCCAAGACCTCCCGGACTTGATAGGTGAGGTCGTCTTCGGACGCAATAGGTTGGGGAGTTGGAGGCGTACTGGAAGGCCACGATAACACCAGAGGCTTCAAGAGGGAAACATGGAACGTGTTGTATATCTTGAGGGAAGGCGGCAGACGAAGCTGATAAGAAACGGCACCGATGGGGAATGGCCCAATAAATCGTGGGGCCAGTCGCGCCGAAGGCAGCTTCAGGCGGATGAACTGCGTGCTTACCCATACCTTTTGGCCCAGTCTGAGTGGCGGGTATGGTCTCCTTCGCTGATCGGCATACCTCTTTGCCACCTGACTGGCTTTGATCAGCGCGCGCCGTGTGGAGATCCACAAGTGGTGTAAGTTGTCTGCAGAGAGCTGGGCTACCGGGGACGTAACAGGAATGGGAACAGGCAGCGGCGGACGTGGTTGCTTCCCATACACATCTTAAATGGCGAGGATCCGGTAGCCGTAGAGATGTGAGAATTTAGCGCAAATTCTGCCCAGGGTAGCAGACTTGCCCAGTCATCCTGTTTCTCATTGACATAAATTCGGAGGAACTGCTTTAAGGTCTAGTTCGTTCTCTCCGCAAGACCATTGGCCTGTAGATGGTACGCCAACGTGTAGTCCAATGTAACGTCGAACATCTGACAGAGGGCCCTCCAAAACCTAGCCGTGAATTGAGGGCTGCGGTCTGAGAGAATACTCCTTGGTAGGCTGTGCAGCCTAAAGATGTGCTGGACGAACAGCTGGGCCAGCTGTGGTGTGGACGGCAACCCTGGGAGGGGCACAAAGTGTGCCATTTTGCTAAAACGGTCGATGACCACCCATATGACCATGTTACCACTGGATGGTGGCAGATCGACCACGAAGTCGGTTGCCACATGAGTCCATGGTTCCGAAGGCGCTGGTAAGGGCTGAAGGAGACCTGGGGTCGAACCAGGGATTCTCTTGTGGCGAGCACATGCCTGGCAGGACTCCACGTAAGCCTGTACATCCTTGTTGACCCTGGGCCACCAGTAGTACCGGCGCAGGGTCTGTAAGGTCCGGGATTGTTCTGGATGACCGGAACAGCGGGAATCGTGAACCCATGCCAGGACCTGTTTCCGCAAGTGCGGCGGGACCAGAGTTTTCCCAGGAGGGATGGTCGTGGAGGCTGACAGAAGGATGCGTGACGGCTTGATGATGAACTGCGGTTCATCAGAATTCTCTGTGGACTCAAAGACCCGTGACAAGGCGTCAGCTTTGAGGTTCTTCCCGGCAGGTCGATAGCGCAGGGCAAAGTTAAAACGGGTTGAGTCGCTGTGCTCGATGGAGGTATTCGAGGTTTTTATGGTCCGTGTAGACTGTAAATTGGTGCTGTGCCCCCTCGAGCCAAGGGCGCCACTCTTCAAGGGCTACTTTTATTGCTAAGAGCTCCTTGTCGCCTATGGCGTAGTTTCGCTCTGCCGGAGAGAACTGACGAGAGAGGAAGGCACACAGATGTAGTTTATGGCTTTCTGAAGTTTGGCTCAGAACGGCGCCTACACCTTCTGATGATGCGACTACTTCAATAATGAATAGCTGCTGCGGGTCCGGGTGCCGAAGGCACAGTTGTTGCAGGAACACCTCCTTGAGGCGATGAAAGGCGGTCTCCGCTCCCAGAAGCCACTTTTTGGGATCCGCGCCTCTCCAGGTCAGGGCTGTCATTGGGGCAACGATGGAGGCGTAGTGTGGGATAAATGACCGATAATTTGCTAAACCCTTTAGTCCGGACAGCTGTGGCCATTCCCGAATGGCTTTCAGCTTCTCGGGGTCCAAACGGAACCCTTCACTGGATATGATGTATCCCAGAAATGGAAGGGACTCCTTCTCAAAGAGGCACTTTTCTAGTTTAGTGTATAACTGATATTCTCGGAGGCGTTGCAATACCTGGGTGACGTGCTGACGATGAGCGGTCAGGGAGTCCGAGAATACTAACATGTCATCCAGATACACGACTACGCAGTTGTACAAGAGATCCCGGAATATCTCGTTCATGGTGTTCTGGAACACAGCGGGAGCATTACAGAGCCCGAATGGCATCACTAGATACTCATAGTGGCTTTTCGGGTATTGAAGGCCATCTTCCATTCGTCTTCCTCCTTGATCCGGATCAAGTTGTAAGCCCCTCGGAGATCCAATTTGGAGAAGATCTTCGCACCCTGCAGTCGGTCAAAGAGCTCGGAGATGAGGGGCAAGGGGTAACGGTCCTTGACCGTTATAGCATTCAGGCCCTGGTAGTCAATGCAGAGGCGAAGGCTTCCGTCCTTCTTTGCGACAAAGAAGAACCCTGCCCCTGCCGGAGACTTCGGTTTTCGAATGAAGCCATTCTCCAGGTTTTCTTCGATGTACTCTTTCATGGTCTGCGTCTCGGCCGGCGAGAGGGCATAGGTGTGTCCTCGAGGAGGTTCCGTACCTGGGAGGAGATTGATAGCACAATCGAAGGTTCGATGGGGTTGAAGTATTTCGGCCCGTTGTTTAGAAAAAACATCCGAGTACGAAGCATAGAAGGCCGGCAGGCCTGGAAGGCTGGTGGAGGTGATGGAGCAGGAAGCTGGAGTCACTGATTGGAGGCAATTGCTGTGACAATTCGGCCCCCAGCAAGACAGCTGCAAGGTCTTCCAGTCGAACTGAGGCTCGTGCTCCTGGAGCCAGGGAAGGCCTAGGACGACCGGATGAATGGAATACTCCAAAACGTAGAATGGCTTCTGCTCTTGATGGAGGACCCCAGCCCTCAGCTGGATGGGAATCATGGTGTGTGTCACCTGTTCTGGAAGGGGCTTCCCTTGGATCGAGGAGATGACCATGGGAACTGGGAGACGAACTTGTGGAATCTTTAAGTGTTCCACCAGGCTCTTCATTATAAAATTGCTGCCGGCGCCGGAGTCCACAAGAGCTAGCGTGTGGAACTCCCCATCTGCCGAGGTTAACGCCACTGGCAGCGTTAGTGGAGGTGCAGGTGAAGTACGGCCCAGGAAGAGACCTCCTTCAGGTCCTAGGCCCGGGAGTTTTCCGGTCGTGCTGGGCAGGTGGCTATTCGATGGCCTGCTGCGCCGCAATAAAAGCAAAGCCCTTCCTTCGTGCGCCGCTGACGCTCTTGAGGAGAGACTCTCCCACGACCCAACTCCATGGGCTCCTCGGCGGGTGCTCGAAAGGCTTCTGATGCACTCTTGGAGGAAGGTGAGGGCCTTCTCGCTGCCTTTACTACCAGAATGCAAAACCTCATCCGACAATCCACTCGATTGGCCAAATCTATCATGCCATTGAGGTCATCTGGGAGTTCCTTCGCCGCTAGCTCATTCTGAAGGCGCGAGGCTAGCCCTTTCAAGAAGATCCCGTGGAGGCAATCCTCTCTCCAATTCAGCTCTGCGGCCAGGATGCGGAATTCTGTTGCGTATTTGGCCACAGTCCGAGTACCCTGTCGCAATCTGAGCAATTCTGAGACCGCAGTGGGTTTGCGGGTTCACTGGGAAACTGCGCAGATAGCAAGGAAAAGCGGACCTGGCACTGGCTAAGGAATCCCCGACACAACTTCGCGTCTCTGGCGTATGGAGAAGGTGCCAGGAGTTGTGTGGGAGTTACTTGACCCAGATCGCTCACGGGGGCCTGGACGGTGCCTGGCTGAGTAGGGCAGCGCCCTTGAGCCCTGGGTGGGGACGGCAGCGTAGGGTTCATGGGCCCTAATGCCTCGAGGCGTTGGGTCAGGCCCTGCACAGCAGAGACCAGGGCATTGAGGGTCTGTTGTTGATCCTTCAGGTGCTGGGCCATTCCGGGAATGGCCTGGCGGGCAGATACCTCTGCCGGGTCCATGGGCTTGGCAATCTGTTATGTACAGGCTTTTGAAACCTTGGGCCGACGGGAGGATAGAATACCTTGGGATGATGGTCCGTAGGTTCTCCCGTTGGGTGGCAAGGCAGGAACAGAAGACATGACCAGCTGACCCTCGGCACGGGAGACAAAGGCGACTGTGAAGGCAGACGAAGAGTCGTGAGGTGAAGAAAGGAAGTGTGTCTTCGCCACTGGAAGTCCGCGGTCCCCCCAGGAGGAGCCCGTAGGGACCCGGACTGCTGGGACTAGGTGGACCTTTGAGAGATCAAGAAGTTCAGTGCAAGGGCTGACTGGAGCTTCACTCCTGGAAGCCCGTGGTCCCCCTGGGAGGAGCCCGTAGGGACCCGGGCCGCTGGGACTTAGGCGGGCCCTTGGAGACGATGGTCAAGAAGGAGTCCGAGGTCAAGTGCCAGAGGGTCGTCGCTTACCAGTCCGAGGTCACACACCGAGGGATCACCACTTGCCAGTCCGAAGTCACACACCAGAGAATCACCGCTTGCCAATCCAGAGTCAATACCAGGAATCACCGCTAGCCGATCCGAAGTCAGGAACCAGGAACTCCAAAACAAGACAGGAACGAGGATCCAAAGCACAGGAAGACTCACCAAAGCAAGCAGACCTGATAAACGAAGGACGTTGCCAAGTCAAGGAATGAGCAGAGGAAGTCTCCTTTTATACTTCTTCTGCTCTGGCTCATAGGGAACAGCTCAACCTGGTTAAAGGGATCATGTCCCTTTAAAGCTAATGAGGAGGCGCGGCCTCGTGCCTAAAGATGGCGGCGGCCATCTTGGATTTCCTCCGCGGAGGAAATGCAGCCGGATGCCACGAGGGAGGAGCAGGGACGGCTCCCCACCCGGCGGCCAGGGTGGGAGCCCGCGCCGAAGCGGCAGGCATCGGGTCAAGGGTTTCCCCTGGAGTTGCCACAGGTGAGGCCTGAGTCATACCTGCAACGACACTCACGGGGTTTTGAAAACTTCCGGTACCAAAAAAATTTAAGGCACCGAGAAGTTTTGTCAACCCTGGCACAGCATGGTGGCGATTGGCCAGGGGGTCTAGGTCGCACTGCAGATCTTCATAGAGGAACAAGATTGCCTGTGAGCTCAGCCGGTAGGTTCGGACAACATCTTGCTCACACATGCCAAACAGAGTTGTCCGTGTGCGAATGAAATGTCCTGGTCTGCCGATGGCCTCCCGGTGGCCTGGCCTGCCAATGGCATGGTGCTCTGCCTGCATGGAATACAACAGAGGCAAACACAAGAAATTCAAATTAATTGATGAACACATATAAATCATTTAACAGCACATACATGGATAGATTTAGTAGCAGGGCAAATAGAAAAAGTTTCCCAGTACATATATGGATATGCAACACTGGGGATTCTCTGGTGTACATACTTTTAATAGCAGCACATATAAATTGTGTAGCAGCACATACATGGATCTGCAACACTGTGGATTCTCACGTTTTTATTCTTAAATGAGCTATGCGTTCTTAGCTAAGCTTTTGCTATTCAGAAATGAGCTATACCTTTTTATTTAAGCGTTTACTACAATCAGCACCCTCAGGGATGCCGAATTCTAGACACAGGAGGAAGGCTCCGTATAGGCGTCCATATAGGCATTCGTATAAGCGTCCGTATAGATGTCCGCTGTCCCTTCCCTCCCCCGAGCCTCAGGACGCCTACCAGATGCCGGATGAAGGCCTGGCGAGCTCCCATCTCTCTGGCGTCCGTTGGCCTGGCGCGGCTACCATCTCTCCGGCGTCCGTAGAGGCGTCCATGTCCGGATCCTCACAGACGCCCAGAGATGGATGGTACAGTTGAACCCAAACAGAACAGAACACATATCTCCTCAGGTCTTGCTGCTGGGTTCTCCAGATGGCTGGGTTCTCCTTGCTGCTGGGCTCCCCTGTTGGCCTCTCCAATCTGCCGAGCATTTTGAGCATTTCTAATTTGAGCATTTCGCATTCTGCTTCTCAAACGAATGAAAAATAACGTCAGAGCCAATATATGCATGTTGTCCATGGCGCTGTCCAGTACGAAGCTGGCTGAACACCACACTAACGCCAGGGTCAGGGTAGGCGGTAAATATTGAGGTTAAAGACACGGTAAATAAGCTGGTTAAAAAGGCGATAATTTGGGCGCACATTACTGTATCAGGGGGAATAGCTAATCCGATCATTAACATATCATATATATGCGGCGGGCAGTAATGGGTACGTGTGTTTTTCGGCAAGCACTAAGGACGCGTAAAAGACGATACTGAATCATGGGTACGTTTTACACTCTCAAAACGTGCGTCCAAAGCGGGTTAAAAAATGGGTAACTGCGGCCGTGCTTTACTGTATCGGACTGACAGAAAGTTCAAAGTACTGCTTCTAACTATGAAAGTCAGTTACAGGAGGTAACTTTAAAGACTGCTGTACCACTGGCAGCTCCGATCCGCTTCTCTGGCTTTTTAAACCAGTGCTGCATGCACTTTACAACCATCTTTATTTCCTACTGCTCTCTCCAAGACTACCTACATCCTTTCTTACTTGGATGGTAGGGCCTTGTCTTGGGAATCTACTTTGTGGGAGCACAAGGATCCTATTTTGCAGGACATAGAAGGATTTATGGACTTGTTTAAATCTGTTTTTGATGACTCTGCTCGAAATTCTGTAGCTGGTTTTGCTTTGGTGGATTTGAAGCAATGCAACAGATCATTGGCTGAATTTGCCATAGTGTTTAAAACTCTTGCGGCAGGACTTTGCTGGGATCCCAAATGTCTCAAGACTCTCTTTTGCAGAGGCCTGGATACCCATTTAAAAGACGAGCTGCTGCTCGTGAAACACCTGACTCGCTGGACGAATTAGTAGCCTTGGCTACTCGGATCAATCATCGGCTCCGGGACAAGGTGAAGGAACTCCGGCCTAGGATGTTATCTGGATTGATTCAGGCTAACTCTATACCTGCACTTCGAAAGGTTCCAGTAATTTCTGCTGCTGATAAAGATGAACCAATGCAACTTGGTCGTGGGTATTTGACTTCTAAAGAGAGAAGATTTTGGAAGAAGCGTGGCCTCTGCATGTAGTGCGGTCAGCCTGGCCATGATGTCTCTACATGCTCTATTCGTCCGGGAAACGGACGGGCCTAAGTCCTGCAGGAGGACTGTTCTTGGGCCTTATCGCATCTTCTTCTCCGCATTCTCTCCCAGTCTCTTTGACCTGCAGACCAGGTTCAGTTCAGACTCCTGCCCTGGTGGACTCAGGGAAAGGAAGCAATTTTACTCCTCAAACTCTAGTGGAATATCTGAAGAGTCCTCTCGCCAATTCAGAAGATCCACTATTGCACTACAACTTGAGGTGGGCTTTGGACATTTCTCAACACCGACACCTCTATTGAAGAACGCTATGACGTCCCCAGCAGTCCTTTACATTGCTGCTGATATTCATAAGCCTTCAACGTTCACCGTGGCTCGAAGGCACTCAACATCATTACCGTATTCACGCTTCCTATACCTTAGAGTTTCTCTGTTACCCTCTTTTCCATTCAGAGGATGTGCATGATGAGCCACAGCATATATTAAGACCCGAAGAAGATACTCTTGGTAATTACCCAGTCCGTATCCACTGGCAACTTCATCAATTTTCATCGAGCTATATGTACTGGACTGTCATCTTTGAAGTGGTTTTTGGTCGTTCTCAACATTGCCACTTCCACTGAAGTTTCAGTGACGTCCCCAGCAGTTTAACCACTGCTGATGATTTCCATAGACTGTGGCTTCAGATCAAGGACATGCACATTTAAGCGAGTGACCGTGTGTAACGCTCTCCTCCTCCAGGGGGCAGGAGTTAGCAATCTGTAATGCTTTCCTCCTCCCAAGGGGAGGAGTTAGTAATCTGTTGTCACTCACCCGCCAGGAGGGCGGAGTTAACAATTTGTTCTGCTTTACTCTTGAAAGGAGGAGGAGTTAGCAATCTGTCATGATCTCTCCTCCAGAGGGGAGGAGTTAGCTATCTGTAATGTGTACCCCGTCAGAAGGACAGAGTTAGTAATCTTGTTAGCGAACTGCTGTAGATGCTCCTGTAAAGAGAGTAGTTAGCAATCTGATATGGTTCTTGCTAGGGAGTTAGCACTCTGTAGGGATCAACTCCCCAGGGAAAAGGAGCTGACAATCTGTACGATGATACTCTTCTGAGGAGAGGAGCTAACAATAGGTATAATGCACTTCGCTACTGAGATAGCAATCTATCATGCATCCGCTACGGAGTAACAATCTGTTATATATATAATACTTCCATGAGCGGTGTTAGTGGTCTGTAGTGGTTGGCTCCAACAGAGTGATAGTAGTGTAAGGCATGACCACTTGGAGGAAATGGTGAATCCCTGGGCCGATGGCAGATGACAGCACCCCCAGGAGGAGATCCTGAGAGGAACCACCGGTTAGGCTAGAATATGAAATAACACAACAGTTCTTTATTAGGCTGGAAGCTGGACCACCGAAGGTGGCAGTAGTGAGTCGATGTGTTCCGCAAGGCTGAAGTCCTTCTGATACTGGAATATAATCTCTGGGTTGCTGAGCTGTAGAGAGAGACTAGAAGTAGTGAGTAGACAGGGTATACTGGATACAAGATGCTACACTCACAATAGTAGATGTCTGCAATGGTCTCTCTGCCACAGAGAGTCTTCAGTATATTTAGGAACAGAAGCCGTAGGCGAGCACTGGTTCCCACAAACAGTCTGTAATAAGAACTCACAATAGCTGTATATAGAAATGAAATGACGGCAGAAGAAGACCAAACGGCCCATCCAGTCTGCCCAGCAAGCCATGCACTTTTCTTTTTTCCTCTTACTTGTTACGCTTGGCTCTTAGTACCTTTCAGTCCCATTTCCCTTCCACCCCACCATTAATGTAGAGAGCAGTGCTGGAACTGCATCCAATTAAATACGTAGCTTAGTTAGGGGTAGTAACCACCTAAATAAGCAAGCTACACCCATGCTTCTGTTCACTCGACTATGTAATTTAGTCCTTGTTGGTTGTTGTCTATATATATATAGATACTCTTTTCTACATTGCCCCTGCCGTTGAAGCAGAGAGCTATGCTGGCTATGCGTTGAAGGTGAAGTAACAGACTTTCTCCCCTGCCGTTGAAGCAGAGAGCTATACTGGCTATGCGCTGAAAGTGAAGCAACAGACTTTCTCCCCTGCCGTTGAAGCAGAGAGCTATGCGTTGAAAGTGAAGTATCAGACTTTCTTCCCTGCCGTTGAAGCAGAGAGCTATGCTGGCTATGCATTGAAAGTGAAGTATCAGACTTTCTCCCCTGCCGTTGAAGCAGAGAGCTATGCTGGCTATGCGTTGAAAGTGAAGAAACAGACTTTCTCCCCTGCCATTGAAGCAGAGAGCTATGCTGGCTATGCTTTGAAAGTGAAGTAACAGACTTTCTCTCCTGCCGTTGAAGCAGAGAGCTATGTTGGCTATGCTTTGAAGGTGACATAACAGACTTTCTCCCCTGCCGTTGAAGCAGAGAGCTATGCGTTGAAAGTGAAGTAACAGACTTTCTCCCCTGCCGTTGAAGCAGATTGCTGTGCTGGCTATGCGTTGAAAGTGAAGTAACAGACTTTCTCCCCTGCTGTTGAAGCAGAGAGCTAAGCAACAAACTTTCTCCCCTGCCGTTGAAGCAGAGAGCTATGCGTTGAAAGTGAAGTATCAGACTTTCTCCCCTGCTGTTGAAGCAGAGAGCTATGCTAGATATGCATTGAAAGTAAAGAATCAGGCTTATTTGGTTTGGGGGTTGTAACCGCCGTAACAAGCAAGCTACACCCCGCTTTTTTGTGAATGCAAATCCTTTTTTTTTTCCCACATTTCCTCTTACCGTTGAAGCTTAGAGCAATGTTGGAGTCGCATTAACCGTGTGTATGTATATTGAATAAGGGTATTATCTCCAGGTAGTAGCTTCATTCCCGCGAGCCACCCCCACTTCATTCACGTCCTCTAGACTTGATGGATCCAAGTGTTTATCCCACGCCCCTTTGAAGTCCTTCACAGTTCTGGTCTTCACCACTTCCTCCGGAAGGGCATTCCAGGCGTCCACCACCCTCTCCGTGAAAAAATACTTCCTGACATTGGTTCTGAGTCTTCCTCCCTGGAGCTTCAGCTCGTGACCCCTGGTTCTGCTGATTTTTTTTTGACGGAAAAGGTTTGTCATCTTTGGATCGTTAAAACCTTTCAAGTATCTGAAAGTTTGAATCATATCACCCCTGCTTCCAGGGTGTACATATTTAGATTCTTCAATCTCTCCTCATAAGTCATTCGATGAAGACCCTCCAACTTTCTGGTCGCCCTTCTCTGTATCGCTTCCATCTTGTCTCTGTCTCTTTGTAGATATGGTCTCCAGAACTGAACACAGTACTCCAGGTAAGGCCTCACCAAGGACCTGTACAAGGGGATAATCACTTCCCTTTTCTTACTCAATATTCCTCTCTCTATGCAGCCCAGCATTCTTCTGGCTTTTGCTATCGCCTTGTCACATTGTTTCGCCGACTTCAGATCATTAGACACTATCACCCCAAGGTCTCTCTCCTGCTCCGTGCACATCAGCCTTTCTCTCCCATCGAATACAGTTCATTCGGATTTCCACTCCCCATATGCATGACTTTGCACTTCTTGGCATTGAATCTCAGCTGCCATATCTTCGACCACTCTTCCAGCTTCCTTAAATCCCGTCTCATTCTCTCCACTCCTTCTGGCGTGTCCACTCTGTTGCAGATCTTAGTGTCGTCCGCAAATAGACAAACCTTACCTTCTATCCTGTCCGCAATGTCGCTCACAAAGATATTGAACAGGACCGGTCCCAACACCGATCCTTGTGGTACACCACTTAAAACCGCTCTCTCTTCAGAGAGAGTTCCATTTACCATCACACATTGTCTTCTGTCCGTCAACCAGTTTGCAATCCAGGCCACCACCTCGGCACTCACTCCTAAGCTTCTCATTTTATTCACCAGTCTCCTGTGCGGAACCGTATCAAAAGCTTTGCTGAAATCCAAGTAGATGACATCGAGCGCTCTTCCTTGATCCAATTCCTTGGTTACCCAGTCAAAAAAGTCAATTAGATTTGTCTGACAGGATCTTCCCCTGGTGAATCCATGCTTCCTCTGGTCCAGCAATTCTCTGGACTGTAGATAGTTCACTATTCTCTCTTTCAACAGTGACTCCATTACTTTTCCCACCACCGAAGTGAGGCTAACTGGTCTGTAGTTACCAGCCGCTTCTCTGTTCCCACTCTTGTGAAGCGGGACCACCACCGCTCTTCTCCAATCACTCGGCACCACTCCCGTTTCTAGGGATCTATTGAACAGGTCACACAGTGGACCTGCCAGCACATCTCTGAGCTCCCTCAGTATCCTGGGATGAACCTCATCAGGTCCCATGGCTTTGTCCATGAAATGGCTTCTAGAGTAGAAGAGAGTCTGTAAAGGATTCTAGGAATATGGGCCGTCGTGGAGCGAGTACCGGTTCCTATCTGCAATCTTGCCAATGTAACTCTCGATCTCCGTACCTGCGATAACGTCTTGGACGGAAGGGAGTCTTCAGAGCTATAGGAATGTAGGCCCTCATGGAGCGAGTACCGATTCCTATGTACAATAGAACTCACTGTGTTCACGTCCTCAATCGCTTCCAGGCAATGAGGAGTCTTCTGATTATTCCGACAATATGAAATCAAGAAGAGAGAGTGAAGCCCCCGTGGAGCGGGTACTCCTGGTAAGTTTGAAAAGGCCGAGCAGTGGGGAAGGCTTCCCCTTGCTAACTCGGATCATTGTTTCGTTGTTTGCAAGTATCGTGGACTGCCGAAGCAAGTCCTGTTGGAGTTCCTTGCTAACTCGTTAGAGGTTAGCAAACAAAGACCTTTTAAAGTGGAATTGGATGACGTCACTATGGGGGGCGCCCCCGAGGTTCGCATCCTTGCTGGTACAAAGTCTGAAGAGCGCGCGCGCCCTTACATCATCAGGAACATGGCGGATCTGTAGCGTCAAGCCAGCCCGGGGACACCGGGACCAAGAGGCAGAGAGAAGCCACGGCTGCAGCTGTCCATCAGAGCCGAAGGGAGTCGCTTCTAAGGTAGAGAGGGTGGAGCGAGGGGTGAGAAGAGGCACAAATGCAACGCCGTGCTAAGAAGTACTACTATGCGCTCCTTGCGAGGCTCCAGTCTTCAAGCCAGGAGACAAGATCTGGTTGCCATCCAAGCACCTCTGATCCATCTATTCTCCTTTCGGATTGCTCCTCGCTACGTGGGTCCATTCCCAGTTTCTCATCATTTGGGCATAGTCACCTACCGTCTGAAGCTACCACCTGGTCAGTTTCCATAACGCTTTCTATGTTTCATCTGAAACCGCTCATACTCAGCGAATTGTCTTCAAAATTTCAAGATCCACCTGTCATCTATGCAGAAGACGACTTGAGATCAATTCAAGAGATACTGGATGTTTGTAATAGAGGCAAGATTTTTGAATACCTTCTAAGATGGGAAGGATTCGGCCCCGAAGTACACACTTGGGAGCCTCAGACCATTATCGTGGATAAGTGATGCTTCGTCAATTCCATCTCTCGCATCTATCAAACTTAAACCTGGTACCCGAAGAGGAGACCACCCTATGAAGGGGGGTACTGTTGTGTCCGTCGCTGTCCGACATCTCTGCTCTGTCCACCTTACCTCGTTGGCGACTCCCTTTGGGATTGATTGAAGGCTAGCGTCTCCAGACCATCCTCCTCCGGCGTTCCCGGACCAGCTCAATGCTGCAAGCCGCCATGTTGACCAGATGTCTAAGGGCACGTGCATGGCCCGACTGATGTACCAGCGTTGGCGCGAACCTCAGGGGCGTCTCCCTGAGATGACATCACCAGCTCCAGATATTTAAGGTCTCAGTTTTCGCTAACAAGACAAGTTAGCAAGGGATTGGTTACCTAGCTTCCTCCTGGTCGCTGCGGATGGGTTTCGCTCTCTGAAACTCTAGCTACTCTGCCTCCTCGGACTTCACTAGAGGTACCCACTCCTCGGGGGCCTCGCTTTCTCTTTTTCTTTGCAGGTCGCAGTGTGGAACCGGTACTCGCTCCTCGAGGGCCCACGTCCCGGACTTGCTCCTGAATACCACTTCTGCTAAGAAGTCATCGCTGCTTACAACATTGTGAGTTCCATCTATCTCTCAGAGCTTTCCCTGGTTCCAGGTACTCGCTCCTCGAGGGCCTAATGTATACCATCTCCTGAGCTGCCTTAAGTGACTATTGTGTGAGTGTTACCATCAAGGACTTGTTCCAAAACTCTGCATATACTGCCTACTCACTGTCTTAGTTTCTCTACAGCTCAGCCACCCTGGGATCGCTGTTCCAATACCTGAGGGACTACAGCCCAGCCGGGCATTTCCAGCTCACTACTGCCACCTCTGGTGGTTTACCATATTGTTATAATCTGGCTGCTGGATACTCCCATTGAAGGAGGAGTTAGCAATCTGTTACGGAATCTGCCAAGGAGTTAGCAATCTGCTAGCGCTCACCCCGCCAGGAGAGTGGAGTGAGTGATCTGGAATCAATCAACTCCTCTCAAGGGGAGGAGATAGCAATCTGATAGGTTTGGCTCCTATAGGAGGAGGAGTTTAGCAATCTGTTACCCCAGAGGGAAGAGTAGCAACTGTTATGCTTTGTTCCTGTAGAAATATGAGCCAGCAACCTGTATGATCGCCATGTGGAGATAGCTATCTGATATGGATCAGCTTCCGCAGAAAGATGTGGGTTGGCTCCCACAGGGTGGCAGATGAATACTGCTCTATTAGTGTAAGGAGTAACACTTAGTAGAAATAGTGAATCCCTGGGCCGATGGCAGATGACAGCGCCCTCAAGTGGAGATCTTGAGAGGGACCACCAGTTAGGCTGGAGTATGGAGACAAACACAGATAGTTCTTTATTAGACTGGAAGTAGAACCACCAGAGGTGGCAGTAGTGAGTTGATGTGCCCGGCAGGGCTGAAGTCCCTCTGATACTGGAACTATGATCTCTGAGTTGCTGAGCTGTAAGGAGAGACTATAGGTAGTAAGTAGACAGGGTATGCTGGACATAACCAGTGGTAGATGATACACTCATAATTGTAGATATCAATAATGTCTTCTAATCAGCAGAGAGTCTTCAGTATTCAGGAACAGGAGCCACAGGTGAGTACTGGTTCCTATAGGCAGTCTGAAATAGAACTCACAATAATTGTGTATGGGATGGCTTCTGGAATAGAAGAGAGGCTAGGAGAGATTTAGGAACATAGGCCCTCGTGGAGCGAGTACCGGTTCCTATCTGCAATCTGCAATGGTAACTCACGATCTCCGTACCTGCGATAATGTCTTAGACTGAAGGGAGTCTTAGAGATTAGGAACAAGGGCCCTCGTGGAGCGATTACTGGTTCCTGTCTGTAATAGGACTCACTGTGTTCACGTCTGCGATCGCCTCCAGGCAACAGGAGTCTTCTGAGTCTTCGGGAACGTAGGCCCTCAAGGAGCGATCCCGTCCAACAATCTGAAATCAAGAAGAGAGAGAGTGGAGCCCCCGAGGAGCGGGTACTTCTGGTAAGTTTGAAAAGGCCGAGCAGTGGAGAAAGATTTCCCCTTGCTGACTCGGATCTGTTATGGCCGCCGGCTGCGGCAGACCGCGACCGGGGCCAGTCACTCACCGGGACGGCGGGGCCAACCGCCGATACTGAGGCCGGCGTTGGCGGTCCCTTTCCGCGGCAGTGCCGCTGTCTCCAACATGGCCGTGGCATTCTCTCCACGTGGCTAGCCCCGCCCCTGAAGCTCCCTAGGGCTGCGCGAGCAGCAGTAACCAGGACTTAAAGGAGCCTCTACAGGAAGTAGGTTGAGTTCCTTCCTGCAGGCTCCATCTTTGGGGAGCTATTTAAGGCAAGGTCTGAGCCTTCAGACCTTGCCTTGGCTTCTTGGCTCTGGTGGTTGTTCCTGTTTGTTGTTCCTGATTTGACCCTCTGTGTGTGATCTCTGGACTGGCTGCGGTACTTTCTGGCTCTCGACCCCTGGACTGGCTGAGGAGAACTCTCTGGACTGGCTGCGGAACATTCTGGCTTCTGATCTCTGGACTGGCTGTGGTACTTTCTGGCGCTCGACCCCTGGACTGGCTGAGGAGAACTCTCTGGTACCGGATCTCTGGATTGTCTGAGGACATTCCTCTTGCTTGGATCTCTGAACTGTGTTTGTCTGTTCTCACGACCTGCTGGAGGTGCCAGCTTCTGTTCGCACGACCTGCTGGAGGCGCCAGCTTCTGTTCTCACGACCTGCTGGAGGTGCCAGCTATCTGGATTATACGACCTGCAGGAGGCGCCTGCATCCAGATCTTCACCAATCACCGCCAGTGACCCTCAGGATTGGCCTCGCCTTCCGACGGTGGGACTTACGTTCATCGCCGGACCAAGGGTCCACCTCTCAATTCTTAACAGTAAGCCAAGGCCATGGACCCGGCAGAGGCTTCCGCACTGCGCGCCATTCCCGGCTTGGCTCAGAAAATCATGGAGCAACAGAGTTTGCTAGAATCCATGGCGGTGTCCATGGAGCGTCTCAATGCTCGACTGGACGCAGTAGTTGCTACACACCCCAGTACTGCAGCCGCAACTCTTCCACCTGTATCGGTTCCATCCGCAGCACAAGGTTGTCCTCGTCCGGTTCTTCCTCTACCAGCTCCACCATGATACGCCGGAGATCCTCGTCTCTGTTTGGGGTTCCTGGATCAGTGTAATATGCATTTTCGCCTACAATCCCCCTTCTTTCCAGACGATATAACCAAAACCACCTACATCTTATCATTATTGGAAGGCAAGGCCCTTGCCTGGGCTTCTCCGCTGTGGCAGCGCTCAGATCCAGTTCTCCAGGACTTTCCACGGTTTATAGAACTATTCTGGACTATCTTCGAAGAACCAGGGAAACAAGCCGCCGCCGCTACTGACTTGCTTCATCTCCGTCAAGGAGGGCGCTCTCTCACGGATTACAATATTGATTTTCGTACTTTGGCTAACGAACTTCATTGGGAGGAGAATGTCCTTCGGACCATTTACCTGGAAGGATTATCAGCCAAGATTAAGGACGAGCTGGCCGCTCGGGAACTTCCATCCTCCTTAAATAGCCTCATTGAGTTAGCAACTAGAATCGACCGCCGGCTGCAAGAAAGGACCCGAGAGAGCATAAGTTGGAGGAGACGGCCAGCTATCTCCCATGTTCCTCAATCCACCTCTGCAACCCCCCAAGAAACCTCCACCAGTGAAGGGTCTGTGGAGGAACCCATGCAGCTTGGAAGGGGTCCCTTATCTCCAGAGGAACGCCTGAGATGTCGCAAAGCAGGTCTATGTTTGTACAGTGGAGGGTCCGGACATTGACTAGCAAATTGCCCTATTCATCCGGGAAACTACAAGGCCTAGGAACCTTGGGGGGCGTTTCCCTGGGCCTCACATCTCCTAAACCCCCACTCACCTTACCAGTGACCCTTCGTACCGAAGGACAGGAATTTACTACTCTGGCTTTAGTGGATTCGGGAGCCGGAGGGGACTTCATCTTACAAGATGGGGGGGTTGCAGAGGTGGATTGAGGAACATGGGCGATAGCTGGCCGTCTCCTCCAACTTATGCTCTCTCGGGTCCTTTCTTGCAGCCGGCGGTCAATTCTAGTTGCTAACTCAATGAGGCTATTTAAGGAGGAAGGAAGTTCCCGAGCGGCCAGCTCATCCTTACATATTCTCAATCCCCAGAAAGAAGAAAAGAGGCGGTGGCCTCCTGCTTGCAGCGAATAAAAACCTTAATCTTAAACAGATCCACATTACCCCACCTACCAAACTTGAAATTGGGCTCTTTAAATCACGTACTCTTCAAATATGCCTTGTATATGCACCACCTACCCTGCTTGAATCCAATCCCTCACCCTTCATTGAATTCATTGCTGACTCCATCAACATTGACACCCCAGCCATTATCCTTGGAGACTTCAATCTCCATGTTGACTCCTCTGTTCTATCCTCCTCATGCGACACCTTCCTTCACGCCCTCCATGCTATTGGTTTCCAGCAAATTATCACCTCCCCCACCCACAAAGCTGGCCATTCTCTGGATTTGATATTCATCAACTCTTGTATCCAGTCCTCCCTCTCCCCTACTTGCACCCCGGTTCCCTGGTCTGATCATTACCTTATTGAAAGCCATCTCTCCACCAATACAGCCCCTATGAAGAAGAATCCTCGTCACACTACCATAATAGCCAGAAAAGCCTGCCCCAGTGAGGACCTTGCCTCTGCCCTCACTACCGCCCTGTCCAATCTTGACTGCTCGGATCCTAGCTCTGCCCTAACTTCTTGGTGTAGCATTACAGAAGAGGTAGCGAATAAACATTGCCCCTTCGCTAAACGTGTTATAAACACAACCTCGAAACCCTCCAATCCAAGGTACACCACCGAATTAAAAGCTTTAAAAAACAAACTTAGACACAAAGAGAGAATCTGGCGCAAGGACCCTACCCCCCAGCACGCTGATAGCTTCAAAACTGCCCTGCACCACTGCAGGCTTTTCACCTTGAAGCATAAACGAGATTTCTATGCCGCTAAAATCCATGACTACAGCTATAATCCCAAAGCTCTTTTCGCCTATGTTTCTAATCTCATTAAGCCCACCACCCTCGGCTTTCCAGACTCCGAAGCTGATGCCAAGAGCAATGAACTTGCACACTTCTTTCATAATAAAGTCATGAAACTCCTCTCCAGATTCCCTGACTCTACTTACTTTCCCTTATCGAGTCCCATTCCCGCCACAACCATCCTTTCAGCTTTTGACCTCACTTTCTCCAAGGAAATAGAATCCATTCTCAAAAAACTAAAACCTGCCTCACACCCAACTGATACCATTCCCTCTAAAGCGCTCCTTGCGATCCCTAACACCATCTCCAGAGCAATAGCTGGCATCGTCAACTGCTCACTATCCTCCGGCTCTGTCCCAGACACACTTAAACAAGCAGTGGTCTAACCCCTCCTTAAGAAGCCCTCTCTTGACGCTAAAGACCCTGCAAATTTCCATCCAATATCTAACCTCCCTTTCATTGCCAAGATAATGGAAAGAGTAGTCAATTCACTGCTTACAGACTATTTAGAAAACCACAATATCCTTCATGCTGCACAATTCGGCTTCCATAAACATCTTAATACTGAAACCCTCCTGCTTACACTTACCGACCACCTCCTCATAGGAATGGACAAGGGCACTAGCTACCTTCTTGCCCTCCTGGACATATCTGCCGCCTTCGATACCATATGCCACAACCACCTACTTGTCCGTCTAGAAAGCATCGGTATCTCTGGCTTGGCATTAGCATGGCTCAAATCCTACTTATCAAATAGAACTTTCTCAGTCAAAATAGGTAAGAACATAAGAAAATGCCATACTGGGTCAGACCAAGGGTCCATCAAGCCCAGCATCCTGTTTCCAACAGTGGCCAATCCAGGCCATAAGAACCTGGCAAGTACCCAAAAACTAAGTCTATTCCATGTAACCATTGCTAATGGCAGTGGCTATTCTCTAAGTGAACTTAATAGCAGGTAATGGACTTCTCCTCCAAGAACTTATCCAATCCTTTTTTAAACACAGCTATACTAACTGCACGAACCACATTCTCTGGCAACAAATTCCAGAGTTTAATTGTGCGTTGAGTAAAAAAAGAATGCTATCTCTACCTCCCTCCCCCTACAACAAGGTGTCCCGCAAGGCTCTTCCCTTTCCTCCACTCTCTTTAACATTTACCTTACCCCTTTATGCCACCTCTTAACTGAGTTCAAACTTAATTTCTATCTATATGCTGATGATATCCAAATCATAATCCTCATCCACAATTCAATATCTGATGCATTAAAATACTGGGAAACCTGTCTCGTTCCCATTAACTCTCTTCTAACGAACCTCCACCTCGCTCTGAACACCAACAAAACGGAACTATTACTTATCTCCCCCAATTCTAAACCCCACTCACTTCATGACCTTACTTGTAAATCCACCATAAACCAACCCTTTGTAAGAGACCTCGGAGTCCTCCTGGATGAACAATTAAACATGAAAAAATACGTAAGCTCCATCCTCAAAGACGGTTTTTACAAACTAAATGTTCTAAAAAAACTTAAGCCTCTGTTACACTCTCAAGACTTTCCCACAGTTATCCAAACTTCCATCCTTTCAAAACTCGATTATTGTAATTCGCTACTCCTAGGTCTCCCACACGCTACGGTCAAACCGCTCCAAATGTTGCAAAATGCAACAGCTAGAATCATCACTAACACCCGTAAAACAGATCACATCACCCCGATTCTGAAAGGCCTCCATTGGCTGCCTATCCCCTTTCGTATACTCCACAAGACACTAACCACCATACACAAATCCATCTACTCTCACAACTCTCTCTGGCTCGACATACCATTTAGCCCTGTCATTCAGACCCATCCTACCAGGACAGTTCACAAAGGAACCCTACAAGTCCCCTCTCTAAAAACAGCACACCTTACTTCCACCAGGGAAAGAGCGCTTTCTATTGCAGGCCCTACACGCTGGAATTCCATGCCCATGACGCTCCGACTAGAATCCTGCCCAATTAAATTTAGATCTAAATTAAAGACCTGGCTATTCCATCAAGCCTACCCTGACTAATTTCTTCCCTATGAACCAGTAACGTTATTGTATCCACCCCTCCTACACCCAACCCTACTGCCTGTATATATTAATAAGATGTTGCCTTTTTTCCGTTGGAACATGTAATTTTTCAGTTGTTTTAAATTATTTTAACTAGTTTACAAGCCTTTTTTTCCTCGCCTTTGCCTTAGTTTTCTTTTACCCCCTCCCCCACCCTTGTTATACTGTATTTTCCTCACTTTTGTTAATATGTGAACCGGCATGATGTGCCTTTCTAATGCCGGTATATAAAAGTTATTAAATAAATAAATAAATAAATAAATAAATACAAGAAATAGTGGATAAACTTCAGATCCCTACCCGACTCTGTCAAAAGCCATTAATCATTTCTTCCATTCACGGGGAACCCTTACCAGGAAGAATAACCCATCACACGGAACCTCTGGACTGCTACATTGCGCCTGACCACACTGAACAAATTACCTTTTACGTCCTCGAGAGAGCCATTCATCTGGTGGTTCTTGGTATACCCTGGTTGCAGCGCCACAATCCCCAATTCGATTGGTCTTCCCTACGACTTATTCGTTGGGGATCAGAATGCCGTACGACTTGTTTGAAGGGAACAACTCCTGCTTCCGGTTTCATCTGTACCTCAGTCTTGAAGGAGTTACCTGGTCCGTACAAACAATTTGCAGATGTATTTTCTAAGAAGGCCGCTGACACATTGCCCCCACATCGTGCTTTCGACTGTGCTATTAAGTTGATTCCAGGATCCACACTGCCGCGAGGGTGCATCTACCCCTTATCTGCAGCTGAGACCCGGGCTATGTCTGAATATATTCAGGACAATCTGCAAAAAGGTTTTATTTGACGATCCACCTCTCCTGTGGGGGCCGGGTTTTTTTTTGTTAACAAGAAAGATGGGACATTACGCCCTTGCATCGATTATCGTGGGCTTAATGCTATCACTATCAAGGACCAATATCCTCTGCCTCTTATTGCGGAACTGTTTGACCGCCTACAAGGAGCCCGAATATTTTCCAAACTGGACCTACGAGGAGCCTACAATTTGGTCAGGATTCGGGAGGGGGATGAGTGGAAAATTGCTTTTAACACCAGAGATGGACACTATGAATACCTTGTTATGCCGTTTGGGTTAACCATTGCTCCTGCTGTTTTTCAAAATTTTGTTAACGAAATTTTTAGAGACCTGTTATATATCTGTGTTGTGGTATATCTTGATGATATTTTGATTTTTTCCAAGGATCTACAGACTCATCGCCAACAAGTCATACTAGTGTTGCAACGACTAAGGGAACACTGGTTATATGCCAAACTAGAAAAATGTGTTTTTGAAACTGAATCCTTACCTTTCTTGGGTTACATTATTTCCAAACAGGGATTCCAAATGGACCCGACTAAAGTCAAATGTATACAAGAGTGGCCTCAACCTAACGGACTACGGGCACTTCAATGGTTTATTGGATTTGCTAATTATTATCGACATTTCATCAAAGATTTCTCCAAGTTGTCCGCACCACTCACCGCACTCACACGAAAAGGAGCTAATGTCAAAACTTGGCCTGCAGTGGCGGTAGAAGCATTTCAAGCCCTAAAAGACTCCTTTCTACAAAAGCCCTGCCTTCGTCACCCTGATCCTAGACGCCCTTTTACCGTAGAAGTCGATGCGTCCACTGAGGGAGTAGGAGCAGTGTTGAGCCAGAATGACGTAAGAGGAACATCCCATCCATGCTCCTATTTTTCGAGGAAGTTTTCACCTGCAGAGCGCAATTATTCTATTGGCGACAAAGAATTATTGGCCATCAAACTTGCCTTCGAAGAGTGGTGACAATGGCTAGAGGGGGCCCAACATAGAATTACAGTTTTTACAGATCACAAAAATGTAATTTATCTACAGCAAGCTCAACGACTGAACCCACGTCAAGCCTGTTGGGCATTATTCTTTACACGTTTTGACTTTGAGCTAAGATATCGACCAGCAAACAAGAATATCAAAGCCGACGCATTGTCTCGCTCTTTTGTCAGTGAAGATGGAGAAGAGCCTCTACAGAACATTATTGATCCAGCCCGCATCATTCTCTCAGCTACCTTTTCTGTTCCAGTCGGGAAAACCGTGGTACCCAGTAGACTCCGCAATAAGGTACTGAAGTGGGGGCACGATTCTCAGTTTGCTGGGCACCCAGGATGTAAGCGAACACAAGATCTCCTTCAACAATTTTACTGGTGGCCTGGGATGTGCAAGGACATTCGTGCATACGTGGACTCTTGCCCCGTTTGTGCACAGCATAAGAATCCTGTGGGGAGACCGTGGGGGCAGTTACAGCCGCTTCCGGCACCGACGAAGCCATGGACTCACATCTCCACCGACTTTGTTGTTGATTTGCCTGCTTCAGAGGGCTGTACTGTTATTTGGGTGGTGGTCGATCGGTTCTCCAAAATGGCTCACTTTACACCCCTACTCGCCCTCCCGTCTGCTCCCCGTTTGGCTCAATTATTTATGTCACATGTGTTCCGGCTTCATGGTCTACTCCAGCACATCACATCTGACCGAGGATTGCAATTCACAGCTCGATACTGGCGGAACCTCTGTGCCAAGTTCCATATTGCTTTAGACTTCACCACCGCATTTCACCCTCAGGCCAATGGACAGGTAGAACGGACTAATCGTACTCTTAAACAGTTCTTGCGCTTCTATGTTAATGCTCGACAGGATGATTGGGCAGCATTGTTGCCCTGGGCGGAATTCTCTCATAACTTCCACACCTGTACCTCGACTGGATCTTCTCCTTTTCAAATTGTCTTTGGTCGACAACCTACACCACCGGTGCCTCTACCCCTGTCTGTTCCCTCTCCAGCAGCTCAGCTTACTGCCACACAGTTAAAGCAACTTTGGATACACACCCGACAGATGCTACAAAGGGCCGCACATACTGCTAAAAGATTTGCGGACCGACATCGGAGACCCGCACCCCAATTTTGTATAGGAGAAAAGGTGTGGCTCAGCACCAGATATATCCATTTGAGGGTCCCATAGATGAGAATGGCTCCCCACTATATTGGCCCTTTTCCTGTAACTAAGCAAATAGGTCCTGTGACCTACCAACTACGTCTACCCGCCTCACTACGTATCCACAATGCTTTTCACGTATCCTTGTTGAAACCTTTGCTTCTCAAATGGCCCTCTCGGAAGGTTCCTGTTTCTCCATAATTGCAACTGGAGGAAGACACAACTTATCAAGTCCGGGAAGTTCTCGATGTCCGGAGACGAGGTCGTAGATGGGAGTATCTCCTAGCTTGGGAGGGATTTGGGCCAGAAGAGAATTCTTGGGAGCCCGCTACTAACATCTTGGACAAGGATCTTCTCAAGAACTTTCATATCACTCACCCAGGGAAACCCAAGCCTTCTAGGGGGAGGCCTAAAGGAGGGGGTACTGTTATGGCCGCCGGCTGCAGCAGACCGCAACAGGGCCGGTCACTCACCAGGATGGCAGGGCCAACCGCCGATGCTGAGGCCGGCGTCGGCGGTCCCTTTCTGCGGCAGTGCCGCTGTCTCCAACATGGCCGCGGCGTTCTCTCCGCGTGGCTAGCCCCGCCCCCTGAAGCTCCCTAGGGCTGCGTGGGCGGCAGTAACCAGGACTTAAAGGAGCCTCTACAGGAAGTAGGTTGAGTTCCTTCCTGCAGGTTCCATCTTCGGGGAGCTATTTAAGGCAAGGTCTGAGCCTTCAGACCTTGCCTTGGCTTCTTGGCTCTTGTGGTTGTTCCTGTTTGTTGTTCCTGATTTGACCCTCCGTGTGTGATCTCTGGACTGGCTGCGGTACTTTCTGGCTCTCGACCCCTGGACTGGCTGCGGAACATTCTGGCTTCTGATCTCTGGACTGGCTGTGGTACTTTCTGGCGCTCGACCCCTGGACTGGCTGAGGAGAACTCTCTGGTACCGTATCTCTGGATTGTCTGAGGACATTCCTCTTGCTTGGATCTCTGAACTGTGTTTGTCTGTTCTCACGACCTGCTGGAGGCGCCAGCTTCTGTTCGCACAACCTGCTGGAGGCGCCAGCTATCTGGATTATATGACCTGCAAGAGGCGCCTGCATCCAGATCTTCACTAATCACCGCCAGTGACCCTCGGAATTGGCCTCGCCTTCCGATGGTGGGACTTATGTTCATCGCCGGACCAAGGGTCCACCTCTCAATTCGCAACAGGATCGTTGTTGCAAGTAGCATGGATTGCCGAAGCAAGCCCCATTGGAGTTCCTTGCTAACTCGTTTGTAGTTAGCAAACAAAGACCTTTTAAATTGAAAACGGATGATGTCACTACGGCGGGATGCCCCCGAGGTTCGAGCACTTGCTGGTACAAAGTCTGGAGCGTGCGTGCGCGCCCTTACATCATCGGGAACATGGCGGATCCGTGGCGTCAGGGCAGCCCGGGGATACCGGGACCAAGAGGCAGGGAAAAGCCGCGGCTGCATCTGTCCGTCTAAGCCAAAGGGAGTTGCCACAAAGGTAGAGAGGGTGGAGCGAGGGCGAGAATAGGCACGAACGCAACACATATTGTCTAATAAAAGAACTAGTGTGTGTCTGTCTCCTACACTGAGCCTGACCAGTGGTCCCTCTCGGGATTTCCCCCGAGAGCGTGGTCACCTGCCACTGGTCCAAGGATCCACCCACAACTATTCTAAATAACTACAGATTGCTAAATACCAGCTTTAACAGAGCTTTCTGACAGATTGCTAACTCCCAGCTTTCTCCACAGAGCTTTGACAACAGATTGCTATCTCCTCTCGGAGACCATAGCAGATTCACAAGAGATTGCTAACTCCGCACAGAGAACACATCAGATTGCTAACTCCGCACGGAGATTCATGACAGATTGAAACTCCTCATGGAGATTCATGACATTCTCAAAATCTCCAGAGTCATCAATTGGACATCGCTAATGTTCTACAGAGATTAAGAGATAACCAACTGTATGCCAAATTAGAGAAATGTTCATTTCATCAGGAATCTGTTCCCTTTTTAGGTTATGTGGTATCCAGCCAGGGGTTCCAGATGGACCCACAAAAAACCAAGAGTATTCGGGACTGGCCACAACCTATTGGGCTTAAAGCTCTGTGAAGATTCCTCGGATTCTCTAACTACTACAGATCATTCATTCATCACTATTCTACCTTGACTGCGCCTCTTACAGCCATGACGTGAAAGGGAGCCAATCCCTCTCAGTGGTCTCCAGAAGCCGTGACCGCCTTCTAGGAACTCAAAAAGGCGTTTCTTCAAGAGCCATGTCTATGCCACCCAGATCCCCAATGACCTTTCATCATCGAGGTGGATGCTTCGGACGTTGGAGTTTGTGCTGTCTTTAATCAACATAATGACACCCACACTCTACATCCCTGTTCCTTTTTCTCTCTGCGCTTCTCCCCTGCTGAGCAAAACTACTGGATAGGAGGCAAGGAGCTACTAGAAATCAAATTGGAGTTTGAGGAATGGCGCCCATGGCTCGAGGGAGCACAACATCAGATAACGGTGTACACCGATCACAAAAACCTTGAATACTTACGTCATGTGCAACGCTTGAACCACCGACAAGCCCGCTGGTCCTTATTTTTCAATTGATTTGATTTTCTATTGAAGTATCACCCTGCGGACAAGAACACCCAAGCGGACACTCTCTCCCATTCCTTTTCACCGGAGAATGTCCCTGATACTCCGCGCCATATTATTGACCCTACTAGGGTACTTCAATCAGCGACCCACACGGTCCCCCTGACACTCAGGAAGAAAATTCTCAAATGGGCCCATGACTCGCTGCTTGCAGGTCATCCTGGACGATCCAGAATGCTGACCACTCTACAAAGATATTACTGGTGGCCCTCCATGAAAGAAGATGTACGGGTCTACGTGGAGTCATGTCCTACCTGCGCAAGACAGAAACCACCGGCCGGTCATCCCTGGGGTCTGCTCCAGCCTTTGCTTGCTGCTAGCGAACCGTGGACACACATAGCCATGGACTTTATTGTCAATTTACCCATGTCCAACGGCAACAACACCATCTGGGTCACTGTAGACCACTTTTCTAAATTGGCTCATTTTGTGGCATTACCCGATTTACCATCAGCTCCAGAATTAGTGAAGTTATTCATCTGTCACGTCTTCCGTCTGCATGGCATGCCAAAGCACATCCTCTCTGACCGAGGGGTTCAATTTACAGAGAAATTCTGGAGATCCCTCTGCAAAACGTTTGACATATCTCTGGATCTTACTTTAGCTTACCATCCGCAAGCCAACGAACAGACAGAGAGAACGAATCGTACACTAAAACAATTTATCCGGGCCTATGTCAATTCCAGACAAAGCGACTGGTCTGAGTTGCTCCCCTGGGCCGAATTCGTGCTGAATTCCCATCAGTCAGCTTCAACAGGATCGTCTCCTTTTCAGCTCGTTTATGGACGTCAACCTCTACATCCTCTTCCAATGCCTCTGTCAGTATCATCTCCTGCTGCCCAGGATTCGGCGCAAAAACTGCATCAGCTCTGGGAACACACTAAAGAACTTCTCCAGGAAGCTGGGCAAAAGGCCAAGAAGTTCTATGATGCCCATCACAGAACAGCTCCACAGTTCCAACCCAGAGACAAGGTATGGCTTGTCTCTGGGTTCATCTGCCTAAAGCTGCCTTCTGCTTGATTTGCGCCTAGGTATATTGGGCCTTTTGCTGTACTTCGCCGCCTGGGTCCAGTCACGTACAGCCTACAGTTACCATCCTCTCTTCGAATCCACAATGCCTTCCACATCTCCCTTTTAAAACCGCTCATCTTGTCGGAATTCTCGAGGAAGATACCTGAACCTCAACCTCTCACTGCAGAAGAGGACATCACTTATCAGGTGGAAGATATACTTGATATAAGGAAACATGGAAGACACTGGGAGTACCTCATATCCTGGGAAGGATATGGAACTGAGGAGAATAGTTGGGAGCCTGCAAGCAACATACTCGACAAAGAGTTGATCAGACAATTTCACTTTTCACATCCTAGGAAACCAAAACCTCCGGGGAGGGGTCCTAAGAAGGGGGGGTACTGTTACGCCCGACAGTCGCAGATGGCTGCGACCTCTCATGCTCACCTCTTTTTTCCCTGCACCGTCAATCCTAGGAAGAATGGCGGCCTCCGCTAACCAACGCCAACCTCCCCCGGCGTCCCCAGGACGGCATGGGCGATGCCGACCGCCATTTTGTCTCCGGAATCACCTAGGGCGCGCGCGCACAAGGGCTTCCCTTGTACACGTCATGGCGGGAACCTCAGGGGCATCCCCTCCCGATGACGTCAACTCGCTGCTGTACTTAAGCTGAATGGCCCTCTGCTACTACGAGTTAACAAGGAGTTCTCCTCATTGCTGAATCCGCTCCACTCTTGGACTTCCTGTTCCAGACTTGCTCTTGGCATTGGATGCGCTGGGTACCTGCTCCTTGGGGGTCCTTCCACGTTCCTGGCTATCCGCTCCTCGGAGGGCCTTCCCGGGTCACTCGCCTGGAACTTCCACTATGAGTACCTTTCTACAGACTTCAGCGATACCAGCTTTACTGAAGCTTCTCTGTGTGTACCCCGAGCCTCGGGCCACTACCGTTCCTCTTCAGTAGAAGTTGTTCCAGTACACCCTGTGCTGCAGGGTATTGCCATACCAACTACAAGATCCACTTCTGGGTTCCTTCACCTCAAACTGGTTCATCATCATCTCCAGTACAGTCATCCTCGGCGTACCCTGCTCTGCGGGCCACTATCGGATCTACACTTCTGAAGTAATATCTACTCGACTAAAGGGACTTCCTGGCGTACCCCGCTCTCCAGGCCACTACCGGATCTTCTCATCTTTGGTATCACCCTGGGCATACCTATTGCTCAGAACTGTTCCTTTGCAGTCCCCGCTCTGCGTTTACTTTTCCTTCCTCCATAATAAAGTCTATCATACAACTGTGTCCTACATCGCTGAGACCACGGCCATCGACAGTGAGACCCACAGGGCTCCTCCCTGTGGGTGGAGACATCTCTCATCTCGACCCAGGGTTCACATCTGTACAAAAACATAACATTCCTGAACCCTTGGCTTGCGGTTTGGTTTAACGCCAGCTCCGGAGCTGGAGTTAAATTTGCCACATTACAAAGTGTGCGTTGGGTGCCCAGCGATTTTCTGCATTGGGGGGGGGGGGGGGGGGGGAGGGTAATAGCTACATGGAATTTACATGTGATGAGCATTAATGGCTACATGGCTGTTTGGACTCACTAATCTCCTTATTGCATCGGGTGCTAGTCTAGTGCATCCAAAACGTGCATAAAGCTGTCCACTAGGCTGAGTGCACTTTATTGCATCGGCCCCTCAGAGTGTGAATGTGGTGGACAACAGATCCTGTCAGGGGAAAGCCACCTGCTGGATACTGGTTTGAGTTTTGTGTTCAGGGCAGTGGGTCTCAATGGGAAGGAAGGAGGCAGTGCTTTGGGGGGGGGGGGGGGGGGCGCGGATACAAGCACTGTTTATATTAAAGAGTGGAGAATCTCTTCTAGCTTTACACACACAATAAACTTGTAACACATGTTGGGCACAATAACTAATTGCAAGAACTTTTAATGATTCTTGTTGATGGAAACACACCTCTAAAATGTCAAATGCTTAAGTTAAACAGTCAATTACAAAAATGTTACAAGTGATTTTTTTTAATTTTAGAAGCAAAATCTAGGGTAGGGAGACTTTCTTAACTCAAGGCATTCGTGCAATAACAAATTCCAGTCTGAAAAGAGACCAAGGTGGTCTTGAAATCTCATGTAAATAATTCTAAAGCAGGTTAAAATCAAAGATATCACAACCCCTAAAGAATCCAATTTGTGTGTTTTGATGCACTTTTCCAAGTCCTGGAGACACTTGTCAAACACTAAGGGGGTCAGTTTTCAAATCGTGATGGGCCGTTATCCCATGTGATAATGCACGCGATAACTAGCGTATCGCGAGTTGAAATTCAAATTAGGGAAAGGGGAGGAGTCTGGGCAGAGTTTAGGCGGGGTTAAGGAAAGTTAGGGGCTTGTAGTGCTGCAGATGACAATGTATTGCACATTATCAACCACATTACCGCCGGAAATAGCTACAGCTATTTCACTGGTGCTAAGGGGGCAATAGTGTACAGCGAAAACGCACTGCTGCGATGAGGCCGCCTGCTATTGCCCCCCCTCCCGCCTCTTTTTTCCCAGTGGGTCCTCATTTTGAAGGAGTTCAATTTCATGGACCTCCGAAGACTGAACCTCTCGTCTAACCCTGCCAGTAGTGAAACGCACAGCCATTTTTACTTTACTAATATTTGCAACGCAAACGGCACATAATGCGTAGTGACGCAGTTACGCACTAACATTTAGTGTAACGTAACTCCGTTTTGGAATAATAATTTGTATTGTATTAATACGAACGTCGCTGTAAAATGTCTAACACGTCAATTAAGTGACGAAACAATAGTCTGATCATAAGCTACACCTACTAGAGGACCACGCTAGCTAATGCTTGTTCAGCAGTTTGTAAATTGTTTGTTCAGCAAAAACCAGAACGCATGTGTGAAAGATAAGAGTTGTAAAGTGCATAAAAGTTTGCTCCTGAGGGGGCGTGGCATGCAGTTGTACTGAGCCTTTGTCTTAGCTGCATCTTGCTGGCAATAAAAGTCTATCTTTACGGATCAGTTGTCTGGGCCTCCTTACTGGCTAAAAAGAGACGGTTACAATTTCACTATTATTATAGCGAAATGATAAATTCTCCAGTAAGGGCCTGATTTTAAAAACTGGGGTTTACTCGAGTAAATGTTTTTTTGAAAATTGCTACAAGAGAAGTTACATTTATGGCCATAACTTCTTTTGAAAATTACCCCCTTAGACAGGAGCTCATTACTACTGAAAAGTCTGATGCCCTAAAGGATATTTCCTCCCATTTGGGGCACGTCCTGCTAAGCATTTTTCCCTCATAAACACACATGGGGAAAATCATCCCTTTAATATATGGCCCCTTGTGTCTATGGGAAATAAAAAAAATAAAATTTTAAAAACGCTTAGTACATCTGGCCCATATTGAAGGACCTATTACAATATTTAACATAGAAATAAAGCGCTGGATCCCCTTTCCCCAAGCCTCATTTTAATTTTGAAAATAATAAAATTAGACCCTCAACCCCCACAAAATGAAGTGACAGAAGAAAACAAACTACGACGTCATCAGCTGTAAAGCTAGTCGTTTTATAGAGGTCATTTCTGACCTGCTCCTCCGCAGCTTTTAAACATGTAAAAGGAAATCAGAAGCACCGAACTTTCGTTTGGTCCCATCTATGCAAGCCTGAAAAAAAATAACGACAAACAAGATCAGAAGGTACCGCAGTTACTAGTCTAGTAACCCGCGCTGTCCCTTTAAAGAGCGTGTGTGTGTGCCTCACTTCCGGTTGGAGGGGCAGCTCTTCCGGTTGTTTCCATTTGCAGGTTGTCGCCAGCTTTGGGCAGGGTGTAGCCTGGGAATCGCCTTCTTCGCAGTAGCCATGAAGAAATTTTTTCAAGGAATTAAGACCGACATGAGGTTTAAAACAGCTGGGCCTGGCCACAAACTGACGGAGGATGCCAGGTGAGGGTGACCCAGGGAGGTAGCGGGGAAAGTGCAGACAGCAGGTGGAAGGGGATGAGAGAGGGTCCAGATTGGTGATGGCGGTGAGAGAGAGGGAGGGCACAGATTGGCATTGGAAATAGGGTTGCCAACTGGCTCCAGATGTCAGAAAAGGTTGATTCCGTCCTGCATTTATCTCACTGTATGCAGGGACTTGTAGTCTTGCTCTTTCAAGGAATGACAATAGGGAAGACAGATCGGAATCAACCTATCCGAAAAATCTAGAGCCAATTGGTAATCCTAGGTGAAAGTGGGGAGAGGGAGGACACAGATTGAGGGTAGGAATAGGATGTTACAGATAGCGTGGCAGAACAAGAAGGGATGGCATCGATTAGGAGTAGAAGAGGGTCTAGAAAGGGCACAGACTAATGGGTGAAGAAAGGCAGAGACGGTGGGCACATTACATTTAGGAAACTGAGAAATCTGTGACTTATTCTAAGAGCATGATCATGATACTTATCACTTGCCCTTAGTAAAACCAGTTTCTCTTTAAGTTCTTAATAGTTAGCTTTGCGTGTATGCTTGGTTTAGTTTTACGCTTTTATTTGCAACTGCCATGCAATGTGCACTGATTGATAAACCAGTCATGTGATATGTCGCTTAATGCAACCTTAGTGAGTGAGAGCAAAGACCAAAAAGGTCCAGCTAGTCTGTCCAGTAAGTTTTTAAAAACTATTATTTTAATTAGATTAATAACCGCTGCTGCTCTGTGCAGACTACTCCGAGGCCTTTTGTTATGGGTAGTAGCAGCTGGTGCACACAAGGGCATCATTTAAAAAAATGTGATAGCAGGTGTGATAGCAGTTATGGCCTACTTATGAGAGAGAGAGTGAGCACTGTAAGAGGGTGACTATAACTCCTATATATTTACCATTGTCAAAGGGCACATTCATCTCTGGGTGGGTTTTGAGGGAGGGTGGTGGTGTTACATTGCTCTTGTTTAGGGCACTACAGACTCTTGCACCAGTCCTGCTCCCAAGCAGTACTATAAACTTTTAAGTGTAAGAGAAAAGTTACCCATGCCTCTTTGTCCTGCCAGACCAGAAACCTGTGGGATTCTCCCTCCCACCAGCAGAGGAAGGCAGAGTGCAAAAGTTTTCCTCTCTGATGTCACTACCATAAAGGCTGGCCCAGCAGAGGGAAAGCCAGTAGTCACTATCTCCAGCAGATGGTATGAAACACAGATGTCACTAGGCCAGCAGTTTGAGGAGTGGTCCTTGGGAAACGTCCTTCCCTAAGCTCACTTTCCCTAGGAGCAAGGGCTGGGGTGGGGAGCCCTTCGGGATGACAGCTTCTATAGGTCTGCTGTTCCCTCCCCAGGGCAACCAGGTGTTTCGATCTCCTGGTTTTCCTGCTGAAGTTGCCTGTAAGTTTAAAAAAAATAAATAAAATGGAGAAGTAGCTCGGCCCAAAGCTTTCATATCATGCCCCCAGGTACTGGCAGGGGGAGGAAATATGCCAGTGGCAAGAAGCAGGCCCTGGCAGAGGAGGGGGCGGGGTTGGGAGAGCTGAGCAACATGTGCCAGGGAGCACATAGTTTCCAGTGTTACTACAGCTAGCATTGAGGGGGTGGAAGCATTCTTCTGCAGCATCGGAGGGTGGGGCAACCCTAGCTAAGTAGCACCAGCAACCAGAACCCCTGGGAGAGGAGGTGTCAGAATTCTCCTTGGGCTTCATTTTAGCCATGCATCAGGCCTATCTCCAAATGGAAGACAGGACAAGGCAGCATCCTTGGGAGAGAAGCCCAAACTGCAGTCAGACTGGGAGGATTGGAGACCTGATGTAGAAACCCAATGGGGGTTAGAGAAGGAAGAATATTCTTGTCAGGAGGAGGTTTTAGGTGAGGAGGAATCTGAAACTAGGGACGCAGCTGTTCATTTGTTTAGAGCAGAAGAACTAGGTGCCCTGATTTTGAAGATCTCACAAATCCTTAGTCTGAAGGAGGATATGCCCAATGCCAAGATGAAGGGCAATCCCATCCTGACAAGGATGAAAAAGCCATGTAAGGCCTTTCCCATCCATTTGGTAATCCAGGAAATTCTGACAGCAGAGTGAGAAATTCCAGCCTCTAGGCTTAGAAGCCGTAGAACTATGTAAAGGCTGTACTTGATAGAACAGCGGGATAAGAATAGACTTCCAAATCTGCCTAAAGTGGATGTAGCAAAGAAAACTATGATTCTAGTGGAGGGTGGCGCAGCCCTTAAAGATCCCCAGGACAGGAAAGTGGAGATGCTGTCCTCCAGGCAGCTATCTGCAGGGGCTACATAGCCAGGGCCCTTTTTAATCTGGTTTTAGCAGGAGAGCCAGGGTCCCAAAGAGGCAGAAGCCTCGAGGAATAGGGCGGATGTGTCCCTAGTGGAATTTGCAGCAGCTTTTGTGGCATATGCTATCTATGACCTGATAAGAGTTTCAGCTAAATTAACAGCAACAGAGGTCATGGCAAGGTGGCTCTTATGGCTGAAAAACTGGGTGGCAGACTCAGCATCCAAGACCAGGTTAGGGAGGCTACTTTCAGAGATGACCTAGAGAAAATGGTCAAAGACTGGGGAGGAATAAGGCCCCAAAGGTTGCCGTAAGAGAGGCCCAGAGGTTTCACAAGGGGGGGGGGGAATTGGAGACAATGGCACAGGAAGTATAGATAGAGAGGTGATAGAGGTCAGATCTCCCACCCAGTTGGGATCCCAGCCCCCCTTAATGACAAACATGCCAAATGACTGGGAGCAGGCCCTCTCCATGGTTCCCCAGTTAGGGGGCAGGTTGCAGATCTTTTATTAGGAGTTGGCCAAGGTAACAGAGGACCTGGATATAATAGGCAGAGGGTATCACCCAGAATTAAAATGCCCTTTAGGAGATTCCTTCATTTCCTCCCCATACAAGGCAAGTAGAAGAGAGGCCGTCCAGCAGATGTTGGACAGGTTAGTCCAGCTCTAGGCCATTAACCTGGTACTGCCCGATCAGGAAGGCACGGGAGTATACTCCATTTATATCTTAATACCAAAGAAGGAGGAAAGTTTTCGGCCAGTCCTGGACCTAAAACATTTTTGCATGGAGTCACTTGCTACAGTAAAGTTGGCCGTAATGATGGGGGAATTCCTCGCAGCATATCAGAAGCATATTTTCACTTTCCTATCAGGGAGGATTTTCAGCACTATGTGTGTTTTTGAAATAGCCGGACAACATTACCAGTTCAGGGCACACCCCTTTGGGCTGGCAAGGGGTAAGGAAGAGGTAAAAGTGCACCCCCTATCTGGACGACTGGCTAATAAGGGTCGACTCCCTACAGGAAGGGACAGCAAGCAACAGAGAGAACAATTCATGTCCTGGAGAAATTAGGTTGTATTGTGAACAAAGCAAAGAGACAGTTCGGACACTGGTGTATCTGGGGGTGCTTTTCAAAACCAAATTAGGGAGAGTGTATCTAACGGGCAAAAGGATAGAGAAGTTGCAGGAACAAGTCCCACTGCTATATGTGTGGAAGTATCTACAGGTCCTGGGCTCCATGGTAGCAGTGATTGGGGTAGTACCATGGGCAAGAGCTCATATGCGCCCACTTCAGGCACACCTAATATGCAACTGGTTGTCACTAAGTCAACAGTTTGACAAGAAACTCCACTTAACGCCCCGAAGCAAGCAGAGTCTGCAGTGGTGGCTAGACTCGACCAGTGTGACTAGAGGAGCTCCTCTAGACTCCCCACAGTTGACATTAACAGTAACCACAGATGTGAATTGTCAAGGGTGGGTAGCACATTATCAAAGCCAAGCAGTTCAAAGAACCTGGCTACACCAGGTGTCTCTAAGTTCCAAAAACATATTAGAACTAAGAGGAATCAGGTTAGCCCTAGGCCACTTTCTTTTGCAGTTCCAGAACAAGGCAGACCATGTCCACTCAGCCAATGCCACGGCAATGGCCTATATAAACAAGCAGAGGGGCACAAAGAGTGCAGCCCTAGCAATGGAGGCAGCCCTCATTATGAAGGTGGCAGAAATTCATTTCTTGGACATCTCTGCAGTGCATGTAGCAGGAGTGGACACCTTACAGGTGGATTTCCTCAGCCGACGGAAGCTAGATCCAGGAGAATGGGAGCTGGCAGAAGAGGCGTTTGCGCTCTGCCTGGGGCACTCCACAGTGGGATACAATGGCAACGAATACCAAGGCCAGTCAGTTCTTCAGTGGAAGGTAAAAAGCAAGGATCCAGTGGGTGGATGCACTGTCTCAGCCTTGGCCGGCAGATCAGATGGCATACATGTTTCCCCCTGGCTGATAGGCAAAGTGGTCAGGAAGTTCTCTCAACACTCAGGATGGACAGTACTACTAGTAGCACCAGACTGGCCTAAGGCGGTTTTGGTACGCAGAACTGATAAGACTGAAGAAAGCAAAAACCAATTACATTCAGAGGAGTAATAGTGCTCCTCAGGCAAGGGCAATAGCGATGGCAAATTTGGAAAAATTCTCTCTTACGGCCTGGCTATTGAGAGGAGAAGGTTTAGCAGAAGAGGGCACTTAGCCTAAGTAATTTCTACTCTGCTAAGGGCGAGCAAGAGGACCATCTCCTTCACATATAGTCACATTTGGAGTATTTTTTAAGCCTGGTGCAAAGGTAAAAGGTTGGCTCCAATGAAGGCAGAGATTGCATCAATCTTGCAGTTTTTACAGGAAGGGCCAGACAAAGGCTAGCGGTCAACACATTGAGAGTGCAAGTGGCGGCGATCGCATGTTTCAGACGGTCCTGCAGAGGGATCTTGGTGGCCGCTATCGCAGATGTGGTGCACTTTCTCAGGGGAGCAAAGCAGGTGAGACCACCTCGAACGGATATAGTGCTGCCAAGGGAGATGAATTTGGTACTGAAGTCAGTAGCCAAAGCACCGTTTGAGCCCATTAGGGATATTCCCTAAAAGATCTAACATTGAAGACAGTGATGTTGGTGGCTCTGTGTTTGGGTAGAAGGATCTCAGAGTTGCAAGCATTACTTTCTGGGATCCATACTTACCCTTTTCAAAAGAAAAGTTGACAGACAGGCCGGTACCACCTTTCTACCCAAAGTGGTTTCAGAATTTCATCTCAATCAGCACGTCTCTTTTCCCAGGTTTAGGAAGGCAGATTATGTAGGGAAACACAGAGACTTGAGGTTCCTAGATATTCACAGGTGTTTGCTAAAGTACCTGGAAGTGACCTATGACTTCAGGAAGTCGGGCAGGTTATTTATCTTGTTTGCAGGGCCCAGTAAGGGACAGGCAGCATCCAAGGCCTCAATTGCTAGATGGATTAAGTGGCAGCTTACATTATGAAAAACAAACTGGTTCTGGAGGGGCTGAAGGTGCATTCTACAAAAGCATAAGCAACGTCTTTGGTGGAATACAGAGCGGTTATGCCCAGGGATATCTGCAGGGTGGCCACGTGGGCATCCATCCACACTTTCACAAAGCATTATAGGTTGCACCTCTAGGAAAGAGAGGAGACGGGTTTTAGTACAGGGGTTCTAGAAGCAATGCTAGGGATCCCACCTGGCATGAGTGCAGCTTAGGTACATCCCACAGGGTACGGTCTGGCAGGATGAAGAGGAAGTTTCAATTAGATCTTACCTGCTAATTGGCTTTCCTCGAGTCCTGACAGACCAGTTTAGATCCTTCCTGTAAGAGAAGAATAAAACAGATGATAAGTGTATTACGAACTCGGATAAATAAAGTAGAATGTAAGTAGCAAGGGAGCACAGTTGAATACAAAGGCAGGCTGTTCTTCTGCTTCATTATCATTTTTTTTTTCTCTTTCGTTACTTTTTTTTTTTTTCCTGGATCCTTTACTGCAGGAAGTAGGGAACCAGCGTTCTATAGTACCAGGGGAGTTGTCATGGGGAGGACGAAACAGACAAAGGAGCAGGCTGGGTGACGAGCTGATAAGTCACCTTAAAATGCAAAAAAAAAAAAAGGGGTGGTTCAATATATACATGCTTTGGCAATAGACTACTGACTTCTCTGCTGCTAGGCCAGCCTTTATGATGGTGATGTCAGAGAGGAAGCTTTCGCACTCTGCCCCCCTCTGCTGATGGGAGAGAGAATCCCACAGGTTACTGGTCTGTCAGGACTCTAGGAAAGCCAATTAGCAGGTAAGATCTAATTGAACCTTTCCTCATTTCCATTTTCTAGCCCTTTGTCCCATGTCCTTTAGAATTCCATTCTAGTCTTCACCACCTCTTATAGGAGGGCATTCCATACATCCACCACCCTTTCTGTGAAGAAATATTTCCTGTAAGAATACAATTTCAAATGAAACCGCAATGATGCCTGTCTAATGTTAATATAAACTATTCGTAAAGCAGCAACAGGTTATACACTAATTCTCACCCAATGACAATATATTCAAATTACTACATATAAATAAATGATAAAGATTTTATCTTATTCAAAATCCTTTTTCTATCATTTATTATACATGTTGTTTTAAATACTTTTTAAACACAGATCAAAAATACTTATCAATTACCCCTCACACACACCATTCATACCTCCATTTCATTCACACAACATTCCCCAATATTGCACATTAAAATGAAAACCTTGTACAAAATATCAAACTGCATATTGTTAAACACCATTCAATTATAAGTGTTCTCTTATCGGCAGTTAACAATAGGTAAAAGTGTTTGGCTAATAGGAAACCATCATCATACCATACTTATTTTTATAATGTCCGTTCCTTGGTGAATAGCATATACACTCAACTTTTATTATTTTCATGTGCCAAGTCTAAAGAGCCTTGCAACCTCAAGAAAAACTATACTGTGAATCCACTTCTTAATACAGTTCATAATGTAGTGCCATGATCACATGCTGAACTTCCAAAAATACCGCACGAATACTTTGCATCTCAAAATGATCCATGTAAATTAAACTTTAATTGTAAACTGCCCAGCTTCCAAAAAAAGCAGCACAATACTTTACATCTCAATGTAGTTCATGTGGTTAGACTTTCATTATAAATTGCCCGATGCCATGGCGTTTCGGCGGCGGCTTTCCTGCCGCCTGCATCAGGGGACTCCTCTGACTTCCAAAGTTTTTCGGATACCTTCAAGGGCTTACTGCAGACCAACATCGGAATTTGACCAGCTCGTTGGTGCTAGCGTGCTCATTTTAAACTTGACTTTCAAACCACAGGCATTATACAAACATTCAACACACTTCAAATGGTTAGACACGCAGCAAAAGGTCCAAGTTGACAAATTTAAATCTTTAGTGGCTGCCGATAAGAGAACACTTATAATTGAATGGTGTTTAACAATATGTAGTTTGATATTTTGTACAAGGTTTTCATTTTAATGTGCAATATTGGGGAATGTTGTGTGAATGAAATGGAGGTATGAATGGTGTGTGTGAGGGGTAATTGATAAGTATTTTTGATCTGTTTAAAAAGTATTTAAAATAACATCTATAATAAATGATAGAGAGATTTTGAATAAATTAATGATAAAGATTTTCTTATATGTAGTAATTTGAATATATTGTCATTGGGTGAGCATTAGTGTTGTTGCTTTATGATTAGTTTATAAGAAATATTTCCTGACATTTTTTCTGAGTCTTCCCTCTTGGACTTTCATATAGTGACCCCTAGTTTCACAGCTTCCTTTCCATTGGAAAAGATTTGTTTTCCTAGCATGTAGCAGATGGACTCAGGACCAATGGGTATAGTGTACTCCTGCTAGCAGTTGGAGACGGATCAGATTTCAATCTGACGTCAGCCCCTAGTACATATACCCCTGCAGGAAGTGCAGCTCTTCAGTATTTTCCGTCTCCATAGCAGTTAGGGACTATCTGCATGCTCTCACAGTGTTAGATCCAAATTTTAAAGAAGAAACCTACATGAAGACAAGCCCCGCTCTCCTGCAGTGATACCCTCTGGTCCCTCCCCCAGTTGAGATTCCCAAGGTGATTTCCGTGGTCCCTCTGAGGTAAGCCTCGGTCCGGCGGCCGAATTGCAGTGAGGACCTAGCCCCCGATCCTCGGGCGTGGCTGAGAGGCAGCGGGTGCACCCTCGAGCGCAGCGGTGAAAGTATTTGCCCTCTTCCCCCCCGCAGCCGGAGACTGCCCGGGACGAAACCGGGAAGTGCCGAAGACAAGGTAAGGTAGAAATCTTCTGCTTGAATCTGGTCTCCGAGGATCGAGGAGGAGCACAGGTCACCGGCCGGGACCAGTGCCACCGGGTTGATCCGCCCTAGCTGGGCCAGGCCCCGGCTATTTCCAAGGGTCTACCCAAGTGAAGACCCTCCGAGGGGGGTCGCCATATTGCCCGCGTGCTCGCCGTCGCCATCTTGGCCCTATTCACCGCGCCGTTCCCCCCGAGCGCACAAAACCGAGCTAGGCGCACAAAGCACTTGTGCACATAGACTTACACACACATGAAACCTTGTGCGCATAAGTTGCACGCACAGAGCTGGGCGCATATATACGGCTGAACGCACAGCTGCGCGGACAAATCACAAGCTCATCTTGAGCGCACCGGAGCGCATATGAGTTTACGCGCCGACAGCCACGGCACCACCAGAATCAGGGATAAAGGCTCAAGGCCTCTGCCCAGCATGCCACATTAGAGCCGCACAAAGCGAGGAGGCCGGCGCCCTGTGCACACAGTGTGAGGAGGCCCTAGGACAGGGGTCAGAAACCTATGGCTCTTTTGATGGCTGCATCTGGCTCGCAGACAAATCTTTAATAAAGTAAAAATCTAACAAAATCCCCCACCCTCCTGACGCCCCTCAAGACCTCCAAAATTAATTTACTACAACCCCCACCCTCCTGACCCCCCCCAAGACCTGCCAAAAGTCCCTGGTGGTCCAGCGGGGGTCCGGGAGCGATCTCCTGGACTTGGGCTGTCGGCTGCCAGTAGTCAAAATGGCGCCGACGGCCCTTTGCCCTCACTATGTCACTGGGGTCGACCAATGGTGGCGGTAGCCCCTGTGACATAGTAAGGGCAAAGGGCCGTCGGCTGCCAGTAATCAAAATGGCGTCGACGGCCCTTTGCCCTTACTATGTCACAGGGGCTACCGCCGCCATTGGTCGACCCCAGTGACATAGTGAGGGCAAAGGGCCGTCGGCGCCATTTTGACTACTGGCAGCCGACAGCCCAAGTCCAGGAGATCGCTCCCGGACCCCCGCTGGACCACCAGGGACTTTTGGCAGGTCTTGGGGGGGTCAGGAATGTGGGGGTTGTAGTAAATTAATTTTGGAGGTCTTGGGGGGCGTCAGGAGGGTGGGGGTTTTTTGTTAGATTTTTACTTTTTTATTAAAGATTTGTCTGCGAGCCCTGGACCCCCGCTGGATCACTAGGGACTTTTGGCAGGTCTTGGGGGGAGGGGGGTTTAGGAGGATGGGGGGTTGTAGTAAATTAATTTGGTAGGTCTTGGGGGAGTCTGGAAGGTGGGGGGTTGTAGTTAGTATGGCTCTCACGGAATTACATTTTAAAATATGTGGCGTTCATGGCTCTCTCAGCCAAAAAGGTTCCCGACCCCTGCCCTAGGAGATCCAGTTCAGGGCCAGTCCCACCCAGGGCCAAGTACTAGCTCCTCAGGGAGTACCCTGGACCTAGCAGATCCCAGTGGGACCTCCCCACAGACAGGGACCCCAGGGAACCGGCGCCCCTCAGCTTAGATCCAGCGTCAATCTCATGGGTGGAGTTCTTCAAGGGGATTCACGCCCTTGTTCAAATGCAAACTGAACCTCCAGCTGGTCAGCCACATGCTCCGCCGGAGAACCCTCAGGCCCCAGGTCCTTCAAGGCCTAGGCGCAGGCTTCCGCCACCCTGAAGCCCCACCTATGGGGACTCTGACATCTCTGAAGAGGAAGCTGAGCTCCTAGAAGAGGGGGAGCTCCCTCCGGGGACAGAGCCCCACCGAACCATGAGACGCTTCTTCACAAAGGACGAGCTCCCGGACCTGGTCACCCAATGCCTGACGGAGCTCACTAGCCCGGTACTTCGGGGGAACCTAAACCGAACCCCCTACTGGAGGGTCTTCGTCAGACCTCTCGCCATTTCCCTCTGTTACAAGCAGCACAACAGCTGATTGACCTGGAATGGAATGCCCCGGAGTCCACATTCAAAGGGGGACGAGCTTTGGCAGCCATGTACCCCCTGGACCCGGTGACCAAAGATCTTCTTGCATGCCCAAGAGTTGATGCCATGGTCTGCGCGGTCTCTAAGTGCACCACTATCCCAGTAGAGGGAGGAGCAGCGCTCAAGGATGCACATGACCGGCGTCTGGAATCCATCCTCAAACAGTCATTTGACGTAGCCGCTATCTCTCTACAAAATGCGGCCTGCTGCACAGTGGTGACACGTGCCTGCTTATCCCAAACCAGGAACAACACCCCGGGAGAAGACATGGAACCAGCAGTATCATTCCTCGTGGATGCTGCCTCCGACCTAGTGAGTACAGCGGCCAGAGGAGTGCCATCTGCGGTGGCGGCCAGAAGTCAACTCCGAAGCTGGTCGGCCGATGCATCTTCCAAAATGCGCCTCACAAGGATGCCCTTCAAAGGATCCCTCCTGTTTGGCAGCGAACTAGAGAAATTAGCCGACAAATGGGGTGAGTCCCCAGTGCTGCGCCTGCCGGAGGATAAAACGAAGAGAAACCAGCGACTCTTCCCCAGGCCCTCCAGGGGCAGAAGTTCACAGCGCTTCAATCCTTACAGGAACAACTGTCAAGCGCCCCGCCCTACGAGCAGGAACCAGTCCTTTCGGAACAAGCACAACAAGAGGGGTACCAGCTCAGGTACAGGCCCCAGCCGCACCCCACAATGAGATTCAGCCGACCCGTCCAAGGGAAGAAGCCATAGGGGGCAGACTAGCCCTATTCTATAGCAGATGGGTCGAGATAACTTCGGACAAGTGGGTCCTAGCCATTATTCGGGAGGGATACTACCTGGATTTTCTTTGTACCCCTCCGGACAAGTTCATGGAGTCTCCAAGAGGGCGGCAGTGGAAGCTACACTGTCCAGACTACTGGCCCTCGAGGCCATAACCCCAGTGCCTCCACAAGAAATAAATACTGGACATTATTCCCTCTATTTTATCGTCCCCAAGAAAGAGGGAACATTCAGGCCCATCCCAGACCTCAAGTCGGTCAACCGCCACCTGAGGATTCCCCGCTTCCGCATGGAAACCCTGTGATCCGTAATAAGGGCGATTATAACCGGGAGAGTTTCTCACATCCCTGGATCTTTCGTAGGCCTACCTACACATCCCAATTCATCAGGAACACCAGCGCTACCTACGCTTCAAGGTCCTGAACCGTCAGTACCAGTACCGGGCTCTACCCTTCGGGTCAGCCACAGCACCCCAGACATTCACCAAGGTAATAGTGGTGGTGGCAACACTGAGGAAAGAAGGAATTCTCGTCCACCCTTACCTAGACTGGCTGATCAGGGCAAAGCCACCAAGCAACCAGCAGAGTCATATCTCTACTGGAGAGCCTAGGATGGGTGGTCAACACAAACAAAAGTTTCCTAAACCCTCAGAGTCGCTGGAATACCTAGGAGTCCAATTTGACACCAAAGAAGACAAGGTCAGCCTGATCCCCCACAAGGAGATTAAAACCGTGGAACTGGCTGCATACCTTGCTTGAACCATCCTCGTCCCAGAGCATGGGATTACCTGCAAGTCCTAGGGCTGATGGCATCCACACTGGAAGTTGTGCCATAGGTGCGAGCCCACATGAGGCCCCTACAGCACTCACTTTTATCATGATGGAGCCCACGGTCCCAGAACTACACCGTACGTCTATCGCTCCCGGGCAGAGTCCAGAACCAGCTACGGTGGTGGCTGCAGGCCAACCACATGAGCCGAGGATCAAAACTATCCTCTCCAACCTGGACCCTACTCACCACAGATGCCAGTCTATGAGGATGGGGAGCACACTGCGAGGAGTTAACCGCCCAAGGGCAGTAGAGCGCAGAAGTGGCGGGATGGAACATCAATCGCCTAGAAGCACGGGCAGTCAGACTAGCTTGTCTACGGTTCGCTCACAGGCTTCGAGACAAAGCGGTCAGAGTAATGTCGGACAATGCCACAACAGTGGCCTACATCAACCGACAGGGGGGAACCAGAAGCCAACAAGTGTCCCTAGAAATAGACCCCCTGATGGCATGGGTGGAAGCAAATCTCCAGGAGATCTCCGCCGTCCATATCGCCGGGAAAGACAACATCACGGCAGACTTCCTCAGCAGGGAAAGTCTAGACCCAGGAGAATGGAGGCTGTCGCCCGCAGCCTTCCAAATGATAATGAATCGGTGGGGGACACCGGACATGGACCTTCTGGCAAACAGATCCAACGCCCAATTGTCAAATCATTCACAAGATACAACTGCACAGGGGGCTAGTTCTTCTGGGGGCTCCAGATTGGCCAAGAAGACCCTGGTTCGCAGACATGAAAAGACTGCTGGCAGGGAACCCCCCTACCCCTGCCTCCACAGAGGGACCTGCTACAACAAGGTCCGATCCTCTACGAGGACCCAGCTCAATTCTCTCTTACGGTCTGGCCCTTGAGAGGGCCTGCCTGAGAGAGAGTGGATATTCAGGGGCTGTAATTGACACCCTCCTCTGAGCACACAAGTTCTCCACATCGTTAACGTACATAAGGATTTGGAGAGTATTTGAAGCCTGGTGCAAAGACATCACCGTCAAGCCACGCTCATTTAAAGTTCCCCTGATCCTGGAATTCCTACAGAACGGGCTACAGAAGGGACTGTCCCTCAAATTCATCAAGGTACAGGTGGCCGCACTGTCATGCTACGGCTCCAAGAGCGAGGGCAACAGCATAGCCTCTCACCCGGACATGTCACGCTTCCTAAAAAGAGTCAAACACATTCGTCCACCACTAAAGTGGCCGGTACCTCTGTGGAATCTCAATCTCGTCTTGGATTTCTTAGCGGGAACCGCCTTCAGACCCCTCCGAGGCCTGTCCCTCCGCCTGTTAACTTTAAAGACAGTGTTCTTGCTGGCAGTCTGCTCAGCCCGCCGCATCTCAGAACTACAAGCACTGTCCTACCGTGAGCCATTCCTCAGGTTCACCCCAGGAGCCATCCAACTACTCACGGTTCCCTCCTCCCTCCCCAAAGTGGTCTTACACTTCCACCTCAACCAGACCATCTCGCTACCCACGACGGATGGCTTGACGAATTCGGAAGAAGCCCGTAGTCTACGCCACCTCAATATCAGCAGACTCCTATCCAGATACCTGGAAATGTCGGAACCCGTTCGAAAAACGGACCACCTTTTCGTCCTTCACAGCGGAAAGAGACAAGGGGAAGCGGCCTCGCGGGCAAGCATTGCCCGCTGGATCAAGGAAGTCATCAAGGTGGCCTACGTAGAAGCTGGCAAGCCACCACCTCTACAGGTCAAGGCCCATCCTACCAGAGCCCAGGCAGTATCCTGGGCAGAAACTAGAATGCTGTCGCCGGCCGAGATTTGCAGGGCAGCGACATGGTCCTCCATCCATACCTTCTCCAGATTCTACCGTCTGGATGTTCAGGCTCGGGAGGACACGGCATTTGCAAGGACAATTCTAAATGGGTCACGGGCAGCCTCCCACCCGGTTCGGGAGTAGCTTTTATACATCCCATTGGTCCTGAGTCCATTTGCTACACGCTAGGAAATGGAGAAATTACTTACCTGATAATTTCGTTTTCCTTAGTGTAGAGAGATGGACTCAGCATCCCACCCTTAGCTGCCGTTACTCATGGTCTTTCAAATGATTCAAGGGTAAGCCACGTTTTCATTTAACTAGGGCATCCACCCTGCCGGGTGTCGCTGCTTTCCGGTTGAGTACACGGGCGGTCTCCAGTTATAGTCAATCAACCAGATCAAGTTAACCAAATTTTAACGTTTAACTAAGTTATGAAGTTATTCAAGTTAATCAAATTATTAAGTTAATCAGTCACACATATATCCACAGTGCTTTTCGAGGAGAATACTGAAGAGCTGCACTTCCTGCAGGGGTATATGTACTAGGGGCTGATGTCAGATTGAAATCTGATCTGTCTCCAACTGCTAGCAGGAGTACACTATACCCATTGGTCCTGAGTCCATCTGTCTACACTAAGGAAAACGAAATTATCAGGTAAGTAATTTCTCCAATTTTGTGCATCATTAATTCCTTTCAGGTATTTGAAGATCTGTGCCATATCTACCCTGTCTCTTCTTTCTTCTAGGGTCCTTCACTCTCATCTCCCACCAGTTTTTGTGTTTTTCTTTGGATCGCTTCCGTTCTGTCCTTATTCTTTTTTGAGATGAGGTTAGAAATGAACACAGTATTCTAGGTGAGGCCTCACCAAGGATTTGAACAGGAGCAATTATCTCCTCCTTTTTCCTGCTGGTTATGCCTTTCTGTATGCAGCCCAGCATCACTCTGGGCTGCATACAGATACCATCACCCCGAGGTCTCTTACTCCCCAACACATACAAGTCCTTTAGATTGCCATACTCCAAATTCATGACTTTGCACTTCTTGGCATGAATCCCATCTGCCAAATCTTTGACCACTCCTCAAGCTTTCCTAGGTCATTTCTCATTATTTCTGCTCCTTCAGGTGTGTCCACTCTTTTGTATAATTTATAGCTCTTCTCTATCAATAATGATGAAATAGAGGATTTCCTTATTACCTGAAAGACTAGCAACCAGGGGTCCTCACTAGGAACATAATCTACATCATGATCCCAGGCCTTTAAATGGGTGGGTTTGTCCAGTTTTCCATTTAATAGATTATACATTTTAGAGATCACCTTTTTCATGTAATGAGCTTGTGTGCAGAATAGTTCGATTAAAGATTTCTCACTCTGTCTTTGATGTTAGATATAAAATGTTTAATTTGCATATAAGAGAGAAATTCAGAGTTAGGTAAATTATATTTATCCCTCAAAGTGTCAAAAGAAACTGATTTCCCATTTATACAAACATCTCCTAGCAATAACCTTCCCTTTTCTTTCCAACCTAAAGGAATGTAAAGATGAACATGTAGGTAAAGATGAATTATGGAAAAGGTGAGACAAGTGAAAATAAGGCTTTGGACCCACTGGGTGACGTTTCCAAACATCCCACACCTTAAGTGTGTGCCGGGTAGTGGGTGCCAGAATTTTACCATCTAATAACCTCTGCAATATCGCTTACAAAGATATTGAACAGAACGGGTCCCATAACCGATCCTTGAGGCACTCCACTTATCACTCTTCTTTCTTCAGAATAGGTTTCATTTACCATTACTTGCTTTTGCCTGTCAGCCAATTTGTGATCCACTGCCAGACTTCTCATTTTATTTATGAACCTTTTACATGGGACCATATCTCAAACCTTGTTGAAATCCAAGTAAACAACATCTAGTGCTCTTCCTTGACCAAATTCTGTAGTAACCCAATCAAAAAGATCAGATTTGTTGGACAGAAGCTTTCTCTGGTAAAATCATGTTGTCTCAGATCCTGTAATCAATTGAATTGCATATAGTTCATTATCCTTTTTCTTTAGCAGTCTCTCCATTTTTCCCACCACTGAGGTAAGGCTAACTGGTCTGTAATTTCCAGCTTCCTCCCTGCTAGTACTTTTGTGAAGTGGGATCATGACCGCCCTTCTCCGGTCCTGTGGCATTACTCATATCTCTGAGGATCTATTGAACAGGTCCTTTAGCGGACCCACCAAATCGTCTTGGAGCTCCTAAGTATTCTGAGATTCTCATGTGGCCTCATGGCCTTATCCACTTTGTTTTCCTAGTTTCTCCCAAACTCTTTCTTCTGTAAATGAGGTAGTATCTACTCCTCTCACATCCATACTCTTGCTAGCCAGCAATGGTCCTTCTCCAATGTCTTCCTTTAGTGAAGGCCAAACTGAAGTTTCCTAGTGTGTAGCAGATGGACTCAGGACCAATGGGTATAGTGTGCTCGTGCTAGCAGTTGGAGACGGATCAGATTTCAATCTGACGTCAGCACGTAGTACATATACCCCTGCAGGAAGTGCAGAATCTCAGTATTTTCCGTCTCCAAAGCAGTTAGGAGCTATCTTCACGCTCGCCGAGCGTTAGAACAGAACTACAAACAAGACTTCCTGAAGGCGAGCCCCGCACTCCTGCGGTGATACCCTCGGGTCCCTCCCCCAGTTGAGTTTCCCGAGGTGATTTCCGTGGTCCCTCGGAGGTAAGAGCCTCGGTCCGGTGGCCGATTCGCGGCAGGGACTTAGCCCTGAGTGAGAAGGGCTCGGGCGCGGCATAGAGGCGGCCTCGGTCCAGAGCCGTTTGCGGCGAGGACTTAGCCCCCGAGCGAGACGAGTTCGGGCGCAGCTTAGAGGCGGCGGGCACACTTCCTCGAGCGAGGCGGTGAAGGTAATCACCCTCTCCCCCGCAGCCGGAGACCGCCCGGGTCGCAACCGGGAAGCACCGAAGACAAGGTAAGGCGTACATCTTTACTTACTGGTCTCCGAAGATCGAGGAGGAGCAGGGCCTGCCCACGTGGAGACCCTCCAATGAGGTCGCCATATTGCCCGCACGCTCGCCGGCACCATCTTATCCCTCTTTGCCGCCCGATCGAGTGCACAATTTAAGCTAAGCGCGTATTATAGGCGCCCGAAAATAGCTGGGCGCAACACTTTAAGCTAAGCGCACTTTATAGGTGCCCGAAAATAGCTGGGCGCATATTTACGCTAGGCGCCCAATGATTGGGCGCGTATCATAGGCGCCGATTTTGGGCGCTTATTATGGGCGCACAACTTTGGGTGCACATCCTTAGGCGCACGTTAAAACTTCCGCTCATAAGCTTCACGCACAGTACAAGACGCATACCAAGGGCTTGGAGCAAAACCGGTGCGCATATACCAGACGCATGGAGCACATAAGAGCTTACGCGTCCACAGAAGCGGCGCCTCCAGAAATAGGCATAAAAGCCCAAGGCCTCTGCCCTGCATGCCACTTCAGAGCCGCACAGAGCGAGGAAACTGATGCTCTATGCGCACATGGTGAGGAGGCCCTGGGAGACCAGGCCAGGGCCATTCCAACCCAGGTCCCAGTGCTAGCTCCTCAGGGAGCACCCCGGACCTAGTTGGCCCACAGACAGGGACGCCCAGGGCACCGGCGCCCCTCAACTTAGACCCGGCATCGATCTCCTGGGTGGAGTTATTTAAAGGGGATTACGCCCTTGTCAAGATGCAGACTGAACATATGCACCGGAAGACCCTCATGCCCCAGGCACCTCGAGGCCTAGGCACAGGCTCCCACCATCCAAAAGCCCCACCTACGGGGACACGGATTTCTCCAAAGAAGAAGTTGAGCCCCTCGAGGAGGGAGACCTCCCCTCGAGGATGGAGCCGCATGGAACCATGAGACCATTCTTCTCTGAGGACGAGCTCCGGACCTGGTATCTCAATACCTATCGGTACTCGCTACCCCAGGCCAAGGCACCCCGGGGGAACCTAGAATGAACCCCCTGCTAGAGGGCCTTCGACAGACGGCCCACCATTTTCTCCTCCTACAGGCGGCGCAACAGCTAATCAACCTGGAGTAGAATGCGCCGGAGTCCTCATTCAAAGGGGGTCGAGCCTTTTCGACATGTACCCCCTGGACCCAAGGAGCTGCTAGCGTGCCCCAAGGTGGACGCCATACTTTGCGCAGCCTCGAAGCGCCCCACCACACCAGTGGAGGGAGGGGCGGCCCTCGAGGATGCACATGACTGGCGCCTGCAAGCCATACCGAAACAAGCCTTTGAGGTGGCAGCTATGTCCCTACAAATTACGACCTGCTGCACCGTGGTGACACATTCCTGTTTATCTCTAGCCAGGAACAACACCCCGGGGGAAGAGATGGAACCAATGCTTTCGTTCCTCACTGACGCTGCCTCAGATCTAGTATGCTCAGCAGCCAGGGGAGTGTCATCCCCAGGGGCAGCCAGGAGTCAACTCTGGCTGCGAAATTGGTCGGCCAGCGCCTCTTCTAAGACATGCCTCACAAGGATGCCCTTCAGGGATCCCTCCTGTTCGGCAGCGAACTTGAGAAACTGGCTAACAAATGGGACGACTCTCCATTACTTCGTCTGCCAGAAGACAAGACAAAGAGAAACCAGCGTCCCTTTCCCAGGCCATCCAGAGGCAGAAGCTCACAACGCTTCAACCTGTACAGGAATAGCCCTTTCGGAACAGACACATCTAGCCATCATCCGAGAAGGGTACTACCTGGAATTCCTTCGAAGCCCTCCGGACAAGTTCATGGAATCTCCCTGCCACCCCCTCAAGAGGGCGGCAGTAGAGGCTACTCTGACCAGACTCCTGACCCTAAAGGCCATAACCACAGTGCCTACACGGGAGGTACATTCTGGGCATTACTCCATTTACTTCATCGTACCCAAGAAAGAGGGCACATTCAGGCCCATCCTGGACCTCAAGTCAGCCAACCGACACCTAAGGGTCCCAAGATTCGCATGGAAACCCTGCGGGCAGTCATTCGTGCAATACAGCCAGGAGAGTTCCTCACATCCCTGGACCTGTCGGAGGCTTACTGGCACAGCCCAATCCATCAGGAACACCAGCGCTACTTACGCTTCAAGGTCCTGAATCAACACTACCAATCCCGGGCACTACCCTTCGGGTTAGCCACCGCACCGCGGACCTTTACCAAGGTAATAGTAGTGGTAGCAGCGACACTCAGGAAGGAAGGAATCCTCGTCCATCCCTTCCTGGACGATTGGCTGATCAGAGCTAACTCACCGGAGGAGAGCCACCGAGCAACCATCACAGTCGCTGGAATACCTAGGAGTCCGATGCGACACCAAGGAGGACAAGGTGAAGAATAGGCCGAGCAGACAACCAAGAATTCCCAGATGCCTCTGCTGTACTATGGCTTGTCAAAGGTGAATGAACTTTGAGTGCTTTTCTGAGCATGACTTGCAGAAAATCCCTGAGACAGATTTGCTGGCAACAACAGGAAAAAGGCCTATTTAATGGCACCATTTACTTCACAATACAGAGATACTGTCCAGGCTGCAGGCTTTTGTCTTGCAGATGCCTCTTTCAACGAACAGAAATCAGTTGAAAAGAAGATCCTGTGAGGTTACAGTTTTCAAGTAAACCCTGGTGCCAAGAAATGGAATTCATGCTGAGCTTCTATTCAAACACCAGACTTGTTACCTGTTTATACAACAAAGAATATCAAGAGAAGAACAGAAGAACAAAGCCAGCAAAGTCATGATTGATAAAGGAACTTTTGTATGGTGGGAGGAAGAACAGGGTTAGAAGAATTCTTAGTTGAGGGAGGTCCTCACAAGCATTTCCTATACAGGATAGATTGTCATGACAACAGCATCATGTGTTTGTGGGCGGTTACACCTTTCTGGAAGTTTCGGCAATACTGTATGTTTTAATTATAAAAGAAGGCTCTCTTCCTGTATTGGATGAGATGCAAGTTACTACAGATAGAGGGCAGTTATATTGCATCTCACAGGAACATTTGACTTTTAAGAAGCCAAATAAACTAAATTTGAAAACCTCTTGTTGATTTGAAATGTTCTTGTTGCCCTAAGCGTTGAGTCCAAAAAATTAGACAAAGGCCAGCCTGACCCCCACAAGGAGATCAAAGCTGCGGAACCGACTCCAGACCCTGCTGAGCACCACCCGGCCCACAGCTTGGGATTATCCACAAGTCCTCGGTCTAATGGCATCCACATTAGAAGTAGTACCATGGGCGCGAGCCCACCTGAGACCCTTGCAGCGCTCACTCCTATCGCGGTGGAGTCCACGACAGAACTACACCGTACATCTCCCTCTACCGACCAGAGTTCGGACCCAGCTACGGTGGTGGCTACAGTCCAACCAAATGAGCCGGGGATCAAGAATATCCTCCCCAACCTGGACCCTGCTCACCACAGATGCCAGTCTGAGCGGATGGGGAGCACACTGCGAAGAGCTAACCGCCCAAGGGCAGTGGAACAAAGACGAGTTGGGGTGGAACACCAACCGCCTAGAGGCACGGGCAGTCAGGTTAGCCTGCCTGCGATTTGCCTACAGACCCCGAAACAAAGCGGTCAGAGTGATGTCGGACAACGCCACCACGGTGGCATATATCAACCGGCAGGGCGGAACCAGAAGCCAACAGATATCCTTAGAAATAGTGATGTCCTGGGTGGAAGCAAATCTCCAGGACATCTCCGCCGTCCACATCGCCGGGAAGAACAACACCACGGCAGACTTCCTCAGCAGAGAAAGCCTAAACCCGGGAGAATGGAAGCTGTCATCCACAGCCTTCAAGATGATAGTGGATCGGTGGGGGGACGCCGGACATGGACCTGCTAGCGAACAGATCCAACGCTCAAGTACCCAGACACTTCAGTCGCAGGCGAGACCCTCAGTCACAAGGGATCGACGCCCTGGTACAGACCTGGCCCCCGGGGACCCAGCTATACGCATTTCCCCCATGGCCCCTGCTGGGCACAATCATTCACAAGATTCGGCGACACAGAGGCCTAGTTCTTCTAGTGGCCCCGGACTGGCCAAGAAGACTCTGGTACGCATACATGAGAAGACTACTGGCAGGGGATCCTCTACCCCTGCCTCTACACAGGGACCTACCTCAACAAGGCCCCATCCCCCACGAGGATCCTGCTCATAAGAGGGAATCCTCTTATGGTCTGGCCATTGAGAGGGCCCGACTGAGGAAGAAGGGATACTCAGGTACAGTAATAGATACCCTCCTCCGAGCACGCAAGTTCTCCACTTCGCAAACGCGCATAAGAATCTGGAGAGTATTTGAAGCCTGGTGCAAAGATCACAGCACCAAACCACAGTCCGCTATAGTCCCCATAATTTTGGAATCTTACAGGATGGACTTCAGAAGGGCCTGTCCCTCAACTCAATCAAGGGTCAGGGGGCAGCCCCGTCATGCTACGGTTCCAGGAGCGAGGGCAACAGCATTGCCGCGCACCCAGATGTTTCTCGATTCCTGAAAGGGGTAAAACAGATTCGCCCACCACTGAAGAGGCCAGTGCCTGTGGAACCTCAACCTAGTTTTGGAATTCCTAGCGGGACCCGCTTTCAGACCCTCCGAGGCCTCTCTCCCTGTCTACTATCCCTTAAGATGGTGTTCTTGCTGGCCGTATGCTCGGCCCACCGCATCTCAGAGCTACAAGCGCTGTCCTGCCAGATAGGGACCATCCATCTACGCACGGTCCCCTCCTTCCTACCCAAAGTGGTATCACACTTCCATCTCAACCAAACCATATCATTACCAACGATGGAAGGTTTGAAGAACTCGGAAGAAGGCCGATCCCTACGCCATCTCGACACCGGCAGACTCCTATCCAGATACCTGGAAATGTCGGAACCAGTACAAAAGAAGGACCACCTGTTCGTCCTTCACAGCGGGAAGAAACAAGGGGAAGCGGCCCCACGGGCAACCATTGCCCGCTGGCTGCCTTGATGACTTCTTTAAGCCAGCGGGCAATGGTTGCCCGTGGAGCCGCTTCCCCTTGTTTCTTCCCGCTGTGAAGGACGAACAGGTGGTCCTTCTTTTGTACTGGTTCCGACATTTCCAGGTATCTGGATAGGAGTCTGCCGGTGTCGAGATGGCGTAGGGATCGGTCAAGGCCCATTCCATCAGAAGCCCAGGCGATGTCCTGGGCAGAAACCAGAATACTGTCACCTGCCGAGATCTGCAGGGCGGCAACGTGGTCCTCCACTCATACCTTCTCCAGATTCTACTGTCTGGATGTCCAGGCTCGGGAGGACACAGCTTTGGACCACGGGCAGCCTCCCACCCAGTTTGGGAGTAGCTTTTATACATCCCATTGGTCCTGAGTCCATCTGCTACACGCTAGGAAATGGAGAAATTACTTACCTGTTAATTTTGTTTTCCTTAGTGTAGACAGATGGACTCAGCAGCCCACCCTCGGCTGCTGTTATACATGGTCGTTCATCAAATCAAGGTAAGCCATGTCTTACGTAACATAGGGCATCCACCCTGCCGGGTGTTGACGCCTTCCGGCTGAGGACACTAGCGGTCTCCAGCTATAGTCGATCAACCAATTCAATCTAATCAGAGTAATCACATTAAGTTAATCATTCGGTCAGCCACACATATATCCATAATGCTTTGCAAGAAAGAATACTGAGATTCTGCACTTCCTGCAGGGGTATATGTACTACGTGCTGATGTCAGATTGAAATCTGATCCGTCTCCAACTGCTAGCATGAGCATACTATACCCATTGGTCCTGAGTCCATCTGTCTACACTAAGGAAAATGAAATTATCAGGTAAGTAATTTCTCCATTTTTGTCCACACTTTGCTCCTTGCCTTTCAAGCTATGCCACCTCTGGTTGTCTTCCTCCTTTCTCTGATTCATCTGAAAAATGTTTTGTCAGTATTCTTTACCTCTTTGGTGATCTTTTCTTCCACTCACGCTTTTGCAATCCTGATTTATTTCCTCGTTTTCTTCAACTTCTCCAGATATTCTTCCCTGTATTCTTCTTTTTGAGTTCCTTTATTCTTTTTGAATACTGATCTTTTTGCCTTTTTTTCAGCCACCACCTTGGAGAACCATATCAATATCCTCTTATCTCTTACTTTTATTTACTTTTTTTTGCATAAAGATTTTTCCTTTTGTTTATAGCTCTTTTTAGTTTGGCCTGCTCTTCCACTTCACTGTTTCCCTTCCAGCCTTTTAGCTCCTCCTGAGGTATGTGGCCACTTTACCAAAGTCTGTGCTTTTGAAATCCAGGCCCTTGATCTTTGTGTGACTTCCCTCTCTCTTGGCTGTTATATCAAACCATACCGTTGGATGTACACTGGTTCTCAGGTGGACACCTACCTAGATATTTGAGATACTTTCTCCATTTGTGAGTCCCAGATCTGGTATCTCTCCACCCCTCATGGGTTTCCTCAACGTTGTGGATGCCCTTTGAAGGGCTATGCTCACAGATTCTGAAGCAGGGATACTCCAGTCCACATCCAGCAGATTCAAATCTTCAGCAAGCAATACTTCTCCCTTCTTTCCCACCTTTTGGATGTCTGCAGCCAGATCTCTATTCAGTTTTTCTGTCTGATTCGGAGGCCTGTAGACCACTCCAGTGTAAATGGAAGTGTCATCTATTTTTTTTTTTCTGTAAGACAGCTCACAGCGCTTCTTTCTTACCCCATGCCCTGGTATGGTAGTAAAATCCTGTCCAAGGACAGGGGAATACTGTAAAGTGTAGGAAATATGTAACTGAGAGATGTTGTAATAGAGGATGCACACTGAGCTCTGGTGTATTGTGTGTTCCTGTACGTACCCGGATCAGTCCAGACAGTGGATTGATCCTCCTTTCCAGCAGGTGGAGACAGACTAAAACTTGAAGGATGCCCGATATCAGGACAGAGCCTATCCTCCTCCCCTTCAGTATTCGTTTGTCTCCAGCAGGTGCAGCATCTCCCTTCGGTTCTCTGCTGTAGGCTAGTCAGCCTCTTCTTCTTTCTTTTTTGGCTCAAGCAAGTAGTTCTTTTGATTCCTGCTTGTTTTAGAAACAAAGGAAAAAATCTATGAAGGAAATTTTGCCTTCTTTTAGTGCTTTTACTGTTTTTGTGTGGGAGACGTCCGTCTCCCAGCTCAGGGGGGCTTTGTCCCTTTTGCAGGAGGGGGTTCCCTGCATAGTCCTGAGTCCGTGGACGCTTCCAGGTGTGGGGACAGACGCTCTCCGGGCCTTGTTCCCCCTCTGGCTGCCGAGAGGGTTTTTAACCCGCTGCTGCGCTCAGTAAAAAAGGAGTTTAAAAGTTTCAAACTTAAAATAAGTTGCAGGTACTCGCCTACCTCTAACTTATTTGCAGCAGTTGACCAGCTTTTTTTATTTTTTTCTGGTCAGAGTAGGGCTAGAACTGCAGCCAGAGAAGCAGAAGGCAGCAGGTTTTCCGCCTGCTCTCTCCTACTGTGCAGGCTGTGAATCAAGCTGCTTTTTTTTCAGCTTTTTTTTCTTCAGCCGCGGCTTAGCTATGTCCCGGTTGGCAGCCTGCCTTTCTTGTGGGCTGCCCTCTTCGCGTTTTTTGCGGCAGGGCCTCTGCACTGCTTGCCTGCCGGGTGGGGAAGGTCCCTCCTCGGCAGGACAAGCAAATTTAGCCCGGGGCTCCACTCCTCCCGGCATGGCTAGGCCTTTCCCAGGTCGGCAGAGCCCGGGAACGGCTGCCATCTTGGATTTTTCATTGAGGCCAATTTAAGTGCTCGCTGGGGCTGGGGGACCAGATATTTTTGATTTAGCCCCCCCCCCCCCCCCCCCCGTCAAATCCAGGGTCCCTTTTTCAGCGGATTTCGTCCTCCTCATGCACAAATCTTATCTAGCTAGCCTGCATGAGCTGGACGAAAGCCCCCCTTGCCCGCCACCCCCCCCCGCCAAAAATCCCTCGTTCAGCGCCGTTGACCACTGGACCAGCCGCGGAGCCCCAGGGACCGGTGCGGGTGGTCCTGGGGGTACCCCACTGCTTCCTCGGATTTGGCGGATGCCCCCCCCAGAGGGGGATGACCCTAGAGCCCTCCGTCTTTTTTGTAAGGAGGAATTAGAGCCCCTCCTCCCTTTTGTTTTGCAGGAGCTGGGTCTGGAGAGTCCCTCCGTGGATAATCTCATGGCCTCGCTCCCTAAGGATATGAACCCGGTTCTGGGTGGGCTCCTGGCTCTGGCCTCGGCCTTTCCCTTCCACCCCATGCTTAAGCTCCTTATCCTGCGGGAATGGGAGGCTCCTGAGGGTGCGCTTCGGGTGGGGCGTGCGATGGATAAGCTCTATCCCCTCCCGGAGGAGGGCTTGGAGCTGTTGCGATATCCATCGGTGGGTTCTTATGTTTCTGCAGTGGCCAAGCACACCACGATTCCGGTGGAAGGTTCCACGGCCTTGAAAGATTCACAAGATCGTAAGCTGGAGGCTCACCTGAAGCGCATCTTCAACGTTCTGGCCCTCGGGGTCCGGGCGTCTTGCTGTAACAGTCTCATGATGCGAGCGGGCCTCCAGTGGGTCCAACAGTTACTCTGCGCCCGGGAGCTTCCGCCAAGTGAGGCAGAACAAGCCGAACGTCTGGAGGCAGTAACCACTTACATATCAGACGCCCTCTACGATCTGGTCCATGTCCAGGCGAAGGCGATGGTTTCGGCAGTGGCGGCCCGGAGGCTCCTTTGGCTACGCCACTGGTCGGCTGAGCAGTCCTCGAACACCCGGCTGGGCACGCTGCCCTTCAAAGGTAAGATGCTCTAGGGGGCAAGATGGCCGCGCGATAGGACGCCGAGGAGGCAGGCTCTCCGTGTCGAATTCCTATAACCATATTCTTATATCATTTTGGACGACAAAAATGCCGCATACAAAAAGGAAGGGGAAAGTCCGGGGAGCACAGATGAGCTTACCCGTGGCAGACCCCCTCCAGACGCGGATAGGAGGCTTCTTCGATGCTGCAGTAAGAATGCCGGTAGGGCTGGTCGCTGGGGGGACGGTAGATGAGCGAACACTGTCCCCTCTGACCCCAGATACTTCCTTGAGCCCCGGTGCGCCGGTCAAACCTGTGATTCCTACACAGGGTGAAAGCTCCTACGTACCAGCAAGCGCCTCAAGCAGTTTGCTTTTTGAGCTTGAGGAAGCGAACCCAGTGGAAGCTGTAGCCGGGAGAGAAGGAGAGATGGCCGTGGCAACAGTGAGTACACCGGAGTTTAGAGCGATTTGCCCTGTGCAACGGTATGGCTCCTTGGTAGAGCAGAGCCCGATTCAGCCCACAGAAATGTTGGGTGCTGAATCGCAAAAAGGAACCGATGGGGGAGTGAGAAGTGTCCAGCCGGACCCAGAGACTGTGAATATTAACTTGGGTCAGCCTGAAAGTATTTCTTTGGGGAATGTATGGGCTGCATTAAAGGCAATTGAGTCCACTTTGAAATCTTTGGCAAATACAGTAATGGAAACCAAAAATCAAACAGTGATAAATAATACTTTGATTGGAACTTATAATCTTAAATTTGAAAATCATGAAGAAATATAATTAAAACTGATTTGGTTTTTGAGAAGAGATTGGAGAAAATGGAGAATACATTAAGAATTCTGAATTTAAGAGTAATAAACTTTCCAGGTATAAGGAAAATCTCTCCACATGAATTGTTCAAGACATATATGAAACAGATTTTGAAGCTACCTGAAACATATTTACCAGTCTGCACAAAAATATACTATCTACCGCAAAGAGGTACTGGAGGAGAAGAAGAGGAGAGAGATTCTCTGAATATATCTGAACTTTTGGAATTATCTATAGACTCTGAAGTTAAAGAAAGGAGAAGTCTATGTTGGTTTCATTTGCTTTTCTTTCAGACCGTAACCACATTTTGAAAATGTTTCTTAGACACAGGCAGGCCCTGTTTTATGGTGCACAAATCTGGGTATATCCCGATGTGGTTAAACTAACACAAAACCGTAGGAAGGAATTTCTTGCAATGAGAGAGAGGGTACTAATTTTAGGCGCCCGTTTTGTCTTAAAATATTCTCAGCAAGTGTTATGTTAGATACCTAAACAACAATTATGTATTTTTTGAACCTGAACAGTTCAGGGAATTCCTGACTGGCCATGCACAAAGTACCCCCGTTGATGGATTGGCATAATGAGATATTACTGTTAGAACCTATCGAATACCTATAGTAATATTTTTTCTTTTTTCTTTCTCATGCTCAATTTTCTTTTGCCCCCAATAATGCCTATATTTAGGTTAATATACTCTTGAAATTGTATAAATATATTGATAGTTATATATGTTTTGTGATTTTTCTGGGTATTGTTACCGTGTTCTTGGAGAATAATGCATGTAACAAATGTAAAAATTCAAAATAAAAAAAATAAAAATAAAAAAAAGGTGCTCTTTGGCGAGGATCTCGAGAAGCTTATGGACTCATTGGCTGACAACAAGGTCCATAAGCTCCCAGAGGGCCGCCCTAAGTCTTCCCGATCCTTCGTGGCCTCTCGCTCTCGCTTCAGGGGCCAGCGTCGCTTCGCTTCTCGGGGGTGGGGAGGTTCTGCGAGGGGGTCTTCTCGTGCGCAGTCCTGGTCGCAGTCCTTTCGTGGAGACGGCCCTTTCGCGAGGGCCAGCCCGTGCGTGCCACCGCTAAACCTGCCACACAATGAAGTTCAGCCGACCCATTCCTCGGTTCCTTACCCCGGCGGACGCCTCTCCCTGTTCTTCGAGGAATGGGTCAAGATCACGTCGGATCAGTGGGTCCTTGACATTATCAGAGACGGGTACGCTTTCGACCTCATCAGGGACCTTCCAGATCTTTCTTTTCTCGCCTTGCGGCCGGGCCAAGAGGGACGCGGTGGTCCAGACTCTCTCCAAGCTTCTGGATCTGGGAGCGGTGGTCCCAGTCCCGGAAAGGGAAATTGGCGCTGGCCAGTATTCTGTTTACTTCACCGTGCCCAAAAAGGATGGGTCCTTCCGCCCAATATTGGACCTCAAGAGGGTCAATCGGGCTCTCAAGATCCCCCACTTCCACATGGAAACCCTGCGGGCGGTCATTGCGGCAGTCCACCCCGGAGAGTTCCTTGCTTCCCTCGATCTCGCAGAAGCTTATTTTCATATTCCCATTCACCGCGACTATCAGAAGTATCTCTGATTCCACATTCTCAACCAGGACTTCTAGTTTCGAGCTCTCCCCTTCGGCCTCGCGACCACTCCTCGCACCTTCACGAAGGTCATGGTAGTAGTAGCGGCAGCCTTGCGCCGGGAGGGGATTATTGTCCATCCCTATGTGGACGATTGGCTCATCAGGGCCAAGTCGGAGACCTCTTGCCGGCGGGCGGTGGATCGTGTCTTGGAGCTCCTTGCCTCTCTCGGGTGGATAGTGAACTTTTCCAAGAGCAAGCTTCAGCCCTCCCAGGAGTTGGAATTTCTGGGAGCCCACTTCGACACCCGAGTAGGCAAGGTTTTCTTACCTCGGGCGTGAGCCCTCAAGCTGATCGATGAGGTCCAGACTTTGATTGCCCTACCTTCCCCGACAGCCTGGGATTATCTCCAAGTCCTGGGATCCATGGCTTCTACCATCGACCTTGTCCCCTGGGCTTTTGCTCACATGCGTCCGTTACAGAAAGCTTTGCTGTCCCGTTGGCAGCCAGTGTCGGAGCAGTTCCACGTAGTCCTTCCGTTCTTGGATTCTACTGCCGACGAATTACAGTGGTGGCTGTCTCTTCCTCATCTTCTGCAAGGGATGCCTCTTCAAGCTCCACAGTGGACGATAGTGACCACGGACGCCAGCCTGTTGGGCTGGGGTGCATTCTGCCTTTCTCAGTCCACCCAGGGAACGTGGTCGCAGACTCAGTCGCGCTGGCACATCAATCGACTGGAAACTTTGGCGGTCCGCCTGGCTCTTCAGGATTTCCTTTCCCTGATCCGCGGCAAGGCGGTACGAGTCCTGTCCGACAACTCCACCACAGTCGCCTACATCAATCGCCAAGGGGGTACTCGCAGTCCCCTGGTAGCCTTAGAAGCCAGCCGTCTCCTTGCTTGGGCGGAGCGTCACCTACAGTGCCTTGCGGCCTCTCACATCGCCGGAAAAGACAATGTTCAAGCAGACTTCCTCAGCCGGCAGTCGCTCGATCCAGGAGAGTGGGAGCTCTCAGATGCGGCCATGGCTCTGATAGTGGACAGGTGGGGTCCTCCTCACCTCGACCTCATGGTGACTCTGCGCAATGCCAAGGCCAATCGGTTCTTCAGCCGCTGGAGGGAGCACGGCGCAGAGGGCGTGGATGCTCTGGCTCTACCTTGGCCAGCGGACGTCCTTCTGTACGTGTTTCCCCCGTGGCCACTGGTGGGGAAAGTTCTCAGGAGAATCTAGCTCCACCGGGGATCGGTGATTCTCGTCGCTCCTGAGTGGCCGCGAAAGCCGTGGTTCGCAGATCTCATCAATCTAGCGGTGGACGGGCCCCTGCGCCTCGGTCATCTTCCTTGTCTCCTCCAGCAGGGGCCTGTATATTTCGACCAGGCCGATCGCTTCTGATTTGCGGTCTGGCTTTTGAACGGCGTCGCCTGAGGCGCAAAGGTTATAGGGAGGAGGTCATCTCCACCCTGCTGCGAGCCTGGAAGCAGTCGACTTCTCTGGCCTATGTGCGCATCTGGAAAGGTTTTGAGTCCGCGTGTACGGAGGCGGGTGTCCCTGTGCGCTCCGCCTCTATTCCTTTGATTCTTTCTTTTCTTCAGAAGGGTCTCTCTAAGGGCCTCTCCTTCAGTTCTCTACGCGTTCAAGTCTCTGCGCTCGGCTCTCTCCTGGGTCGGGTGGACGGTCATGCCTTAGCAGCTCACCCTGACGTGATTCGTTTCCTGAGGGGCGTTAGACACCTCCGCCCCCCCCCCCCCCCTCTCGGGCCACGTGTCCGTCGTGGAGTCTCAACCTAGTCCTCTGTGCGGCTCCCTTCGAGCCTCTTCGCCACGCTACGCTCAAGGATCTTACTCTAAAGACTCTTTCTGGTCTCTATTTCCTCTGCTCGCCGTATTTCCAAGCTTCAGGCGCTGTCCTGTCGGGAGCCCTTCTTGCGTTTTTCGGATTCCGGGGTCTCTCTCAGGACGGTTCCTTCCTTCTTACTTAAGGTTGTCTCCGCTCTTCACGTCAACCAGTTGGTAGAACTCCCTGCGTTCTCTCCGGAGGAGGTCGCGGGTACGGCTGGTGGCGACCTCCGTCGGCTGGATGTCAAACGAATCTTGCTTCGTTATCTCCAGGTCACTAATGATTTCCGCGTATCGGACCATCTCTTCGTCCTTTGGAGTGGTCCCAACTGGGGTAAGCAGGCTTCTAAGACCACGATTGCGCGTTGGTTGAAAGAAGCCATTTCTTCGGCGTACCTTTGTCAAGGTCGTCCGCTTCCTGAGGGTCTGAAAGCCCATTCCCTGCGTTCTCAGGCTACTTCGTGGGCGGCGAGTCAGTTTGTCTCCTCTCAGGAGATTTGCAGGGCTGCCATTTGGACGTCTCTGCACACTTTTGCTCGGCACTACCGTCTGGATGTACACGCTCCGGTGTTTGGTTCCTTTGGGTGGCAAGTGCTTCGAGCGGGACTGTCTCGGTCCCACCCAGTTTAGGGAAGCTTTGGTACATCCCACTGTCTGGACTGATCCGGGTACATACAGGAAAGGAAAATTAGTTCTTACCTGTTAATTTTTGTTCCTGTAGTACCATGGATCAGTCCAGACGCCCTTCCCTGTCTGTCTTCTGTCCTCTCGAAGCTTGTTTTCTTGCAGGTCTGCAGATTTTCATATATTTCTTTGTGCAAGATTACTGAGCAATTACACCGGAAGCCTTGGTCGTTTTCTTATACCAAGTTGATGCAAGAGCATATAGGTATACCATGTTTTTCTACATTATTCTATATTTGCTCCATTGAGCTTTACAGTTGCTTGCTTGATCCTATTCTTGGGTTTGTTGTTTTATGCTTTGACATACGTTATACTGAAGGGGTAGAGGATAGGCTCTGTCCTGATATAGGGCATCCTTCAAGTTTTAGTCTGTCTCCACCTGCTGGAAAGGAGGCTCAACCCACTGTCTGGACTGATCTGTGGTACTACAGGAACGAAAATTAACAGGTAAGAACTAATTTTCCTATAAAGTGGGGTGGAGCTGAAGAGTACAGAGAGAGAGGTGGAACTGGAGAGTATAGGGAGGGAGAGAGGCAGAGCCCAATTTGCATGCTGGCTATGCAGGTGAGGGGCAACTTTCCCTTTATTATAGTAAGATAAAAATCTAAATAAATAGGGACTGCAGGGTAATAGATGTTGTCCAGCTTGAACCAAAAAAGAAATGTGTAGTTCTAAGCACAAAGAAAATATTAAAAAGCCAAAAGAACTGCTTTTATTAGTTGCTTGTTGTAAATGGACTTTCCTACATCAGTGCCTACAGATCTGAGGAGCAGGTTTTGCTGGGGAACTTGGCAGCAGTTTTAAGTTTTACAGCTGGCGCACTCACCCGCAAATATTGCAACAGCAGGCTTCACTCATGCGGCACGGACACTCTCCTTAGGCACACACATGCACCGACTGACCAGACTTAAAGGGTCTGTCGCTGGAAACAGGCTGTGGCACCCTTGGATGACATCATAGGCATAAGCTCTTAAAAGGGCCTTTTGGACATCCAGACCTTGTCTTGGCAATGGGTCTCCTGCGTTCACCGCAGTACGTGTGGCCAGCGTTCTGTTCCTTGTTCCAGCCCAGCCTCGTCCAACCTGTCTTCCTTGTTACTTTCCTCAGTGTCTCCTATGTGTCCACGTCTCCCTCTGCTTGCTGCTTTGGACCTGACCTCTTGTCTGGACCTGAACTAGTTTGCTTGCTGTCTGGACCAGACTACTCTTGTTTGCTGCCTGCCCCAACCTTGGCTGTCCTCTGGCTTCCGTAAACCTGCTGTCTACCTTGTCTCTGATGTGCCTCTGGACTTCCGCCACCACAACTGCCCTAGGGAACCACCTAAGTCCTGCTGGCTGCCAGAATCCAAGGGCCCAACCTGCAAAGGAAGCAACTGATAAAGGTGAGACTCCAAACCGTTCTGCTACAGGATGCATTTGCCAGCTGCTGGCGTGGGCCTTGGGAGCTCACCCTTGAGGCGCATCAACTGCGTTGCAGCACTAATATCCGTTACGGATTGCTGAGGCCATGAGCTTGGTGGACTCTCCCCCACCTCTACCATTGCTGGCCTAGTGCACTAGCTCCACAGCAGCAGGTTCAGTTGAATGCCATGTCTGGCTATTTTCAGGGCATTGCGGCCTGGCCTGTTCAGACAGCTGCTCCAGCACCAGTCATCCGACCTGCCCCTCCATTTGCCTTCGCCTCCGAGGTATGATGGATATCCCAATAGCTGTAGTGGCTTCTTTAACCAGTGCCAAATGCAATTTGAGCTGCAGGCATCATTGTTTCCGACTGACCAAGTCAAAGTAACCTACATTAGAAACATAGAAATGACGGCAGAAACGGCCCATCCAGTCTGCCCAGCAAGCTATGCACTTTTTTTTTTCCCCTCTTACTTGTTACGCTTGGCTCTTAGTACCTTTTAGTTTTATTTCCCTTCCACCCCACCATTAATGTAGAGAGCAGTGTTGGAACTGCAACTAATTGAATATGTAGCTTAGTTAGGGGTAGTAACAGCCTCAATAAGCAAGCTACACCCATGCTTTTGTTTACTCGACTATGTAATTCAGTCCTTGTTGGTTGTTGTCTATATAGATACTCTTTTCTACATTGCCCCTGCCGTTGAAGCAGAGAGCTATGCTGGCTATGCGTTGAAGGTGAAGTAACAGACTTTCTCCCCTGCCGTTGAAGCAGAGAGCTATGCTGGCTATGCATTGAAAGTGAAGTAACAGACTTTCTGTCCTGCCGTTGAAGCAGAGAGCTATGCTGGCTATGTGTTGAAAGTGAAGTAACAGACTTTCTGTCCTGCCATTGAAGCAGAGAGCTAGTGTCTCCTCGTTGGGAGACACTGTCTTGTTTTGGGCATCCCCTTTCTGGGAATGGGATGACCCATTCCTGGAGGATCTGACCTGCTTTTTGCAAGAGTTCTGGCAAGTAATTGATGAGCATGTTCACATCATGTCTAAGTCTTCTGAGCTTCTGCAGATCAGACAAGGCTTCCGCCTTTTGGGGGAATATGTAGTGCACTTTCGCACCTTAGCTTCTGAACTCCAGTGGGCTGTGACTGCTTGATGACAATTTTCTGACAAGGACTTTAGGAATGCGTTAAGGATGAGCTGGCTGCCCGAGACCTACCACCTAGCATGGATGGGCTGATCAGTCTAGCTATATATATAGACCTGAGGTTCCAAAAACAGGCTAAAGAAAGAAGTTTGACCTGTCGCCCCGCCCATCTTGCTCCAATTTTCAGAAACAAGTTTCACATGCCCTGTGACACTTTTCCCCAGCGAGCTCATTTCCTGTGTGCTGGCCTACATGTGGTGTTTCTCCTCTGCACTGGAGTTAAAGTAGAAGCTTTGGATGCTGCCTTGACTGAAGGTGGCTTGATCAGCATACACATCCCAGCAGCCCTGACTGCATGTAATACTGAAACACCCTGCAGTACCATTGGCTAGAAAGCTGACTCAATACTGTGTGCCCTGATTGGCCCTGGAGACAGAGAACTCTCCATTCTTGGCTGGGAGCGCAGAGGGAGCATATCTTTGTGCTGAGGCCCTGTTCAGTTCCTGTGGACAGCCTTTTCCTGATCTCCTCGAGCACTATTAAGTAGTGAAAAGTGTTTAGCTAGTTTCTATTATTTAATCCTTTTTTTTTTTTTTTTTTGCCTGTTCACTGTCCCTATTTTTTCTTAAACTTATTAGTTTGTTAGCTCTGCCTAACAGTCCTGGTATTATGTACATTTGATTTGTGGGTGTATTTCTAGGAACTGTGTGACCCTTGGTTATGAAGGGGTCTCAGTGTCCCTAGAAACCACCACCAGTGGATAGCTTGTGGGTGGGGAACTTGCCCAGAGACGAGCAGAAACCCAACTGGTGGGTGGGAGATTGCACCTGTGCATGTGCTTCTAAACTGGCAGACTGTCCTTTGCAGTTCTTGGTAGGACCCTCCAAGTGGCCACAGGGTTACTCTCTGTGGGTATTAGGGGTGGTGCTGCGGTGTTACATGTCAGACCTTCTGAGTCTGGTTTACCACCAACAGAGCCTATGCAAGTGTATCGTTTCTGAAGCTCAGGTGATGAGAGTTAGAGGTGTTGGACTCTCAATCTATGCTTCTACTCCACTATGCCAGGTCAACTTGCAAAGCGATACCCTAACAAACCAGGAAACCCAAGGACCCAGGCCTAGTGGGAGAGGCCATATTAGGTCATCCTTGCACCTCTCCACAATTACTGATTCCAGTACGCCTATCTGACAAAGATGTCCTTCTCGATGCTGTTGCCTTCCTGGACCCTGCTGGAGGGAATTTTATCCATGAGGCTCTGGTCCAACACTATAGCATTCCAACAGTCCCCTTGAATTCCCCACTTTTGATATCCTCCGTTTACGGAGATCCTCTGCCAGGACAGATTACCAAGATTACAGTACCACTGACCTTATAGACTGGGGTCTTACATGAAGAACAAATCAAATCTCTATGTGTTACCCAAGACAGACAATGCAATCATTCTGGGCCTGCTATGATTATTCCTGAGTCATCAGCCCCACATAGACTGGGCAATGTTGCAAATTGCTAGTTGGGGTACTAAGTGTCATGAACAATGTATTACCAGGGAGTCTCCTCTGGTACCAGCTGACTGGATTGTTACCTATGAACTTGCAGACCTCCCACTAAAGTATAGTGAATTCACTGATGTTTTCAATAAGAAGCAGGCAGAGATCCTACCGCCTCATCGCTTCTATGATTGTGTAATAGATCTCCTCTCAGGCAAGGTTGTACCTCAAGGCTGCATTTATCCACTCTCCACTCCTGAAACAGGAAATGTTTAAATACAATAAAGAGAATCTGGACAGAGGCTTTTTTTGTCCATTGTTATCACCAGCAGGAGCTGGGTTCTGGTTTTTTTTGGGGTTTTTTTTTTTTAATGTTTATTGATGTCAACACAAGATAAGCAGTTACACAGTATACCATATGAATATGTAGATAAATAACAAATCAACATTTTCATGAAAGAAGTCTGACAATTTTTCTTTATCACCCATGGTTTACTGCCCAACCCAATCTCACCCCCCCCCCTCCCCCTGAAGTTTCATGATGTCTCGTATTTTGTCCATGGTGCATACGCTGAATATTATATGAGAGAAAGTATATAGGCTGGCTCAGATATAAGAGGGTATTCATTGTTTGTCCTCTTTCAAATCCCAGCTATTAGCAGTCTGTATCAACCAATCATTTAATGATTGTAAAGCTTGCAGGATGTTTTGGTTGTGTGTTTTATTAGCTATTGCTTTATGAACAGATCCAAATTTAGATAACTGAAGTCTAATGCTCTCCTCAGAGGGTAGGTGATCAGTTCTCCAGACAAAAGCCAACTCCCTCCGAGCTTCCAAAAGGATGAGATGAGCAAGTTTTAACTTGCTGAAAGGAATGTCCAAGGGTACATTCAACAGTGCATTTTCAGGTGCCAGGGAAACATCTTCACCGGAGATTGTGTGTATATAAGGTGTGATTATATACTGCCAGAATGTAACTACCTTAGGACAGGTCCACTACTTGTGGAAAAAGGAGCCCAGTTGGCAACAACCCTTCCAACTCTTAGAGTTATAGGAGGGGTTGAATTTATGTAAGCGTTCCGGTGTATAGTACCACCATAACAGAATTTTATAGCTGTTTTCTGCTAAGACCGAATAAGCTGAGCTCTCTTTAGTATGTTGCAAAATAGAATCCCACCTTTCCTCCGAGAGGGCTTTCCTCAGGTCTGCTTTCATATAGGCTGGCTTTGCCAGAGGATCTTTGTTAAGAAAACTATAGACCTGAGAGATCGTCCCCTTTAGTTTAGTTTATCTGCTTGGTCATACCAATTTTCCGCTTGGGTCTTGCCTTGGGCCAGATCAGTGCCTACTTTTTCTGCTTGGAAAAAATGGTGGACTTGCAAGTATGGGAAGAGATCCTTCGAGTGCAAATAGTATTTGTCAATAAGTTTGGGGAAAGAAAGAAGTGAAACCCCCCCCCCCCCCCATCCCACATTTGCCCCATAGTCTTAAAGCCTTTCTCCTCCCAATCTTTAAAGTATACAGATTGTCTTCCCACCATAAATCGGGTATTTATTTGTATGTGAGAGCTGTAAAAATATCTCCTAGTCCCTATAATTTGTGACTTCCATTTCTCCCAAAGACACAGTGTAGTTTTAGTCGCCATTGGCAACCAGGTGTTTTTGAGTTGCCATATTAGTGATTGAAGTGGTGCCTCCCCTATTATAGATTGCTCTATGATTGCCCACTGCTTCTGCTCTATATTTCTATTCCAAACAAATATTGCACGGAGTTGAGCAGTGGTGAGGTACCACCGTACGTTCGGTACTCCCAACCCCCCTCGTAGTGTGGGCATGTTCATTATCGCTTGTGCTATCCTAGGGTGGCAGTCTGTTCGACCAGTCATATATCCAAGCTACAAGCACTGTCCTGCCGGGAGCCGTTCCTAAGACTCACCCCGGGAACCATCCAGTTACGCACAGTTCCGTCGTTCCTCCCCAAAGTGGTGTCTCACTTCCATCTCAACCAAACCATCTCGCTACCATTGCCAGATGAGCATAAGAATTCGGAAGAGACTCGAAGTCTACGCCATCTCAGCGTCGGGAGACTCCTAGTCCGATACCTGGAAAGGTCAGAATCCGTACGAAAGATGGACCATCTGTTTGTCCTTCACAGCGGGAAGAAGCAAGGGGAAGCAGCCTCGCGAGCAACCATAGCCCGCTGGATCAAAGAAGTCATCAAGGCGGCCTATGTAGAAGCAGGCAAGCCACCGCCTTTACAAGTCAAGCCCCATTCTACTGGAGCCCAGGCAGTGTCCTGGGCGGAAACCAAGATGCTATCACCCGCCGAGATCTACAGGGTGCTGACATGGTCCTCCATCCACACCTTCTCCAGGTTTTATCGCCTGGATGTTCAGGCTCGGGAGGACACAGCATTTGCAAGGGCAGTACTAAGTGGGTCACTGGCAGCCTCCCACCCGGTTCGGGAGTAGCTTTTAATCATCCCATTGGTCCTGAGTCCATCTGCTACACGCTAGGAAATAGAGAAATTACTTACCTGATAATTTCGTTTTCCTTGGTGTAGACAGATGGACTCAGTATGCCACCCACGGCTGCCGTTTACTCATGGAATTCTTGGGTGATTCACGGGTAAGCCATGCTTTCCTTCAGATAGGATACCCATCCTACCGGGTGTCGACGTTTCTCGGTTGAGGGCACTGACGGTCTTCAGCTATAACCAATTCAACCGGTTCAAATTAATTGTTATCAAAGTTATTAAGTTAATCAAGTTATTCAAATTATTCAGTCATACATATATCCACAATGCTTTGCGAGGAGAATACTGAAGAGCTGCATTTCCTGCAGGGGTATATGTACTAGGGCTGACGTCAGATTGAAATCTGATCCATCTCCAACTGCTAGCAGGTCCTGAGTCCATCTGTCTACATTAAGGAAAATGAAATTATCAGGTAAGTAATTTCTCCAATATCTTCCTTTAGGATCAACCACATGTCTTCTAATTATATAATCATGTCCCTTTTTAAAAAGTATACACACTCTCGAAAACGTGCTATTTTTACGTGCTGCAGAAAAGTAACTATAGGCCCACTTGGGCCACACAAGCAAGTGCTCATATCGTCGCTTTAAATGTGTTTCCTGTAAGCAAATAATAGCGGCTTTATGAGCATGGATTTCCTGCTTTAACAATTGCCTTTTGCATGGTATATTAAGGCCTTTTACATTAAGAGATAATATGTTAAGGGACATAATGGAAATGTGTGAGAATTATTGAGCTAAATATCAATACAGTAAGTATGCTGTAATGATTGGTGTTCTCCAGCAACTGGCAGGTAAACCTTGTAATCGAAGCCCATACAATACTTTCCCCTCTAACATACCAAACACATAGCACCTCATACCATCCCTGAAACTTCCCTTCCCCTTGCAGAAGCCATGTCAACATGGCCTACCTATAACAGTAGTGAGGTTCGATGAACTCCCCAGACACAGTCCTCCCAGAGCACTGGTTGCTGCCTCATGTCTTGCCCCTCCTCCCCCATCCTCCCATCAAAAGGTAAATGCTCCCTATAATCATTAAAAGACAAGCAAGCAATAATAAAAGCAAAACTATGAAATAGTAAGTCCTTAGAAACCTCCTCCTTATGCATTCTCCCGTTATTTCCCCTGATAAGTCATCAAGAGAAGAAACTGGATACAAGTTAGTCACATATAAGCTGTTCAACTCGGCCTGTCGGACCTTCATTGTTCCGGCGCAGGTGCCGCCCGCCTTTCTCGATCCACTGCCATTTCGGGGTATCAAAGCACTCCCAAGTTGTGATTGGAGCTTGTGTTCTGGTGTGAAGACCTGCGGTTTCCAATATGACCATCGTGTCACTCGGGGTGCTTGCTTTAGATGTCACTCCTTCAATCGTGATGGAAAGTCCCACTGGGTACAGCCACCTGTACCGGACCTCTGCTTTTCTCAGAATAGTGGTGATTTCTCGATACCCGAACCAGCGTTTTAAGTGTCGCTGGAGCAAGGTCTGTAAATACAGAGATGAGGTGTTCCTCCCATTTCCAGGTCTGTTGTTTCCTTGCGACATGTCTCCTGTCACATTCTAGCTCAGAAAAAAGTTGCAGATGGTCTTGACCACCTTTTGGCAGTCTTGAAAAGCTTCCGTCTCGGGAACTCTATGAATACGCAGGTTGCACCTGCGATTATGATTCTCTAGGTCTTCAAGTTTAAGTAAGATATTTGTTTCTTCTTTTTCAATCCGCTCGCACTGCGATTGTATTTTGTCTATTTTTTGTGACTGAAAATCCAACCTGAGGTCACAATCGTCAACTCGGCGGCCTATCTTCGCCATTTCGTCTTTGAGCTCCTCTGTTTTCTCCAGCATTTACCGCTGCTTGTTCTTTAAATCACGACGAATTTCACTGAACCATCGTCTGAACTCATCCCTGGTGGGCATCGGGGCTTGTGCTGTTAATTCTTCTTCAGAAGAATTGTGTCTGCCTGCACCTAGAGAGTCTGTCATCTCAGGCTCACCATGCTGCTCTAGGCCGTCTCTGCCTCCATCACCTTTAGTATAGGAGTACTGACTAAGATCAGTTCCCTTTCTCTTTGTAGCCATGTTCGTTGTTATTCAGAGTATTTCTGCATTTAAATCGGCTACCGATGGGGGAGGATGGGCAGCGATTTATTTAGTAGCTAAGTTTAGGCTCTCAGGAGCTCCGTTTCAGGCTGCCATCTCCGTCGGTGATGTCACCGCCCCTCTCAGCTGGATTCTGTTTTGTAGGGAAGAACGTCCTTGCATCTCTGAGCTCTTTGACCGTCTTCGGGGCGCGCAAGTATTTATGAAGTTGGATCTCTGAGGAGCATATAATTTTGAACCGAATCAGTGAAGGTGATGAGTGGAAGACTGCTTTTAACACCCGCAATGTACATTGAGTATCTAGTAATATCCTTTTAGGTAATGCAAAGCTCCCGCAGTCTTCCAATTTATGGTGAATGAAATATTTCGGGTCCTCCTCTACTCCCAAGTGGTGGTCTGCCTAGATGACATCCTGATCTTTTCAAAATAGTTGTCTGAGCCCAGATACTATGTGAAACAGTTCCACAAAGGCTAAGTGAGTATCATCTCTGCTAAGTTGGAGAAGTGTATCTTTGAGTAAGAACTACTCCCCTTCGGATGGAGCCTGAGAAATGAAAAGCCATCTGAGAATGGCCTAGGCTGGTAGGCCTCAAGGTGATGCAATGCTTTCTGGTTTCGCAAACAATTTATATCTGGGTATTCTATAATGGCATAATGGGTGCAGACACCAGGAATGTATTTTTATTTAGATTTTTATATTCTGCTTTTTGCACTTTTTTGGCACTTCAAAGTGGATTCAGGTACTATAGGTTTTCCCTATCCCCAGAGGGCTCACAATCTAAGTTTGTACTTGAGGCAATGAAGGGTAAAGTGACTTACCCAAGGTGGTGACAGTGGGGACTTGAACCCTGGTCTCCCTGGTTTGTAGTCCGCTGCTGTAACCACTAGGCTGCTACTCCACTCCATTGGACCTCAGATGCTATTTAGGCCTTTGAATAGCTAAAGGAGTTCTCCTTTTGAAACCTGCTTACATCATCCACATCCATCTCAACCCTTCATTCTAGAGGTAAATGCTTCTACTCTCAGGGTAGGCGCTGTCTTCCTAAAACACTAAAGATACTCTTGTGACTTGCTGCTATTTTTCTAAGAAATTCTCTCCAGCAGAGAAGAATTATACTATAGGTGATCGTGTACACCTAGTAGTCAAACTAACCTTGGAAGATTGGCACCATCTGTTGGAGGGGGCCAAGCACCAAATAATTATTTATATGGATCTTAAGAACCTTGAGCATTTGGCACAAGCTCAAAGACACAAACCCAGGCGAACCTGGTTGTCGTTATTCTTCAATCGATTTGATTTTAAGTTGCAGTACCGACCAGCTGACTAGAACTGGTAAGCGGATGAACGCTCCCAGTCATTCGATAAAGAGGGGATCCTGTAACCTGTAACCCTCTGCCAGCTTCTAACAGACCTTAACCTAATACATTACCTTTATGCAGATGACATGCAGATTCTGATTCCCATAACAGAATCCATCACAAAATCACTCACGCACTGGAACAACTGCTTAAAATCAATCACCAGCCTTCTCAATAGCCTTAACTTGGTTCTCAACGCATCCAAGACCGAACTCCTCATCTCCTCCAACCAAGACAACCCACTCTCACAGACCAACCTAAACTCCCAGCTCACGCATACACACGTAAGAGATCTCGGAGTTCTACTCAACAACCGCTTAAACCTAAAGAAAACGATCAACACCACAACCAAAGATTGCTTCTACAGACTTCAGGTTCTAAAAAGACTCAAGCCTCTACTCTTCTTCCACGACTTCAGAACAGTTCTTCAAGCCCTGATATTCTCTAAAATAGACTACTGCAGCGCTCTCCTCCTGGGTCTCCCCAGCTCTACCACCAAACCGCTACAGTTGATACAGAACGCTGCGGCAAGAATCCTGACCAACACCAACCGCGGAGAACACATATCTCCCACCCTCCGTTACTTACACTGGCTCCCAGTGAAATATAGAATCCTCCACAAATCACTCACTCTGATCCACAAATCCATCGACAATCACCTGCATCTGGACCTTGAATTCCCTCTTAATCTCCATTTCTCAAACAGACCGACCAGAGAAGTATATAAAGGAACCCTACAGGCCCCACCTACAAAAGCCACACGCCTTACCTCGACCAAAGATCGATCCTTTTCGACAGCAGGCCCAACTATCTGGAACAACATCCCACCCGACCTTAGAATGGAACCATGCCTCTTTACATTTAAGAAAAAACTTAAGACCTGGCTTTTCCGCCAAGCCTTCTCAGATCCCCCTCGACTCACACTAGACGACAGAACATCCGTTCATGAACAATAGATCCGCTCATGAACAATAGATCTCCACACCCCCTTAAAACTCGGAATAAGAACTCAGCAATTGTCTATATTAATTAATTTCTAATTTCTTAGCCTTTCATTCCAGCAGTCTTTGCCTCCAAGTTTATTTTCCTTGTTAAATGTAACTTTGTTCTTCCTGTACAAACTATGGTTTTTGTTCCAATTCCCCAGTTCGATGTAAACCGATCTGATATGGTCCCTCAACCATGAAGGTCGGTATAGAAAAAGTTTTAAATAAATAAATAAACATCCACAACATACGTTGACCGAGCCAAAATTGTGGTTCCTCCCGGCAAGACTGTGATACCAGGCGCCTATATCAGAATGTTCTTGAGTGGGCATATGACTCCCGGCTATCGGGTCATCCTGACATTACCTGGACATTGGAACTAATTGTGTGAAACTATTAGTGGCCACATATGAAGGCCGTGAGGAAAAAAAGAAGGAGGAGACCGGAGGTCCTTCAAAGGTGCTTTATTAGTTGCCCGACTCTAGGCCTGAGTTTCGCCTGTGAAGGCTGCTTCAGGGGCTACAGTAATAAATAACAATAAATATTATTCGAACGATCTAATAAAATACATAAATATTCAATTAGATTTATTAAAATAATTAAAACCATGGATAGAATAAACACAAAAAAATATACTAAACATACAATCATGATTAATCTATCTAAAAATAATCTATCTGAAAATAAAGGAAAACAGAGGAGGGACCTAGAGCAAAAGAAACATACAATCATGATTAATCTATCTAAAAATAATCTATCTGAAAATAAAGGAAAACAGAGGAGGGACCTAGAACAAAAGAAACAGATTCAATTAATCATATAACAGATGTTATAAATTTGTCAATCATAACTGAACAAATCTGAGATAAATTAATCAATCATATCTAAACGTACTTAAAATATATTGATAGGCATAATCAATTGGGTAATAGCACAGGCAGAGTGTGAAAGGCAATCAATGTAAAATAAATATAATTAATTACCTTTTGTAGATGTCTCTAACGAATTTTAGAGATATATTCTCCAATAAAAACAGATGTATAATCATCCATTAATCAGGAATTCCTCAATTGTGATCAAAAGCAGTTTAAATTCAACTAGAAAAGGTTTGTGAAAAATAAGCCTCTTTAATACAAAAGTCCTTTCATTAAAACTTAAATTATAATATGTATTTTAGATCATAGAATTGTGTGAAATATAAAACTATATATAGAGTGATAAAAGTGCTACTAAAGTGTATAAATGAATCAAGGGAACCATAAAATAGTTATATGAGTGTAATTGATAATTAATTGAAATTGCTGAACGCATCAGTTATGTGCATAAAAGTTCAATGTCTCAATTCTATTATGACGAACCACAAGAAAGGATGTTGCAAAAATCAATCCAATTTGGTAAATAATAATCAATTAGTATATTATAACAATGAACGGGAAAAAAAACGCCAATTGATACTCATAATAATGTTATATGGCCGCTATGAATAATAGTAATCAAATGAAGTGCTATCTTTTGAAAAAATAATCTTTTAAAAAAATATATATAATGAATCCATTACTGAGCCACCATGGTTGTAAATATAGACACACAATAGTTAATATATCAAAAAGTATTTTAAAATCTAATAGTTGTACCAAAGAACAGGGACAATTAAAATCAAATGTTAATAAAATAATGATAAGGATTGAAAAAATGAATGAATATGACACAGTGCACAAAATAAATGCCAAAGCATTTTTGAATTCATATCGGCGTATTTAAATTAAGATGAAGTAAAATAAAATTAACTTGTCTAGCCAAAGTTTAAAAATTGCTTGCATATTCGAATTTATTTTGTGCTCATAAAATATCTTAATAAGTATAAATTGCTTGAGTTTGTATTCTCACTCCTTATTACTATGCGGTCGCCGGGACTCATGGAAATGCAAGTCATGTAATGCTTAAGTAAATCTATCGAGACTGCTGCGGCAACATAAACAAAACAGTCATAAAGAAAGATGAATGATTGCATACTTAAATGTATTATAAACATCACTCCTTTAGAGAAACACAAGGACTTACATAGCGTTTGCTGCGCGTCTAGGATCGAATTGAATCGAAACAAACGTCGGAGGAACTCAAACCGGAAGTTTATATGTTCGTATTTGGCGCCAAAACTGCTGTCAATCAATTAGAAGGGGAATGGACAGAAAAACGTCCAAAAAATGTAATACAATTAAAAATAAGCTAAGTGAAAATGTCAAGTGTGTGTCAAAAAAATATATAAAAGGATAAATAAATAAATGGAATGTTAATAATAAAGTTGAATAAAACATAAGTGAAATTGTGTGAGTGTGGTTATCTGCAACTGTCAACACAACTATGGGCGTGATTCACAATCTACGTCATGCTTATAATCAACTCACTACATAATCGTCTTATTGCCTCAAAGCGCATAGTGTCTAACTAAGCACTGTGTGTGTAAACGATTAGGTTTAATTGTAAAGGTTTGTGAAAAATAAACCTCTTTAATACAAAAATCCTTTCATTTAAAAACTTAAATTATAATATGTATTTTAGATCATAGAATTGTGTGAAATATAAAACTATGTATAGAGTGATAAAAGTGCTACTAAAGTGTATAAATGAATCAAGTGAACCATAAAATAGTTATATAAGTGTAATTGATAATTAATTGAAATTGCTGAACGCATCAGTAATGTGCATAAAAGTTCAATGTCTCAATTCTATTATGACGAAACACAAGAAAGGATGTTGCAAAAATCAATCCAATTTGGTAAATAATAATCAATTAGTATATTATAACAATGAACGGGGAAAAAAACGCCAATTGATACTCACAATAATGTTATATGGCCGCTATGAATAATAGTAATCAATTGAAGTGCTATCTTTTGAAAAAATAATCTTTTAAAAAAAATTTATATAATGAATCCATTACTGAGCCACTATGGTTGTAAATATAGACACACAATAGTTAATATATCAAAAAGTATTTTAAAATCTAATAGTTGTACCATATTAAATGTACCAAAGAACAGGGACAATTAAAATCAAATGTTAATAAAATTAATGATAAGGATTGAAAAAATGAGTGAATATAACGCAGTGCACAAAATAAATGCCAAAGCATTTTTGAATTCATATCGGCGTATTTAAATTAAAATGAAGTAAAATAAAATTAACTTGTCTAGCCAAAGTTTAAAAATTGCAATTTATTTTGTGCTCATAAAATATCTTAATAAGTATAAATTGCTTGAGTTTGTATTCTCACTCCTTATTACTATGCGGTCGTCGGGACTCATGGAAATGCAAGTCATGTAATGCTTAAGTAAATCTATCGAGACTGCTGCGGCAACATAAACAAAAAAGTCATAAAGAAAGATGAATGATTGCATACTTAAATGTATTATAAACATCACTCCTTTAAAGAAACACAAGAACTTACATAGCGTTTGCTGCGCGTCTAGGATCGAATTGAATCGAAACAAACGTCAGAGGAACTCAACCCGGAAGTTTATATGTTCGTATTTGGCGCCAAAACTGCTGTCAATCAATTAGAAGAGGAATGGACAGAAAACGTCCAAAAAATGTAATACAATTAAAATAAGCTAAGTGAAAATGTCAAGTGTGTGTCAAAAAACTATGTAAAAGGATAAATAAATAAATGGAATGTTAATGATAAAGTTGAATAAAATATAAGTAAAATTGTGTGAGTGTGGTTATCTACAACTGTCAATCACAACTATGGGCGTGATTCACAATCTACGTCATGCTCATAATCAACTCACTACATAATCGTCTTATTGCCTCAAAGCGCATAGTGTATAACTAAGCACTGTGTGTGTAAACGATTAGGTTTAATTGTAGATGGTGAACTACAAAAAAATTGCACAAAAAAAATGATAAAAATCATTGAATTGGTGTGAAAAAATAAGGTGAAAAGAAAAACATAAATATAAATTACATAAAAACAATGAAAGCACTATGGTAAGGAATCATGTCCTAAAAAATATTATAATTTATAAACAAACCTTTAAAATAGTAGAAAATAGTAACTACTTATTTAAAAGTAAGGAAAAAAATTTTTTTTAAGCCTGTGATATACACCCAAAGATACGCAAAAAAAGAATTAATGTCAAAATATAATAATTAAACACACTGTTTCAGTAAAATATATAAAAAATATAAAAATTGTCATCCTATTAAGACCATGCATAATTATAGAAAAACAGAATAATCAATGTCTAAGTTTAGACCATGTGGGGACATTGTATTAAAATCATAAATCAATTTTTGTTCTTGCTGCAAAAGTATTTTGTCTAGGTCTCCTCCTCTCCAATGTATTAGGGGTTGTAACAGGACACAAAATTTGTAATCATTGAAAGTATGTTGTGCTTCTAAAGAGTGATCAACTAATGGTTTGGATGCAATTTTTCTATTGATGTTACTTTTATGCTCTATAATTCTTTTCCTAAATTCTCGCACTGTTTTTCCAATATACATTTTGTTGCATGGGCAAGTGGCTGCATAAATAACACCTTTACTCCTACAGTTAGTAAAACGTTTCAATAAAAATTTTTTGCCAGTACCAGGGATGATGACATAGTTAGTCTTGATGTTAACATTACATACAGAACATGCGTTACATGGTCTGTGTCCGGCTGGTCTGATGTCTATAGGCTGTTTTTGTGGAAGAGCTGACGGAGAGATGTGGTCTTTAATATTTTTGGATCTTTTATTTGATATTAATATCTCTTTGTTCTCAAAACCCTCTATCAATTGAATCATGGGCCAATGTCGTTTCAAAATTTTGATAATGTTATGTGACAGATGGGTATATGTCAGCGGACAAGTGATCTTAGTATTTTCACTCTTGATTTTTGGCTGAAAAAGATCAGACCTTTTTTGTTTAAAAGCTCTATTGAGACCACTTGCTATATACTTCTCAGGATATTCTCTATCAAGGAATCTTTGCTTCATTTCGCCAGCTCTAAGCTTAAATGTTACGTCGTCATCACAAAGTCTTCTAAGTCTTAAAAACTGAGAATACGGTAAATTGTTCATTAGAGACCTGTTATGGCAACTGTGAAAATGTAAAAGTTTATTAGAATCTGTAGGTTTCCTGTAAATGTCAGTATGGAATTTACATTCTTTTATAGTTATTTGAATATCTAGGAAAGAAATCAATTTTGTATCAAATTGCATTGTGAACTTCAAATTAAGATCTAATGTATTAAGCCATTCGTGAAACTCTTTCAACTCTGCCTGATTCCCATTCCATAGCAAAAATATATCGTCTATATATCTTTTTGTGCACTGCGTTATATTCACTCATTTTTTCAATCCTTATCATTAATTTTATTAACATTTGATTTTAATTGTCCCTGTTCTTTGGTACATTTAATATGGTACAACTATTAGATTTTAAAATACTTTTTGATATATTAACTATTGTGTGTCTATATTTACAACCATAGTGGCTCAGTAATGGATTCATTATATAAATTTTTTTTAAAAGATTATTTTTTCAAAAGATAGCACTTCAATTGATTACTATTATTCATAGCGGCCATATAACATTATTGTGAGTATCAATTGGCGTTTTTTCCCCGTTCATTGTTATAATATACTAATTGATTATTATTTACCAAATTGGATTGATTTTTGCAACATCCTTTCTTGTGTTTCGTCATAATAGAATTGAGACATTGAACTTTTATGCACATTACTGATGCGTTCAGCAATTTCAATTAATTATCAATTACACTTATATAACTATTTTATGGTTCACTTGATTCATTTATACACTTTAGTAGCACTTTTATCACTCTATACATAGTTTTATATTTCACACAATTCTATGATCTAAAATACATATTATAATTTAAGTTTTTAAATGAAAGGATTTTTGTATTAAAGAGGTTTATTTTTCACAAACCTTTACAATTAAACCTAATCGTTTACACACACAGTGCTTAGTTAGACACTATGCGCTTTGAGGCAATAAGACGATTATGTAGTGAGTTGATTATAAGCATGACGTAGATTGTGAATCACGCCCATAGTTGTGTTGACAGTTGCAGATAACCACACTCACACAATTTCACTTATGTTTTATTCAACTTTATTATTAACATTCCATTTATTTATTTATCCTTTTATATATTTTTTTGACACACACTTGACATTTTCACTTAGCTTATTTTTAATTGTATTACATTTTTTGGACGTTTTCTGTCCATTCCCCTTCTAATTGATTGACAGCAGTTTTGGCGCCAAATACGAACATATAAACTTCCGGTTTGAGTTCCTCCGACGTTTGTTTCGATTCAATTCGATCCTAGACGCGCAGCAAACGCTATGTAAGTCCTTGTGTTTCTCTAAAGGAGTGATGTTTATAATACATTTAAGTATGCAATCATTCATCTTTCTTTATGACTGTTTTGTTTATGTTGCCGCAGCAGTCTCGATAGATTTACTTAAGCATTACATGACTTGCATTTCCATGAGTCCCGGCGACCGCATAGTAATAAGGAGTGAGAATACAAACTCAAGCAATTTATACTTATTAAGATATTTTATGAGCACAAAATAAATTCGAATATGCAAGCAATTTTTAAACTTTGGCTAGACAAGTTAATTTTATTTTACTTCATCTTAATTTAAATACGCCGATATGAATTCAAAAATGCTTTGGCATTTATTTTGTGCACTGTGTCATATTCATTCATTTTTTCAATCCTTATCATTATTTTATTAACATTTGATTTTAATTGTCCCTGTTCTTTGGTACAACTATTAGATTTTAAAATACTTTTTGATATATTAACTATTGTGTGTCTATATTTACAACCATGGTGGCTCAGTAATGGATTCATTATATATATTTTTTTAAAAGATTATTTTTTCAAAAGATAGCACTTCATTTGATTACTATTATTCATAGCGGCCATATAACATTATTATGAGTATCAATTGGCGTTTTTTTCCCGTTCATTGTTATAATATACTAATTGATTATTATTTACCAAATTGGATTGATTTTTGCAACATCCTTTCTTGTGGTTCGTCATAATAGAATTGAGACATTGAACTTTTATGCACATAACTGATGCGTTCAGCAATTTCAATTAATTATCAATTACACTCATATAACTATTTTATGGTTCCCTTGATTCATTTATACACTTTAGTAGCACTTTTATCACTCTATATATAGTTTTATATTTCACACAATTCTATGATCTAAAATACATATTATAATTTAAGTTTTTAATGAAAGGACTTTTGTATTAAAGAGGCTTATTTTTCACAAACCTTTTCTAGTTGAATTTAAACTGCTTTTGATCACAATTGAGGAATTCCTGATTAATGGATGATTATACATCTGTTTTTATTGGAGAATATATCTCTAAAATTCGTTAGAGACATCTACAAAAGGTAATTAATTATATTTATTTTACATTGATTGCCTTTCACACTCTGCCTGTGCTATTACCCAATTGATTATGCCTATCAATATATTTTAAGTACGTTTAGATATGATTGATTAATTTATCTCAGATTTGTTCAGTTATGATTGACAAATTTATAACATCTGTTATATGATTAATTGAATCTGTTTCTTTTGTTCTAGGTCCCTCCTCTGTTTTCCTTTATTTTCAGATAGATTATTTTTAGATAGATTAATCATGATTGTATGTTTCTTTTGCTCTAGGTCCCTCCTCTGTTTTCCTTTATTTTCAGATAGATTATTTTTAGATAGATTAATCATGATTGTATGTTTAGTATATTTTTTTGTGTTTATTCTATCCATGGTTTTAATTATTTTAATAAATCTAATTGAATATTTATGTATTTTATTAGATCGTTCGAATAATATTTATTGTTATTTATTACTGTAGCCCCTGAAGCAGCCTTCACAGGCGAAACTCAGGCCTAGAGTCGGGCAACTAATAAAGCACCTTTGAAGGACCTCCGGTCTCCTCCTTCTTTTTTTCCTCACGGCTTTTCTTGACCGCCTTCCTCTTTGTTTTTTGGGCCCACATATGAAGGCCGACATTCAGCTTTACATAAGAACCTCCCCCTACATATGCCATGCATAAAAATGTCTGAGCATGATCATGGGGGTTGTTATGGCCTCATACCTTCTTTATGATCTACCCCTCTCTATTGGAAATACTATTTATTTATTTATTTATTTTATATACCGACATTCGATCGAGATATCACATCGGTTTACAGGTAACTGAGAGAATAGGGCAAGGTCCGCCCTATTTTACATTGTAACATGGTAACTAGACATAGTGATAATGAGAAGAGTAACTATATTAACAAAGTGTAACTATATTAACAAACTATAATAACAAAGTGATAATGAGAAGAGTAACTATATTAACATTAATAGTATTTACAACATTTGTAAGATAGGGGGGGATGGTAATTAATATAACATGAAGAATATATGAATATAAACACAGTATTGTTATGCAGTTAGGCATTAAGTAACATTAGGGTTTAAACATTTGTAAGGAAGGAGGCGATAGTAATAACATAAATAGTATATAAATATAAGTTTCAGAATTGCTATGAAGTTAGGCATTAGGAGATGGGTGGGTGGTGGAACATAAGAACATAACAAAATGCCATACTGGGTCAGACCAAGGGTCCATCAAGCCCAGCATCCTGTTTCCAACAGTGGCCAATCCAGGCCATAAGAACCTGGCAAGTACCCAAAAAGTAAGTCTATTCCATGTAACCATTGCTAATAGCAGTGGCTATTCTCTAAGTGAACTTAATAGCAGGTAATGGACTTCTCCTCCAAGAACTTATCCAATCCTTTTTTAAACACAGCTATACTAACTGCACGAACCACATTCTCTGGCAACAAATTCCAGAGTTTAATTGTGCGTTGAGTAAAAAAGAACTTTCTCCGATTAGTTTTAAATGTGCCCCATGCTAACCTCATGGAGTGCCCCCTAGTCTTTCTACTATCCGAAAGAGTAAATAACCGATTCACATCTACCCGTTCTAGACCTCTCATGATTTTAAACACCTCTATCATATCCCCCCTCAGTCGTCTCTTCTCCAAGCTGAAAAGTCCTAACCTCTTTAGTCTTTCCTCATAGGGGAGTTGTTCCATTCCCCTTATCATTTTGGTAGCCCTTCTCTGTACCTTCTCCATCGCAATTATATCTTTTTTGAGATGCGGCGACCAGAATTGTACACAGTATTCAAGGTGCGGTCTCACCATGGAGCGATACAGAGGCATTATGACATTTTCCGTTTTATTCATCATTCCTTTTCTAATAATTCCCAACATTCTGTTTGCTTTTTTGACTGCCGCAGCACACTGCACCGATGATTTCAATGTGTTATCCACTATGACACCTAGATCTCTTTCTTGGGTTGTAGCACCTAATATGGAACCCAACATTGTGTAATTATAGTATGGGTTATTTTTCCCTATATGCATCACCTTGCACTTATCCACATTAAATTTCATCTGCCATTTGGATGCCCAATTTTCCAGCCTCACAAGGTCTTCCTGCAATTTATCACAATCTGCTTGTGATTTAACTACTCTGAACAATTTTGTGTCATCTGCAAATTTGATTATCTCACTCGTCGTATTTCTTTCCAGATCATTTATAAATATATTGAACAGTAAGGGTCCCAATACAGATCCCTGAGGCACTCCACTGTCCACTCCCTTCCACTGAGAAAAGTGCCCATTCAATCCTACTCTCTGTTTCCTGTCTTTTAGCCAGTTTGCAGTCCACGAAAGGACATCGCCACCTATCCCATGACTTTTCACTTTTCCTAGAAGCCTCTCATGAGGAACTTTGTCAAACGCCTTCTGAAAATCCAAGTATACTATATCTACCGGTTCACCTTTATCCATATGTTTATTAACTCCTTCAAAAAAGTGAAGCAGATTTGTGAGGCAAGACTTGCCCTGGGTAAAGCCATGCTGACTTTGTTCCATTAAACCATGTCTTTCTATATGTTCTGTGATTTTGATGTTTAGAATACTTTCCACTATTTTTCCTGGCACTGAAGTCAGGCTAACCGGTCTGTAGTTTCCCGGATCACCCCTGGAGCCCTTTTTAAATATTGGGGTTACATTTGCTATCCTCCAGTCTTCAGGTACAATGGATGATTTTAATGATAAGTTACACATTTTTACTAATAGGTCTGAAATTTCATTTTTTAGTTCCATCAGAACTAAAAAATGAAGGAAAAAGGAAGAGGGGCAGGAGGAGGGTACGGGGGGGTGTGCGGGAGGCCAGGGGAGGGGGAGATGTATCTGGCAGGTGGGGTTTCGCATGGGGGGTGTGGTGCATTCGGGAGGGGGGTTAAGGGTCTGGTGGGAAGGCTTTTCTAAATAACCATGTTTTGAGTTGCTTTTTGAACACTTGTGTGGAGGGTTCATTTCTGAGCTGGGGAGGGAGGGAGTTCCACAGAGTTGGGCCCGCTATTGATATGGCTCGTTTGTGGGTGGCATTGAGGTGTATAGTTTTGGAGTTGGGGACGGAGAGAAGGCCAGTGTTGGAGGACCTGAGATTTCTTTGTATGGAGTATGGGCGTATCGCGGTGGCGTTGTCAGACATCACCCTGACTGCTCTGTTTCGAAGTCTGTGGGCAAATCGCAGGCAGGCTAACCTGACTGCCCGTGCCTCTAGTCGGTTGATGTTCCACCCCGACTCTTCTGTGTTCCACCGCCCTTGGGCGGTTAGTTCTTCGCAGTGTGCTCCCCAGCCGCTCAGGCTGGCATCTGTGGTGAGCAGGGTCCAGGTTGGGGAGGACATTTTTGACCCCCGGCTTGTATGGCCGGGCTGCAACCACCACCGTAGCTGATTCCGCACTGTGGCCGGTATAGGTAGATGCACGGTGTAGTTCTGTAACCGTGGGCTCCACCGAGATAGGGCGCGTTGTAACGGCCTCATATGAGCCCGTGCCCATGGTACCACTTCCAGAGTGGGTGCCATTTAGTCGTTAGAATTTGGAAAAACGCTCAGCAAGCGTAAGGTAGCTCCAAACTGCTTTGGAGACAGAAATGACTGAGCTTCTGCACTTCCTGCAGGGGTATATGTACTACGTGCTGACGTCAGATCCGTCTCCAACTGCTAGCACGAGCACACTATATACCCATTTGTTCTGAGTCCATCTGCCTACACTAAGGAAAACGAGATTATCAGGTAAGTAATCTCTCCATTAATGCTAACCTTTCTGTTAGTTAATGCACAATCCATCACAAAAAAATTCCCAATTATTACAGATCTACTCTGACACAAAACCAAGCTTTATTGCAGTCACTGAATCTTGGTTAAAGCAGACTGACACAATCCTAAAGAATCAAATAGCACACAAAAACTATGTCTTTTCAATACCCAGAATAAATAAGAGGGGGGGGGGGGGACTAATGCTAATAATTGAAAAAAAATTAAAATGTAAACGAATACCCACAACACCGCCAAGAAACCATGAAATTGCCCTCTTTGAAATGATGAACTTACAAATTTGCCTAATGCCTAATATTTCCCCACTAATTGAGTTCTTAACACATTTAAATACTGAAAAACCCACCATCATACTAGGAGACTTTAACCTTCACATAGACACACAGCCCCTATCCAACACCTGCCAAACACTATTGGACATCATGACAGCACTAGGATTCACTCTAATTACTGATAAGCCCACACATAGAGCAGAACACTCTCTTGATATATCATTCATCAACCACAGCCACTTAGAACACATTAATACAGATTACACACCCATCCCATGGTCAGATGACTTCCTCATACAATCCTCGATTAAATACATCGAACCTCAAACACAAGAGAGAAAAAAAGAACCTATTAAATTTAAATACCGCCCACCATATGACTTAGAAACCCTGAAAGACAAGTTAGAAGTAAAACTAACAGAATTAGACTACACCAACTGCTGCTCCGCTACCACAGCATGGATGCAAACAACAAGACAGCTATCTGAGGAAATAAACCCAATCAAATGTATTAATATCAGGGATACCAAACAAACAAACCCATGGCATAATGAAAAAATAAAGGAAGTCAAGAGACATCTAAGGAAAAAAGAAAAAGAATGGAGAAAAAATAAAACTACCGAAAACCTAACAAAGTACAGAAAACACCTAGCTTACTACAAACAAGTAATTCTCAATGCAAAAAAGCAGTATTATAGCTCTAAAATAGAAAAATATGCAAACAACCCAAGAACTTTATTTACCATAATAAGAAATCTCACTAATGACAAATCTGAAGCTCCACAAAACCTTCCAGGAAATAGATGCAATGAAATTGCAATGTTTTTCAATGACAAAATTAAGAACCTAAAAACAAAAATCCCAAATATGAGACAAATTTAAAATGAAACAAAGAGATGTTAAACAATGGCAGACATTCAATGAGGTATCAGAACTGGAAATCGAAACTATACTAAAAAAACTAAATCATGCCCCACATGCATATGACACAATAACAACCGTAGGCATAAAAAAAAGTAGCCAACACTGTATCCCCGACACTGGCAAAGATCGTTAATCTATCCTTAGAGGAAGGATCCAAGCCAGACGCACTAAAAGGAGCAATCGTGAAACCGATTTTAAAGAAGAAAAGCAGCGACCCACTTAACCTGAGCAACTACAGACCAGTATCAAACCTACCCTCAATTGCTAAATTAATAGAAAAAACTATACAAAAGCAACTAGCCGAACATCTAGATAGCAATAACATCTTATATCCTTCACAAGATGGCTTTCGAAAACACTATAGCACAGAAACACTCCTGCTAGCGCTGACAGATAACATCATGAGGAGTTTCGATAATGGTAAACATTACATTCTAGTGATACTAGACCTGTCAGCGGCCTTTGACACTGTAAACCATGACATACTTTTAAATAGACTAGAAGAAATAGGATTAAACAACAAAACAATCAAATGGTTTAGATCATATCTAAGTAACAGATATTTTCAAGTACAAATCAAAGACACGATGTCTGAAAAAATAAACCTGCACACAGGAGTACCACAGGGATCCATACTATCTGCTACACTTTTCAACATATACCTGTTACCATTATGCCACCTGCTAGCTGGTCTAGGAATCGCACACTATATATATGCTGACGATATTCAATTAATATTACCCATTGACGACACAATTGAGAACATTAAACATAGCTAACGTATCTAGATATCTTCAAACAGCTACTAAACCAAATGGAGTTAGTAATTAATATAGAGAAGACAGAATTCCTACATCTAGAACGAAAAAAAAAATATGGAGATCACACTCAATAGCAACCAACAAATAATACCTGCATAGAAAGTACGGAATCTAGGAGTAATAATTGACACAGAACTATGCTTAAAATAACATATATCTCTAAAAGTAAAGGAAGGATACGCCAAACTCATGGTCCTCAGAAGACTTAAACCACTTCTAACAACCGCCAACTTTCGATCTGTACTACAAGTGTTGATATTTGCAAGCACTGATTATTGTAATGCCCTTCTACTAGGTCTTCCATACACCTCACTAAGACCCCTACAAATTTTGCAAAACACAGCAGCAAGAGTTTTAACGGGCAAAAGTAAAAGAGAACACATCACCGAAACACTGGCTGAGTTACACTGGCTTCCAATTGAACAAAGAATACAATACAAAACATATGCACTATACATAAATTAATACATAACGAAAACGCAGACTGGCTAAACACAGCCCTTCGCGTACACATCCCTAACAGAAACCTAAGGTCAGCCAACAAAGCACTCCTAACTATTCCATCAGTCAAAACAGCAAGACTAACAAAAGTAAGAGAGGGCATTATCCTTGGCAGGACCTATAATATGGAACTCCATGCCCTTGGAGTTAAGGTTACAAAGAGACAGCAAAACCTTTAGAAAAAGCTTAAAAAACCTGGTTCTTTAAACAAGCTTTTCAAAAAGAAAAGGGAGAATAGAAGCCAGGGAAGTGCAAGGTAAGAAAAAAGGTGCGGACATTTAAAACACCCACACATATGGCAGTAATCACTAAGTGTGTAGTTTTTAATAGCTCATCACTAAAGGATAAATTACAATTATAAAAAATAGTTTTGTACTCATCCCCCATCATCGAACTCGTCGCCAAACACCTTGATGCCGGAAAACCAGCCATCCTTATGGGAGACTTCAACCTTCACGTGGACATTCAACCTCACTCCACCAACTGTGAAACCCTACTCTTCTCACTCAGCCACATGGGTTTCGGACAAATTGTCAACGATCCCACCCACAAAGCAGGTCACACGTTAGACCTCATTTTCATAAATGAAGGAATATCGCCCCTACCAACCCAACATGTGTACCAGTCCCATGGACAGACCACCGAATCATCTCCACGGCGCTAGAGATCATGGAACCACCCTCCTCAAGCAACACTTGTAATCTCAGTTTCCGTCAGAAAACCTTGCACCGGCGAACTCCTCAGCTCGCATCTATCCAAAGAACTAGTTCACCTGGACCTCTCTGACGTCAACACTGCCACGACTTCGTGGATCAACATTACCAACAGGGTGGCAGATCAAGTGTGCCCCATGACCACGAAAACTCTCCACCCTCGAGCCAACGTCCGCTTTAGAAATAGAAAATATCCTCAAGAAGATGAAGCCTCCGTCCCACCCATTAGACCACATCCCATCCAATCTGCTGTTCTCCATTCCAAACATCATAGCCAAACCTATAGCAGACATCATAAACTGCTCACTGTCACAAGGCCAAGTCCCTGACCAATTCAAGCTTGCAATGCTCAAGCCTCTCCTCAAAAAACCTAACCTATCACCCACAGACCCAGCCAACTTCAGACCTATTGCTAACCTTCCAATGATCGCCAAAATCATGGAGAAGGTTGTAAACAGGCAACCCGAATTCTTAGAAGAAAAGGACATTCTCACCTCAAACCAATTCGGATTCCGTAAGTCATTGAACACCGAATCACTATTAGCCTCGCTCTCTGACACCATCCTCCTTAATCTGGAAAAAGGTCAACCTTTCCTTCTCGCGCTACTTGATCTCTCCTCAGCGTTTGACACTGTGAACCACTCGTGCCTCCTTCAGCGTCTAGCAGACATCGGCATCACAGGATCGGCGCTCAACTGGTTCAAATCTTTCCTTGAAAACAGGTACTACAAGGTTAAGATTAACAACAAAGAGTCACACCCTATCGGTTCTAAGCTGGGGGTACTCCAAGGATCATCCCTTTCACCTACATTATTCAATATTTATCTCCTTCCACTCTGCCATCTACTAACCAACCTCAAGCTAACACACTTCCTATATGCGGATGACATACAGATCCGCATCCCGATAGCTGAATCTCTCCACAAAACGTGGTCTTATTGGAACAGTTGCCTCACAGCAATCAACAACCTGCTCACCAGCCTCAACCTCGTTCTAAACACCAACAAAACCGAAATCCTCATAATAGCTCCAGACAACTGCACCCCACTCAACCCTCCAATTTCTTCCCAACTCTCCCTTACATCGATCGACCACACTCTGCAAGTAAACACCACCAAAGAATGCTTCTTCAAATTGCAAGTATTAAAAAAAATTAAAACCACTTCTACACTTCCGAGATTTCCGCCTGGTACTACAATCTATCATCCTCCCGAAACTGGATTATTGCAACTCACTCCTTCTGGGCCTGCCCGCTAGCACCATCAAACCACTTCAGATGGTCCAGAATGCGACGGCCAGAATCCTCACTAACACCAAAAAAAGGGAACACATTACCCCTATCCTCCAGAACCTTCACTGGCTGCCTATTAAATTCAGGATACACTTTAAAAGCCCTTATGATGATTCACAAGGCTCTACACAACATCTCCCCCCTCAACCTATCTTTTCAACTGCAGCAGCACATTGCTAAGAGACCGATCAGAAGTGCATACCAGAACATGCTTCACACCCAGCCAGCTAAACCCTCACTGAGGAAACGAGCTCTGTCCACTTTAGGTCCCTCTCTTTGGAACTCGCTCCCACCGGACCTCCGCCAAGAACCTTGCCTTTTGACATTCAAAAAGAAGCTAAAGACTTGGCTATTCACCCAAGCCTTCCCTGAGAGCTAAGACCTGATGAAGCGATAGACGGTATCTATCCCACTGTACATATGTTTTTGAGTTTGTACTTTGGTTGCAGTTAATCGTGTTTATGATTTGTCTCCCTGTAAGTTCTTTGTCAACCTGTTCCAATGTATTCCGCCCCTGAGGCGACTGTTCAGTTCCATGTAAACCGGTGCAATATGTATTGTATACAGGAACATCGGTATATAAAAATTAAAAATAAATAAATACATCATGTCCAGGTCTCATTATTTATCACATTTAACAATTAACATTGATTACAAACTATCAGGCCGATATAGTAAAGCGTGGCCGCGGTTACCCTGTTTCTAACCCGCTTTGTACCCACAATTTGACCGCGTAAGTCTAACCTGCGATTCACTATCCGTTTTTACCAATCCTTACTGCTTCCTGAAACCGCGTATCCCTTTCCGCCCCGGGCATGCATATGATATGTAAACGATCGGATTAGCTATTCCTTCCGATACAGTAACGTGCGGCCCGATTATCGCCTTTTTAACCTGCTGTTTTGCCGTGTCTTTAACCTGCTAATTTACCGTCTACTCTTACCCTGGCGTTAATGTGGTGAACTTAGCAGAGAGAGACGAAATTCAAAAATGAACAGTGTTAAAGCTCACTGCAAAGGAGAAATAATTACTAAAGTGGCAGCAATACTAAAGCTGAAATGATGCTATTAAGCTGTCAGCCAGGAACAAAAGAGAGAAAACGACTCGACATGTTATTAAAGCAAATAGTGAATAAATTGTAACAAACTTACTTCATGTGAATTTTCTTTTGAATGACAAACAGATACGTTGCCAGCAGAAACAAGAACTGCTCCGGAGCAGCCCCAGTCCTCTCTCCCCTCCTCCCAAGGCGTGCACCGCGGCTCCCCTGCCTCCCGGGGGCAGCTGGCGGTGAGAGTGGCTTCAGCAGCCCGGGGCGGATCGGGCACTCCCCATGCGAGGTGTGGCTTCCAGCAGCCCCCGCTGGCGAAGGTGCATGAGCACACGCCGTGACCTGAGCGCCCGGCTGGATGTCAGAGGTCATGGCGTGCGCTCATGCACGTACAGGCGGACGTTCATGCACCTTCGCCGGCGGGGGTTGCTGGAAGCCGCGCCTCGCATGGGGAGCGTCCGATCTGCCCTGGGCTGCTGAAGCCGCTCCCGCCGCCGGCGGCCCCCGGGAGGCAGGGGAGCCGTGGTGCGCGCCTCGGGAGGAGGGGACTGGGGCTGCTCCGGAGCTGTCAGCGCGCCTGCATGGGAGACCGGCACTCATGGACGCCCTTCTGCTGCTGGGGGCTTGCGTGGCCGTGGCCAGGGCAGGTGAGCAGGGGCTGGGGGAAAGTTTGCCCGTGAAATTTCGTCTCTTGCCTGTCTGAAGGAGGCGGAAAATCGGAGCTGCGTGCACAGGTGAACCATCCACTTCTTGGTACCTGTCATTTCAAATGTCATTTGAAATGACAGGTACCAGCGCAACCAGGATACTGTGTAGGCGCTGTATAGCGCTCTATACAGTAAAATGGATTGCGCTTCATGGACGCACTTTGGACGCGGCTTGTATTTGCATGTCATTTAAATACTGTATTGAGCGGTATGTGATCTAAACTGTGCTTGCGGCAAACGCGGGTGCGCCCAGCACTGCTGCACTCTTTCTTGCACGTCCTTACTGTATCGGCCTGTAAGTTACCGAACCTTATGGCACCTGTGTAAACTGTCAGTTTTTAGTATCTTTAGTTTTATGTGCCTTTATTGTAAACTGTTGTGATGGTACTCACCTTAATGACGGTATAGAAAAAGATTTAAATAAAATAAAAATAGATATAGGAATGATTTTGAGGTCATCTCTTGGTGAGTAGTTCTTAGAGAATCCACAGTTTAAAGTGCTGTAGTATACTGCATACAATACATTTCTCTGAAAAAATCTTTGTTTCTTAAGAGCATAAGCGCGATATCATCCAATCAATAGTAAAAGATGTTATTGATTGGACGATATCGCGCTTATGCTCTTAAGAAACTTAAAGATTTTTTCGGAGAAATTTGCCATTGTATGCAGTATTCACTTTTAAGAGCCCCTGATGCAGCTGTAAGGGCGAAACTCTGCCAGAGTCAGGCGGGTTCTGTTCTATTGAATAAATCTTCTTTCCAAGGCGTCTGTCTTTTTTTCTAAGAAACAAGCAGACAGGAAGCGCCGCTTGACCCCCTCAGTTGTACCCTGGAAGACCTAGTTTGGCTTAGTACCAGGAACTTGAGGCTCAAAATGCCCTCTGTGAAACTCCACGGCTCGTCGGACCTTTTCCTATTGACTGCCAGTTGGGCCCTGAAGCCTACAAACTCAGATTACTACCATTCTTAAAGGTCCATAATGTCTTCCATGTCTCTCTGCTGAAATCTGACGTTCTCTCCTGGCCGGGTAGACAGAACCTTCAGACCACTTAAATTGAGGCAGAGGAAGACACTTCATTTGAGGTCCAGAAATTTTACTCTAGAAGAGTTCATAACCAGTTGTAGTACCTTATTGCCTGGAAAAACTATGGCCCTGAAGAAAATTATTGGAAGCCAACCTACAAGCCCCCCAACTTGTGCCAGAATTCCACAGATGTTTTTCCAATAAACCCAAGCCCAGGAAGTTGGGGAGAGGTACTGTTATGTGTGCTGGCTTGCGGGACATCCCTGTGAGCTGGAACACTCGCCCCAAATACTACAATAGCCCTCCCTTGCGCGCTATGGACACGCCATCCTCGCACTGGCCCTGCTCTCCTTAGGCATGCATGTGCACTGGCCAGCCAATCAGACTTATAAGGGCCTGTGGCCTGAAACAGGCTGTGGTGCCCTTGGATAATTTAATAGGCTTCAGCCCTTGAAAGGGCCTTTTGGACATCCAGACCTCCTGCATTCCCTGCAGTGCGTGTTGCTAAAATTTCTATGCCTTATTTCTTCTTCCAGCCTTGCCTTGCCTCGTCATTCAGCCTGTCTACCTTGTTCCCATCCTCAGTGTGTCCTGTGTGTTTACGACTCCCTCAGCTTGCTGCTCCAGACCTTGCCTCTTGCCTGGACCTGACCATGTTTGCTTGCAGCGAGGACCCGGTCTCTAGCCTGGACCCAATTACTTTTGCTTGCTACCTGCTTCGACCGTGTCTTTCATCTGGCTTCCGTAAGCCTGCTGTCTACCTTGTCTCTGGTGTGTGTCTGGACTTCAGCCACTACTGCTGCGTTAGGGACCCACTGATGTCCTGCCGGTTGCCAGAATCCAATGGCCCAACCTGTGGAAGCGGTGGCTGGTAAAGGTGAAGCTCCAGATTGTCCTGCTACAGGGTGTGTTCACCAACTGCTGGCATTGGTCTTGGGGGCTCACCCTTGAGACTGCATCAAGGGCTCACAAACCTGTATCTGTTACCAGCAGTGGTGGGAGTCTCATGTTCCTTTCTGACATCACAAATTAGAATATTTCCAAACGGAAGAAGTTTCTTGTTATCTCTCAACCACTGGCACAGCAGGTTCCTGAACAGAATTAGCCTTCTAGGGAAATTATTTGCTGTCTTCTCATGGCTGCTTGTCAGGAGCCACCTTAAGCAACTGTAGCTTTCCAGAGGTTCCTCTAGACACCTAATGACTACCTATTTGCCTAGGAATCTGCTCTTGTTGGTCATATTTAATTCTCATTTTGCTCAACTGGTCTTCCTTTTTTCTTATGGTTTCTCACTGACATAAGTTTCATCTCTATACAGGAATACAGTCTCCAATGAGAAGCTTACCGAGACTCCAAAATCCCGCTCAACATCCACAGATGGAGCGCAGGTTGCAGCAGCTGCTGCAGCAATGGCCAGGATGGAGCAAAACCAAGCCAAGTCCAGATCCTTAACATCCCATGATATTATCAAAGCCCAAGGTAAGTATTTATTTGTTTATTTAGGCATTTTAAGAACATAAGAACATAAGAAATTGCCATGCTGGGTCAGACCAAGGGTCCATCAAGCCCAGCATCCTGTTTCCAACAGAGGCCAAACCAGGCCACAAGAACCTGGCAATTACCCAAACACTAAGAAGACCCCATGCTACTGATGCAGTTAATAGCAGGGGCTATTCCCTGAGTAAACTTTATTAATAGCCGTTAACGGACTTCTCCTCCAAGAACGGACTTCTCCTCCTCCAAGAACTTATCCAAACCTTTTTTGAACCCAGCTACACTAACTGCACTAACCACATCCTCTGGCAACAAATTCCAGAGCTTTATTTTGCGTTGAGTGAAAAAGAATTTTCTCCGATTAGTCTTAAATGTGTGTTACTTGCTAACTTCATGGAATGCCCCCTAGTCCTTCTATTATTCGAAAGTGTAAATAACCGAGTCACATCTACTCGTTCAAGACCTCTCATGATCTTAAAGACCTCTATCATATCCCTCCTCAGCCGTCTCTTCTCCAAGCTGAACAGCCCTAACCTCTTCAGCCTTTCCTCATAGGGGAGCTGTTCCATCCCCTTTACCATTTTGGTTGCCCTTCTCTGTACCTTCTCCATTGCAACTATATCTTTTTTGAGATGCGGCGACCAGAATTGTACACAGTATTCAAGGTGCGGTCTTGCCATGGAGCGATTTATAGAAGCATTATGACATTTTCCGTTTTTTATTAACCATTCCCTTCCTAATAATTCCTAACATTGTTTGCTTTTTTGACTGCTGCAGCACACAGAGCCGACTATTTTAAAGTATTATCCACTATGATGCCTAGATCTTTTTCCTGGGTGGTAGCTCCTAATATGGAACTTAACATCGTGTAACTACAGCAAGGGTTATTTTTCCCTATATGCAACACCTTGCACTTGTCCACATTAAATATCAGCTGCCATTTGGATGCCCAATCTTCCAGTCTTGCAACGTCCTCCTGTAATGTATCACAATCTGCTTGTGATTTAACTACTCTGAATAATTTTGTATCATCTGCAAATTTGATAACCTCACTCATCGTATTCCTTTCCAGATAATATATATAATTTGTGTGTGTGTGTATATATATATATATATGTATGTATGTATATATATATATATATATATATATATATATTGAAAAGCACCGCTCCAAGTACAGATCACTGTTTAGTTTACCCTTTTCCACTGAGAAAATTGACCATTTAATCCTACTTTCTGTTTCCTGTCTTTTAACCAGTTTGTAATCCACGAAAGGACATCGCCTCCTATCCCATGACTTTTTAGTTTTCGTAGAAGCCTCTCATGAGGGACTTTGTCAAACGCCTTCTGAAAATCCAAATACACTACATCTACCGGTTCACCTATATCCACATGTTTATTAACCTCTTCAAAAAAATGAAGCAGACTTGTTAAGCAAGACTTCCCTTGGGTAAATCCATGTTGACTGTGTTCCATTAAACCATATGCTCTACGATTTTGATCTTGAGAATAGTTTCCACTATTTTTCCCAGCACTGAAGTCAGGCTCACTGGTCTATAGTTACCCGGATTGCCCCTGGAGCCTTTTTTAAATATTGGGGTTACATTGGCCACCCTCCAGTCTTCAGATACAATGGAAGATTTTAATGATAGGTTACAACTTTTAACTAATAGATCAGAAATTTCATTTTTGAGTTCCTTCAGTACCCTAGGATGCATACCATCCAGTCCAGGTGATTTGCTACTCTTTAGTTTATTAATCTGGCCTACTACATCTTCCAGGTTCATAGTGATTTCGTTCAGTTCGTCTGACTCATCACCCCTGAAAACCATCTCCAGAACTGGTATCTCCCCAACATCCTCATTAGTAAACATGGAGACAAAGAATTCATTTAGTCTTTCTGCAATGGCCTTATCTTCCCTATGAGCCACTTTAACCCCTTGGTCATCTAATGGTCCAACCGACTCCCTCACAGGTTTCTTGCTCTGGATATATTTTAAAAAGTTTTTATTATGAGTTTTTGCAGACTGTCTGAGGCAGACAGAGAGGTATATAGATGAGACCTTCAGGGACATAGTAGTCAAGTCCCAACTTCAGACTGGCAGCCCTGGTGCTGCCTTGGAGGAAGAAGGTCTCATGATGGGAGAGCACCAACCAGGTGTAGCAGGAAAGGATCCTGTAGCAAGGACCTGCTCTCTAGGTGATGCATTGTCCTTTCGCACTGAGGATATCTCCCCAAGGCCTACTGCCCAGGAGGGAAGGGTTAGGTCGGCCGTCATAGTTGGTGATTCGATTATTAGGAATGTAGATAGCTGGCTGGCTGGTGGGCATGAGGATCGCCTGGTAACATGCCTACCTGGTGCGAAGGTGGCGGACCTCATGCGTCACCTAGATAGGATTTTAGACAGTGCTGGGGAGGAGCCGGCTGTCGTGGTACATGTGGGCACCAACAACATAGGAAAATGTGGGAGGGAGGTTCTGGAAGCCAAATTTAGGCTCTTAGGTAGAAAGATTAAATCCAGAACCTCCAGGGTAGCATTCTCTGAAATGCTCCCTGTTCCACGCAGAGGTCACCAGAGGCAGGCAGAGATCCGGAGTCTCAATGCGTGGATGAGACGATGGTGCAAGGAAGAGGGATTAAGTTTTGTTAGGAACTGGGGAACCTTTTGGGGAAGGGGGAGTCTCTTCCGAAGGGATGGGCTCCACCTTAACCAGGGTGGAACCCTACTGCTGGCGCTAACCTTTAAAAAGGAGATAGAGCAGCTTTTAAACTAGAACAAAGGGGAAAGCCGACAGTCGCTCAGCAGCGCATGGTTCGGAGAGAGGTATCTTTAAAGGATACTAATGATGCATTAGAATTAGGGCATCCCGACAGTGAGGTTCCAATAATTAGAAAAGTAGTCCAAGTGCCTGTAACTAAAAACTCACCTGAGTTAAAAAATTCTAACTTATCTCTATCAATTAAAAAGCAGAATGAAAATACAAACAAAAAACAAACTTTGAAATGTTTGTATGCTAATGCCAGAAGTCTAAGAAGTAAGATGGGAGAATTAGAATGTATAGCAGTAAATGATGACATAGACTTAATTGGCATCTCAGAGACATGGTGGAAAGAGGATAACCAATGGGACAGTGCTATACCGGGGTACAAATTATATCGCAATGACAGAGAGGAGCACTCGGGAGGAGGTGTGGCGCTTTATGTCCGGGATGGCATAGAGTCCTGCATGAGACTAAATACAAAATTGAATCTTTATGGGTAGAAATCCCTTGTGTGTCAGGGAAGACTACAGTGATAGGGGTATACTACCGTCCACCTGGTCAAGATGGTGAGATGGACAGTGAAATGCTAAGAGAAATTAGGGAAGCTAACCAAATTGGTAGTGCAGTAATAATGGGAGACTTCAATTACCCCAATATAGACTGGGTAAATGTATCATCTGGTCACCCTAGAGAGATAACGTTCCTGGATGGAGTAAATGATAGCTTTATGGAGCAATTGGTTCAGGAACCGACGAGAGAGGGAGAAATTTTAGATCTAATTCTCAGTGGAGCACAGGACTTGGTGAGAGAGGTAACGGTGGTGGGGCCGCTTGGCAATAGTGATCATAATATGATCAAATTTGATTTAATGACTGGAAAAGGAACAGTGTGCAAATCCAAGGCTCTCGTGCTAAACTTTCATAAGGGAAACTTTGATAAAATGAGAAAAATTGTTAGAAAAAAACTGAAAGGAGCAGCTACAAAAGTAAAAAATGTCCAAGAGGCGTGGTCATTGTTAAAAAATACCATTCTAGAAGCACAGTCCAGATGTATTCCACACATTAAGAAAGGTGGAAAGAAGGCAAAACGATTACCGGCATGGTTAAAAGGGGAGGTGAAAGAAGCTATTTTAGCCAAAAGATCTTCATTCAAAAATTGGAAGAAGGATCCAACAGAAGAAAATAGGATAAAGCATAAACATTGGCAAGTTAAATGTAAGGGCTGTATAACATAGTCTGGGAAAAAAAAATGAGCATGGGTGTAGCTTGCTTATTGCGGCGGTTACTACCCCTAACTAATCAAGCTAGATATTTCACTTGGATGCAGCTCCATCACTGCTCTCTACATTAATGGTGGGGGAGGAAGGGAAATAGAACCAAGAGCTAAGAGAAACAGATAAGTATGAGAGAAAAAATGTGTGAAGCTTGCTGGGCAGACTGGATGGGCCGTTTGGTCTTCTTCTGCCGTCATTTCTATGTTTCTATGTTTCTATGTAAGACATTGATAAGACAGGCTAAGAGAGAATTTGAAAAGAAGTTGGCTGTAGAGGCAAAAACTCACAGTAAAAACTTTTTAAAATATATCCGAAGCAGAAAGCCTGTGAGGGAGTCAGTTGGACCGTTAGATGATCGAGGGGTTAAAGGGGCACTTAGAGAAGAGAAGGCCATCGTGGAAAGATTAAATGATTTCTTTGCTTCGGTGTTTACTGAAGCGGATGTTGGGGAGGTACCCGTAATGGAGAAGGTTTTCATGGGTAATGATTCAGATGGACTGAATCAAATCACGTTGAACCTAGAAGATGTGGTAGGCCTGATTGACAAACTGAAGAGTAGTAAATCACCTGGACCGGATGGTATACACCCCAGAGTTCTGAAGGAACTAAAAAATGAGATTTCAGACCTATTAGTAAAAATTTGTAACTTATCATTAAAATCATCCATTGTACCTGAAGACTGGAGGATAGCAAATGTAACCCCAATATTTAAAAAGGGCTCCAGGGGCGATCCGGGAAACTACAGACCGGTTAGCCTGACTTCAGTGCCAGGAAAAATAGTGGAAAGTGTTCTAAACATCAAAATCACAGAACATATAGAAAGACATAGTTTATGACAGTAAGTTATGTCAATTCAACCTGACTAAAACTTCCCCGTTGTTGGAATTTTATTATTTACAAGGTCCTAGAGGTCATTTGGCTTCTGGAATCTATAAACTTATTAAACATTATTCTTGCCGCTCTGGTATCCGAGCTTTGTCCCTGTCCTGGTCCTCCGATTTGGGGATCGCGATTACTCCGGCTATGTGGAAACACATTTGGTCCTCTGCTATTCGGATTTCCTTGTCCGCTAGCTTAACTCAGACTTCTTTTTTTATTATTCACAAAGCAGTTTGGACTCCGTGGAAGTTACATCGGGCTGGTGTGATTTCTTCCCATGATTGTTGGTCCTGCTCGGCGCCCAAAGCTACGTTTAGTCACATGCTCTTTTATTGTCCCCTGGTACACGCCTTTTGGACTCACGTTTGGCATACGGTATCTGGTATTCTGTTGCTCAATACTTCTCTTTCCTACTCCTTAATAATTCTAAAGGGCGCTGATCCGTCTCTACAGCTTCGGCAAGCTCATTGTAAGTTATTGGATTTTCTCTTAACCATAGCTCAATATAATATTATGTCTAATTGGAAACATAGCGAATTCCTATCAGAACCACTATGGTGGAATACTGTTTGTTTGTTTTCCAAATATGAAAAAGCTATGGCCCGTTCCTGTGGTCGTTTAGGCAAATGGTCTCAAGTATGGAAGCCATTGGACGATTACTTGGCTTCATTATAATTTTTTCTCAGTAATGGATGCTTTTCCTTTGTCTCCTTTTAGTTCCTAGTCTCTGATATATTCTTTTTCGTTTAAGCTGCTTTGCTCCTCTGATGTCGTACTTGTGGTGGATAATTTGCTATTTTGGTTTCTTTGTTAATATTTTTTCTTTCCTTTTTGTGTTGTGCTGTATTATTTGATTATTGTTATATTTGATGTCTTTGTTTGTGATACATCAATAAAAAATATTTCAACAGAAAGACATAGTTTAATGGAAAAAAGTCAGCATGGCTTTACCCAGGGCAAGTCTTGCCTCACAAATCTGCTTCACTTTTTTGAAGGCGTTAATAAACATGTGGATAAAGGTGAACCGGTAGATATAGTATACTTGGATTTTCAGAAGGCGTTTGACAAAGTTCCTCATGAGAGGCTTCTAAGAAAAGTAAAAAGTCCTTTCGTGGATTGCAAACTGGCTAAAAGACAGGAAACAGAGAGTAGGATTAAATGGGCAATTTTCTCAGTGGAAGGGAGTGGACAGTGGAGTGCCTCAAGGATCTGTATTGGGACCCTTACTTTTCAATATATTTATAAATGATCTGGAAAGAAATACGACGAGTGAGATAATCAAATTTGCAGATGACACAAAATTGTTCAGAGTAGTTAAATCACAAGCAGATTGTGATAAATTGCAGGAAGACCTTGTGAGACTGGAAAATTGGGCATCCAAATGGCAGATGAAATTTAATCTGGATAAGTGCAAGGTGATGCATATAGGGAAAAATAACCCATGCTATAATTACACAATGTTGGGTTCCATATTAGATGCTACAACCCAAGAAAGAGATCTAGGTGTCATAGTGGATAACACATTGAAATCGTCGGTACAGTGTGCTGTGGCAGTCAAAAAAGCAAACAGAATGTTGGGAATTATTAGAAAAGGAATGGTGAATAAAACAGAAAATGTCATCATGCCTCTGTATCGCTCCATGGTGAGACCGCACCTTGAATACTGTGTACAATTCTGGTCGCCGCATCTCAAAAAAGATATAATTGCAATGGAGAAGGTACAGAGAAGGGCTACCAAAATAAGGGGAATGGAACAACTCCCCTATGAGGAAAGACTAAAGAGGTTAGGACTTTTCAGCTTGGAGAAGAGACGACTGAGGGGGGATATGATAGAGGTGTTTAAAATCATGAGAGGTCTAGAACGGGTAGATGTGAATTGGTTATTTACTCTTTTGGATAGTAGAAAGACTAGGGGGCACTCCATGAAGTTAGCATGTGGCACATTTAAAACTAATCTGAGAAAGTTCTTTTTCACTCAACGCACAATTAAACTCTGGAATTTGTTGCCAGAGGATGTGGTTAGTGCAGTTAGTATAGCTGTGTTTAAAAAAGGATTGGATAAGTTCTTGGAGGAGAAGTCCATTACCTGCTATTAAGTTCACTTAAAGAATAGCCACTGCCATTAGCAATGGTTACTTGGAATAGACTTAGTTTTTGGGTACTTGCCAGGTTCTTATGGCCTGGATTGGCCACTGTTGGAAACAGGATGCTGGGCGTGATGGACCCTTGGTCTGACCCAGTATGGCATTTTCTTACGTTCTTATGGCCAACTTCTTTTCAAATTCTCCCTTCGCCTGTCTTATCAATGTTTTACACTTAATTTGACACTGCTTATGTTTTATCTTATTTTCTTCAGATGGATCCTTCTTCCAATTTTTGAAGGATATTTTTTTTGGCTAAAATAGCCTCTTTCACCTCATCTTTTAACCATGACTGTAATTGTTTTGCCTTCCTTCCACCTTTCTTAATGCGTGGAATACATATGGACTGCGCCGCTAGGATTGTATTTTTAAACAGTGTCCAAGCCTGTTGAACACTTTTAAACTTTGCAGCTGCACCTTTCAGTTTTTTTCTAACTATTTTCCTCATTTTATCAAAGTTTCCCTTTTGAAAGTTTAGTGTTAGAGCTGCAAATTTACTTATTGTCCCCCTTCCAGTTATTAGTTTAAATTTGATCATGTTATGATCACTGTTGCCAAGTGGCCCCACCACCATTACCTCTCTCACCAAATCCTGCGTTCCACTAAGAATTAAATCTAAAATAGCTCCCTCTTGTTGGTTCCTGAACCAATTGCTCCATGAAGCAATCATTTATTACATCCAGGAACTTTGTCTCTAGCAAGTCCTGATGTTACATTTACCCAGTCAATATTGGGGTAATTGAAATCTCCCATTATTATTGCACTGCCAAATTCGTTTGCTTCCCTGATTTCTCTTAGCATTTCATCATCTGTCTGACCATTTTGTCCAGGTGGACTGTAGTATACTCCTATCACTATAATCTTACCCAACATACATGGGATTTCTACCCATATAGATTCTACTGAGCATTTAGTCTCTTGTATGATCTTTGTCTTGTTGGACTCTATACCCTCCCGGACATAAACTGCCACACCCTCACCAAGTTGATTCTCTCTATCATTGCGATATAATTTTAGCGTGTAGCAGATGGACACAGAACAAATGGGTATAGTGTGCTCGTGCTAGCAGTTGGAGACGGATCTGACGTCAGCACGTAGTACATATACCCCTGCAGGAAGTGCAGAAGCTCAGTAATTTCCGTCTGTAAAGCAGTTTGGAGCTACCTTACGCTCGCTGAGCGTTTTTCCAAATTCTAACTAAATTCATAGTAGAATCCTACCTGAAGACGAGCCCTGCACTCCTGCGGTGATACCCTCGGGTCCCTCCCCCAGTTGAGTTCCCGAGGTGATTTCCGTGGTCCCTCGGAGGTAAGAGCCTCGGTCCGGTGGCTGAATCGCGGCAGGGACCTAGCCCCCGAGTGAGAAGGGCTCGGGCGCGGCATAGAGGCAGCCTCGGTCCCGATCCGTTCGCGGTGAGGACTTGGCCCCTGAGCGAGACGAGTTCGGGCGCGGCTTAGAGGTAGCGGGTGCACTTCCTCGAGCGCGGCGGTGACGGTACTCACCCTCTCCCCCCTCAGCCGGAGACCGCCCGGGTCGCAGCCGGGAAGCGCCGAAGATCAGGTAAGGCGTACATCTTTACTTTTTGCTGGTCTCCGAAGAGCGAGGATTAGCGGGGTCTGCCTATGTGGAGACCCGCCAAGGAGGTCGCCATTTTGCCTGCCTGCTCGCCGTCGCCATCCGCCCTTGTTCGCCGCTTCGATAGAGCGTTCAGATCAGTCTAAGCACCCAAGCAACGGGCGCGTATGTTAGGCGCCCGAAAGCAATAGGCACACATTGATGGGTGCACATTGATGGGTGCACATCGTCCGCGCATAAGCCTTGCTGGGAGCGCACCGGCGCATAGAGATAACAGACGAGATGGAGCGTATGAGAGCCCATGCGTCCACAGAGCCGGCACCTCCAGAATCAGGCATAAAAGCTCTAGGCCTCTGCTCAGCATGCCACCTCAGAGCCATACAGAGGAAGCAGACTCCCTATTTGCCCAATGTGAGGAGCCCCTGGGAGTTCCAGGCCAGGGCCGGTCTCAGCCCAGATTAATTGCCAGTTCCTCAGGGAACAGCCCGGACCTAGCAGGCCGAGGTGAGCAGCCGGGGAACCCCAGAGACCTGGTGCCCCTAAGGCTACAACCTGCTTCGCTCTCCTGGGTGGAATTATTCAAGGGGATTCACGCCTTTGTCAAGATGCAGTCTGATCCCCGAACGGACCCATACGTACCGGATGACCCTGCCCCTGGACCCTCAAGACCTAGGCACAGACACCCCCCACCCGGAAGCCCCACTGGTGGGGATTCAGATTGCTCTGAGGAAGAAGGCGAGCTCCCCGAGGAGGGAGAACTTCCCTCGGGGATAGAGCTGTATCGAACCATGAGGCGCTTCTTCCTTAAGGAGGATCTCCCAGACCTGGTCTCTCAATGCTTGTCGGAGCTGGCTATCCCAGGCCAAGGCACCCCAGGGGAACCTAGAATGAACCCCCTGCTAGAGGGCCTTCGTCAAACGGCTCACCATTTTCTCCTCCTCCAAGCAGCACAGCAGTTGATCGATCTGGAGTGGAATGCGCCGGAGGCCTCATTCAAAGGGGGCCGGGCCTTATCTAGCATGTACCCCCTGGACCCGGCATCCAAAGAGCTGCTGGCGTGCCCCAAGGTAGACGCCATAGTTTGCGCAATTGTGAAGCGCACCACCATTCCAGTGGAGGGAGGGGCAGCCCTCAAGGATGCACATGACCGGCGCCTGGACGCCATTCTGAAACAAGCCTTTGAGGTGGTAGCCATGTCCCTACGAATTGCGACCTGCTGCACCGTGGTGACACGTTCCTGTTTATCACAAGCCAGGAACAACACCCCGGGGGAAGAAATGGAATCAGCTCTCTTATTCCTCACTGATGCTGCATCCGACCTAGTCCGTACTGCAGCCAAGGGAGTGTCATCCTCAGTGGCAGCCAGGAGACAGCTCTGGCTACGAAATTGGTCGGCCGACTCCTCCTCCAAGACACGCCTTACAAGAATGCCCTTTAAGGGATCCTTCCTGTTCGGCAGCGACCTCGAGAACCTGGCTAACAAATGGGGTGCCTCTCCATTACCCCGTCTACCAGAAGATAGGTCAAGGAGGAACCAGCGCCCTTTTCCTAGGCCATCCAGAGGTAGAAGCTCCCAAATCTTCAACCCCTACAGGAATAGCTACCAAGCACCTCGTTTTCAGACCAGGAATCAGTCCTTTCGGACCAGGCACAACAAGAGGGGAACCGGCTCTGGTCCGGGTCCCGGCCGCACCCCACAATGAGAATCAGCCGACCCATCCGAGGGAAGAAGCCATAGGGGGCAGGCTAACCCTCTTCTACCGCAGATGGGTCGAGATTACTTCGGACCAGTGGGTCCTCGCCATCATCCGAGAAGGGTATTACCTGGTTTTCCTTCTTATCCCTCCGGACAAGTTTGTGGAATCTCCTTGTCCACCCCGCAAGAGGGCGGCACTGGAAGCTACCTTGTGGAGGCTCCTGTCCCTAAAAGCCATAATCCCAGTGCCTGCATGGCACTGGGAAAATGGCTTTGGTACCAAGAATTGCCCCCCTTCTTGGTACCCAAGAGGGGGGGCACTTTCAGGCCCGTCCTGGACCTCAAGTCCGTCAACAGATACTTAAGGGTCCCAGGATTTCGCATGGAAACTCTGTGGTCAGTCAGGAGTGCAGTACAGCCAGGGGAGTATCTCACATCCCTGGCTCTGTCAGAGGCCTACTTGCATATCCCAATTCATCGGGATCACCAGCGCTACTTACGCTTCAAAGTCCTGAAACAACACTTTCAGTTCCGGGCTTTACCCTTCGGGTTGGCCACTGCGCCGCGGACCTTTACCAAGGTAATAGTAGTGGCGGCATCACTCAGGAAGGAAGGAATTTTCGTCCATCCCTACCTGGCTGATCAGGGCAAAGTCACCGGAGGAGAGCCACCAGGCAACCAACAGAGTTATATCTCTTCTGGAAAGCCTAGGATGGGTAGTCAATACAAACAAGAGTTCCCTACAGCCTTTGCAGTCGCTGGAATACCTGGGAGTCCGATTCGACACCTAGGGAGACAGTCAGCCTGACCCCCAAGAGGAGATCAAAACTCCAGAATCGTTTACAGACTCTGCTGAGCACCACCCGGCCCACAGCTCGGGATTACCTACAGGTCCTTGGCCTAATGGCATCCACTCTGGAAGTGATACCATGGGCACGGGCTCATATGAGGCCGTTACAACGCGCCCTCCTATCTCGGTGGAGCCCACAGTTACAGAACTACACCGTGCATCTACCTATACCGGCCACAGTGCGGAATCAGCTACGGTGGTGGTTGCAGCCCGGCCATACAAGCCGGGGGTCAAAAATGTCCTCCCCAACCTGGACCCTGCTCACCACAGATGCCAGCCTGAGCGGCTGGGGAGCACACTGCGAAGAACTAACCGCCCAAGGGCGGTGGAACACAGAAGAGTCGGGGTGGAACATTAACCGACTAGAGGCACGGGCAGTCAGGCTAGCCTGCCTGCGATTTGCCCACAGACTTCGAAACAGAGCAGTCAGAGTGATGTCAGACAACGCCACCAGGGTGGCATACATCAACCAACAGGGCGGAACCAGAAGCCGACAGGTATCCTTAGAAATAGCCCCCTGATGGCTTGGGCGGAAGCAAATCTCGAGGACATCTCCGCCGTCCACATCACCGGGAAGGACAACACCACGGCAGACTTCCTCAGCAGAGAAAGCCTAAACCCGGGGGAATGGCAGCTGTCATCCACTGCCTTCCAGATGATTGTGGATCAGTGGGGGACTCCGGGCATGGACCTACTAGCGGACAGGTCCAACGCTCAAGTACCCAGATACTTCAGTCGCAGGCGAGATCCTCTATCCCACAGGATCGACGCCCTGGTACAGCCATGGCCTCAGGGGATCCTGCTTATATGCCTTTCCCCCATGGCCCCTGCTGGGCGCCATTATACACAAGATTCAGCGGCACAGAGACCTAGTTCTTCTGGTGACCCCGGACTGGCCAAGAAGACCCTGGTACGCAGACATGAGAAGACTACTGGCAGGGGATCCTCTACCCCTGCCCCCTTACAGGGACCTGCTGCGACAAGGTCCCATCCTCCACGAGGATCCAGCGCAATTCTCTCTTACGGTCTGGCCATTGAGAGGGCCCGACTGAAGAAGAGGGGATACTCGGGGTCGGTAATAGAAACACTCCTCCGAGCACGAAGGTTCTCCACTTCACTAACTTATATAAGGATCTGGAGAGTATTTGAAGCCTGGTGCGAAACTCGTAGCACCAATCCACATGCCGCTAGAATCCCCATCATTTTGGATTTCCTGCAAGATGGGCTCCAGAAGGGTCTGTCCCTCAATTCAATCAAGGTTCAGGTGGCAGCACTGTCTTGCTACAGCCCCAGGAGTGACGGCAAGAGCATTGCCACACACCCAGACGTTTCACGTTTCCTGAAAGGAGTCAAACACATTTGCCCGCCACTGAAGTGGCCAGTGCCCCTGTGGAACCTCAACCTAGTTGCGAGGGCAATCCTGAACAGACCTCGGGCAGCCTCCCACCCAGTCCGGGAGTAGCTTTTGTACATCCCATTTGTTCTGAGTCCATCTGCTACATGCTAGGAAATGGAGAGATTACTTACCTGATAATCTCGGTTTCCTTAGTGTAGGCAGATGGACTCAGCATCCCACCCGGCTGCCGATATACATGGGGATTCACCGATTCAAGGTAAGCCATGTTTTTCTTACATAGGGCATCCACCCTGCCGGGTGTCGATGCCTTCCGGTTGAGAACACTGGCGGTCTCCAGCTACTGTCAATCGGTCAGGTTAATCCTGTTAAGTTGATCAATCGGTCAGTCACACATATATCCATAATGCTTTTGCAAGGAAGATTACTGAGCTTCTGCACTTCCTGCAGGGGTATATGTACTACGTGCTGACATCAGATCCGTCTCCAACTGCTAGCACGAGCAAACTATACCCATTTGTTCTGAGTCCATCTGCCTACACTAAGGAAAACGAGATGATCAGGTAAGTAATCTCTCCATTTGTACCCTGATATAGCACTGTCCCATTGGTTATCCTCCTTCCACCAAGTCTCTGTGATGCCAATTATGTCAATCTCATCATTTGCTGCTATACACTCTTAACTCTCCCATCTTACTTCTTAGACCTCTGGCATTGGCATACAGACATTTCAAAGTGTGTGTTTTTTTGTTTGTTTTAACAATCTGCTTTTCAGTTGTTTGGGATAATTCGGAAATCATTAGCTTTGGAGATTTTTTACAAATAGGCATAATGAACTATGTTTGCTTTTATTGGAATCTCTCTGTTGGGATGCCCTAACTCTCCTGTTTCATTAGTATCCTTCAAGGATACATTTCTCCGAACCATGTGCTACTGAGTGACTGTCTGCTTTCCCCCTTGTTTTAGTTTAAAAGCTGCTCTATCTCCTTTTTGAAAGTTAGTGCCAGCAATTTGGTTCCACTCTGGTTAAGGTGGAGCCCATCCTTTCGGAAAAGTCTCCCCTTTCCCCAAACGTTTCCCCAGTTCCTTACAAAGCTGAATCCCTCTTCCCTGCACTGTCTCATCCACGCATTGAAACTCTGGAGTTCTGACTGCCTCTGGGGACCTGCACTTGGAACAGGAAGCATTTCAGAGAATGCCACCCTGGAGGTTCTGGATTTCAGCTTCCTACCTAAAATCCTAAATTTGGCTTCCAGAACCTCTCGCCCACATTTTCCTATGTCATTGGTGCCCACATGTACCACGACAGCCAGCTCCTCCCCAGTACCATCATTCCAAAAGAAGATCATAACAGTTTACAGTATTAGCATTCATATTCACGGACAATGGTCATATGCTTTGTGTTAATATTCACACTTCTAATTCAGCATCACAGAAAATACATATTCTAGTTTATAATTCTACATCTTCAAGGATATCAAAGTAGTTCCTATCTAATTTAGATCATATTAATTCATTCTAGGTCTACTTAACAGTGAAAATAGATTCTAATCATACTAGGAATACTTTTATCTCATTAATTATGTATTGATTGTTCGACTAGCATTGTCTCGTACCCTGTCAATACAATTATCAGTATTATAGTTGTTTTTACATTAGATCGTAAGCCCTTCTAAAGAGCCATGTATCTGACCAGCAAGACCGATTTTGTAGATGCATTGAGTGTAGATATAACTACCCACTGCTGAGGTAAAGTCTCTCGGGATAGCTTTTTGGTTTTGCTTTTTTCAACTGTCTGTCTAATGTGGATTTTTGTTCTTCTTTTGTTAGTGAAGAAGGAGCTTGAGGCTGAAGCAGCTGCACGTGAAACGGAAGCTTCTACAAGTCACAAGGTAAAGATGATCTTTCATATTGTGAAAGCATAATTTTGTTTTTAGAGATTTAGTGTGGGAACTAGGAAAATACATGGGGCGCTCAATAACCTGGGAGTCCCAATCTCAGGAAAATACGGTGCTTCACAAGAAAGACATAGGGGTCTCTCAGAGACCTGCTGAGTGGGTAAGTTAATCAAATAAGTGCCACTGAATAGCCAGGTAAAACTAACTGGATAATATTAACAGGGGAAAAATGCCACTGAACATATCCAGATGAAGTTAGCTGGGTAACTTTAGGGCAGTGATTTGTCTGAATAGTTACCTGGGTAACTATGTCCAGGTAGTGCTGATAGGGTATTTAGCACTGTCTGGACAAAGTGAAACCATCCCTTGGAGACCCCCTTCCCCCCCCCCCTTTTTTTTTTTTTTTTACTGTGTAAATTTATTTGTTTTTTGTTGTTTGTTTTTATAATTGACTAGGTGCTAATGAACTTTCCTGTACACTTTCAGCTGGGGCACTAGCCTCTGAATAACAAGTACTGATTTACAGAAACATGTGGAAAGTCATCAGAGTCTTCTAAGAGCCTCCCAGGGAGTTGCCAGATTCTGTTAGGGCCATCCCCCACCCCCGGTACCTGAGGTGGACGAGCAGGGGGTCGCAGACCCTTTATTGCTCAGTCCTTCATCTCTGTGCAGGGCTGAAACCTGGGAGTCCCAGTTCCTTCGCCCTGCAGGCCTGCTCAAGTCTTTGGCCATTCTTCAGAAGGGAAGTGGCTCTTATTATTCTTTGATTATTAAAGTTTCTTTAAAAAAAAAATCTTTTGATTGAGAACTGAGCACCGGCAGTCACAGGGAAGTGCTGTGGCACGGCACACTTTCCCCGACACTACCGCACTGGTTTAGTGTAGCGGACAGCTCAGAGCTTGTTTCCCCCCCCCCATCCTCCGGTGGTGCCATCTGGGTTTCCCGAGGCTGGTCAGCATGTTGTGCGTGGTGGCTTGCACAGTGTGTGGGGATGCGCACGACTGTCCTGTGACACAGTGCTCACAATGCCTCTCCGGCAGGGAGGGCTCTTTGGGGGGGAGCGCAGCAAACAGCAAGCACTTCCAACGCTGAGAGCCTGGGTGGCTCTTTCCGGCATGGAAGTCAGCTAGTGATGCTTTCCCACTAAGCGCGGGAACGGAGGCCATTTTGTCCTCCTTCAGAGCTGCCGTGGAGGAGGGATATTTCCGTGCCGTGTTGTCGCTGGAGCCAGTTACCTCAGGTGGGGGTTCAGTGTCTGGAGGGCCCCCTTCTGACTGTGAAGAGGAGTTCCAGCAGGATTTGATTCCTCTTCTTCTTTTTCTTCGGACTTTGTACTTCTCTTGCACAAAGCCTATAAGGCATGAAAGTCCCTGCGGTGCCGGGCTACTCAGGATGCTCCTGTGCTTCTGGCTAAGCTCTCCAAGCCCTCTGGGGTTCCAGGGGCCACTAGGATCAGGCGGGTTCCTGAGCTTCCAACTCAGACGACCGCCACAGCCGATTGTCCAGTAGATTCCGGGGCGGATGAGGTCCCAGCGCAAGGACCTCCGGGATCAGATTCAGCTCTGGTGGATCAGGATACGGATCAGGAGATATCGAAGGTACCAGCAGTTGAAGGTAATGACCCCAAAGTGGTTCAGCTGTTCCACAAGGAGGAATTGGCTCCCCTTATACCAACTGTTCTGCAGGAACTGGGTATAGAAGTCCCGCAGGAGCACTCGGAAGTGGGAGCAATGCATCCGGTCATGTTTTGGCCTTCGTGGCCCTTCTCAAGCTTTTCTTTTCCGTCTGTCAGCGACTTGCTGTTTAGGGAGTGGGATACTCCTGACACTGGCATAAAGGTCAGCAGCGCCATGGACAAGTTATATCCTTTCCCCGAGGATGCGCTAAAGCTTCTCAAGATCCCAAAGGTGGATGCCTCTGTGCGGCAGTTACTAAGAAGATGACCATCCCCATGGCCAGTGCGACGGCATTGAAGGTGCATCTCCAGCTGGCTTTTTTTAAACTCTTTTTCTCAGTTATAAAGTTATAAATAAAACTTCACAAGGCACAAGTCAGATATTCAAGACATTACAAACATCTGCATAGTAGCAGTACAGAGAGGAAAGACCTCTCTCCAATACAGAGGTTCAGCATAAGAAAAGAAAGGAACAGAATCAGGTGGTCAAGAATATAATATACATTCAGACATTATGCTGACAAGTATTCAAATATTCCCTGTATGGGCCCCAAATAGACATGTATTTAACATGTTCATTCTTCAAGTCATAGCATAATTCAATTTTAGCAATGATTTGAATTTGTTTACTCCAAAATGCTAATGTAGGGCATGTCTTCCAAAAGGTGGCAATGGTAAATCTTGCTGCTAAAAGTAACTGTCCTACCCAGGGCCCTGTGTCTAATGGGGATTAGGGACATATTCCAATGGCCCAAAAGACCTAACTCTGGGACGTTGCACAGAGATGCCCAGAATGTCTGCTATTTCTTGAATAACTTGTACCCAGAAGGTACCAACAATAGGGCAAAACCACCACATGTGGATATAAGATCCAGGTTGCCCACACCCATGCGATATGTTCTGTTCAACAACTTAAGCATTAACTCCTTTCTCCGGGCGCAAATGGAGATGTGGTGGGAAGCATTCCAAATGCATTTCCAGGCTTTATGATCCAGCGAAAGGTCTAGATCGGCATTCTAAGCATCAATCACTATTTATCGCTACGTAGAATACCCATATAAATGAGAGAGATGCCCTTCCCATTGGCGTCGGGGTCACTTAAAAAAAAGACTCCAAGCCATCTAGCGGGAGCAAAGGTTGGGACAGGTCAAACTTATCCTGCAATGCCTCCCATAATTGAAGATAGTATACATGGGAATGTGGGGAGAGATCATAATCTTCGCACAATGAAACCTGAGTCATCCCATAACTGTGTTATATGTATGAGACCGCTATCCCTCCAGTCTCTAAACACAGGTGGTGAAAAGGTATAGCCAGAGAGAATGGGATTTTCATATATTGGTGCATTAAGCAGGGCATCTGCCTCGGATTGTCCCAGAGACTTGAGAACCTGTCGCCAAACGTACAAAGTGTGTGCAATGAGAGGGCTGGCACGGCAAATCCGCCTACCGTTAGGCGAATCACGAGGAAGAAAAGGGAGGACATCAAGGTTTACAACCTTAGGCTGCAGCCTCTCCAGTTGTAAGTATGCATCATCCCCCCATCTCATCCAAGCTTTCAAAAAATTAAGCCTAGCAGCCCAGTAATATAGCTGCGGGTTAGGCAGAGCAAGACCCCGCTGCGACTTAGGAAGCAAAAGCTGGCACAAACCCAGCCGAGCCTGCCTCCCTTTCCATATAAATGTAGTTATACATTGGTTTAGGTGCGTGAAAAAGGAAGCTGGGATGTGACAGAGTACGTGCTGAAACAGGTGTAATAATTGCAGGAGTAAATTCATTTTGAGCAGGCTGACTCGGCCAATCCAGGAAACAGTTAGGTGTTCCCAGTCTGAGAACTTGTTTGATGCAAGTTACCAATGGGGCAATATTTTTCCCCAAAAGGTCCCGGAAGTTCCGAGGAATGAAAACACCTAGATGTTGAAAGCCCTGTTGAACTACTTTAAACTCTCTGAGCGAGTCCAGGATTGAAAGTTTCAAGTCAACAAGAAATAGTTGAGATTTATCAAAATTAACCATAGCACACCAGGAGAGTAAAAAGAGCCTGCCCAAAGGTCTTAAGGGAAATCATATAGTAAATTACATCTAGTCATACCATCACTTCCATTAGCTAAGGTATCCAACACAAGAAACAGAGCCATTTCCATTGCAGGCCCGAATTTATGAGCTCACTACCATATTACCTGAGCTCACAAAGCAAAATCAAATCATTTAAAAAAGAGCTCAAAACTTGGATCTTAGGTCAAACTTTCAAAGACAATATCGGTTAACTTCACATACCTATTTAACACATAACCAATTTCGGTTATGCAAGAACAATCCCAAGACTATTACATAGAACGTATAAGCTTGATTGTTCAACGACAAGAACGATACTACATAATTATCCACAGACTTTTAAAATTAGTTTCTCATAGATAAATCGAACGTTAACATCCTCTTCTTTCCATTAAAAATATATTTCCCCCTTCACAATAACATATTTCCCCCCGTCAGTGATAACACATTTCAAATTATAAATATTAACCCACTCTAAGTTGTTTTATTTACATAAGTTTATTCAATTTGTTGATTATTTCCCGGTCTGATCACAGTTATACCCTGTTTTGTTTTCAATTGTTGACAAAAATGTTTACTTAAATTGTTGACAAAATATACTAAGTTGTTAGATCTGTAAACCGGAGTGAAGGCATCTAGCTATACTTCGGCATAAAAAAACATATAAATAAATAAATATATTAAAATGTCATCCACACATAAAGAAATTTTGTGTTTTGCCCCCAAAAACAAACCCAGAAATGTGGGGATGTTGTCTAATGGTGTCAGCCAAGGGTTCAATAGCCAGGTCAAAGAGCAGGGGCGATAGGGGGGGCAGCCCTATCGTGTGCCCCTCTTGATGATCAGGCACACTTGAGGTTGTTCATACGTAGGTCGAATCCAAGCAATGGAATGTGTCAGAAGCCCATCTATTTCTAAAGCTGCAAACAAAAAAAGCCATGAGACACGATCGAACGCCTTTTCGGCATCTAGGGAAATTATGGCCCCTGCCAGAGCCTTGGCTTTAGCTAAATGGAGAAGATTAAATAGCCTCCTAGTGTTTAGATGTAGAGTGACTTCTCTTAATAAAACCGGTTTGGTCAGAGTGCACTAGATGGGGGAGCAAGGTTTTGAGATGCAATTGCAATACTTTTGCAAAAATGTTTTATATCTGAATTCATTAAGGAGATTGGCCAATATGATCCACACTCCAGAGCATGTTTGCCTTTCTTATGAAGGAGAGTAATATTCCCATCAGCCATGGACCTCAGGGAATTCTCCCCCTCCCCAACCATATTAAAGACTGGGAGAAGAAACATGGAGACCTGAGCCCAGGAACCTTTAAAAAAAAAAAAAAAAAAAAAAAAAAAAAAAAGTCAATGGAATAGCTGACTGGTCCTGGACACTTCCCACCCGGCAAAGCTTTCACCGCCGTTGGAATCTCAAGCAAGGATATAGGCTCTGACAGCATCTCCTGTTGAGGCTCAGGCAAGAAAGGCAGGTCAAGCTCAAGAAGAAATTCCTTAATTTCTGGGAGGCGATTACCTCAAAAAGATTGTGTAACAGTTTTATGTTGAGAGCCGGATTGCGCTGGGTGCAACAGCTAAAGGCTGACAGGTCCTTATCCGAGTCGGAGTAACGACAAGCTGAGCATCTGGAGGCTGTGGTGGCATATAGTGCTGATGCCTCATATGATCTCATCTGGCTTCCTCAAGAACTGTGATGTCAGCAGTTTCGGCTCGTCGCCTCTTCTGACTGAGGAACTGGGCGGCCGATGTCTCGTCCAAGGCCCGGTTGGGTTCATTGCCTTTCAAAGGAAAATTGCTGTTTGGCAAGGACTTGGAGGAGGAGATTAAGTTTCTCATCAGGGAGAACAAGTTTCATAAACTGCCGAAGGACAAACCGAGGGTGAAAAGCTCCCTGCCTTCCCGCTTCAGAGCCAGTCGGCTGTTTCGTCCGTCCAAGCCTTCGGGGGGGAGGGGGGGTTCTCAGAGACAGTCCTCGGGTAGGCAATCATGTTGGAACCAGTCCTTTCGGGGATACAGGTTGGGCAGGGATGCCTCCTCCCTCAGCAGTGAATAAGCCAAATCCTCACAATGAGGAGAGGCCGGTCTACTTCTCAGATCTAGTGATCGGGGGCCGGTTGGCTCCATATTATGAGGAGTGGGCCAAGATCACATCAGTTCAGTGGGTCCTAAATGTGATAAGTCAAGGCTCCGCCTTTAGAATTTGCTCGTCCATTAAGAGATCAGGTCCTAGTCTCCCCTTGCTCTTATCTCGCAAAGACATTGGTAGTGCGAGAAACTGTCACTCGTCTATGCCAGCTTGGGCCTTCGTGCCTGTACCTCTAGAAGAACAAGGGTTGGGTTGTTCCATTTATTTCGTAGTCCCCAAAAAGAAAGACACGTTCAGGCCTATTCTTGATCTCAAAAAAGTGAATGTCATTCTCAAGGTCACTTGCTTTCGAATGGAGACCTTGCTTTTGGTAATCACCTCTGTGCGCAAAGGAGAATTCCTGGCATCTCTGGATTTGACTGAAGTATACTTTCATATTGGCATCCGGTCCGACCATCAGAGATATGAGATTCATGATTCTGGTGGAACTTCCAGTTTTGCGCTTTCCCTTTCGGTCTGGCAATGGTGCCCAGGTCCTTTACCAAGGTGATGGTCATGGTGGCGGCGGCGCTCTGGTGGGATGGCATCCTGGTTCATCCTTATCTGGACAACTGGTTGATCCGGACCAAATTGGAGAGCCTCTGTCGGGAAGCAGTGGACGTAATCCTCCATCGACTGTGCTCTCTGGGTTGGATAGTCAATCTGAGCAAGAGTCAGCTAGTTCCTTCCCAGCATTTGGAGTTCCTGGGGGCGCTTTTCGATACCAGGTTGGGGAAGGTTTTCCTCTCCGAAGATCGGATTTCCAAGTTACATGCACAAGTTCGAGACTGCTTGCAGAGGCGGGTGCCCAGATTCTGGGATTACTTACAGGTTCTCGGGTCTATGGCTTCTACCCTGGAGTTTGTTCCATGGGCATTTGCACATATGCGGCCTCTGCAGTCAGCATTGCTATCCCGTTGGGACCCACAATTAGAACAATTTCAGCTCCCGCTCCCCCTGCCGGAGTTCGCTCGATCCATTCTTGCCTGGTGGCTCCTGCCGGACAAGCTAAGACGGGGTGTGGACAATAGTCACCACCGATGACGATCTCTCTGGATGGGGAGCAGTTTGTCGGAACCAGTTTGTACAAGGCCGGTGATCAACGAAGGAAGCCTCATGGTCTATCAATCGTTTGGAAACAAGAGCTGTGCGTTTTTAGCCCTGCAAGCGCTTCTACCTCTGGTGAGGGGCCAACTAGTGTGTGTGTGTTGTCTGACAATGTGACCACGGTGGCTCAGGGGGCCGAGAGTTGATCAGATGGGAGGAACGGCATCTGGGTCAAATAGCTGCCTCTCACATAGCAGGCACAGACAACGTTTAAGCGGACTTTCTGAGCTGGCATCAGTTGGACCCCGGAGAGTGGGAGTTGTCGGAGGAAATGCTATGCCTCAGCCGACGAAAGTGGGGCACGCAGGGCATGGATCGGATGGCGACCTTTCACATTGCCAAAGCCCCACAATTCTTCAGTCGGCGAAGGGAAAGAGGGGTAGAAGGAATGGATGTGTGTGTTCTGTCTTGGCTGACAGGAGTCCTTCTCTACATGTTTCCACCTTGCTGTTGGTAGGCAAGATTTTGCGTTGAATAGAGGTCCATCCAGGCGAGGTGGCTGAGGCATCTGAGGTTTGTGGACTTGGTCAACCTGGCTGTGGACGGTTCATTACGGCTGGCGCATCTGCCCAGTCTTCTGCATCAAGGTCTTGTCTGTTTGGATCAGGAAGATCGCTTTTGTCTAGTGGCTTGGCTTTTGAGAGGGAACGATTGAGGAATAAGGGTTATTCGGAAGGAGTTATTGCGACCCTCTTGCAATCTAGGAAACCTTTCACTTCCCTGGCATACATAAGAGTTTGGAAAGTATTTGAGTTGTGGTGTAACATAGAAACATAGAAATGACGGCAGAAGAAGACCAAACGGCCCATCCAGTCTGCCCAGCAAGCTTTCATACTTATTTTTCTCATACTTATCTGTTACTCTGACCGCTGAGGTCAGGGCCTTTATTGGTAACTTTTTGGTTCTAATTTCCTTCCACCCCCGCCAATTGATGTAGAGAGCAGTGCTGGAGCTGCATTAATGTGAAGTATCAAGCCCAATTGGTTAGGGGTAGTAACCGCAGCAATAAGCAAGCTACTCCCACGCTTATGTTTGCCCAGCCTGTGCAATTTAGTCCTTGTTGGTGGTTTGAATATAAATAATCTTTTCTTCATTCCCCCTGCCATTGAAGCAGAGAGCTGCTTGGCTATGCATTGAAAATGAAGTATCAGGCTAATTTGGTTTGGGGTAGTAACTGCCGTAACAACCACTCTTATTTGTAAATGCAGATCCTTTTTCCCACATTTCCTCTTGCCGTTGAAGCATAGAGCAATGTTGGAGTCGCATTAACCGTGTGTATGTTTATTGAATAAGGGTAGTAGCCGTCATTCCTGTAAGCCACACCCATGCCTCTTCTCTTCATTTCATTCACATCCTCAAGACTTTATGGATCCACAGTGTTTATCCCACGCCCTTTTGAAATCCTTCACAGTTTTGCTCCTCACCATTTCTTCCGGAAGGGCGTTCCAGGCATCCACAACCCTCTCTGTGAAGAAATACTTCCTGACATTGGTTCTGAGTCTTCCTCCTTGGAGTTTTAAATCATGACCCCTGGTTCTGCTGATTTTTTTTCCATGGAAAATGTTTGTCGTTTACTTTGGATCATTAAAACCTTTCAAGTATCTGAAAGACTGTATCATATCACCGCTGTTCCTCCTTTCCTCCAGGGTATACATATTTAGATTCTTCAATCTCTCCTCATAAGTCATTCGATGAAGACCCTCCACCTTTTTGGTCGCCCTTCTCTGGACTGCCTCCATCCTGTCTCTGTCCCTTCTGAGATACGGTCTACAGAACTGAACACAGTACTCCAGGTGAGGCCTCACCAAGGACCTGTACAAGGGGATAATCACTTCCCTTTTCTTACTCATTATTCCTCTCTCTATGCAGTCTAGCATTCTTCTGGCTTTAGCTATCGCCTTGAGGCAAAAGGTGGACCCTCGGCGAGCCTCAGTTGTGGATGTTTTAGCATTCCTACAGGAGGGTTTGACTAAAGGTCTTTCCTTTTATTCCCTGAGAGTTCAAATGGCGGCCTTAGGCTGTCTTCGGGGCAAGATTGGTGGAATTTCTTTGGCAGCACAACCAGATGTGGTGCGTTTTTCTTGGGGGGGCTAAGCATTTACGTTCTCCGGTACGAAAACCTTGTCCATCCTCTAACCTTAATCTGGTCCTTAAGGGCTTGTGTGCCGCCCCCTTTGAAGCCCTGAAATGATCTTCTATGAAGGACTTTTTTTCTGGTGGCAATTTGTTCAGCTCGTCTAATTTCCAAACTTTAGCCTTGTCATGTTTAGAGCCCTTTTTGAGAATTTCAGATACAGGAGTTTCCCTGTGAATGGTCCCATCCTTTTTGCTAAAGGTGGTTTCTTCCTTTCACTTGAATCAGCCAGTGGAACTTCCATTCTTCCCAGCTTTGGATCCTGCTTCACCTCGTGCTAAGGATTTGCCTTGGTTAGACATGAGGCATGCTTTATTACATTACCTGAAGGTTATGAATGACTTCCGCCTATCGGATCAACTTTTTGTGTTGTGGAGTGGTGCCAAAAAAGGTCATAAGGCCTCGTGAGCTATCATTGCACGGTGGTTGAAGGTGGCTATTAGCTCTGCTTATATTGGTCATGGCCGTCCCGCCCCTGAAGGGCTTTGGTCACATTCGACTTACTTAGGCTGAATGTCGTCTTGGGCTGAATGTCAGCGAGTTTCACTGCATGAGATCTGTCGAGCAGTGACTTGGAAGTCATTCCACACTTTCACCAGGCATTACTGTTTGGACGTCCAGGCCCCGGAGGCCATGGGCTTTGGTGAAAGTGTACTTCGAGTGGGACTCTCGCAGTCCCACCCCTCTTAGGGAAGCTTTGGTACATCCCAGGAGTCTGGACTGATCTGGGTACGAACAGGGAAAAGAAAATTGGTTCTTACCTGCTAATTTTTGTTCCTGTAGTACCACAGATCAGTCCAGAGTTCCTGTCCACTGCAGGAGAGGAGAACTTGAAGAGTCCACTCAATCTGTTTTGTTATTCTTTCTCTGAAGAATAGCACAAGCTGTTTTTGGTCCTGCACAGAGATTGTGTGGGCACTGTTAGGATTCTCAGGTTTTCTTTTCCCATTGCTCCTTTGGGGCAGGTAGGTTAGTTCTGAGGTTATTTTTGTTTTTCTCATCTGGCTTGGGTATAGTTCAATACTGAGTGACTGCAGGTGGCATTGTCAGTAAAACTTTCTTTGTCTCCATCTCCTGAAGGGGAGGCAAAACCCAAGAGTCTGGACTGATCTGTGGTCCTACAGGAATGAAAATTAGCAGGTAAGAACCAGTTTTCCTTTAGGTGTCATAAAGGTCCAAGTTTTAAGGCCCTTTTTGAAAATGCTTAATTCTTTCTCAGTACGTAAGAATAAAGGAAGAGCATTCTTTGGTAAATAGGGCCCTTATTTTGTAAAATCTCTGGGAAGAGGGAAATAGCTGCTGTACCTGATTTGTAACTTGCCTTGAGCTTGGATTTGGAAAGGCGAGTATTTAGATTAATCTAGGTGAGCAAGGGCTACCATAAAACTAGTTTCACTAGTTTTCATTTTTGTAGGTGGCCATTGAGGGGTTTTTTTTGCCATTTTCTACAGAAATATTCTCTTCCCCTTAGGTACTGATTTCAACTTTTTCTTCAGGGTCCTGTGAGTGTAGTTACGGAAGAGCACACTAATCTCTCAGTGTCTGGTGTATATTTCAACTGCCCGTTGACTGGAGCCACCTTGACAAGAGACCAGCGGGAAGCACACATCAGAGAGGCAATTCTTCTTGTAAGTACACTGTTGCAGATAATTACCTGACCATAGAATCTGTCCATTCTGCCTTCCTCATAGTTGTCATGCCTTAGGTCCCAGCTACAAGAGGGTCAAAAGGGATATTGTTCAGAATTGACTGTTGAAGATGGCTTGAGACTGACTAGTTTGCTTTCTTTATTAAAAGCTAACCTTATTTGTTGCACAATGAATAGTTTAAAAACTTGGAAAATACAGTTTTGCTTAGCTCAGTGCCTATAGGATTGTCAAGTAGGTTTTTTTTTTGTTTTTGTTTTTTTTTGGGGGGGGGGGAAAGATGAGCAGCAGCTGAGTTGTTACAATTATCCCATAATATCTAGACTTGCTACTATCAGAGGATAAGAACATGCATACTGGGTCAGACCAAGGGTCCATCAAGCCCAGCATCCTGTTTCCAACAGTGGCCAGTCCAGGCCATAAGAACCTGGCAATTACCCAAAAACTAAGTCTATTCCATGTTTCCATTGCTAGTAACAGCAGTGGCTATTTTCTAAGTCAACTTAATTAATAGCAGGTAATGGACTTCTCCTCCAAGAACTTACCCAATCCTTTTTTAAACCCAGCTACACTATCTGCACTAACCACATCCTCTGGCAACAAATTCCAGAGTTCAATTGTGCGTTGAGTGAAAAAGAACTTTCTCCAATTAGTTTTAAATGTGCCACATGCTAACTTCATGGAGTGCCCCCTAGTCTTTCTATTATCCAAAAGAGTAAATAACCGATTCACATCTACCCGTTGTAGACCTCTCATGATTTTAAACACCTCTATCATATCCCCCCTCAGTCGTCTCTTCTCCAAGCTGAAAAGTCCTAACCTCTTTAGTTTTTCCTCATAGGGGAGTTGTTCCATTCCCCTTATCATTTTGGTAGCCCTTCTCTGTACCTTCTCCATCGCAATTATATCTTTTTTGAGATGCGGCGACCAGAATTGTACACAGTATTCAAGGTGTGGTCTCACCATGGAGCGATACAGAGGCATTATGACATTTTCCGTTTTATTCACCATTCCCTTTCTAATAGTTCCCAACATTCTGTTTGCTTTTTTGACTGCCGCAGCACACTGAACTGTCAATTTCAATGTGTTTCAACTGTGACGCCTAGATCTTTCTTGGGTAGTAGTGCCTAATATGGAACCTAACATTGTGTAACTATAGCATGGGTTATTTTTCCCTATATGCATCACCTTGTACTTATCCACATTAAATTTCATCTGCCATTTCGATGCCCAATTTTCCAGTCTCACAAGGTCTTTCTGCAATTTATTATAATCTCCTTGTGATTTAACTACTCTGAACAACTTTGTATCATCTGCAAATTTGATTACCTCACTCGTCGTATTTCTTTCCAGATCATTTATAAATATATTGAAAAGTAAGGGTCCCAATACAGATCCCTGAGGCACTCCACTGCCCACTCCCTTCCACTGAGAAAATTGTCCATTTAATCCTACTCTCTGTTTCCTGTCTTTTAGCCAGTTTGTAATCCACAAAAGGACATCGCCACCTATCCCATGACTTTTCACTTTTCCTAGAAGCCTCTCATGAGGAACTTTGTCAAATGCCTTCTGAAAGTCCAAGTGCACTACATCTACCGGTTCACCTTTATCCACATATTTATTACTTCCTTCAAAAAAGTGAAGCAGATTTGTGAGGCAAGACTTGCCTTGGGTCAAGCCATGCTGACTTTTTTCCATTAAACCATGTCTTTCTATATGTTCTGTGATTTTGATGTTTAGAACACTTTCCACTATTTTTCCTGGCACTGAAGTCAGGCTAACCGGTCTGTAGTTTCCCGGATCGCCCCTGGAGCCCTTTTTAAATATTGGGGTTACATTAGCTATCCTCCACTCTTCAGGTACAATGGATGATTTTAATGATAGGCTACAAATTTTTACTAATAAGTCTGAAATTTCATTTTTGAGTTCCTTCAGAACTCTGGGGTGTATACCATCCAGTCCAGGTGATTTAGTACTCTTCAGTTTGTCAATCGGGTCTACCACATCTTCTAGGTTCACCGTGATTTGGTTCAGTCCATCTGAATCATTACCCATGAAAACCTTCTTCAGTTCGGGTACCTCCCCAACATTCTCTTCAGTAAACACCGAAGCAAAGAAATCATTTAATCTTTCCGCGATGGCCTTCTCTTCTCTAAGTGCCACTTTAACCCCTCGATCATCTAACGGTCCAACTGACTCCCTCACAGGCTTTCTGCTTCGGATATATTTAAAAAGTTTTTACTGTGTGAGTTTTTGCCTCTACAGCCAACTTCTTTTCAAATTCTCTCTAAGCCTGTCTTATCAAAGTCTTACATTTAACTTGCCAACACTTATGCATTATCCTATTTTCTTCTGTTGGATCCTTCTTCCAATTTTTGAATGAAGATCTTTTGGCTAAAATAGCTTCTTTCACCTCCCATGTTAACCATGCTGGTAATCGTTTTGCCTTCTTTCCACATTTTTTAATGTGTGGAATAGATCTGGACTGTGCTTCTAGGATGATATTTTTTAACTTTTTACCTTTGTAGCTGCTCCTTTAAGTTTTTTTCTACCAATTTTTCTCATTTTATCAAAGTTTCCCTTTTGAAAGTTTAGCACAAGAGCTGTGGATTTGCTTACTGTCCCCCTTCCAGTCATTAAATCAAATTTGATCATATTGTGATCACTATTGCCAAGCGGCCCCACCACCGTTACCTCTCTCATCAAATCCTGTGCTCCACTGAGAATTAGATCTAAAATTTCTCCCTCTCTTGTCGGTTCCTGAACCAATTGCTCCATAAAAATGTCATGTATTCCATCCGGGAACTTTATATCTCTAGCATATACTGATGATACATTTACTCAGTCAATATTGGGGTAATTGAAGTCTCCCATTATTACCGCACTACCAATTTGGTTAGCTTCCCTAATTTCTCTTAGCATTTCACTGTCAGTCTCACCATCTTGACCAGGTGGACGGTAGAATACTCCTATCACTATAGTCTTCCCTGACACACAAGGGATTTCTACCCATAAAGATTCAATTGTGCATTTAGTCTCATGCAGGATGGATTCTATGCCATACCGGACATAATGCGCCACACCGCCTCCCGGGTGCTCCCCTCTGTCGCCGGTATAGCACTGTACCATTGGTTGTCATCCTTCCCCCATGTCTCTGAGATGCCAAATAAGTCTATGTCATCATTCACTGCTATACATTCTAATTCTCCCATCTTACTTCTTAGACTTCTGGTGTTAGCATACAAACATTTCAAAGTTTGTTTTTTGTTTGTATTTTCATTCTGCTTTTTAATTGGTAGGGATAAGTTAGAATTTTTTAGCTCAGGTGAGTTTTTAGTTACAGGCACTTTGACTACTTATTATTGGAACCTCACTGTCCGGATGCCCTAATTCTAATGCATCATTAGTATCCTTTTGAAGATACCTCTCTCCGAACCATGCGCTACTGAGCAACTGTCGGCTTTCCCCTTAGAGCAGCTTTTAAACTAGAACAATCTCCTTTTTAAAGATTAGCGCCAGCAGTCTGGTTCCACCCTGGTTAAGGTGGAGTCCATCCCTTCGGAAGAGACTCCCCCTTCCCCAAAAGGTTCCCCAGTTCCTAACAAAACTGAATCTCTCTTCCCTGTACGTACCTGGATCAGTCCAGACCGTGGGTTATGTCCCCATTCCAGCAGATGGAGTCAGCCCAAAGCTTCGAGGGGGCGTCACCATAAGTACTACTACCCCCTCTGCAGGAGTCCAGTATCTTCTGACTCCAGCAGATGCGAGTAGTGGAATCTGGGCTTGCTCCCGATTTCCTAGAAACTCTCTTGTTTCCCCTTGTTTAGGGCTTTCTTCTCTGTGTTGTTAGCTTTGGTCTTGGATCAAGTTGTACTTTAGTTTAAAAAAAAAAAAAAAAAAAAAAGGGGGTTAATTGGTTAATTGGGGAGGCGTGTCTTCTTTGTTGTGCTGGCTCTCTGCCTCCCTTTTCTTCGCTCTCAGCGCTGGTCTGTGTCTTTCCCGGGGTAAGTCGCTTTTCTGTTTTCTTGGCTGTACTTTTTCTTTTCAGCTAGGTTGACTGCGACTGCTGGGGAGACCGGCCTCCTTCGCTTGCTCCCGCGGCCATTTGGCCGGCTCCTCGTGGGCAGCAGGGAGCAGGCAGAGCTATTTCGGCGGGCTGTGAGGCCAGGAAGGCCCCCCCGCGGCGCCGCTTGGGTTTTATCGGCGGGTAGTGCGGCCCGTCCGGGCCCCCCCGCAGCGGGGCGCCGTCTCGCGGCGCCCCCCCCCGAGGCTGCCGAGTGTTTTTCACCGTCGGGGCTGTCTTTCGGCGCGCTTGCTATGCCGCGGCCGTCGCGTTGCTCGGCCTTTGGCGAGCCAGGATCGCGCATTTCTAGGGAGGGCATCTGTGCTAGGTGCCTCCCAGGGGGGGAAGGCACGTCCGGGCCCCGCACTTATTTTTCAGCGTTCGCAGCCTTGCCCGGGCGGCGTGAGCCGGCCCCTCCCCCATTCCTGGCGGGAACGGCGGCCATTTTACATGCGCTGCGCCCCGAAGGGGATCAGACGGTGCTGGAGGATGGGGATGCCTCGGAGGGCCCTCCCCCGATCTTATTACTGGAGGCAGCTACGGAGGTGGACTCACAGGGACAGGGTCCCCCGGGGCCCCCACCCGCGGAGGTCACCCCGAGTAGGCCGGGGTTTTCTCCAGAGTTTATTCGGCTGATGCATACAGCGTACCTGCAGGAACTGGCGGCTCCCGTGGGGCCTCCACCACCCAAGCTACCGCGGCCTTCGTCCCTCTCTCCTGCCCCTCCCCCTCCGGTGGGCGTGGGGGCCCCGCAGCTCCCCGCCCACGTCCGGCTCCCTGTGGGTTCGGGGGGGACTGGGTCGGACCCGGTTTCCCCAGGATCGGACCCTGCCGCTACGGGGCAAGGGGATTCTACGTCAGAGGGAGAGGATCCATGCACGCTGCGCCTTTTCCAGCGGGAAGAGCTGGATGACCTAATCCCGCAAATCATTCAGGGGTTGGACCTCGATCCCCCGCCGGACCCGCCAGCGCTTGTCGCGCCCGCTGTCGTCACTTCTTCGAAGAAGGGGGATCCGGTACTGGCAGCACTTCGTCCGCGGGCGCGGGCATTTCCCATTCACAAGTCGTTCCTGCAACTCCTCACCAGGGAATGGGATTCCCCGGAAGCTGCTCTAAAGAGCAGCCGCGCCATGGAGAGGCTGTACCCGGTGCCGGAAGATTTTCTGGATCTCATCAAGGTACCCAGGGTGGACTCCGCAGTGACGGCGGTCACGAAGAGGACCACCATTCCGGTGACAGGTGGAGCGGCGTTAAGGGACACGCAGGATCGCAAGTTGGAAGTCTTCCTCAAGCGGGTCTTCGAGGTCTCCGCAGTGGGGCTGCGGGCGGCGATGTACAGCTCGCTTGCCCAGCGGGCTAGTCTTCTCTGGGTGCAGCTACTGCTCACTTCTCAGGTGCTGCCACCCGAGGAGGCCGCGCAAGCGGATAGGCTGGAAGCCGCGGTGGCTTACGGGGCTGACGCCTCCTATGATCTCTTCAGGGTCCTCGCCCGCTCCATGGCCTCGGTGGTGGCGGCGCGTTGGCTCCTATGGCTACGCAACTGGGCGGCGGACACGTCCTCCAAGTCGAGCCTGGGTTCCCTGCCATTCAGGGGTAAGTTCCTATTTGGGGAGGATCTGGACCAGATCATCAAGTCGCTGGGGGAAAACGCGGTCCATCGCCTGCCGGAAGACAGATATCGCTCCACCAGGGCTTTCTCGTCCTCCCGGACCAGAGCCAGGGCGCAAAGACGCTACAGGAGTTACAGACCGGCGACAGCCCGACCCCCCCCCCCCCCGCCCCCCTTCCAGGTCTCAGCCCTGGTCGCGCTCCTTTCGCGGGCGCCACCCCGCGCGTCCCGCTTCCTCGGCGGGACAACCTTCTCCCAAGTCCTCGCAATGATGTTCAGCTCGCCCGCTCCGCCATCCCCAAAATTGGGGGGCGGCTAGCGTTCTTCTACGAGGAGTGGGCGCGGATCACCTCGGATCAGTGGGTCTTGGACACCATAGGACACGGCTACGAGTTGGAGTTTGTCCGCGCTCCCAAGGGACGGTTCATTTTCTCCCCTTGCGGCTCGGCCATCAAGCGAAGGGCGGTCCAGCTGACGCTGGACAGACTGTGGGAGATAGGCGCCATTGTGTCCGTGCCCTCCGGAGAGGTGGGCTTGGGCCACTATTCCATCTACTTCATCGTACCGAAGAAAGACAGTTCCTTCCGCCCCATACTGGACTTGAAGGAAGTCAACAAATCCCTTCGAGTGACCAGGTTCTGCATGGAAACGCTGCGTTCGGTGATCGCGGCGGTGCATGGAGGGGAGTTCCTGGCCTCCCTGGACCTGACGGAGGCCTATCTGCACATCCCCATCCGGCGGGAGCATCATCGGCTTCTACGTTTCAAGATCCTGGACCAGCATTTCCAGTTTGTGGCGCTTCCGTTCGGATTGGCGACGGGGGCCGTCGCCAATCCGAACCAAGATAATGGTTGTCGTGGCGGCTGCCCTTCGGAAGGAGGGTATTCTAGTCCACCCCTATCTGGACGATTGGCTCATCAGAGCGAAGTCTTTTCGGCATGGACAGGCTGCTGTGGCCAGGGTGATGGAGTTTCTGCAGTCCCTGGGATGGGTGGTCAACTTCTCCAAGAGCTCCCTCGTGCCCTCGCAGCGCTTGGACTTCTTGGGGGCGACCTTCGACATCCGTCTGGGAGCGGTCTTCCTACGCCAGGACAAGGCGCAAGCCCTGCGGGAGCACATACAGCGGTTTTCTGCTTTACCAGCTCCCACCTCCTGGGACTATCTGCAGCTCCTGGGGGTCATGGGTTCCACCATCGACATGGTCCCTTGGGCTTTTGCACACCTCCGACCTCTGCAACGAGCGCTCCTCTCCCGTTGGAAACCTCTTTCGCAGGACTACCAGGTGATCCTTCCACTGCCCCAGTTGGCCAGGAGCAGTCTGGCCTGGTGGATGGTCCCGGAGCATCTTGCTCGCGGCGTCTCTCTCGATCTGCCAAATTGGGTAGTGGTAACCACCGACGCCAGTCTCATAGGCTGGGGAGCAGTCTGCGACCGCAGCGCCACACAAGGGACGTGGTCCGCGGAAGAGGCGAAGTGGTCCATCAATCGTCTGGAGACCAGAGCGGTCAGGCTGGCGCTCCTCCACTTCCTTCCACTCCTTCGGAATCGGGAAGTCAGAATCTTATCGGACAACGCAACGACGGTGGCCTACATCAATCGACAGGGCGGCACTCGAAGCCCGCAGGTCGCGATCGAGGCCGCAATGCTGATGCAGTGGGCGGAGAGGCATCTGGCCCGTCTGGCGGCCTCGCACATCGCGGGCGTGGACAACGTCCAGGCGGATTTCCTCAGCCGTCAGCTGCTGGACCCCGGAGAGTGGTCCCTCTCCGACGAGGCCATGCAGTTGCTCGTACGGAGGTGGGGATCCCCCCACCTGGATCTCATGGCGACTGCACAAAATGCCAAGGCCCCTCGTTTCTTCAGTCGCCGGAGAGAGCGGGGGGCGGAGGGCGTCGATGCTATCGCGCTCCCGTGGCCGGCCGATCTGCTCCTCTACGCGTTCCCCCCGTGGCCACTGGTGGGAAGACTACTCCGCCGGATAGAGGCTCATCAGGGGACTGTAATCTTCGTCGCGCCAGAGTGGCCAAGACGTCCTTGGTTCGCGGACCTCCTCCTCCTGGTAATCGACGGACCCATCCGGCTGGGCCATCTTCCCCGCCTCCTCCACCAGGGACCGGTATTTTTCGACCAGGCAGAACTCTTCTGTCTTGCGGCCTGGCTTTTGAGAGGCGCCGCCTCCGGCGACGGGGCTACCCGGAGGCGGTAGTGTCAACGCTGCTGCGTTCTCGGAAGGCTTCCACGTCAGTGGCCTATGTGCGGGTCTGGAAGGTGTTCGAGCTGTGGTGTACCGGCCTGAACACAAAACCCACGGAGGCGTCGGTTCCCCAGATCCTCCAGTTCCTACAAGCGGGAGTGGACAAGGGGCTCGCTTACAACTCCCTCCGGGTTCAAGTGGCCGCCCTTGGCTCCCTTCTGCGTGACGGAGGTTCTCTGTTACAACATCCAGACATCGTCCGTTTTCTCAAGGGGGTCAAACATTTGCGACCTCCATTGCGGGACCCTTGTCCCTCCTGGAGTCTCAATCTGGTACTACGTTCCATGTCGGGACCTCCATTTGAACCGCTGAGGAATGCGACGATCAAGGATATCACTCTCAAGACTGTGTTCCTGGTGGCCATCTGCTCGGCTCGGTGGATTTCGGAGCTCCAGGCTCTGTCGTGTAGAGAGCCCTATCTCCGATTCTCCGATTCGGGAGTGTCTCTTCGTACTGTGCCCTCCTTCCGAAGGTGGTTTCTGCGTTCCATGTGAATCAGACGGTGGAACTGCCATCTTTCCCTTCGTCTGAGCCGAGGTCTCTCCGTCTCCTTGATGTCAAGCGCACTCTGCGCATCTACCTGGAGGCTACGAATGATTTCCGGACTTCGGATCATCTCTTCGTCCTTTGGTCCGGGCCCCGGAAGGGTTCTCAGGCCTCGAAGACGACCATTGCCAGATGGCTGAAGGCCGGTATTGCCGCTTCCTACATTGGGGCGGGGCGGTCCCCGCCGCCCGGCATTGTAGCGCATTCTATCCGGTCGCAGGCAGCCTCCTGGGCGGAGACCCGCTCGGTCTCTTCACAAGAAATCTGTAGGGCGGCCACCTGGAAATCCTTGCACACATTCTCAAGACACTATCGCCTACACCTCGCCTCTTCCGTCCATGGACATTTTGGCGAACAGGTTCTACGAGCGGGCCTCGCAGGACCCCACCCGGTCTAGGGAAGCTTGGGTACATCCCACGGTCTGGACTGATCCAGGTACGTACAGGGAAAAGAAAATTATTACTTACCTGCTAATTTTCGTTCCTGTAGTACCATGGATCAGTCCAGATGCCCACCGCACTTGGGTCTTCATCCTGCTCAGCTGTCTTTGGTGGCTGATTCGACTCAGCTGTTATATGGTAGTGTCTTTTCTACTGTTTTTCTCTCACGTGTTCCCTGTTTTTCACTGTTTTGTGCCTGTTTTCTTAGGGGTCAACACGCGACGTGACCTCCCATCCGTTGGTGGGACGGTACAGTTTCTCTAGTTACAAATTCAGCGGCTTATTGTTGCCGTCTTGTTTAAACTTGATCCAATTCAGGGGTTTCTGTTTCCTCGGGCTTTGATATTCTCGATACTGAACTCCTGCAGAGGGGGTAGTAGTACTTATGGTGACGCCCCCTCGCAGCTTTGGGCCGACTCCATCTGCTGGAATGGGGACATAACCCACGGTCTGGACTGATCCATGGTACTACAGGAACGAAAATTAGCAGGTAAGTAATAATTTTCTTTTCCTTGCACCATCGTCTCATCCATGCCTTGAGACTCCAGAGCAGGGGTCAGGAACCTTTTTGGCTGAGAGAGCCATAAACGCCACATATTTTAAAATGTAATTCCATGAGAGCCATACAATATGTTTAAAACTTAAATACAAGTAAATGTGTGCATTTTATGTAAGATCACACTTTTAAAGTACAATAAGTCTCTGAAAATATTACACCAGGCCTTAAGACACCAATACATCTCCTATTAGGAAAACGGACCAAGTCAGGCTGCTATAGAGTCCTACACAGAAACTACACGCCAGCAGAAAACCTCACCTGAATCACGTGCTGTCCCTCACCTAACATAGAATAAAGAGACCAAAACGCATAACAAGAAGCATGCAGAAAAAACTGAATTGGAAACTGCAACAAGCCAGAGTCTCTGTATGCAGTGTAACAAAGGAAAAAAGAAACATCACCCATCCTTATAAAACAAATCAAGAAATATAAAATCATCAGCAGTAAAACTGTACTAACAAAAAGAACATATTTCGAAACAGCTGATGAGTGGAATATCCAATAATTAAAAACTCATATAAAACATTTCCAGATACCAACAAAATATTTCAAAATAGCAGACACAAAGACCCAGTAATGAAAAATAATAAGGATACAAAAATGTTTTTGCTCTGCATATCTGGGAACATTTGTTATCCAAGTGCGCTGAGATTGTTCTGAATTAGCAGGAGGCGGTGTGGTTTGCTTGAAACTTTCTCCTCTCTGTCACATTCCAGCGCTCTCTCTCACACTGGCTCTCAATGACACACCTATACACACATGCTCTCAGTCACTCACATATACACATGCTTTTTCTCTTTCACTTATATAGGCTCTTAATTACACATTTACACACATGCTGTCTATCTTTTCACGCTTACACACACCGGCTTTCAATCACATAAATACATGCTGTCTTTTTCTCTCACACACAGACTCTCATTCACTTGCTTACAAACATGTCCTCTCTTTCTCTCATTTATACACAGGCTCTCAATCACATACTCACATGCTCCATCACCTAAACCAGCTCTCAATCACACACAGACACACATGATCTCTCTCTTACTTATACACACAGGCTCTTAATCATACATACACATGATTTCTCTCACACACAAAGGATCTCAATCATACACACATACTCTTTCACACAAACAGGTTTTCAATCACAAACTTACACATACAGGTTCCCAATGGTAAACTTACATTCATGCTCTCTCTCTCACAGGCAGGCTCTCAATCACAGACATACTCTCTTTCACATGTACAGGCTCTCAATCATTCACATACATGCAATCTCTCACACACACACACACACACAGGCCCCCCAGCTCTCAATCATTCACATACATGCAATCTCTCACACACACACACAGGCCCCCCCCGCGGCCCGGAAGAGGAAGTGGAGAGTATCGGGTGCGGGCGCGGCAAGAAGAGGCCACGCTAGTGCGCTCGGCATCGGCCCGAAGAAAAGAAGACCGCAGCGCGGCTCGGAGGAAAATGAAGAGGTTCAACCGCGGCCGATGGGACTCCGCCTCCGCGAGGGCTGAAAATGAAGAGGTTCCTCCCAACGCTAACCTCTTCATTTTCAGCCCTCGCGGAGTCCCATCGGCCGCGGTTGAAGCTCTTCATTTTCCTCCGAGCCGCGCTGCGGTCTTCTTTTCTTCGGGCCGATGCCGAGCGCACTAGCGTGGCCTCTTCTTGCCGCGCACGCACCCGATACTCTCCACTTCCTCTTCCGGGCCGCGGGGGGTGCGGGAAGAAGAGAGCACGCCGGTGCCGCTGACTCCAGCTGTCCTGCCGCGTTCCGCCCGGGCTGACAGCATTTTAAGCCCGGGCGGAGGAAGACTGGGGAGCAGCTGGGTCAGCAGGAAAGTGTGGCGACTGTCTGCGAGCCAGATACAGCCCTCAAAAGAGCCATATCTGGCTCGCGAGCCATGGGTTCCCGACCCCTGCTCCAGAGCTTTGCCTGCCTCTGGTGACCTGCGTGTGGATCAGGGAGCATTTCAGAGAATGCTACCCTGGAGGTTCTGGATTTAAGCTTTCTACCTAAGAGCCTAAATTTGGCTTCCAGAACCTCTCTCCCACATTTTTCTATGTCGTTGGTGCCCACATGTACCACGACAGCCCGCTCCTCCCCAGCACTGTCTAAAATCCTATCTAGGTGACGTGTGAGGTCTGCCACCTTTGCCCCAGGTAGACATGTTACCAGGCGATCCTCACACCCACCAGCCACCCAGCTGTCTACATTCCTAATAATTGAATCACCAACTATGACGGCCAACCTAACCCTTCCCTCCTGGTCAGTAGGCCTTGGAGAGATATCCTCGGTGCGAAAGGACAATGCATCACCTGGAGAGCAGGTCCTTGCTACAGGATCCTTTCCTGCTGCACCAGGTTGATGCTCTCCAATCATGAGACCTTCTTCCTCCAAGGCAACACCAGGGCTGCCAGTCTGAAGTTGGGACTTGGCTACTATGTCCCTGAAGGTCTCATCTATATGCCTCAGCTCCTCCAGGTCTGCCACTCTAGCCTCCAGAGATCAGACTTGTTCTCTGAGAGTCAGGAGCTCTTTGCATCGCATGAACATGTACAACTTCTCACCCGCGGGTAAAAAAAAAAGTCATACATGTGACGCTCGATGCAAAAGACTGGGAAGCCCCCCCCCTCTTGCTGCTGGACTGCTGCCTTCATCTCAGTTTTGTTCAGTTCCTAGTTAAGTTTTAGGTTGCTATGGGAGTAGGAATGTGTCTAATTAACGTCCTTTAAATATATTAGTGAATTCACTATATGTCTGGTGGTGGTTGTTGGTTGGTTGGTTGGGTTTTTTTTTTTTTGTGAAAGTGGCACCTGCCTATAAACTAAAGGATGAGCTAGGGGTGAGTGGGCAAGGGGTGAGAGAGTTGGGAAATCCAAACAGTCTAACTTCAGTTAGTCAGCCAGAGTGACTCATTACTCTCTTGATTAACAAATGTTGGTACCTAATCAAACCGAATCACACTACCTCAACACCTTTCCAAGGTGAGTAACTGAACTGAACTTTTCAACCTTTTTACTTGGGTATATACTGCTCCTAGCTTATTTCTAGCTTCTGGCTACTTTTTTTTTTTTTTTGGGGGGGGGGGGGGGGGTTAAAATACAAACACTCAATTCTGCTTACTAACGGCCTTACTGACTGACTATTTAAAAATACAAACAGTCTAACTTCTGTTTATTCGCTGCCTTACTGACTATTAAAAGCACAAACAAACACACTAAATAATATTCCCAAATAGTTAACTTTGCCCCAATACTTTTAAAAAAGACAATGTCCCAAGCAAAAACTTGGGACATTGTCCCAAAAAATCAGCCACCAGCAAGGTGATTCTCTCCTCTCAGTGCTCCCACTGGAATGGTCTGCTCATCTGTTTTTCTTGTTGATTGAGTGAAGTGGTGGTGAGGAAGGTGGAGGGTTTTTTTTTTCTTGTAATTGTTATGCAATTTAAGCAGGTTTGCTGCTACATAAGGACATTGATGTGTATTTTTAGACTTCAGAAAACAGCAGACAGAATTTAAAAATCTGTTTCTTAGTGGTTACTTCTAAAAGCTCTGATTTTCGTCTTCTCCAGCATGTCTCCAAAGATCCAGTAATGGCTTCCATCATGCAGATCCACACGTTTAACAGAGACCAAGAGAAAGTGAAACTGGGCACAGAGACCATAGCAAAGTGAGTGAGTGAATGGTGACAGGACACAAGAAAGTCCATGTATTGCAGCCTGGAATCCATCCTGCATAGTCAGTTTTCTGGAACCATGCAATTAACAAAGGGCAGGATCTAAATATTGTATTTATTTAGTTCTGCTATCTTTAAAGACTAATTACATGATTGATAATATATTGTGTTAAATGTGGTTTCCTAGTATGTAGCCAGATAGCCTCTGGACCAATGGGTTATGCGCTTCCTTGCTGGCAGATGGAGATCTAGTCAGGTTTCAAAGCTGACATCGCCCTAGATACACCCCTGCAGTGACCTCAGCCCTTCAGTATTTCTAGTCTCCCAGCAGATGTGGATGTGTGTTCCAGCCCCACTCTCCTGCGGTGATAGCTGAAGGTCCCTCCCACATTTGAGAATTCCTGAGGTGATTTCCGAGATTCCTCAGAGATATGTCTTGGTCCAGTAGCCGGTTCCCGGTGTGGCCTTTGCTGCTGAAGCAGGTGAAAGGCAGCGGGTGCAGGAAGCAGAGCGCTGTGGTGACTGCCAAAACCCTCACCCCCTGCAGCTGAAGACCATCTCTGTACTCGGCCGGTAAGCGCTGAGCCTAAGTAAGTAAAGAAAGAAGAGGTTTCCTTCCAATTCAGAGATGTTGGAGGGGTTTCGGTAAGACTTTCTCTGGTCTCCTTGCTCGGCGCGCTGTACAGACGATGTTTCCAATCCCTTTGGGGTAAGAGGAAGTGGGCTCCCAAGCGGGTTGAGCGGCACCCCGGTGGGCTAGGCCTTTCTTCAAGCTTAGTCAGCACACCGCATGATAGGCCGCGGTGGCACCATCTTGTGTGTGTTTGTATCTCTCCCATTGCCCACCACAGAGCGTTGGTATGCGCGGTGTGTACTGGCTCTGCACACGCGCTGTGCACGTAACATCGCGCATACGTGAGTGCCCACCTCCTTAGGCGCAGACTTTAGATAAAGCCGGGCACACAGACTGTGCGCGCCTCACCACGGCCCGCAGAGGCGCTTAAAATCTGTGCGCGCACAATTTCAAGTGCTAGCTGGCTGAGCGCACAGTTACTGTTCCTACTGGCTCCGGCAGCAAAGAATCATAAGTGCCATTCCCTGTATGTACCCAGATCAGCCCAGACTGCTGGGTTATGCCTCCCTTTCAGCAGATGGAGACAGAGAAAAACTTAAAGGGCATCCCCTGTAAGTACGGTGCACGGTGTATTTCTCTGCCTCCAGCAGATGAAGGTGGCAGAACCTGCAGTCCTGGTAGCTTGATTCTTTGCTTGGAAAAAAAAAAAAGTAAAAACAGGAAGACAATCCTGGTTTATTTTTTGGCTAAATCACAGGCACTGTTCCCAAAAAAAAAAAAAAGTTGATTAGGAGATCAGCATGTTGCCTCCTGAGGGGAAGGATCTTTCACCTTCCTTCCTCGGTGGTAGGCTGGGCGGGAGGTCGCCTGACCACCCGTATTCCCGGAGCGGCAGATGGTGAGTTACTGGGAGGGATTTACTGGTGGGCCGGTCCCTCTCCCCCTGGCCCAGAGCTGATAGCCAGGTGTGCTTTGGTGAGGCCAGAGTGGCTCATTTTGCTGCGCTAAAAAAACCCAAACCAAACAGGACCTTAGATAGTGCTTCTTCTCGGCCTCCCGTGCTCCGGACGAATTGTTTAGCTTCCCCTGCTCTCTGCCGCGCTAATGCCGCGGGCCTCGGTGTGCTGTGCATGCGGGGAGCCAGTGATCCGGCTCTCCCGCGAGAACCTTTGCTCCCGGTGTCTCCCCGGGATTGAGGGCCCGTCGGCGAATGCGGGAGGGGGAGGCATGCAGCACGGTCCCATGGTGCGGGTTCCCAGTTACTGCCTCATGGTACAGGCCTGTGCCGTTCCCACGGAGCGCGGGGACGGTGGCCATTTTGGATGCTGCCGGTGCCAATGCAGATTTCTTGGCAGGGGGAGGGGATCTCCCTCCTCAGCTGTTCCCGCACGATCAGAGCTCTGGGTCCCCCCAGGACTCCTGCTCCACCCCTCCGGTGCCATTGGGAAATTTAAAGGGCCAGCTACCATTTTCTGCTAACTTTGTGTTATTTAATGCATAAGGCCTACCTAGCTAGCCTTATGCCTGCAGGGGAACCCGAGCTCCCTCCAAGTCGGCCTGTGGCTGGGTCCTCTCCTCCCGCGAAAATTCCTTGGGTGGATCCTCCCGAGGTCTCTCGTATCTGGGTGGTCCAGGGATCGTCCAGTACCGGGGACCCAGGGCAAACTGCTCCGACTGATCCACTTCAGACTGACGCGGATGAGGATTCTGAGCGAGTGGTGCTGGTGGAAGGGGATGATCCTTGAGTCCTTAGGCTTTTTCATAGGGATGAATTAGAGCCGATCATCCCGCATGTTCTCGTGGAGCTGGGAATACCGGCCATGCAGCCATCCCATGATCAGGATACGTTGGATCTAGTGCTTTCTAACTTACTACTACTTCTGTTCTTAATTTGGATGGATCAAGTTGTGTACTTTAAAAAAAAAAAAAAAAAAAAAAAAGCCTGACCCATTCTTTGGGCTCTAAGTCCTGACAGCTCTTAACTTGCAGGCAGAACTGTTTTTACAACTTTCCTCTATTCCTCTCCAGTATGCTTGGTAAGTTTGTTTCTTACTCCACAGCTGTAATGCCTGGCTCTACTACATGGGTGCATGTTGGTGGGCCAACTTCTCTCTCCCCCCCCCCCCCCCCCCCAGTCATGATCCGACCCGCTGCCCTGAGAAGCTGTTTTCCTCAGGGCAGCCTACACAGAGAAGCGCCATCCCTCTGTATCACTTGATTTAATTATCGTTTCAGGTCGGAAACAGTGGCAGAGAGTATTTCTAAGGCGGACGCGCTTTTCCTGCTACTTACAGCTCTCGCTTTAAAATCAGCTGCTGAGATCCTCCAAGTGCGGGGAGCCCGGGTCGCGGCTCTCCCGCGAGGGGGTGTGTACAAGGTGCCTCCCTGGTGGGGAGGGCCCCTTACAGCTGGTGGGACGCGGTGTTTCGCGCCTTCAAACGCGACTTGAGGAACAGAGGCTGAGCAGGAACAGCTAATGATTTCCGAATTATCCCAAACAACTGAAAAGCAGGTTGTTAAAACAAGCAAAAAACACACTTTGAAATGTCTGTATGCCAATGCCAGAAGTCTAAGTAGTAAGATGGGAGAGTTAGTGTATAGCAGCAAATGATGAGATTGACATAATTGGCATCACAGAGACTTGGTGGAAGGAGGATAACCAATGGGACAGTGCTATATCAGGGTACAAATTATATCGCAATGATAGGGAGGATCAACTTGTTGGGGGTGTGGCACTTTATGACCGGGAGGGTATAGAGTCCAACAGGATAAAGATCATACAAGAGACTAAATGCTCAGTAGAATCTATATGGGTAGAAATCCCATGTGTGTTGGGTAAGAGTATAGTGATAGGAGTATTCTACCGTCCACCTGGACAAAATGGTCAGACAGATGATGAAATGCTAAGAGAAATCAGGGAAGCAAACCAATTTGGCAGTGCAATAATAATGGGAGATTTCATTTACCCCAATATTGACTGGGTAAATGTAACATCAGGACTTGCTAGAGACATAAAGCTCCTGGATGTAATAAATGATTGCAAGTAACGGTGGTGGGGCCACTTGGCAACAGTGATCATAACATGATCAAATTTAAACTAATAACTGGAAGGGGACAATAAGTAAATCTGCAGCTCTAACACTAAATTTTAAAAGGGAAACTTTGATAAAATGAGAAAAATAGTTAGAAAAAACTGAAAGGTGCAGCTGCAAAGGTTAAGTGTTCAACAGGCATGAACATTGTTTAAAAATACAATCCTAGAGGCGCAGTCCATATGTATTCCGCGCATTAAGAAAGGTGGAAGGAAGGAAAAACGATTACCGTCATGGTTAAAAGGTGAGGTGAAAGAGGCTATTTTAGCCAAAAAAAATCCTTCAAAAACTGGAAGAAGGATCCATTTGAAGAAAATAGGATAAAACATAAGCATTGTCAAGCTAAGTGTAAAACATTGATAAGACAGGCGAAGAGAGAATTTGAAATGAAATTGGCCATAGAGGCAAAAACTCATAATAAAAACTTTTAAAAATATATCCAAAGCAAGAAACCTGTGAGGGAGTCGGTTGGACCATTAGATGACAGAGGGGTTAAAGGGGCTCTTAGGGAAGATAAGGCCATTGCAGAAAGACTAAATTAATTCTTTGCCTCCGTGTTTACAAATGAGGATGTTGGGGAGATACCAGTTCCGGAGATGGTTTTCAGGGGTGATGAGTCAGACGAACTGAACGAAATCACTGTGAACCTGGAAGATGTAGTAGGCCAGATTGACAAACTAAAGAGTAGCAAATCACCTGGACCGGATGGTATGCATCCTAGGGTTCTGAAGGAACTAAAAAATGAAATTTCTGATCTATTAGTTAAAATTTGTAACCTATCATTAAAATCATCCATTGTACCTGAAGACTGGAGGGTGGCCAATGTAACCCCAATATTTAAAAATCCAGGTAATTATAGACCAGGTAACTATAGACCAGTGAGCCTGACTTCAGTGCCGGGAAAAATAGTGGAAACTATTCTCAAGAACAAAATTGTAAAGCATATAGAAAGACATGATTTAATGGAACATAGTCAACATGGATTTACCCAAGGGAAGTCTTGCCTAACAAATCTGCTTCATTTTTTTGAAGGGGTTAATAAACATGTGGATAAAGGTGAACCGGTAGATGTAGTGTATTTGGATTTTCAGAAGGCGTTTGACAAAGTCCCTCATGAGAGGCTTCTACGAAAACTAAAAAGTCATGGGATAGGAGGCGATGTCCTTTTGTGGATTACAAGCTGGTTAAAAGACAGGAAACAGAGAGTAGGATTAAATGGTCAATTTTCTCAGTGGAAAAGGGTAAACAGTGGAGTGCCTCAGGGATCTGTACTTGGACCGGTGCTTTTCAATATATATATAAATGATCTGGAAAGGAATACGACGAGTGAGGTTATCAAATTTGCAGATGATACAAAATTATTCAGAGTAGTTAAATCACAAGCAGACTGTGATACATTGCAGGAGGACCTTGCAAGACTTGAAGATTGGGCATCCAGATGGCAGATGAAATTTAATGTGGACAAGTGCAAGGTGTTGCATAAAGGGAAAAATAACCGTTGCTGTAGTTACGATGTTAGGTTCCATATTAGGAGCTACCACCCAGGAAAAGGATCTAGGCATCATAGTGGATAATACTTTAAAATCGTCTGTTCAGTGTGCTGCAGCAGTCAAAAAAGCAAATAGAATGTTAGGAATTATTAGGAAGGGAATGGTTAATAGAACGGAAAATGTCATAATGCCTCTATATCACTCCATGGTGAGACCACACCTTGAATACTGTGTACAATTCTGGTCGCCGCATCTCAAAAAAGATATAGTTGCAATGGAGAAGGTACAGAGAAGGGCAACCAAAATGATAAAGGGGACGGAACAGCTTTCCTATGAGGAAAGGCTTAAGAGATTAGGGCTGTTCAGCTTGGAGAAGAGACGGCTGAGGGGGGATATGATAGAGGTCTTTAAGATCATGAGAGGTCTTGAAAGAAAAGATGTGACTCGGTTATTTTCACTTTCGAATAATAGAAGGACTAGGGGGCATTCCATGAAGTTAGCAAGTAGCACATTTAAGACTAATCGGAGAAATTTATATTTCACTCAATGCACAATAAAGCTCTGGAATTTGTTGCCAGAGGATGTGGTTAGTGCAGTTAATATAGCTGTGTTCAAAAAAGGTTTGGATAAGTTCTTGGAGGAGAAGTCCATTAATGGCTATTAATCAATTTACTTAGGGAATAGCCACTGCTATTAATTGCATCAGTAGCATGGGATCTTCTTAGTGTTTGGGTAATTGCCAGGTTCTTGTGGCCTGGTTTTGGCCTCTGTTGGAAACAGGATGCTGGGCTTGATGGACCCTTGGTCTGACCCAGCATGGCAATTTCTTATGTTCTTAATCCTCAAAAACCTGCATTGGCTACCCATACCACAAAGGATTCAATACAAAGTTCATACACTCATACACAAAGCACTTTACACTGAAACATTTGACTGGCTAAGCCCTGCCCTACACTTTCAATCCACCCAGAGAACACTCCGCTCCACCAACACCGGACCTTATTCCAAGGGACCAATCCCTAACAGTGGCAGGCTCAACTCAGGCTCAACCCCATCACCCAATCATTCAAAAAGAACCTTAAAACATGGCTCATCAAAAAAGCATATCCAACAACCACCCTTTACCCAACACATCAAGATAAGCACCTACACCATCCAGCACACACTCCCCCCCCCCCCCCACACACACAACCAAGCAATCACATATTATGATCAACCCCACCGACCCAGCTCCTCTTATTACAGTTGACACAAAACTCCAACGCTCCTAGTGGTTAGAACAGTGGGCTACCAACCAGGTGACCAGGGTTCAAGTTCCGCTGTTTCCCCTTATGACCTTGGGCAAGTCACTTTGCCCTCCATTGCCTCAGGTACAAACTTAGATTGTAAGCCCTCTGGGGATAGGGAAATACCTACAGTACCTGAATGTAAACCGATGTGATATGTCAGATTGAATGTCAGTATATAAAAATAAATAAATACATTTTTCTGCCACGGACTTGCTATATAGAGAATGGGATTCCCCAGATCTGGGATTGAAAGTTAGCAAGGCTATGGATAAGCTATATCCTATTTCGGAGGAAGCAGTTGACATACTGTGGATGCAGTGGTGTCCGCAGTCACCAAAAAGACCACAATCCCGGTTATGGATGCTACAGCCCTGAAGGACCTGCAGGATAGAAAGTTGGAGCTGCCGCTCAAGAAAAGTTTTGAAGTCTCAACACTGGGAGTGCGGGCAGCTATGTGCAGCAATTTTGCCTTACGAGCGGGCCTTCGCTGGGTTCAGCAGTTACAGGCTAATGCTGGTCTTTCCGATGCAGAAGCACAGCAAGCAGGGAGTCTGGAAGCTTCAATCGCTTATAGTGCGGATGCACTTTATGATCTGTTACAGACTTCGGCCAGATCCATGGTGTCGGCAGTCTCTGCTTGTCTGCTCCTGTGGTTAAGAAACTGGTCGGTGGATATTTCCTCCACGGCTCAGCTGGGGTCATTGCCTTTTCAAGGGTAAATTTGCTTTTTGGCAAGGACCTCGAGGATATGATTAAATCCCTGGGGGAGAACAAGGTTCACCAATTGCCAGAGGATAGGCCCAAGTCGAGGGGCTCCTTTTCTTCACGGTCTCGATTCAGAGGGAATCTGAGATTTCGTCCATCCAGAGCTCCAGCTTCTTCCTTTCGGCAAGCGTCCAGTCGCTAACAGTCCTGGTCTTAGCCCTTTCGTGGCCGACGCATCTGGGGCCAAGTCTTCCTAATGAAGGGACACAGACTCATTCCTCTGTTCTAGCTGTCGGAGGCAGATTGTCCCTGTTTTATGAGGAATGGGTCAAGGTGATGTCGGACCAGTGGGTCCTTACTGTGATAAATCAAGGCTATGCTTTAGATTTTACACACCGCCTTCCGGAGCGGTTTCTGGTCTCCCCATGCGGTTACGAAGAGAAACGACAGGCAGTACAAGATACCCTGCAATGCCTTCTGCAACTCAGCACCATCACCCCGGTTCCTCAGGCGGAGCAGCGAAAAGGGCGTTATGCCACTTACTTCGTAGTCCCCAAAAAAAGAGGGGTCCTTCTGACCCATTCTGGATTTGAAGTGCGTAAACCGCTGCCTCAGGGTGCCACGTTTTCGCATGGAGACGTTACGATCAGTCATTGCCTCAGTAAGAAAAGGAGAATTTTTGAGGTCACTGGACCCTAACGGAAGTGTATCTTCAGGCATTTGGGCCGACCACCAGATGTTTCTGAGGTTCTCTGTGTTGGGTCGCCATTTTCAATTTTGAGCTTTGCCTTTTGGTCTTGCCACCGCGCCCAGAACCTTTAGCAAAGTAATGGTTGTGGTAGCGGTTGTGGTGGCGGCTCATCTGCGTCCAGGTATGGATGCAGATCGTCCATACCTGGACGATTAGCTAATTTGGGCAAAGTCCGAGTTGCTCGGCCAATTGGCAATTCGCAAAGTGCTTTAACTCCTGCGATGACTGGGTTGGGTGATCAACTTAGCCAAGAGCCGACTGGTGCCCACCCAGTCTTTGGAGTTTTTGGGAGCTCTATTCGACATTCAACAGGGGAGAGTGTTCCTTACCTCGGACCAAATTGTCAAGGACAAGTGCAGAACTTATTGGCCAACCATCTCCCTAGAGTGTGGGATTATTTGCGGGTTCTCGGCTACATGACTTCCACCTTGTGGCTGGTGCCCTAGGCCTTTGCTCATGTGTCCTTTACAGTCAGCGTTGCTTTCTCGTTGGAATCCAGTCTCTGAACAGTTTCATTTATCTCTCCCTCTTATGGATACGGCACGCTCCAGTTTCGACTGGGGGCTTATCTCAGACAGCTTATCCTGAGGAGTTTCTCTGGAGGTGCCCGAATGGACAGTGGTGACCACGGACGTCAGCTTCTCCGGTTGGGGAGCGGTTTGCCTGAGGAAGTTTGTGCAGGGACAATGGCCCAGGAAGAATCTCAGTGGTCGATCAATCGTCTGGAAATCAGGGCAGTGTGGTTTTCCTTATCGCTATCACATCTGCTCGCAAGGTATCTGAGCTCCAGGCTCTATCCTGTAGGGAGTCGTTTCTGAGAATTTCGGATTCTGGTGTGTCTTGCGGACGGTTCCTTCCTTTCTTCCGAAGGTGGTGTCTGCTTTTCACGTGAATCAGTCAGTGGAGTTTCCGTCATTTCCCGTTTTGGACCGGTCAGACCCTATGTCTAAAGACTTACAGAAGCTGGATGTCCGGGCGTTGTTGCATTATCTGGAAGTTACTAATGCATTTCGTGTGACGGGCCATCTTTTTCTGCTGTGGGCTAGCCCAAAACGAGGAAATATGGCATCTAAAGCTATGATTTCGTGCTGATTGTAAGAGGTTGTAGGCTCGGCATATTTGCTGCATGGTAAGCCTGTATCGTTTGGTCTTCGGGCTCATTCTACCCGTTCGCAGGCGGCTTCTTGGGCGGAGTGTCAAATGGTCTCACCGCAGGAGATCTGCAAGGAAGTCTTTGCATACCTTTGCCAGACACTATGGACTGGATGAAGGAGGCTTTGGAAAAGCAGTGCTTAGAGCGTGCCTCTCCAGATCCCATCCCAGGTAAGAAAGCTCTGGTACATCCCAGGAGTCTGGACTGATCTGGGTACGTACTGGGAAAGGAAAATTGGTTTCTTACCTGATAATTTTCGTTCCTGTAGTACCACGGATCAGTCCAGAGTCCCGCCTGGGGAACGCGTGGAAGTAAGGGAGAGTCCACTCAGTTATTGATTTGATTTGTTTTCAGATCTGCAGAAATTGGATTGACCGTCCTCCAGTGTTTCTACAGGTTCAGTTCCTAGGAGGGTTAAGTGAACCAGTTATTTCTTTTTCTTGTTGAAGGGTTATTGTACATAGTTATAGTGGTTTTTTGAGAACCATTCTGCTTTGACATTGAGTAATTCTGCCGGACTGTAGGTGGCACCATCCTATTATAAGGCGGAGTTATAGAAACATAGAAATGACGGCAGAAGAAGACCAAACGGCCCATCCAGTCTGCCCAGCAAGCTTCACATTTTTTTCTCATACAATTTCTGTCTCCATCTGCTAGAGGGGGGGGCAAAACCCAGGAGTCTGGACTGATCCGTGGTACTACAGGAATGAAAATTAGCTGGTAAACACATTTTCCTTTATAAGCCTATGTATGTAGCTGAAATGGTGGTTGCTACAACTTGTTACTCATTCGGCTTAAAGATTTAACATTTAATTTAAACGCTGGAAAGAGAATCTCCTCGATGAATATTTCACTCAGGATCTTCAGATAATTTAATCAGAAAAATTGGAAAAAATAATAAAAATATTTAGTAAAATACAAAAGTATCTAATCTCAAAAAAATGCTGCATAGCAATAAATGAACTGAATATTCTCACCTTACCATGTTTGGGGAAAAAACTGTTCAAGATCACGAAAACCCTACCGAAGATAACATTTGGCACAAGGTAACCTGTATAGATAACAGTGACAAATAATAAAAATCTAGCTAAAGAAAATATAAATGTAGCCAATAACTATAGTATAACTTACCTCAACCAAGAAAGATCCCAATATCGACCAAAATGATAAGGGGAATGGAACAGCTCCCCTATGAGGAAAGACTAAAGAGGTTAGGACTTTTCAGCTTGGACAAGAGACTGCTGAGGGGGGATATGATAGAGGTGTTTAAAATCATGAGAGGTCTAGAATGGGTAGATGTGAATCTGTTATTTACTCTTTCAGATAATAGACTAGGGGGCACTCCATAAAGTTAGCATGTGGCACATTTAAAACTAATCTCACCCCATCAGTTCAAACCTAGGAGTTCCGCAAGGTTCAGCCCTTTCCCCTACACTTTTTAATATCTACCTGCTCCCTCTCTGCCAATTACTCACCTCCTTAAAATTAACGTATTACCTTTACGCCGATGTCGTCCAGATTCTTCTCCCTATCACAGACTCTCTTCACAAAACCTGGTCCCACTGGAACACGTCTGCAATCAATTAACAGCCTGCTTACCAGTCTTAACTTGATCCTCAATACAAACAAGACAGAGATTCTCATCATATCTCAAGATGAAAACCAAGTTCTCTTCAACTCCCTAAATGTGACACAATCAGTCACAACCGCTATCAACCACTTCCCCTATGTCAGAGATTTAGGAGTTCAACTAGACAACCAATTCAATCTTAAATCACTCGTCCAAAACACTATCAAAGAATGCTTCTTTAAATTACAAGTACTAAAAAAAACTTAAACCTCTCCTTCACTTTCTAGATTTCCGGCTGGTGCTGCAGTCCATTATCCTTTCTAAAATAGACTATTGTTTGGTCTCCCTGCGATAACAATAAAACCACTGCAGATGGTACAGAATGCCGCTGCGAGAATACTCACCAACTCAAACAAAAGAGAGCATACCTCTCCCATACTGCAGTCACTTCACTGGCTTCCCATCAAAGCCAGGATCTCGTTCAAAGTACTTATGATACATAAAGACATTCATAACATCGCCCCTCTCAATCTCAGCAATAAATTCCGTCCGCATACCTCCGAAAGACCAGTCAGAAGAGCTTACAAAGGCTCTCTGTATGCCCCCCTACCAAATCTTCTCTAAGTAAACAAGCGTTATCTACAGCAGGGCCGACTCTATGGAACACTTTCCCACCAGACCTCCGTCAAGAACATTGTCCCCAAACTTTCAAGAAAGACTTAAAAACTTGGCTTTTCAGTCAAGCTTTCCCTGAAAACCCAAGTTCTCTCTGACGCAGGTCTTATAACATGGACTATGGCCTAAGAACATGGTCTAAGGCCTAAGGCCAACAGTTAATTGGGCACACCGAACTCAGTACACAGCCCCCCCCTTCCTCCCTCCTTACACCTTTTTGACATCCTTTCCCTCCTTCTCGCCCCCTCTTCCAAGCTACTTAACCTTCCTACTTGTTTTAATTTATCCTGTATTAATGTATTTATATTTATTTTATTCTTATTTTGTTATTTCTATATTAATTCTGCGTTGAAGCTGCTTGCGGTTTGTAATTGTTCCTTGTTTCCAAATGTTTGAATGTTATAATACGCTAATGTTCATTATTTAATGTATCGCCCGCAGCGAAAGTTTTGTTTCAATGTAAACCGGTGTGATATGTATTCTTTACAGGAATGTCGGTTATATAAAAATTCTAAATAAATAAATAAATAATCGGAGAAAGTTCTTTTTCACTCAACACATAATTAAACTCTGGAATCTGTTGCCAGAGTATGTGGTTAGTGCAGTTAGTATAGCTGTGTTTAAAAAAGAATTGGATACGTTCTTGGAGGAGAAGTCCATTATCTGCTATTAATAAGTTGACAGCCACTGCTATTACTAGCAACAGTAACATGGAATAGACTTAATTTTTGGGTACTTGCCTGGATTGGCCACTGTTGGAAACAGGATGCTGGGCTTGATGGACCCTTGGTCTGACCCAGTATGGCATGTTCTTATGACTATCTGCGCAAAACACCAACAAAAATGCCACATGTGCATGTACATCAACCCGGAAGGTTTATATAGGGAAACCAATGCAGAGATAAACATGTGAGAATGACATAATCCCTAAAAACAACAAATGCATGTAGAGGCTGCACATACAGAAAATACCATCACACAAAAGTCCATTCCACATCCAAATTTAAATCATTAGGTTTCATAGTATTCCATTCATAAATAACCGCATCTCCTTTTGAACCAAAACTCTAGAAATCTTGCCACCTCAATGTAACTTGATCTGATGTATAACAAAAAAAAGTTTCCTCACAATGTCCCAAAGATTGCCAATGGGCTGCAAGCGGAGCCCCTTCCTTACTTGTACGAATACAACTCATGTGTTATAACATATGGGTGCATACACGCAGTCTAGTTTGATCGATGTATAAAAGTTGACAGACATTGTAATGCATAGACTACCTGAGATGAAAAACAATCAAAATGGGCTGGTAGCTTATAGGTATGACATGGGCACTGATGTAAATGTTCGTCACTTCATAAACGAAAGAACACACTGAACAAGCACCACACTTGTTCAGTGCACATTAAATGTATTAAAAAAAACCCTGTGTTATATTTTCTATTCGGTTAATAAAAATATTCTCAATTTTTGAAATTTTAATGAGGCACTTTCTTTGTATGTGGTATTGTTGCTTTGTGTCTTCTTGACCTTATGGTCTTACATACCGTGGTGCTTTTTCGATTGGACTAGTGATGGCATTTTACACATGATTCAATGTTACAGACCAAACAAGTGTTATTCAGCATAACCCTGTTTTAATGTGGTGTAAATAGCTTCAGATTTTCAGGATCATCGCAATGGTTTCTTGGGGCATTCACAGTTCCACATTCATTCTGTATGTCTGAATGACAGTTGAATGACATAGTAGATCATCTGTAGCATGCACACTAAAGCCATTCTTCTCTCCCTTGATCCCCAGGTACCTGGAGAATATATATAGCTATCCCGATGAAGCAAAATATCAAAAAATAAAGCTTGCAAATCGAGTTTTCCAGGTAAAGTTCAATTTATAGCTTGCTCAAAGGTGGTTGTAGAGCAGTGGTCCTTATAACTTTCTGCTTTCCTAGGAACGGATAAGATGTCTAGAGGGAGCCCATGAATTTTTTGAGGCCATTGGGTTTGAAAAGAAAACACTACCTGTACCAGAGCAAGGTAAGACAATGGGGAAGGTGTTGACTTTGGGAATGGCACCAGGATCAGAGGGTGCTGCCTCCTAGTTTAAATCTTTTTATTTGCAAATAATCAAGTATTCGGTCTTCCCAAGAGCATTTGTTCCGTATGCACCGTGAAAGCATATCATATAAAAACCTTGACACAATAATACAGAACAAACCACCAGCCCCTCCCAAAGACCACCAAAACCTAAGCTCTCCCTCTCCCCCGCCCATCTGTCCCAGTGATACAAAGAGAGCATGTCAGATGATACAAAACCCCCTAAACAGAAGAACTTCAATTAGTATTGTTCAAAACTAAACACCTCACTTTAGGAGTGAGAGTTTGAATATAATTTCCCCAAATGGCAAGAAATGTCGTCATGGGTTATGTTTTAAGTCAAAAGGCAACTCTTTTAATCCTCAGCTATAAGAAAGATAAGAGGCTGCAAAAACTTTCCTCTGCTTATCTTATCCCCACATAAGTGAACTGCAGTAACAGGTAGTGTACGCACCCGGATCAGTCCAGACTCCAGGGTTTATGCATCTCTGCCAGCAGATGGAGACAGAGAAAGATTTACTGACACTGCTACATAATCCCTGGTGCTACCTGCAGTTCCTCAGGATTTCTCTGTCTCCAGCAGATAAGAACATGCCATACTGGGTCAGACCAAGTGTCTATCAAGCCCAGCATCCTGTTCCCAACAGTGGCCAATCCAGGCCATAAGAACCTGGCAAGTACCCAAAAACTAAGTCTATTCCATGTTACTGTAGCTAGTAATAGCAGTGGCTATTTTCTAAGTCAACTTAATTAATAGCAGGTAATGGACTTCTCCTCCAAGAACTTATCCAATCCTTTTTTAAACACAGCTATACTAACTGCACTAACCACATCCTCTGGCAACAAATTCCAGAGTTTAATTGTGTGTTGAGTAAAAAAGAACTTTCTCCGATTAGTTTTAAATGTGCCACATGCTAACTTCATGGAGTGCCCCCTAGTCTTTCTGTTATCCGAAAGAGTAAACAACCGATTCACATCTACCCGTTCTAGACCTCTCATGATTTTAAACACCTCTATCATATCCCCCCTCAGCCGTCTCTTCTCCAAGTGGAAAAGTCCTAACCTCTTTCGTCTTTCCTCATAGGGGAGCTGTACCATTCCCCTTATTTTGGTAGGGGATGGTTGTTGGTGCAAAAACGTGCATTCCCTGTACGTACCCGGATCAGTCCAGACAGTGGGTTGAGCCTCCTGTCCAGCAGATGGAGACAGAGAAAAACTGAAATGTTATCCTATATCAGGACAGAGCCCACCCTGCGTCCCTTCAGTATTTCTCTGTCTCCAGCAGATTCAGACAGTTGAACACACATTAAGAAAGGTAGAAAGAAGGCAAAACGATTACCGGCATGGTTAAAAGGGGAGGAGAAAGGAGCTATTTTAGCCAAAAGATCTTCATTCAAAAAATGGAAGAAGGAGCCAACAGAAGAAAATAGGATAATGCATAAATGTTGGCAAGTTAAATGTAAGACATTGATAAGACAGGCTAAGAGAGAATTTGAAAAGAAGTTTGCCATAGAGGCAAAAACTCACAGTAAAAACGTTTTAAAATATATCCGAAGCAGAAAGCCTGTGAGGGAGTCAGTTGGACTGTTAGATTATCAGGAGGTTAAAGGGGCACTTAGAGAAGATAAGGCCATCACGGAAAGATTAAATGATTTCTTTGCTTCGGTGTTTACTGAAGAGGATGTTGGGGAGGTACCCGTACTGGAGAAGGTTTTCATGGGTAATGATTCAGATGGACTGAATCAAATCACGGTGAACCTAGAAGATGTGGTAGGTCTGATTGACAAACTGAAGAGTAGTAAATCACCTGGACCGGATGGTATACACCCCAGAGTTCTGAAGGAACTAAAAAATGAAATTTCAGACCTATTAGTAAAAATTTGTAAACTATCATTAAAATCATCCATTGTACCTGAAGACTGGAGGATAGCTAATGTAACCCCAATATTTAAAAAGGGCTCCAGGGGCAGTCCGGGAAACTACAGACCGGTTAGTCTGACTTCAGTGCCAGGAAAAATATTGGAAAGTGTTCTAAACATCAAAATCACAGAACATATAGAAAGACATGATTTAATGGAACAAAGTCAGCATGGCTTTAGAACGTAAGAACATAAGAAATTGCCATGCTGGGTCAGACCAAGGGTCTATCAAGCCCAGCATCCTGTTTCCAACAGAGGCCAAACCTGGCAATTATCCAAACACTAAGAAGATCCCATGCTTCTGATGCAATTAATAGCAGTGGCTAATTCCCTAAGTGAACTTGATTAATAGTCGTTAATGGACTTCTCCTCCAAGATCTTATCCAAACCTTTTTTGAACTCAGCTACAGTAACTGCACTAACCACATCCTCTGGCAACAAATTCCGGAGCTTTATTGTGTGTTGAGTGAAAAATAATTTTCTCCGATTAGTCTTAAATGTGCTACTTGCTAACTTCATGGAATGCCCCCTAGTCTTTCTATTATTCGAAAGTGTAAATAACTGAGTCACATCTACTCGTTCAAGACATCTCATGATCTTAAAGACCTCTATCATATCCCCCCTCAGCCATCTCTTCTCCAAGCTGAACAGCCCGAACTTCTTCAGCCTTTCCTCATATGGGAGCTGTTCCATCCCTTTATCATTTTGGTTGCCTTTCTCTGTACCATCTCCAACTCAACTATATCTTTTTTGAGATGCGGCGATCAGAATTGTACACAGTATTCAAGGTGTGGTCTCACCATGGAGCGATATAGAGGCATTATGACATTTTCCATTTTATTAACCATTCCCTTCCTAATAATTCCTAACATTCTGTTTGCTTTTTTGACTGCTGCAGCACACTGAACCGACTATTTTAAAGTATTATCCACTCTGATGCCTAGATCTTTTTCCTGGGTGGTAGCTCCTAATATGGAACCTAACATCGTGTAACTACAGCAAGGGTTATTTTTCCCTATATGCAACACCTTGCATTTGTCCTCATTAAATTTCATCTGCCATTTGAATGCCCAATCTTCCAGTCTTGCAAGGTCCTCCTGTAATGTATTACAGTCTGCTTGTGATTTAACTACTCTGAATACTTTTGTATCATCCGCAAATTTGATAACCTCACTCGTCGTATTCCTTTCCAGATCATTTATATATATATATTGAAAAGCACCGGTCCAAGTACAGATCCCTGAGGCACTCCACTGTTTACCCTTTTCCACTGAGAAAATTGACCATTTAATCCTATTCTCTGTTTCCTGTCTTTTAACCAGTTTGTAATCCACGAAAGGACATCGCCTCCTATCCCATGACTTTTTAGTTTTCTTAGAAGCCTCTCATGAGGGACTTTGTCAAACGCCTTCTGACAATTCAAATACACTACATCTACCGGTTCACCTTTATCCACATGTTTATTAACCGCTTCAAAAAAATGAAGCAGGTTTGTTAGGCAAGACTTCCCTTGGGTAAATCTGTGTTGACTGTGTTACATTAAATCATGTCTTTCTATATGCTCTACGATATTGATCTTGAGAATAGTTTCCACTATTTTTCCCGGCACTGAAGTTAGGCTCACTGGTCTATAGTTACCCGGATCGCCCATGGAGCCTTTTTTAAATTTTGGGTTACATTGGCCACCCTCCAGTCTTCAAGTACAATGGATGATTTTAATAATAGGTTACAACTTTTAACTAATAGATCAGAAATTTAATTTTTGAGTTCCTTCAGTACCCTAGGATGCATACCATCCGGTCCAGGTGATTTGCTACTCTTTAGTTTGTCAATCTGGCCTACTACATCTTCCAGGTTCACAGTGATTTCGTTCAGTTCGTCTGACTCGTCAACCCAAGGGAAGTCTTGCCTCACAAATCTGCTTCACTTTTTTGAAGGAGTTAATAAACATGTGGATAAAGGTGAACCGGTAGATGTAGTGTACTTGGATTTTCAGAAGGCGTTTGACAAAGTTCCTCATGAGAGGCTTCTAGGAAAAGTAAAAAGTCATGGGATAGGTGGCGATGTCCTTTCGTGGATTACAAACTGGCTAAAAGACAGGAGACAGAGAGTAGGATTAAATGGACAATTTTCTCAGTGGAAGGGAAGTGGGCAGTGGAGTGCCTCAGGGATCTGTATTGGGACCCTTACTTTTCAATATATTTATAAATGATCTGGAAAGAAATACGACGAGTGAGATCAAATTTGCAGATGATACAAAATAATTCAGAGTTGTTAAATCACAAGCAGATTGTGATAAATTGCAGTAAGACCTTGTGAGACTGGAAGATTGGGCATCAAAATGGCAGATGAAATCTAATGTGGATAAGGGCAAGGTGATGCATATAGGGAAAAATAACACATGCTAGAGTTACACAGTGTTGGGTAGTAGCACCTAATATGGAACTTAAGAAAGAGATGTAGGCGTCATAGTGGATAGCACATTGAAATCGTCGGTTCAGTGTGCTTTGGCAGTCAAAAAAGCAAACAATGTTGGGAATTATTAGAAAGGGAATGGTGAATAAAACGGAAAATGTCAAAATGCCTCTGTATCTCTTCATGGTGAGACCGCACCTTGAATACTGTGTACAGTTCTGATTGCCACATCTCAAAAAAGATACAATTGCGATGGTGATACAGAGAAGGGCGACCAAAATGATAAGGGGAGTGGAACAGCTCCCCTATGAGGAAAGACTAAAGAGGTTAGGACTTTTTCAGCTTGGAGAAGAGACGGCCTAGGGGGGATATGATAGAGGTATTTAAAATCATGAGAGGTCTCGAACGGATAGATGTGAATCGGTTATTTACTCTTTCGGATAATAGAAAGACTAGGGGGCACTCGATGAAGTTAGCATGTGGCACGTTTAAAACTATTCTGAGAAAGTTCTTTTTCACTCAACGCACAATTAAACTCTGGAATTTGTTGCCAGAGGATGTGGTTAGTGCAGTTAGTATAGCTGTGTTTAAAAAAGGATTGGATAAGTTCTTGGAGGAGAAGTCCATTACCTGCTGTTAATTAAGTTGACTTACAGGCCAATACAGTAAGGAGCGGTAGGAAGAGCTGTGTTAGTGCCGGGCGCACCTGCGTTTGCCGCACGCACAGTCCGGCTCACCTACCGCTCGATACTGTATTTAAATAGCTTGCAAAAGCAAGCCACGTCCAAGAAGCATCCGTGAAGCGTTAGGCCTGTGCAACCCATTTTACTGTATAGGCGCTTTATACAGCGCCTATACAGTATCCTGGGTGCGCTGGTACCTGTCATTTCAAATGTCATTTCAAATGACATTTGAAATGCAGGCACCAGAAAGTGGATCCCAACTTTAACCAAAGAAAACCTAAAAACCTAAAATCCCCTCCTCCCGAAGCGACTCGACATGTAAAATATGTAAAACCCAAAAACCTAAAACCCCCTCCTCCCGAAGCGACTCTACATGTAACATGACATCATGCGCTTCACTGGCTAGAGCGCCCAAATTGACGTGTGCTCAAGCCAATGAAAGCACATGGACGGGCGTGTGTGATGTACGCCATGACGTCACGCACGCCCGTCCATGTGCTTTCATTGGCTTGAGCGCCCGTGCACTACGGGCATGCGTTTGTCCGTCTTCGCCGGCGGGGGCCACTGGAATCCACTTTCGCCGCCGGCTGCCCCCTCCGGAGAACAGCAGAGAAGGCTGAAAGGGCTGAAAAAGAAACAAAAAGTAAGTTGGTTACACTTATTCACATATTTTACATGTCGAGTCGCTTCGGGAGGAGGGGATTTTAGGTTTTACATATTTTACACGTCCAGTCACTTCGGGAGAAGGGGATTTTAGGTTTTCTTTTGGGGGAAAGTTTGCCGTCTACCCTTACCCCTGCCTCTAATGCAGGGGTAGGGGTAGGCGGTAAATTAGCAGGTTAAACACGCGGCTAAACTGCAGGTTAAAAAGGCGATAGTCGGGGCGCACGTTACTGAATGGGGGGGAATAGCTAATCCGATCGTTTACATCTCATATACATGCCGCTGGCGGAAGGAGTTACTCGTTGATTTAAAGAGGCGGTAAGAATGGGTTAAAGGGATAGTGAATCGTGGGTTGGACTAACGCGATTGTGAGTAGAAGGCGGGTTAGAAGCAGGGTAACCGCGGCCGCACTTTACTGTATTGACCTGTTAGAAAATAGCCACTGCTATTACTAGCAACAGGAACATGGAATAGACTTAGTTTTTGGGTACTTGCCTGGTTCTTATGTCCTGGATTGGCCACTGTTGGAAACAGGATGCTGGGCTTGATGGACCCTTGGTCTGACCCAGTATGGCATCTTCTTATGTTCCCTAGATTTCTCTCTTTTTCTTCTTGTTGGGGATTTCTCTTCTCTTCTCCCCTCTGGGTTGATACAGGATCAAGCAAGCATTGTTTATTCAAAATCTAAAAAAAAAATAAAATAGAATAAAATTCAAAGTGAGACTAAGTTGTCTCCTAGCTCTTACTTGATCCCAGGGGGGACTTGTCCCCTTGAGTATTCAGCCTGGGTCCCACGTTTCCTGGTGACCTCCAGCCTGGCTGCATGGGGTGGTACTGGTGATCCAGTCACTCTCCCTTCTTTACATAGTCTGTACCCACTGAGGTTCCTGCCTCAGGTCCCATAGCAGGGAGGTGTCTTTTTTTATTTTTTTTTTCCTCTGCTTGGCTAAAGTTTTCAAAAAAAAAAAAAAGACAGACTTACAGGCAATCTGCAATCGGCAGCGTTTTCATTACAATTACTGGGGAAGGAGCGAAGCAGGTTTCGTTCACTTGCTTCGGCTTATAGTCAGCCAGGCCCTGCTGTTTTTCTCTGCTGCTCGAGCAGGGTCCCCGTCCCCCCCCCCCACCAGAGTACATGCCACGTTCCTTGGCCTGCCTTGCCTGCGGGGAGCCTGCCATGCGACTCTCTCACGATGGGCTTTGCTCATCATGCCTTCCCAGAGGGGAGGGTCCCTCTGGGGCACTGCCTAAATCTCCGGCTCGGGGCCGAACCGTGAGATGCTCTCCTAAGCCGGCTCCTGCTCGAAAAACCGCGGGAACAGTGGCCATCTGGTCTCCGGAGATCCCGTCTCACACAAGCCCTTCTGGGCTGGCAGAGCCGATTTTTAACCCTTTGCTGCCCGATCTCAGCCCCATGGATTCCAGTTCAGGTCCCCCCCCCCCCCCCCCCCCCCCCCCCGCCCCCGCAAGTCTTCCCCTCCCCCCTTGCCTGGCAGGGTTCAACATCGTTTTTCTCCTGAATTTGTTCTGTTACTACGCAAGTCCTTTTTGGCTAGTTTAGAGGAAGTCAATGGTCCCCCCCCCCTCGGCTAAGGTCCCTCGGGTGGTCACAGGCTAGGGTCCTAGGACCCCAGACTTACAGGCCACTGCTAGGATCAGGACCGTACCGGATCCCCCAGACCCCCCTCAGCTGTCTCCTGCGCCGGATGCGGATCCTGACTCAGATTTGGTCCTTCTGAACCCGCCAGTCGACAGGGATGATCCCCAGGTTCTGCGACTATTCCAACGAGAGGAGCTTGAACCGCTCATTCCTTTTGTCCTGGACGAACTGGGAATTGAAGTTCCTCCAGAAGAGCCCCCCCACTCCTTCGACTTCACGCACTGTGGATCCGGTCCTGGCAGGACTGAGAGCTCCACTGCGCACTTTTCCATTCCACCCCATGCTTATGTAGCTCCTGCTATGGGAGTGGAAGTCTCCCAAGTCAGGTCTCAGGGTGGGCAGGGCGTTTGGACAAGCTTTACCCTCTGCTGGACCAATGCCTGGAGATGCTTAAAGTGCCTAAGGTTGATGCTTCTGTGTCCGCAGTCACCATCCCGGTGGTGGGGGCCACGGCATTAAAGGATTTGCAGGATCGGAAGCTGGAGCTCCATCTCAAGAGGATCTTTGAAGTTCTGGCTCTTGGAGTTCGAGCGACAGTCTGTAGCAGTCTCATGCAGCGGGCAAGTCTCAAGTGGGTTCAACAATTACTCAGCACCCACGACCTCTCCCGCTGCAGAGGTGGAACGGGCAGAACGGCTGGAAGGCGCGATTGCGTATGGGGCTGATGCCCTTTACGATCTCCTCTGGGTGCAAGCCAGAGCTATGGTTTCCACAGTATCTGCCAGACGTGTTCTCTGGCTGAGGAACTGGGCTGCAGACTCCTCTTCTAAGGCGCAGTTGGGCACTCTCCCCTTCAAGGGTAAGTTGCTTTTTTGTGAGGACCTGGAATAGCTTTTTAAATCCTTAGGCAACAACAAGGTTCATAAGCTGCCTGAGGACCGCCCCAAACAGTCCAGGTCACTTTTTCCGTTGCGCTCTCGCTTCAGGGGACAGCGCAGGTACATCAAGCTGCAAGGAGCCTTTCAGCGAAACAACT